>NW_024542059.1:0-600000 GCF_016758785.1 Suillus bovinus | reverse complement strand
CAAACTATATAAGTGGTTTGACAACATTCCTCCTGCCATTAAATTCAACGGTGGACAGCGCGCCCATATGACATCTGTCTGTAGCATCAGTGCAAGTTTCAACCCTGACTACTTCCACGCCATCATGATCATCAACAGTCCACCCAGCACTTCGATGCGCCACGTCAGACTTGACCAACAGCCGCCCAGTGCTGGAATGCCTGCGAGTGACCATGCTATGAGTTTCTCACCTGAGTGTATTTATATTTTGCGTGAATAGAGTCGAGTTGTTCGAAATCCCGTTAGTTAAGCCATATGTTTGCTGTTAGCATCCCAACATTATGGCTGCCAGAAAGATCCACAATATCTAGCAGGTAACGTAATCTGTATGCTTTTGTGGTTGCAGAATGAGTTGACGTAGCTTCTATTATAAAAGTAAAAGCCAACATCGCGTTCATATGCAAGTGTTTTGTCATCCTCACATGATACCAGTTCAAGCGAGGACCCACTCTTCCCCATCATCCGTCCTCAAGAGTTCCTTGACATTCTCGCCATGACCCTCGTTGTCCAGGAAGGAAGTCACCACCCCGAATCCGTTCTGAAGGTCACTGAACTTCAGCCCTAGCTCAGGGCTTTTCGAAACGATCAAATGGGCGCTGCGAGATACTCTGATGGATAGATTGGTAGAAGCTAAGGTGATAGCGATCTCGTCAGATCCAATCATAATGGTTCCAGTAGTGTCCTTGCGCTCGTCGATGAGGCGGACGCGGAAGCGGGTCCGCTCAGTACGTGACACATAGACTTTGGAGTTAGGTGTGACGTTGCCTGTCGACGATCCAGGACAGTACCAGTACTCGTTAGGAGAGACCTTGGAGCGGATGAAAAATCTTTAACACGTTATTGACTAGTTATGAGACGACATGCAACAAAACGGCTCACAAGTTCCCGCTAACATGATCCACAAGATCTAGAATCGGAATGACGCTCAATCCTACATTACTTGGCAGCCGCGTGAAAAACACTTTGCCAAAGAAACCAGAAGCAACTTGGCTGTCAGTGATGTAGGAGGCAGGGTCGGCTTTGCTGTTGTCGTGAATGAAGAACTGGGGGGCAACACGCCTGATACTGTCCGAGTACTTCGTATTAGCGGAAGTGGATACGGCACGCCACCACTCGTCCGCAACTGCACGGCTGGCGAAGACAGCGATGTATCGCATGCAACTGTCTTTGATCTAGAAGAAGATTTAGTGCGGTATCGCAGACATCGAAGAGTAGAACTTGCACTCACGTTATCAATGTATGCATGATAAACCATGGTTGTGATTATGGAGAGATGATTTGTCGGTTATATTGGGTTGCGATCAGATGTTAGTATACTGTGATAGAGGGAGAGGTTGTTTGGAGTTAATATCAAAAAGTTGCGGACAGTGAGTCCGTGGCTGCAATATGATCAGAGTTATGGAACATAAAAGAGAAAAATAAGGCATAAAAATCCAAAGGGATGGAACGATACTGTTCCAATCTCAAGCATCTGGATCCCGATGACTTACTGTAAGGAGAACTAAGCCGGACGAGGCTTGTGCAGAAATCCATGACTTCTTCTAGCAGCACTTGTGTGACTTATTTCGCAAAAGTTAAGGACGATCAGGGCAGCGATGCTCGCAAGACACTCGATAACAGACAGCTTACCCGGGACCCAAAACCCTGCTAGGAGACACATTCCAATGATCAGCATACCTCGGGCGTCTAAAAGAATTGCTGGATTTGACGAGATTGGCAATGCAAGAACTCACCATTTTTGCAAGAATGGCTTAGAATATACCATTGACTTTGCATATATGGTATGTTTGATCCAAAACGTTGGGGTCCTGTGCATAGATCTTATCGATCGAATACGATACGTGCATGTGGACGCGCCATCCCGCTCCCTCTTATCAACCCAGGTCCCAGTACACCTCTTCCATTCTCGGAGAAGGAGGAAATAGTTCAAGAAGCAGTGAATTCCAATGACGCCAACACATTAAATATGACGAGGGACCGAAAAATTCATCATGATCTGTTTCAGGAGTGTATCAGAAGGATGCCTCGAGGCTCTTGGCGGTGTTGAATGAAGCCACGAGGCAGAAGTACGAAGGTTCAGAGCTAATTGTCTCCAACAAGCTTCAGGAAAACACGATGATGATGATGATGGCAACTCCTGTGCACCACGGTCCACGATATATGCGATGCCAAGCGCCAAAAGTTGAGGATGGATTCCGCCACGTAAAAGATTCGTTTTCGTGAAATAAAATAATGCTTATTATGATCCTATAAAAGCCGGGAAAACTAAGTCAAACGTAGCTTAGCAGTCTCTCTAGCGTGAATCGGACGCCAAACCTTGAGCTTGAAAAAAGGAAGAGGTGGTACTAGTGGGCAAAACGTAAAAGCACGGAATCCGGATCATGAAGTGACACGTGACTTCAAAAAATTTGTCAAGTCCCGACTGGCTTGAAAGCCAAGTACCAACTGATGGATTCCACCAAGTACACGAGTTCCTAGTGGTATGAAAGGCGCATTTCCCCCTAGGTCTACATAGCTGGAAAAATAGGAGGAAGAAAGTTTCCCCCTCTTTATCATATCCCAACCAACTCCTGGTCACAGTCGCTCTATGGCATTTATTTCTCGCACATTCAATGAAACTGCTCACATGCTGTGAACGCTTTAATGTCATGACAGTCGCGTCATTTCTGTGAAGTGTTTTACAGAAAACTGTCAGAGGAGGTCTATTCAATGAGTTACCGTGACCGTAGTCTCCTATCCACCGCAGCATCAAGAACAACTCAGCATTAGCTTGATGGCTGATAGTTTTTCCAGTAAGTACTCCTTAGGAGTGGCGTTCAATAGTACATATGTGCTGATGAGTCATAAAGGCTATATATATGTAACAGTCTCGGATACAGGGCAGTGAAACTCCACCTGGACTGTGCTAAACTGCATTCCAGTGGTATCTCAGAATAGCGATTGTGGCCCAAGCCTGCAGGTTTGTACGTATCTCGGTGGTGAGCCATTTTCACACTGACACTTCGTGCCAGTGCGCAGTTGCTATGATTCCAAGTCTACTATGAAGCTGCGCGCAAGAGCTTCTAACTGGGGGTGGGGGGACCTGCCGCAGTCTGATTCCAATGGCTACTCTGTGTACTTGGTATGTACACAACAATGTCTATAATCAAGTACCAATAACATCTTTGCCATCAAACAACTTTCGTTCTGTGGCTTGGTATCAAATATATAATTCAATTTCCAGTGTACAGTGCCAGACTGCTCATCATTTTATTCTTTAGAGTCTGGGCACTTTCCCCTGTCTCCATCTTATCATTTTATTAACTTTGCTGAGACTAATTGTTCCCGAGCCTAATGACTACAAGGGCCGCATGCGTTTAGCTTGCAAGTCAAGTCATAGCAGCCAGCCAATCACAACTCAGCGCTTTGAGTCAGGTGGCACCGCCACTCTCACTGCGCGTCGCGCATATCGCTTCAACTCGTTACATAGCTTGAACATCTCTCGCTGGTACCGTGACTATGCTCTCGCACGTCTCCTGTATCCCATATTTATTTGTAAAATTTGAATCCCACCTCTTACAGTCACCTACCTCTCGGACATCCCCGGCGGTCCATGACCCCGATACACCTCATGGTGTCCTCACCTTCAGGGCTCGCAACTCAAGGCCTCTCACATATGATCCATATTGTTGTATGGTCCTATGTTAATTTATGAATAGCAGATCAACAGCACTGTAGGAGACACACCTGCACTTCCACTGGCCACATTCTCATCTGACTCGCAGCAGGGGCCCAGGACAGATGCTAGCTGCGCCCAGCATCTGCCATGCACTCTAATATCTTCGCTTTCAACTGACCATGGTGAGTTATATATCCAATCGAGCGGCGATACCACGGATAGCACTGAAACAGACGTTGCACGCTGCAATTCCTGAGCATCAGGCATTTACAGCATGGGGATTGAAATACTGGGCGCAGCACCACTCGCTGCGGCGCCCACTGTTTTCCCTGACTCGCTTAAGTCAAGCTTAAGTTCAATTGTTTGTGTTGTAATATATTCAATCTAGTGGCGAAGCCATGAGCTGCTAGTAACTACTATGGTACTATAGCTATAGTTGGTCCAGGACAAGAATCCCTTTGTTCATACATTATTAACAGCATCATGTTTCGTAAGTTCTTTGTCTCCCGGTAGGCACACCAATAACGAGACGACCGTGATCGTTCCTTTTTGATTTACGTGTCGATACAGATGTTAGTTAACACCCACGTTCTCGTCAAAGGAACGTAGAGAAGAGATCATATGACTGAATAAGCACCACGAACCACCTATTAAATTGCGAGAAAAACTAATGGATGATATCGTAGAATGGAATGTCCGTGTGTCAATGAAAGTGTGAGTATGCTACAAGTGGGTACGAGAAATCTGTGGTCTAGACTGCTGTCCAACGAAGCAATCAGTCCTTTTGCTAGTCCTTGCAATGCTGGTAATGAACAGGTAGCTCCAAGCTCAAATTATGGGATGCTTTCCAAAGCCAATACCTCAAATATTGCGTCCCAATCAAGTATATCTGAAGGTGAAAACGCAATCGCTGGAGGTAATAGAGGTACGGGAGTCGTAGGTTCAGTCGGTGCTATATGTGGGAAATCTGCCAGGGGCAGGGAAAGGACAGAATCCTCGAGCGGAATGGGGGGTGATGGTGATGGTGATGTAGTGATAGAAAGTGCATGTCGCACAGAAGAACTAGGAGAATGCGGACAGGAGGGAGGGCGTGGACCCGATGGTCTCTGCCGTTGGGAGTGACGTTTATGTCTGCGCGACGACGTGTCGCATGGCGAACTCTGTGTATCATCAATATATGACGAAGACGAAGACGAGGAAGTGATGCTGGACTGATTGGATGAAGCAGAGTCGCTAGAGGTGCGAGAGCACATTGTTGATGCTCTGGACAGGTTGGCCTGGCGATTTGCCCATGACCAGCTCTCTCCAATTTCTTCTCTTGTTGTTATCCCCGTTTGAAGCCAGCTGCATGGGCGTGGTCCCCGTAACCTAGGTGTCTTCCGCCGAGAAAATACAGGGAGAGGTGCGAGATGATCTGCATGAGGTGACTGCATCGCTGCAGATGACATGAAAGCGGGAATGAAGAGAATCGAAAAGCTATATAGCTTTATCAAAAGAGGCGTCAATAAGTGCTTTAGCCAAGCCGTTGAGGAAGCGCATCTTGCCGAAGTGACTCCCAAATTGTCTAGTGGTTGCGGCACTGGCGTAACACCGACCTGTGATCAATGGGTTATAGTCGCGTGGTTTCGTGCGGTGATGCTAATCACATTGGTTCCTTGATGATGATCGTGTGTGTAGATTGCTAACTTTGGTCTGTTCTCGTGAGTCCGGTCATCAAAGTGGACAGCGAGCGGATTTGAACGTTGCAGGAAGTTCGAGGAAGATGTTCATCGTCAGCTGCTGCATGACGGTGGCCCTAATTAGCAGCTCCATGTTCACCGGATAGTCTTGGTGGTCAACCGTTGACCGACATATGTTCACCGTTTTCCAAAAACAGCAGGGCCGCGGGAAACTAAACTTGAGTAATCATTCCACGTGACGATCTTGTCATAACGTTCGCCCAGTCAAGCTTAAGGTTCAAATCACAGTCGAATAACTCACTTGACGTATTATCTGTACTAATGGCTGTAACCCAACCCCCACCGCTACTATTCGACAATCTACCTGAACCAGTAGCGAGTTTAAATGAGATTGCTTTAGACGAGGCCCTCGACATATTAGATCCCTTGCGACATCTCAGGACCGATGCCAACGGCTTCGCTCGAGATGACGAAGATACGGTCGTCGTACCTTCGCAGCCGCGATCTATCCTCGGTGAGACGATCAGACTGACATTTCCTGCGGAGTCCCCGCTTGTGTCGATATCACTCAAGGTTGATGCATCTCATGGTTGTGGCGGCATTGCTTGGCCCGCTGGTGAGGTAGGTTCTCTTGTCTTGCATGCCAGAACGAGACATTTGATGTAATACAGGTTCTATCAAATTACATCGCATTTCGAGGCATCGAGTATCTTCGAGGCAAGAAGATTGTCGAGATCGGGAGTGGAACGGGACTAGTTGGTCTTGTAGCAGGCGCACTCGGTGGTACGGTCTGGATCACCGATCAAGCGTTCGTCCCTTATTTCCAGCTGTCTCGGTGAAGTTATAATTCTTCCAGCCCGTTGCTGGGTATCATGCAACAAAATGTGTCATTGAACAATTTGCAGTCCTGTGTCTCCGTTCGCGAACTCAATTGGTGAGATAATCTTGACATGGTTAAGGCTGTGCACAACTGACCTTGTACAGGGGAGAGACGCCGCCCTCGGACATACCTCCTCCTGAACTGATCCTCGCCGCAGATTGTGTCTACTTTGAGCCTGCTTTCCCTCTTCTTGTCCAGACCTTATCAGATATGGTCGTCAGTGGCAGTACAGAAATTTTATTTTGTTACAAGAAGCGACGTAAGGTGAGCCTCATGTGTAATTTGATGAATTGTTCGTACTAGCACTGCCCTGCAGGCAGATAAACGGTTCTTCACGATGTTGAAGAAGAAGTTCAGTTGGGCAGAGGTATGAACTTCTCTGGCTTCTCGAATCTGATAACAAATGTTTACAAGGTGTTGGACGACCCAAATCGCGAAATTTACAATCGCGAAGCCATCTCGCTTCTAACTCTTACAAAGCGGTCATGAGGAGGCTTGTCAAGTGACTCACCGCTATAATACCCCGTTACTTCCCAAGAGAGGCGGTGCAATATCTAAAGTTTCATAGCAGTGTAGCATGCGTCACTTGGGAGGCGATCATTATCGTAGCGGTGTCCTGCCGACTTTTTTGATGGTTAAAATGAAATAAAATGCCGTTAACACCTTGTATACGTATGTACGGGTATGCAATTGGTGTCCGAAGAAGCGAGTACTGTCTGCCCAAATTATGATTCTGATGAGGGTGGAATGGTTTTCACCTGGGAGATCAAATCATATGTCAATGAACCTCTATTAACGACGACGACGACGACGCCTGACCTGTAACCCATGAATTCCTTCAATTTCTTGTTTCAGTACTCGTGTTACAAGTCTATGTTGGTTCAAAGTTGAAAGGCCTTTAAAAGCCTCACTTGCTATTTTGATGGCATAGAAATCACCACAGCCTCCTGATAATATCAGTAAGATCAATCAGTCTAATTGTAAGCTATGTGAATGGCAAAAGAGTCCCACCTGAGATGTCCTGCACGTCTAGCTCACTTGGCAAAAACTTGTCGGTCAATTTGTCATATATCAGTTTCTCTCCCTCAGTGAGGTTGGCTGGCGGAATCGGATGGGGCTTGGTTGAAAACCTCCGGAGGGCTCGCGACGCTGCCAGTCCCCTCCTTAAGGTTAACATAGTGGTGGTGTGGATGGGAGAACGGCGAGCATGTTGTGGCTGTGCACAAATTCAATGTGTCATTTTCGACATATTCGTTTCTCAGAGTTGGTAGGTCAGTACCACATACACACATTGAATATTCGCATTGACCAGTCCAGGTACTGGGCTCGGGGCAGCATCTTATGCAGCTGAACTTGATGAACGCTTTTCTGCGTCCAAGAGCCCACCATCTTGGTTTACGAGCTTCGCGTACATTTTCAACTGCTCTAGTCAACTTCCCCAAAAGAACAGTGCCCAAGTCATGCCTTGCTTCTGAAATCACAAGTTCACCGCTACATAACTCATGGCTTCACCGGAGGTGTTATTCGGTCGTCGCGCAGCAGAAGCCACTGGCTCCTCATTCCCTTGAGCCTCGATTCTTCTCTGCGAACGCGTTTCATGGTGCTGCACAGACATCACGATTACCCGTGCTTGCCCCACCAGCAGTTGGGCGCTGGCTGTTATTCTCATCAGCAATGGTTTTTGCGGTGATAGTAGTTGGGGGAGTAACGCGTCTCACGGAATCAGGGCTGAGCATCACAGAATGGAAGCCCATCACAGGCATCATTCCACCTATGAATGTGGAGGATTGGAGCGTTGAATTTGAAAAGTACAAGGCTACCCCTGAATTTAAACTGTGAGCATCATTTCTATGCCTGCCCCTTGAATCATCTCGTGAACGCACCACAGTCTCAATCATTCCATTACCCTCGACGAATTCAAGAACATCTTTTATATGGAATGGGGTCACCGCGTACTTGGGCGCCTTATTGGAATTGCATTTGTGGTCCCTCTGGCTTATTTTGGTTTCCGGAAGAAGCTCACTGCCTCGATGCCTATACAACTGACGGGCATGGCACTGCTAATCGGTTTTCAGGGTTTCCTTGGATGGTATATGGTGAAATCAGGCTTGGAAGACTCCATCATGGAGACGCCGGGTGCAGTACCCCGCGTCTCTCAGTACCGCCTGGCGGCTCATCTTGGAACGGCGGTGGTCTTGTATGCAGGGATGCTGGGAACTGGACTAGCGGCGATTAAAGATTGGAGATACGCCAGAGGTGGCTCGTGGAGCGGGTCCAGCACTATGAATTGGCAGAACGTGCTTTCAAATCCTGTTGTGAGGAGGTTTTCTCGATTCTCAAAAGGGTTGAGTGCGCTAGTATTTTTGACTGCATTATCAGGTTCGTTCATTTCTGCTTTCAATTTAATGTAATTACAATCTATGTGCAGGCGCATTCGTTGCTGGGCTGGATGCTGGTCTATTGTACAACGAATTTCCGCTCATGGGGGGTCGGCTTGCACCTCCCATGAATGAATTATTCTCGTTCGCTTATGCAAAGAATGCCGATGGATCTGACATCTGGTGGAGAAATATCTTTGAGAATCCCATTACAGTTCAGTTCGATCATCGAGTTCTTGTATGTTTCGTTCTTTCCTATATTGTATTTTTCTAAGTGTTTAATTACAGGCGATGACTACGTATCTCAGCACTTGTCTGCTCTTCGCTTACAGTCGGCGACCCGCCATCCGTGCGCTGTTGCCACCGCTTGCACGCAAATCTGTTACGGCAGCCTTTTACATGGCAAATGTACAGGTTCTTCTGGGTCTTGCAACATTATTATATCTTGTTCCTGTACCAATCGCTGCTGCTCATCAGGCGGGAAGCATTGCTCTCCTGAGCACGATGGTGCACTTACTCGTATCGTTGCGTAGGCCAGGCTTAGCTGCGCAGGCGTGGAGGAAAGCTGGGATGCAGGCGAAAGGCTCTATCTAGCCTGTAAGATACCCAGGACCCGACATTTTAGAGCTACACATCACCACTCCCTTATCATTATTTCATGTTATGCATCTGAACTAAACCACGATTTCAGAATCTCACTGTCAGTCGTTGGGCCTTTCGAATTTCGGCTTTTGTGATTGAAATAGAAAGGCGGCTGTTATTATATCTTAGTTTATCCCGTCATCTGTACATCCTCATCAGCAGTGGGCACCGGTGCTGCATCAGGTACGGGTGCAGGCGCGGGTGCTTCCTCCTTCTTCTCCATACTCTGCAGGTATACCTCTACGCCATCACCCTCTAAGATGCGGAAGCTGCCTGGCGGCGAAATGGGCTTTTCGTGTTGGCCCATGGGTCCGATAATGCCTACCGACGTGTTATTCACGTTAAGCTCCTTGTCTTGTTGGAGAGTTTCGCGGAGGGCATGGAGACCATGCCGAATGAGGTCCTCGAGGTTGCCTGAAATAGCTTCAATGGTATGAAGACAGTGTAAGATGGACACGGCACATACAATCTGCGAAACTTTCATAATGCTTCTCCAAGTAGGTTTTTGCGCTTTGACTGCGAGCGCCGATCGACATGGCATAATACTCATACATGTTTCCTGATGGCGAGAACTCAAAAAGATGGGGTCCTGATTGATCTTGACCAATGACGAGGAAACCAACACCGTATGGTCTGCGACCATACTCCTGCGTGTTCACTTGCGCCTCTACATGCAACAACATGAGCATCAGCCATGCAACAGCCACGCGAATACACACTATCGGCGATGGAAGAGACGAGACGATTCACTGGCATAGGTCTGTTGAATATCATACGTTCTCCCATTGCTTGCTGTCGCATAAAGTTGCTGCAATCAAGTCAGAATGCATGATGTACTCCGTAAAACTCAATAAACACCTGAGTACCCGTGCGTCTGAAGTAAGACCAGCAATGGCGATGCCGACGTGATCATCTATGCGGAACATCTTTTGCTGGTATGAAGCGAGTTCTCCTGTGGAACGCTGTATGGACTCTTTGTGAAGAACTATCGTAATGTAATTAGGATCCACTAACCTTGAGAGCAAGGAGAATCGCATGGGTCTTCGATCGCAGGCCCACTGCTGCTGATCCCTGTTTCACGGCTTCGAGTGCATACTCGACCTGATGAAGACGGCCTTGTGGCGAGAATACGGTGTTATCAGAGTCGTATGTATTCCGAAACTAAGAAATCGTTAATAAAAAGATAACGAAGGGCATAGACTATGTACATACCATGATGTGGGTAAACGAAGTGAACAGATATTGGATGCTTAACGCGGTCGTTTGTAGCTGACGCGTTCAAGGTCAAATGTCGGATATCGGATGTCACGCTAGGGTTAGGGTTTGCAGTAAAACAGCTAACTCAATTAATGTCGTGACACGTGATTTGAATATCATCCCGCTTGTCGGTCACTTCAAGTTGCCAGCTTGTGTAGTCTCATTGGTCATAGTTCGCACCAACTGACGATTCGAGGCTGTTTAACTGGAACGACGACTGCTTTGAAGCCAGATCTATAAAAGCTCTAGCCTCTGACTACTGCTAGTGTCAGCTTTAGGCTGAGTCCGCCGATGCCGACAGCTACGACGTCGATGGGAACGGCAACTGTCTCGACGTCGGATATGCTACTTCATAAACCGCCCAACAAAGGTTCCTCGTCAACGGAGGCAACGCTACAATCACTATACAACCGTGCGGCGAGAGCATTCCTTCACCGAGACGTCGCAATCACGTTCACATTGTTAAGCGCTGCATTCGCGCTCCTTCCACCTCCTCTCACGCCCTCACCTGATTCCCTAGATGTCCACCGGAGAAAGTGGGACATCCTTCGCATTACCCTCGAGACCACCGTTTTCTCTTCTACTCCAGACCTCGCTGATTTACCACAACCACTCCGAGAAACCCTACTCTTACCTCCTCAGTCATTTCTTTCCACTTTGTATGCTCGATCTCTTATTTTATTTACTCCTTCATCACTGTATCGAAAACCTAGTTCCGCATTCCTACCTCACCAAGTCGTCATCACGCTCGTCGCGTCCAGCATCAAGATAGATTGCCCAAATATTGGTCGCGAGATCACAGAGG
Source organism: Suillus bovinus (assembly GCF_016758785.1). Classification (NCBI taxonomy): domain Eukaryota; kingdom Fungi; phylum Basidiomycota; class Agaricomycetes; order Boletales; family Suillaceae; genus Suillus; species Suillus bovinus. Next base: position 588,662 of record NW_024542059.1, on the reverse strand, counting down.
ACTGGTTGTCGAAACGCGGTCAATGTGATTTTGTACCTTCCACAGGTGAACCCTATCACAAAGTTCTAGAACTCTACTGCTTGCATGTCTTGCCTCGTTTGGGCGAGTGGGAATATGTAAAAGAATTTCTGTCATACGAGAATGAACTCTCATCTGATAAAAGACGCGTAAGTTCAATTTCGTGACCTTTGTGTCGTACTGAACACGATATTGCCAGGAACTTTACTTGGCCCTCGAGGTTCAACATGCTGAAGCGCTAGAGTATAAAAAGCGGGAAACGCCAAAACGTGAGATTCCTCCCTCCCCTACACCAATACCTCCACTCCGTTCTCTATCCCCAGCATCTTCTTCCTCCTCCCTATCCACCACATCCACCCGCACCGCAGTCCCAGCATCCCCCCGTCCAAAACTTACCCGCCAACAATCCGCGTGTTCCACCTCTGCAGTTTCAGATGTCACGGTAACCAGATCCCCTCGCCACCGCCACAACCAAAGCATGCCCCGAGGAAGTTCAAGCACCAGTGGCGTTTACATCTCCCGCCTTCCACCAGTCGACCACAGTCTCGCAACTGTACAGCCCCCAACCTCCCTGGCACTCATCCGATCTTATTTCAACCACTATTTCACCACAACCAGACTAGCAGCTCTATCGATTTTGTTCTTCCTAATTCCCTTTCTGTCTCTGATTCTCAGGAGGAGGCGGCGCTTGGAGACACCTGCAGACCTGGTACGGAGGAGGTTATTGGAAGCTCGTGGCGATTCGATTGTGAGAAGGTTATGGAATGAGTTAGTGAGGGCAATTTTGGATACTGTTAGGATGGGTGGTGGTGGACTTGTATGATTTACGGCGCGTTTGCTTAGTATCAGCCTTCCTACCTAGACCAAGTGGAAGGATATTCGTATTTCAGGCTATAGGTCATGTAATTAAACGGATTGTTATTTCAGGTGACCCGGTAAGCCAACCCTCTAATTTGCCATTGAGAAACACATTCTCCACCACGCATCTGATCGTAGGCGGTCCTAAAGCAGGGCGATGGTGAATACATAAGATACTACATACATAGTTGTTTCCTTCAATCGGGCCGCATGGGCTACCGTCCCTTTGCGAAGTCTTTGGTGGGTTCTTGACCATACGATCATGCACGCAGATCGTCACGCAGGCCCTGCATGTGATGGAGTAGCATTAACGTCAGCCTGAATGAAAAAACCCATAGTTACAAATTGTGCTGGTAGCTCCTGCAATGCTGTCAAAGGCTCGTGCACATCTTTATCAATATCTATCATTGGCTCACCGTCCCCTTGCATTTTCTGCCTAGTCATTGTCATGAGGACTGGCATTTGCATCAGGCGAAGTGTACGTCGATGAATGCTTCCAGACTCATAACGAGTATTCCCCGCGGGCCTGGCGAAAGGTTCAAGTACATTGTCTGAGGAACCGACATGCATAACGATCCCAGCAAGGTAGCATCCAAGAACTCAAGGCCCACGTTCAGAAATGACCTCGACTATAAAAGTGCACTACTCGAGACGACCATCGCCGGGTCAGACGTTCATCCCTGGACTACTCGTCGTTCATTATATTGCCAGGTAAAGATGAGGCGGGCGTAGCAAGTCCATGTAGTAATTGCTCAAGGTAGCAAATTGTGGTGCCAGTGGGAAATTCAATACTGACTGTCGTGACCGGAAAGTAAGCTTCGAACTTCGCGGTTGTACAGGTAAGCGCATTTCAGCTTACAAAATATTGGAGCATTGATGGCTCACCGGTTTACTGATGGCAGGTGCGCAGCTTTAACTGCATTAGTCTTGTATGCTTGGCAATGCTTGCAGCAAAAAGCTTACCCCCTGGAACGCTAGTTCAACCTAGTTGCAATCAACTCAAATATTAGTGAGATACCACAGTCGAAAACCTCACCGTCCAACATTGCACTGACGACGGCAGTGGTCCATACCAACACAAACCGAAGGATAGCACGTGCAAACACAGGTTACTCAAAAGACTCCATAAGTGCTTGAACCAACAAACCGCGATAAAATGACACTCGCCCCTGTACGGGGCTTCAATTAATGGTTGAGTATCTACAGAATACCCATTGTGTTTGTCACCGACACTTAATTGAGATACCCTGCATGTCACTGGTCAGAGGCTCGGGCACGAACACAGTATATTTTGGGATACATACATAGCGTGCTGACGCACTAATGACGAGAGTTGGTTTAGTAGCACGGTACAATGACATCTACTGGATAACACTGCAAACCATACGCACACACCATATGATAGTCCAACGTAGTACACCTAGCATATTGAAAAATCAGCACAACTTGTCAACTGTGGTCATAACACAACATAAACGAATATTAAGACCAACATTTATGTCACTGTGTTCTTGATTGGACATTTGCTCGACTAGACCCGTTCGACCTGTTATAACATACTGATAAAACGTGTTAACTTATTAACCTCTTGTCCAGATGTCAAGGTTTGAACCCCCGTGAAGTTATCAATAAACAATCCCCTTGAAGACAAGAATCTCGCTCACCCCAATCGTATGCCATCACAGCGGAGGATGCAACTGCGAAACCACAGTCAAAGATGGAGCGAGATGTGACCGACATCCGCCTTGCTCTTCACGAACCTGAAAGATAGCTGGAAATACAATTCCAATCGAGAAATGACCAATAGCCTGGATCATGTGAGAAGTAGAATACGATCAGTGAACTTCAAAGGCGAAGATATCCCATGATATCCTGGGGTTGTACTTATCAAGGTTATCATCGAGCGCAGATCAAACAAAGCAACTTGAGCATCACTGGTAGTACGACCTATGATAATGACGCTTGGTACCTTGAACTTTGGAGCATGAGCACCGGAACAAGACTGAGAGTGTCGAAAAAAAGCTTCCATCCTTACAATCAGGCCAACGGCCACAGATTGACTGTACCAAACTTATGAACTTTGTTTGTCCTCGACTGTACGCCTGCTTAAGTGTCCAAACAAGATCCTCGGTCGAGACTTAAAAAGAAGGATATAGCTCAACCATTTCCACCACTGTCTGCACCCACACCTCGCACAGCTGCTTTGCGACTCTTGCCTTTGCGCACACGAGTGTGTGCACGTGTCAAATGAGTACCCTGATCCCATGGAGGTGTGAAACCAAGGAAGCTCTTTCGACTTGCACGATGACCACTAGGGGATTGAATATCTGAAAGGATATCAGGTACTGCTTCTCGAGGGACATCATATTGTTGCGTGTTAGTGTCTGCATATGCGATGGGCATAGGTGCCTCATATGCTGTGATCCCTAACTCCCGGCAGTAATATTGAACTGCTGCGTGGAATGCGGTCCTGCGCGTATTCCGGAGGCTCCAGTCTCTGCAAGAAGTCATCAGTAAAACACACTCAAGTCACATGCTACGCAACTTACTGCCATGTTCTGAAAAAAACATGATCAGCTTCTGTTCCCCTTTCCCATACGAAAAACAGACATACGAGTTGTGCGAGATACCAATGGTACACTCCAAATAACGTTGGTAACTGATGTTTTGCAATACAACTGACGTGGTCGGCTGGAACCACCTGTTCTCCTCAGTGGAAAGCCACGTATTCAATTTTTCCTCGAGCGCATCTAGCTTTGCTTGTGGCGTACGCCAAGCAACTTGGATAGTACAAGACTCCGCCATTTTCTGCCAGGGTAATCAGTACAACACATTCAAAGAAGGTGGAAGAGGCTCGTACATCACTACGGCGAACGTTGGTACTATATAGGCTTTTGTCAGATATCACGTGATGCACAAGGAATATTCGGATACGGACATGAACTTCGTGAATAGCTGACTATTGAAGTAATATGTTTCAGTACCATCCGATCGAGCAAAAACCGTCTGATAAAGAAAGTGTCAGATGGACTGTGCATTCATTCCAGGTAAACGTGCATACCGCAAACAAGTCCATCTTCTTAACAACTAGATTCTCATCTGAAAGTGGAAATGAAGATTTCAATCGCAACACCCAGCCCACAATTCAGCGGCTTACTATCAATGAAGCATCGATCACCAGTATCGAAGGGACTATAAACAATGGGGTTATCCTGATACTCGAGCACATACAACCACGCAACTCACTGGGTCACAAACAAAAACATAATTGCATCAAAGACATTGCTCGCAGAGTTCTTGAAGATGAAACTGGCTGCGAGAACGAGGGAATATACACTCGTCAACGACTGCGTTACATTGACACCAAAAGTGCTCAATGAAATGAAAAACAATACGACGAAGGCGAAGAGTAGCAAAATTTGATCCAGTGTCTTGAGCGCAGCCCCAACATCATGCATACTGCGCCACAGGAACCGACGTTCCTTGTACACACGAAGCAGCGATGACTTGATCTCAGACCGCGATATATCGCCATTGTCGTCGGTGTCGAAAACCCGGAAAGCATCTTTAGCTTCATCCTGCGTGGCGAATGCGGGGTAGAAGTCTTCGGCTGTGAGGTAGGTATACCGGCGATTTCTGAAAGTCCTGTATATCGCTCTGGCAAGACGCTGACGTCAAAGTTAGTTTTAGCGTACACAACGTCGTACTAAATACTCCTACCTTTGCTTCGTGTGTTGAGCTCACACTGAAGACTAACGCTTCAAGCTCATCAGTGTCGCCCTTGATATTCCGGGCATCGTGTAGTACAGCAGTCTTAAGTGCCTTCGCTGCTTGGACGACAATGGTGGGATCTTCAGTGTGTGAGTCAACAAAACGTGGGCCGGAAGGGTTAGGAGGATATCTGTGAGTTGTATGCTTGTCGACTGGGGAGTGATTAGCTGATGTTGTGGCGACGGAAGAAAATTGTTCTGGTGTAGTGGCCGAAGACTCAAGATCCTCCGACGAGGCTTTAATGATGGTCGGTTTGCGTTGCCTATGTTTTCCCTTTCTTTTGTTCTTCTTCAGCTTTGCTCCATCCTCCGTATCCGTTTCATCACCTTCACTTAGTGCAGAGATTTCTGAGCGCACTCTACCATCGAGAATATTGGAATGTTCTTTGTCGCTAAACGGATTTAGCCCAGTGAAGGTCGCAAGCATTGAATAGGAGTTGTTGGACTTGTGACGGGCCGATAACGTGGGCTTGTAGTTGCGAAGAGTTTCTATCACCCGAAGAGCTTTCTTAACTTCGTCTAGACGTTCCTTATACGCAGTCCTGTGGAATGCAAACGCTGGAAGCAATGAGACTTATGATTCTGACTCAAACCGAGTGACCGTACCAATAGCATGGGAAAGCATCCTTTGAATGCATACCACCAGGGTAAAAAAGAACAGGAATTCGATTACTTGAGCAACCTGGTGTTTCAATAAGCTTCAGAACATGAAGAGCGGCAGATGATGCTCACACGGTCCGTGTAGGGAGCATAATTCTGGACATTAGACGGGTCCTTCAACTGAAAGATATTTTGGAACAGAATGCTCCAGCTAAGCCAGGCGCCCGCGGCATAGAAGAGAGGTTTGATAGTGTCCTTAGTCGAGGCATACAACTCGAGCTTCGTTCTAATGGTCTCTGATACATGGCCCCACGTGACTGCAATCACCAGACGTATGATGGCAGGTATAATATCGATGATCATTGCGAGACCCCAAGAAATGACTACATTGGCTGCTGCCCAGAAGAGCCAAGCCTCGATATTGATGTCGACAAAATGCCTGTAGTCCGTTGGGTGTGGTTTGTACCAGAAGAAATGGACAATGAGTGCGGGAGTTATTAGGACTGCCGCAAGGAAGGTGGACCCGATGAGTGAGGAGAAGAGAAGAGTAACCAGCCTGTAATGTTCGTGTTTGGTCGGAAAAGGTATAGTACGTCCTCGGCAAACCTACCTGATAATGCCCCAGCCGCGAGACTTAATATTTATACCCATCTTCTTCTCGAACTTGGCTTCCTCATTATTGAGATCCTCGTCACCGCTCCAATCGAACTCGTCTTCTTCATCTTCATCGTCCGAAGACTGGCGTGAGTCTGATTTGGGTAATGCGAAGTTACTTCCAGAAGCGGGTGGTGAAATTACATCCTCGTGATAGTGGACAGATGGTTTCTGAGTCCCTGTTTGCGCAATGCTGGCTTGAGATGGATATGGGCCGCTTTCCTGTTTGCATTGTGGTGACCCGTCGATATTTTTTTCGTAGTTGCTCATCAAATTGACCTGGGAATGGTATGCAAATGATTCTTGTGATGGACAACGGTCTGGCACTAGCTGGGAGGTGCTTGAATCAGGTTGGAAAGGAGACGAAGGTGCGGAGTTCACAAAATGGTCCTCCTCGCTGATGTTGTCAGAGGTGAATAGCGGGTCGTGAGGCGCAAATGAAGGGGGAGGACGGAGTCTGTCTTTCATCGTGCTCCATATATAATAGCTTGCTTAACGTCACAGGTCCGCAATCGGCTGCAATTACCGACAAATATATTGCTTTCCTAGCTGTGAACTGATACTTGGAATCAGTCACAAGCTTCTTCGACCAGAGACCCTTGAAAACACAGGTGAGCACAATGTGGTGGGGAGTCAGGAAGTTAATTTGATCCTGACTATGGCGCAGATATTAATGCGTTCCACTTACACCAGTAAAGCGAACAGAATCAACAATGACGTCGTGCGTGTGGAGCAAGATGGCCGTAAGATGAAAAGGATACTGAATCGTTCGTTCTCTTCGATGATGATCACCAAGATTTTTGTTGTCAAGGGCAGTGCCACGTGAAAAATCAAATCGGCACATATGTCTCTGTCTGCCTCAGGGGCTTCAAGCTAGGTAATCACTGCTATATCGTTTGTTTCTTACACCTTCCTCTCCAACAAACATGTCTGCACCTACAGAACTTCCTATAGATGCGGAGTCTACGAAGAAGCTTGAGAAGGAATTCTCAATGGAGGCCAAATCTGAGGAAAAGAAAATGCAGTCAGCCTTCAAAGATATGCACAAACACGAAAAATTAGAAGCCAAGGCTTGCAAGGTAAGGCGTCAATCCCCAGATTCTAATATCCACCCCTGACATTGTTTAGTCCGTAAACAAAGCTGAAAAAGCTGTCAAGAAGTTGGAAAAGCTGGAGCTGGAGACCGTTCATTCCCTCCATGCCATCACCCACAAACACGACGTAGCTATTGCAGACCTTCACAAGGCGCAGGCAAGCCTTCATGTGTGTAGTAGCCTTTCTCCACCCTCTTTTCGACGCTCAAGGTTCCTAGACTCAGCAACAGCAGCTAGAAAAACACAAACAAGACTCATTAACTGCACGAACACACGTCGACCAGGTCGCCAAGGATAAGAACGATCATGATGTAGGTGGGCTATAACCAGATCGTGCACAAATCGCCTTAATATTTGTTACAGCGTGATCGTCGCGATAAACTCAATCAGCTGCACTCAAGCCCGGCGATCCAGACCGGTGGTCCGAGCGCCGGCTCTTCAGGTGCCTCTAGTACTGGTGCAAGTCAGGAAAGGACGTAGCTACACCGTGGAAGCACACGGACGGACAGTTTGCAATTGACGATTTTATATCAACCTTAATCATTGTATTTTATGGCATCATTTTCACGACTGTAATCGTACTTTTTTTCGTTTGAGGTTAAACGTCACTGACTATTGGAAGCTGACATAAGCATGAATGTGTTCGTTGCATTTTCACTGTAGACTGTAGTAATCACGCATACGAGCGACGACGACGACGACAAGCTGTTCATCGGCGACCACGACGGCGACGACGGCAGCTTCGGGATTCTGTCATGAATAAAAATCCTTTCATACCGCAACCGACGTACAACCCACCGCAACCACCACTTCCTCCAGGACCACCGCCTGCTGCACCTCCAGATTATTCCGCTTATTGGGCTGCGGCAGCCCAGCAGCAGCAGCAACAACAACAACAAGCGACTCCCGCTTACACTCCGGCATGGTCTGCACCTCAGCAGCCTCCAAGACCGCCCCCTGAACAAAGTGCTTTGTATGCAAATTACGGTTATGGCGGTCAGGGCATGCACTGGCAGCAAAGACATAGTCATCCTCAGCAACAGTATCAACCACCACCGCCTGTGGTCCAACCTCCACCACCTCCACCTCAACAACAGTACAATCCGTATCAACCGTCCGTTGGCTATCAGCAACCGTACGTTCCTCAACCCCAACAGCCAATCGTGCCCCAACAGCAGCCTGCGTACCCGCATGTGACACAAACGATGGCCCCTCCGCAACCGTATTTTCCTCAACAACAGCCACAACCCCAGCAGCAGCCTCGACATAACCATGGTCTTCATCACACCCCACCCCAACATCTTCCCCCCGCCAAACGCCAACGGTTTGATGGTCCGAACCAACACCACGGTCAGAATCGACAACTTGGACCACCCCCTCCTCAGCCTCAGTTTCAACCACCTCCTGCACCGCCCGGGAGTGTCGGGATTTACCCCCAGAACCAAGGTCAGGGTCAAGGGCAGCCTGGTGCCAATCAGATGCCCTTGGGTGGAAATAGAGGCGGAATCGGCGGAAGAGGAGGCAATATGAATACCGGAAGAGGCAGAGGTGCAGTTATGAGCGGAAACCGGGGAGGATTAACCGGACAACGTGGCGGCAGAGGCGGTGGCATGTTCGTGAATAATGGCAGCGGACGAGGTGGTGCCGCCGCTCAACAAAATTCTCTGCGTGGACACGGCTCGAGAGGAGGCTTTAACAAGGACTTTCACAATCGCAGAGGTGGGTCGTTCAATGCCGGACATCAGCACCACCAAAACAATACTGCGTTTCGTGGACGAGGACAAGGCCATACTTCAGGTCGTGCAGGCCGCCAGGATGGTAGTACAAATTTTGGAAACCGTGATGCATCACAATTTGCAAGCAGCGGTAAGAAGGACGAAAATCGGCGCACGCTCACTGACTTTAAAATTGTGGGCCTCGAGATGCCTGAACTTGGATGGACGTGGGGAGTGCTACCATCCCCTATTAAGGCTGAAGAAAAAGAGGTCGCTGCTTCTCTTTTGGACTCCTCACAAGAGCAAGTTAAGGATGAAGATATGCATGCCGGTGCCACATCAGAACCCACACCAACAGCAGACGCTGCAGATACAAAACCGGATGCTTCCTACCAGGAGCAGTCGTCCTCGTTGACAACGCCTCCACCCTCTCGCATCCGCATTTATTTTCACACTCCTGTTTCTCCTGATGACTCACATCCCATTCCGCACAATGCTTCGTACACTGCACCTCCAGATATGCGCAAAGGCAAGCGCAAGAAGCTTGAGGATGATGATGGCGATGCAGAAGAAGGTCGAGAAAGACCGCCTCCTCCTCGCGGCGGTCAGGTGGACGATAATACCAGTGTTGACTTGGATGGAGTGGGCCGCGAAAGCGCAGCGCCCAGCGTGGCAGACACTGCTAGTGAAGGTGATTGGCTCATGGCCGCTATCGCTGAGGATGAAGGCGACGTAGGCGCCGATGCCGATGCGGCTACTGCCGTTGATGACATGAATGAAGAGGAGAGCCATGCTGCAAGTGTTCTCCATTTCGTTCCTGCTACGAATACTTTTCTCAATGGGAATGGTGAGTTGAACCTTCCTTGTTTTTCGCTTTGGGTGGATGCTTTCGAGCTTGGGGAGAGCGTCCATTCGTGGCTCAAGGCTGTACACACTAACATATATCTTAAAGGCTCCCATAGTACTGAGATGGACGGAATTGCCTCTTCAGGAGGTATTCATGAGCAGTTTGATGGCTCACATGTTGGGGACAATCACGATGCTGTCCCGGATGCTGAAGGGGTCAAGTCATCAGTGTCCTCAGATGTCGCTGCTGTTGACCTTGGTGTAAACCAAGGTAGTGCTGCTGCGACACAGCCGAACGTGAACATATTGGTTTCTGCACCTGAAGAGGGTGGCGATGCTTCGCCAGTCACCCAGCCTGTTGATGATGAAAATGTTGATAGGCTCTTTGATGCATCAGCTAATCTAGCTGATCCCTCTCATGCTATTTATTTGAGCGCTTCCTTTGATACGAGTTCTTCTACTGGTCATGGTTCTCCTCCTGTTGTTCAGCCTGATATGCCTCATAGCGAGAAACAGTCTACTGATCATGATGGGTACCTTGATACGCAGGTATCCGACACACAGACTTCCGATCCGAAGCCCCTTCAAGCGGAGGCGTCACTTGCGTCAACAATTCACGACGAGGATATGGGTGCAGGCACATATGCAGAAGAGCAAGTTGTCTTAGAGTTTACCGGCGAAATTCCGGTCGAGCACGAAGAAGTCATTATGCATACCAAAGGTGCCAACGAATCTGTGGATCAAGAGCACCTTCCTGAGCCCCCTGCCTCTCCTACGTCGAATACATTACTCTCTACCTCTTCTGGTTCAACATATGGCGAGCCATCGCATCCTCCAGCAAACATGGCAGTTTCGAAAGGTGGCCGAGTGCCATCTGCAAACCGCCTGTCAATCTCATATGCTGCCGGTAGCAGGCGTCTGGTTGTGGACGCAGAAGTGGTCGAATCTTTGAAGGTTTACAGATCTGAGGGTCGAATCGAAGTTCATATATCCCTCGATAAAGGTATCGATGATGGCCTCAAGGGCGTTTTGGTGAGATTGTTTGTTCGTTTGATATTATGATCTCTAACACAATTATAGATTGAGGGACTTTCCGATGCGACAAAATCATATTCTCCTTTACCAACTTTATCAGAAGCGTCCAGCACTGATGAGACCCTACCTTCCTTCTCGAAGGCTACGCTACCTTCAAAGATCACTTTGATGGTTCATCTTGATACTGAGCGCCCATTGTCGGAACCTAAGTGGGTTAAATCAGGCGATGTGCAAGAGTGGCTGAAGAGCATGTTTGGAAGAATGTTCTGGGTAGCAGGGGATGCTGCTGATGGGTGGGAAAAAAAGATCGCAGTTGTAGATCCTGATCCAGTTCGTTCTCGCTATCTTGACAGAAGTCTCGATCTTGACTATCTTGTCTCTAAGGCTCCGACGATCTGGACGGTGTTGGATGGGTGGGCAATCAACTCCCCTGTCGGTGTTCCCACAGAACGACAGCGCTTCGTGAAGACGCATTTAACTGAGGTAGATAACATGATGGAGATTCTTCTCAGGCTGGTCAGAGGCGAGCGTGCCACCCCCTTTTCTCAATCTACGCCTGCGATATCAGCTCCGAGCGTGTCGGGACCACTTTTGGCTGCTCTTTCACAGTCCTCGTCTCACGGTGCCCAGCAGACGCACGTATCGTTGGCGGTACTAGCATTGTTCCACATGTCAGTGGACTTTGCGCGGAAGGCTTCTGGTGAGAAGGGAAAGTCTGAGGCAGAGGAAAAGATGAGTGAGATAATTCGATGTCTACCATCCCACTTATTATACAAGAGTCTTGACGGAATGTTCAAGGAATGGAGAGCGGACAAGAAGGGAAGCCGTTGATAGTGAATAGATATCGCCGTTTGCGCTTTCTTCATTTTGTAGCAAGCATTAAGTTAAAGTTGTTACATGGGTACATTTATACTTTGTCACGAAGCGTGACACTCGAACCACGGCTCAGCTTAAATCATTGCCAACATGAGGACATTACGGCAGGGTTTTCTGCAGGTTGTCATCTCCCTCCTTCTACTCTTCGTCTAACACCATGGGCGACTTGCATGAAGTCGAATTGTCGTGGTATGTTATCCCCAAATTGATGAGCGCTTGTGCTCATCTTCTACTCTCAGGCCCTATGGTGATGCTTCGGACGTGATCTTAACTGGTTCATTCGACCACGTAAGTACCCACAGTTCGCCGCAGGCTCAGTTTCGTTATTTTTTGATCCTGGTAGTGGTCCTGCACTATGCATCTGCCCAAGGGCGCTTCTGGTTTCGTAGGCAATGTCAGGGTTCCTTGGAATGAGAAGATTCCATATAAGTTCATTGTGGACGGAAAATGGGTCACCCGCAATGACCGCCCAACAGAGTTCGATGCTGCCGGGAACCTTAATAATGTTCTTATCGCGCCCTCTAAACCCATTCCTATAATTCCTATAATGGAACACCCATCAACCACTGTTCCTCAAGGCCCCACCGACTCCATGAGTTCAGCTACCACATTACCTGAAGAGTCGCTGTTGTCCAGCGAGACCTCCCCGCAGCAGGCACTAGAGGCGGATCAACCATGTGGAATCACTGAATCTGATTCCACTAATGCGACAAGCGCTGTTGATGATGTAGACGTTTCTGACAAGGACGTCGTGTCAACCCAAGTTCCCGACATTATCGTCGAATCAGCTGAACCTCCCGCATCGAGCGGCGAGAATGACACTTTCCATGCAATCGTGGACACTGCAACGAGCGCGGCATCGCACGTTTCAGAAGATGTCTCTAGCGTACTAGAATATGTTTCCTCGGGTATTAGCTACATGTTTTCGAGCACCCCCCGTGCTTCGACGGACAATGTCGACGTTCTGGTAATCGCAACAGCACAGAATTTGTCTTCAACGCTGATCTCTGTTCCTTTCACTACGCAGGGCACAACCGAACAACCATCAACCACTTCGGCCATCGAGCCGATCGTTGCCGAGGCACCAGTGGAGAGCGCTCAGGGATCTCCCCTCCCTGACATCACTGAGGCCGCGCCGCAAATTGCGCCCGTCGTCCCTATCCTTATCTTACCTGTCAACGATTACATGTTGAATGAATCTGCGTCACCAGACCCGGAAAGTGATGCACGTGATCTGTTGGCCTCCGATTCATTGGATGCGACAGTACTCGGGACGCATTCCCCTATACTTTTGTCCAAACCATCACTATCTACCACACAGGAAGTTCAAACCAGAGAGCAGGAGAGCAAACTTGCGGAGGAAGAGAATTCAGAAGTTCAGGGAGCCGAAGAGGAAAAAGAAGAATCACTTGTGGATACAGTCGTTCCCCCTCCAGACGCAGCTGCCACTTCCACAACACCTGAGATTGACGTCAACCCAGGCCCCGCTCAAACAAGCCATGCATCTGCTCTTGATGCTGCGCCTATCGTGGCCAACAACGAGTCATCTTTACCGGCGCCAGAGTCTCAAGATATCCCTGAAGTCGCCGGCTCGTCAATGCCCTCCACAAACGATGTTCCCAAAGATTCAAAGGAGGTTTCATTCCCGGCTTCCGCTACCACCGACCCCACCGTAATATCGTCATCCAAGTTCAGCACCGCTAGTACTAAAAAGAAGCGGCGGCCACTCTTCGCCAAGTTGAGAGAGTATTTCTCTCGCAAGGAGAAGACGAAGAAGTAAATATTCTTACCGCATCTTGATCGTCAGTATCCGCACGTTCGCACATTGATAACCCACACTTTTCTCGCGCTTTCACAACCTCTTACTATGTCGACGACCTCTTATTTCTTTCAACATACACAAATTATACCTCTTGACTTTTACTAATGAGGATTCTGTAGGATTTGTGGCTGTTGTACATAGTAATGGTGTTATATATGCATCTCTATCGTGGTGCTGTCTTCATTGATCTCAGGAGATAATGTCTAGAACAATGCCTGGCAAAGTGTTGAGAACCTTGGTGACTACAAGGGGTCAAGAACTTGCCTGCGCTTATGGTCTCACCTCCCCGTCGAACGAGAATTCTTCCCATATCTTTGTTCACAGAGAATGGCTCCAATGGAATAGGGCGAGCGCTGAGTGCAGGACCTGATAGGGTCCCGGCACGCAGGCTAATCTCCACCTCAGCTGAACTACCCCTGGACAGTACTCTTGTATGCAAGATCAGATATAATCCCTGGAAGGACAGAAAAGGCACGAAGCGCACCGAGGATTCTTCTTCGTCACTACCCCAGAAACTCTGTCCAAGGTAGCTATTAACTTTGATATCGTGGCAGGTACATCTCTTGAGTGATGGAACAGCTCGATCTAACCCCAGGGTTATAAGATGCAATAAAGAGGGTTCTAGGCGACGTACTGATGCACCAGTAATGATTGGGAGCTGGATATCGAATACAATTATTCGAGCTGTGAAGACTGTAGCCAATGGCACAATGTCCGATGGCGGGCAAAGAACGCTTCCGATGCTCAGATGGATAGGGTCGATGGAAGTCAGGTACAGAGTTGCATTGGTTCCAGCTGCTGCCCAAGGCACGTTCTGTTCCTCAACGTCGATGACTGAACATTAATCAACATCTGCACAACAGCACTGACAAGTATAGGAACCCACGTCGAACGATCGCAGATTCATCTCCCGGAAGTACTCGCAGGCGTTCTCCAGCTTGCACAACGCCACCACATATACGACCAGTTACCGCCGTTCCGGAATTTTGTCCTTTGAAGACATTGGATATCGGCAATCTTAATGGGGAAGCAATTTCTCGAGCGGGTGGTTCCAGTTGATCTGGATGTGGTTGAGCACATCAATGCAGGTACAGTGCAAAATGGCTCACCAAGCAAGTCAACCAGCGTAGGGCCTTTGTACCATTTAGACAGTGCCAAAGCATGGGCATCCGTACAGTTGACAAGGTTAACGCCGAGTATAGCACTTACTGGGACAAAGCTCGTTTTCGAAGAAGGAAACCCAGACTGGACGAGGAAGGCGCGTAACAACCCACATATTTCTTCAAATCGACTCGAATCCCAATTAACCTGCAACCAACCATGTTGGCGATGATAAAATATAAACTTGTGAGACCTTAAACCAACCTGATCTAATTTGTTGACTGCCACAATAACTTGAGATACACCGAGGCTCCGAACTAGCAGGAGATGTTCACGAGTCTGACCACCACGGTCGAAACCTGCCTCGAACTCTCCAGTAATAGCATCGACTACAAGTAACGCGCAATCGGCTTGAGCGGCTCCAGAAATCATGTTTGGAATAAAGTCCTTGTGTCCAGGGGCATCTAGAATGGTGACCTGTCGTTGAGGAGTCGACAAAGATTGTAAAGCAATGTCCATCGTGATTCCTCTGTTGATCAGTTGGTACGTGCACTTGGAATAGCAGATTGTTACAGACCTCTCCCGTTCTTCGACGGTCCCATCCAACTCCCATGCCCAGCTGAAACTGCTCTTCCCAGCTTTACTACTGCCTCTCTCATTAGCAACTCGAGTCTTTTCGTCAATTCTACCCAGCTCGTAGAGCAAACGACCCATAAGCGTCGATTTTCCAGCATCGACATGTCCTGTCGTTCAGCATCAACAGAAATTCACTTGAAAATGCCAGCGAGACTTAGTACCAATCACGACCAAGCTAACAGCTTTTTTGTCACCTCCTTGCCTTTCGAGGGCTGTTTGAACTTCCTGCAACAGCTTTCCACGCTCCAGTGCAATTTTTGGAGGAGGTTCATCGTTCGGCTCTTCTCCCTTTGGCAACAAGTTCAATGCGGCCATGTCGAGCAGTCGAGCATCCAAACCTCCTGTACCGCGGGGAGTCATCGCTCCCGACTTCTTCGCACCCATACCAGCCTTCTTTGAAGCCCTACTCGGTGTATTCACAGGAGACATCGCTTGAGAAACCGGCGTGGTATAGCCAGACGAAGAAGGTGTCTTCGCTACTTTCTTCTGCGCCGCTTTCTCCGCCTTCTCGCGTTCCTTCGCGGCTGAGGTGACAATCAGCAAAAAAATTCCATTAGAGTCCATAACCTGGTCTACAACAAACAAACAAGTCCTCCAGAAAAATGAATGAATAAAATAAAAATGCGAGTAGAGAAATACAAGAAAGGAATGCGGATGGAGCAGGGATCCGTGATTTGTTCACCGTCTGTGGGCAAGAGAAGTCCCACGGCGTGCGTTGAATACGATATCGTCAGGGCTCGGAACGTCAAATGCAAATCCCGAGTTCATCTTCATCCCCGGTAATGCTGCCCTAGGGCGAGACGACTTGTGTCGTTGAGCCTGTGAGAGACCGAGGCTGGAGTGGCTCTGTGAATGGGAAGCCTCGTACACCTTCACAAGGTTCGGCAACTCCCTTCCATACTTGTGAGTTGAATGTGTGGCCTTGTCTTCGGGGGACGGGGGTGTTAGAGGATCATCGAGAAGTAAAGAAGCGAATGCCGAGGGAGACGCACGAGAATTAGTTGGCTTTGGTATGAATAGAGGAGACGGTATGATGCCATGGGAATCGGTATCGTCGTCGGGTGGCGTAGGCTGCGGTTTTTCACTCGCTTTTTTGACTTTCTTTGCCAATTTAGATTGCTTTGGCTCTGCACCGGGCATCTGGACTAACGATTTAGGCTCTTGAGCCTGTGGCCTAGAGAGACTTTGTAGTGACTGATAAGATGTAGTTATAGCAGTAGTAGCTGTGGCTCCATTTGCAATGGGCGTGAAATACTGTGTGTGAGGTTTAGGAAGCTCCTTCGGAGGCGAACTAGGCGGGGACTTTGGAAGCTTCGGCATGAGACTAGTATTGGCGCTGGCTTTCGCCTGGGCAAGCGCTGCGAGCTTGGACTGAGGACGAGCCTTGACTTCAACCTCTTGGCGTACAATGGGCAAGTTTGGAGTAACGTCAGCTCGAGGTGGCGAATGTGGCATTGCTGGTTTGACAGTAGCCACCGACGATGCCTTAGACGCCGCGCTCGACTCACTCTTTGGAGATGGTCTCGCAGCTCTTTCGCGATCGTGGGCTTCTAATTCCAAAGCTGCCTGAATAGCCTGTTTGACGTGCCCAGACATGGAAGAAGGGGTGGTAGACGCAGCCTTTATAGAAGGAAGTGTTTTTTCTGTAGGTAGGGGTTTTATAGTGGTTGCGAATGATAACCGGCTTTCAGCAGTAGGTCGTAAGGCGGGGTAAGTAAGTACTGAAGTCGTCTCCAAATCCGATGAACGAGAACTCCTCGTACTTGCACGAGAACTCGCAAGCATGGATAATTTAGAGGGTTTACTGCTGGCTGGAGGCTTCGGAGGGAGGGGTTTCCCGCTCACTTTCGACTGGAAATCGGAAATCTCGGGAAGAGTATCCATGGGTGGTACATGAGCAATCGATGATTTTGCACGCGATGTTGCGCGCCCTTTTGGAAGCGGAAGCGGCTCTGTGAGTACATCAGATTGTGATACTGATGTAGCAAGTGATGGAGCGGCTTCATAGTTCGAAAGACGCTTTACTGCGGAGGGTGATGGTGATGGAGGGATGAAGTTTGGATCCATCACGGTCTCTGGATATTCTAGCGCTACGGTACTGCGTTGGCGAGTATCTGTCCTGACTTCAGTCACATCAATCAAATTCTTATTGATACCACATACCGATTACCTCCCCGTAAGATGTCGTAGAATCAGTGATCATTGATGCACGTGGATTATCCAAAGCTACGAGTTGCTGTTTTGAAGGCCAGTGGCGGGAGGGTTCAGTCCTTTCGGTAATCTCCGTAATGGTGCTGAGCCTCGAGCCGCGTGACAAGACGCCCAATGGTATATCATCCGAGTCGACCTCTTCTGGATATTCCTCGGGATAATAAACCTCATGTTGACCTTGCTGTGCTAATACTATGAGGGGAACTCTGGGTCGGTCCAAGTCGCCATCGTAATATTCGTAGCCTGTTGGTCCAGCCACGTATTGTGGTTCTTCTTGGACCCCCTGGCCTTCTGGTTGTAGTATATCGATATTGTCCGGTCGCACTGAAATGCATTTAGCTTCTGACTGTACGAAGGGCTGACGCAGGGATTGTGGGGACGACATGCACCTTCCTGTTCCTCGTCTCGTCTACGGCGTAGCCGGTTCCATAAACGGGATCCAAAACGGGGGGTAACAACAACATGATGGAAGAGCGAATGCAAGACTATTTACAAATGAGAAGTCACATCGGAACTTACCTTTGCGAGTTTTGGCTGACGCTCTCCTGTCTTGCTCGTCTGTCAAGAGTGCATCAGTTGAAAGACACGATGACAAA
The DNA here is from genome assembly GCF_016758785.1 of Suillus bovinus. NCBI lineage: Eukaryota > Fungi > Basidiomycota > Agaricomycetes > Boletales > Suillaceae > Suillus > Suillus bovinus. Next base: position 570,830 of record NW_024542059.1, on the reverse strand, counting down.
GATGTTGATGTGTTACGCACCATACAAATACGATAAACTGCTCTCTACATTAAAGTACTGGTCCCATAAGGTTTCCTTGATGAAGTCATCATCGAGGCCTGAGACTGCTTCATCTCCGATGAGCTCTCTGACTTGTTCAAGACAGAACGCCATTTGTGCTGTATTAGGCCCTCAGCGTGCATTATGAGCACAGGTATCGGGCCACTCGCCATGCTGCTCGGGAGTGAGTTCGTCTCCTCCGTCGGATAATGCATCATCATCCAATTCATCTAGTCACACGATAAATCTCATATAAAACTGCCATTAGGATGATTCATAAATACCATGGATGTTCATATTTCGTACAAGCCTATGTCTGGACATGGTAAAGATTATACAGATGGAGATACAAAGATATAGGGATTTGAGAAGAATCTATGCGATCTGGTTCAATAACCTACTGACTAGCGAGTCACCAAACAAGCACAAACAAAATACTTGACTGTCATGGCATATAAAATTGATACTACAACTCTGCTTTTAGACCGCGTTTTGAAAGAAAGACCAGAATCATGCTTTCCTCTGCTCGTCATGCTTTTTCTCGAGTGCCACGTCGCGTAGGTTGATAATTCTCTAATAGTGGTTTTGTGCTGATTACTTTCTCCAAAGGCTTTCTCAACCACTTCGACGCGTGCATACGACGTCTCTAAGCTCATTCTCATTGGACGACTAGGCAAAGACCCCGAAGTTCGTACCACCAAGAGTGACAAGGAATACGCTTCGTAAGTGTTTCTGTTTTTTTCCCGAGACATTCTTTTGAATTTTCGTTCAGTTATACCGTTGCAACCACCAACTACCCACCACCACCTCCTAACCCTGATGGCAGTGCGTAAACCTAGTTTTTCGTACACTTTTATCACCTGAACTCTTGCTCCAGACCGCCAAGAGGCTGGAACGACGTGGCACCACATCATTTGCTTCAATCCCAATCAGACCAACTACTTACGCACTCTGCAGAAAGGGGCTCAAGTATACGTTGAGGCGAACTTTGAGCTTCGTGACCCGGACCCAAGCGCAGATCCATCTTCAGTGCAGGGACAAAGACAGATATTCCTTAGACATGGTATGTTGCTTTTCTCTTACCTCAACCTTTGGGTAACTGAATATTTGTTCGTAGAAAGTATCCGGGTCATCAGGCACGCCCCCTCGCACAACGAGACCTCCGAGTAGTGCATGTCATTCTATGATCATCATAGTCACCCGTCTTATTGGTATAACTATTACACGCCACCCTTCACCCCTCACCATAATATATGTTACATTTATCAGTATCTCACTCGTCATGATGGTCAAATGGCGACTCAGATCTCCTTCTCATACCAAGTGCATTGTGGGACGGATCTGTGAGCCATGCCTTTATTCGCTAATGAATTGGCGAACCTCGACTCGCTGATATGAGCTTACCGTGCTCTCCCGGATCGGTACAGACGGGAGAGGCGCATGCATCTCTGTCCCTAGAGCAGATGAGGCTGACATTCGTGCGCCTTCTGATTTGTTGATTTTGTGAAGATAATCCCGCACAGTTGTTACCACAAGCTAATGATATATGTGTGAATGTTGGACCGAGTAAGTTCTGAAGAGGACATACATGGTGGTCTTCTTGGCTTGAGCCTGAGTAGCAAGCAACCACAGCAATAGGACAACAATGAGCGTTCTATATAGCCTCAATCAGCTTTTCAAATTCATAAATGAATAAGACATATACTGACGTCCAACCAGATTGGGAACGCTGAGCGGAAACAAATTTAGGCTTGTCGTTTCCAGAAGTATAGAGCGAAAGTTATTTACCTCCTCCGTGAATGATATGGTCTCCTTGAATCCCCAGTTGTTTTGCTGACTTGCCCATGGCGCTCATGCTCTTCTCGACATAATAACTTGAATGGCCAGTCTGCCTCACGACTCCAACCATGCTATCCACACTTGTCCAACTATCCAAACTGACATCCCCAACACCAGCTGGATGACCAAGGTCGCCCACGGTACACGCAAATAATGTATGACCCGCGATAGTTTGTATAGAGATGACGAGGCCTTTGCCTTTCGAATGTCGAGAGGACGCACGAAAGCGTTTGCGTAGAGACAAACCAAGCGTGACCGCGTCAGACGCCGAGAATGACGGAAAACGATAATTGCCCTCCTCAGTGAGTGCTTGAGAAGCAAGTTCAGCGTCTGAGGGTATCATTGCGTGGAAGGAGGCAAACATGAGAATGAAAAAAAAATGTACAATGGAATGTCAAGAAGAGGTGACTGAGGCCCCACGGACCTTGGGAGCAGAGATTGTTCTATACCAGATGGAGGCAATTACATGCCAGACAATAGAACTTGAACATGCTCAGCGCTCAGCGGCGACAACTCAATTTTGAAGGTGAAGGGATAATTCAACATATATTAACAAGCCTGCTGGCGTATTAACGACTAGTATACCACAAAAGTAAGCTTACGATGGGTCTTCGACAAATGATAGACCTTGCAAAATTACTGTTGCAGTTCAACCAACAACTTGAGTCACTATGAACTGGGTACCTAGGCATCTTCTATCGTTCCTTTCCAGGTCATCATCGAGGACGCCACGCCACGTGAATTTGAAAGCTGTGAATAGCCGGAATTAACAACTTGAACACGACGATCACTCTACATGCATGGAGTTCTTCAACGGCGTGGGCGGAGATCCGCTCAAGCCCTCCTTGTTTGAGTTAGTTGCTCAAGAGCAGCTCCGTGACTTGCTTCAACCAGCTCTAAAGTATGTACTCGCAGTAAGTCCTTAGAATCTGCCACATAACTGCAACTACTTACCCCTGCCAGGTATTTGCTCAACGCTACCCCCGCTATCTGATTCGTATAGTCAACCGCCATGAAGAGTTTTATGCCTTCATCATGTTTTTCGTCGAACGCCATTATCTTCGCAAACATGGTGAGTATTCTGGTCTGGCAAGTTGATACAGTGAACTCAAGTACGCTATCTATATTACTAGACGCATCATTTTCTGAGAATTTTTACGGTCTGAAGAGACGCAGAAAACCTTGGATAGCGACCGAACGAGCAACAACTGCTGTTGGCGGAATACCAGCCGGTGAGAAGCTCAGGAGTCGCGAGATCTGGCGGTCATTATTTCTCCTGGTAAGTCTTCTCGATGATGATTAGATAGCCCCTCACCCTGTGAGCCCAGATTGCTGTACCTTATCTACGAGCGAAAGGGCAAGATTACTACGAGTCGCTCGGCGGAGGCATCGATTCTGATATCCTGGAAGATGGAGGTAGCGAAAGGCACATACGACAACTCACAGACGAGGTGAGCAGTCCTGTCTCACGATAAAGTGATGCTCAACAGGTATTTCCAGAGCATTGCAGGCGTTTTACGTAGAACATTCAAAACGCTATACCCATGGTTCAACATCGGATTCGAAGCATGGCTTCTCGCCCATAATGTGGCCTATTTATTCGATCGTACGCCATTCTACCGCCCATGGCTAGCTTGGATAGGAGTCGATCTCAGAAGACTCAATATGGACGATTTCGTGAGCTTAGTATTCCAGTCATTCACATTGCACTCATACCATCTGGGCAGCTCGCACAACAAACGAAGCAAAATGTTATTTCCCCAACAAAGAGCGGATTTTTAGCTGTAGTTCGACGGCTCCTGCTGCGATCACCCCGACTACTACTCGACTCCTTGAGGCTTCTCTTGCCTACAGCCATCTTTTTCATCAAATTCTTGGAATGGTGGTACTCCCCCGGCTCCCCTGCGCAGTCATTATCCATATCCCCTCTCGGTCCAACTATCCCTCCACCTCAGATCCTTCCACCGCATCCCGCGGGGATCACCATCGACAGCACGAAATACGGATACTGCCCGCTCTGCAAAGAGCCTATTCACAATGCCACAGCATTGCCGTCTGGTTACGTATTCTGCTACCGCTGCGCGCACGACCACGTCGAGCAACATGGTAATTGCCCGATAACACTCCTCCCCGCGAAGGCGTGGCAGCTCAGGAAGGTCTTAGTATAGTTTGTGCTCGCTTCCCAAGTCATAGTATTTGCATCGGTAAATCATATTTGCCAATTTTTCCACCAAGAATCACACAAAGAGTGTTCCTACGAACGTTCATAGTCGCTGGGCCTTGTGCGCGTGAGATTCCCCCTTAGAATCCGACATTTCCTATATGTTGCTTCAGCATTGCCCACTCACCTCATTTGAATTAATATTGTCTGGATACCCATGATGATACTTTATCCTGCTGTCGTGTGTAACAAGTTCGCATATAGTGCATGGTGTGATCTTTGCGCCATGAAATAATACACGATGCACTGTATTCGAATAGGTTTAGCTGGATATAGACAACAATATATTCCCCAAATGCGCACAGAAACGCAGAACCGACACATGCAGTAAGCGACACAACTTGGCTAGACCTCTACTTCGTGGTCAACAAATAGGATCGTGGCTATTGTTGATCAAATTCAAATATTTTTGGGAATGTAATAAAAAAAGTCTCAGAAACTTGCCAAGCATCTGGGGTTTTGAACTATCATTAAGATAGTTTGCACCCATAAACTTGACGAACGTTTGCAACTCTTCGCAACTGAGGGTATCGTTACGCCACTAGGGAGGTACAGAACTATGATTGACGTCAATGCCACCAGGACTCAGGAGCGAAAATTTCATACTGACGAAAGGTTACGTCACTTGGGGAGGGAACACATACAGAATTGAGTACATGGTCCTAATTCGCATAATGTTGGAAATGAGGTACTCGATGGATGGATGCAGACAGTAGGGGTTGCTCATGGCAATATCCCATGCGCCGCGGGAGCGCTCACGACGAGAGTTTGATGAACGCCAGCAAGTTCGGCCTTCTCTAAGAAATGGAAATCACAGAAGGGCCCACTTGTTGGATTTCATCGATAACTTCGTCAATATGGCCCTGTGACCACCGATCCTCACATCAAGTTTATTTCCCCTAGAGAAACCAACAAGGAATAATTATGGTCTCTGTAGAGGAGTCCCAAACGCCAAGAACTCACCGATTGGAGGTAAGCAATGCAAGCAAAATTGCCGAAAGATCAGTCTGAATGACTTTAATCATTTCGAACCCAAAAACGAGAGTGAAAAGGAAATGCTCGAATGTAATGAAGACAAATTATAGATGGCTGGGATGAGACCCTACTAGCAAGGATGCCTGTTACCTGAGTTCAATTTATACTATGGGCAGGTCTGGGAGGGAATTCGTGTCATCCGGGCCTATCTCTGACTTATTTCAAAGTTAGATTATCAACCTGTGAAACAATCTGTGATGATGTGCCTCAGGCTGCCCAAATGATTATTCTGATGATGAGATCAGCAGCTTACACCCCAAAGACAACAATTGTATTTTCCCTGAAAAGCTTCTCGCCAGCCTAAAGTACGACGGGGTATTGCGTGGCTCCTCCGTCTTTGATAAGAAAACACATCCGGGTCAAAGACGGCCCGATGGAAGATACATATATGCCTCACCATAGTCTACTTGAAGTTTTCCTTCAGGCTTATTAGTTGGGTAACCCAGGTGAGCAAATGCCTTTTTGGTGGAACAATACTATCCACTGGCAGTAGCAACAGCCCGAAAGGATGGTCGCGGCAGTATTCACCCATTGGAGATACTTCCTATACGCGTAATTGCAGGCACTGCGAGACTTGATCATGAGTTACTCTACGAAATTCATCGTGTGAATCATCACCTCGAGGAGTGATCGATCTTTGGACCACATCAGATGGGTGGCTGCAGATACCATAATCGTGAAATTTATGATCTTGTCCGTAATTCTTTTGTTCTGCTCGTTCTTAAAGTTCGCACTCAAGGTTGCACCCGATGATCGTACTCATATTGCAGCACGTGAAGCAATCAACAATACGCAGGAGATACTCACGAATTGGGAGAGATGCAAATAGGTATACGGTTCCGTTCGGCTGAAGCTAGATCTGTCTGGCCGATTCCGCTTCTGTGGCGAGTAATTCCGTGTAGGCAAATGAGATACTTTTGGTGATACACGGCGATGGTACAAGGCGATGATTGAGATATATTAGGTGTCTTGCTAGTGGCGTGTACTTCTGAGCGCTAGGGGACTGGCTGCATCATTCTGGGGGCTTTACGAGGAAGTAGAATCTCACCAAACGCCTGTCTAGGTCTCGGCATTACATTGATATATCCGACAAGGTGCTGAATAGACATAGGGTTAGGTAGGGAGGTGGCTTTTCGTCCCATAGCGCCGACGAGTGCATGACGTTCACAGCGGTAGAAAGAGCAGTCTATGAGGAAGTGAGTAATTGTCTCGTTCCCTGAACAATGGGGAGAATGAGGAGATGGAGCTTTGCCAATGCGATTGAGGTAGAGACGTAGCGGGATATGCTGTGTACGAAGGGCCATGTACACCAGTTAGGCATTTATGGCGGTTAGTTTGACAAACGAACGCTGCAATATAGATTGGGGTCGATACTGTTAGTACGAACGTAACGAGACTGCAAGTACTTTTCGTTCCTGGACCCACTAACTTCCGATGCATATTTCAAGTTGTTCCCAATACGTTTTTAGCGCGAAAGAGGATACTAGAAGCATAACACAACAAGGGACTGTTGTTTTCGTTTTAGGTTTTGGTAAATGTAACGACTTTAAGTTATATTCTCTGGGCAAAGGTGCGAATGTGACTTGTGACTGTAGACCTTTTGTCACTCGTGACATACTGTGACATTTTGTTGGACTCGATCCAGCTCGATCCCCTACCATCAATTCCCTCTAATTTCAAGTTGTGCGCGCTATATCTGTAAGTAGATCATCGGCAGCACCGTTCGCTTTGAGATACCAATGATTATTGATTGAATATACAGATGTCCTCACACTCGTACTCAGATTAACACTGGTGAGTGACTCTTCCTTAGACTTGAAGATATTCCTATCGAGCAGACGCTGTGTTGCAGTTGTTGATGGTTTGCTCTGTATATCAGGGCCCCTTCACAAAGTTGACCTTGATAATACCGTCGAGGCTCGTCTTGGTAATGGCCTGGGGTTAAAGTTTATCTTTTCTTGAAGGAGCGTTATTTCATTCCTAATGTCAGGGGCGGTTCAAGATTGTTGACCATTTCCCGACACTCGCCGATGCTGGCCTCTACTCGTAGTGAGTACATGACAGATCCGCTACTGCGTTCGCCTGGCTGAAGTTTCAATCAGTCATTATAACGCATCGGAGTTTCGCCCCATCCACAAATGTTTTATCTTATAACACAACGGTGTACTCTCGAGATTCAAAATAATCTGAAACTCAGCGGCGTCTGGAAGTACATTGCATGTACGAGCTTAAACTGCCGTGCAAACGGGTGCTATAAGAATGATGACTCGGTTCATTCGCTGCCAAATCTCTCAAACCGACCAGGAGATCGTGGCGTTCTGGGCGAGGAGTGCGACACGAACCTTGATTGGTACTTGGCTGATGGACTGGCGCGAGCATAGCTCCTGAGAGTTCCATAAAAGCATGTGAATTAGTAGTAGCAACATTGTACAATGACAAGTCACAAATATGAAACGCGTGAACACCGACGGGCCCAGAGAATCGCCAAGCAATATTATCGATTCGCAGCCCTTGATATCGCCGCGACTCGGACATATATTTATCTGAATACTTTGCCGCGACATTATTTTGACGCACGTGCATCAAATTTAGTAGGGAGTCGAGGTTAGCTTTTCCGAAACCCTTCTTGGGACAACCATCATGGTCTGAACAACTACCACTTTGTTACAGCCCCCTGAAATTCTTGAGCTCGAACAATAAACGACTATTATGAAGGTCAGGTTCCCCATACAACCTTCTTTGCCATTAGGAGCCTTTACCGACGTTGTGATCTGTAGTTCGGCAAACAAATACAGGCAGAACAGGTCCCTGGATGGTCTGCATACTATCTGGACTACAAATTTCTCAAGAAGATTATTTCATCCCTTACTGCTAATCGACCTGCGTCTGAAGCCGCTGCATTAGCCCTTGGCGTCCGCCCAGCCGATATCTTGAAACCTATTTCACAGAAGAGTACACTAGCATTCCGGGTCCCAGCATCAGCTCAACCAGACACCTTAAATCCTGTCGAGCCGATCACGCAAGATGAGCCGGACGAACCACCTATATTGTCTGCTCTTCAACAAGACGATGATCGTGGTTCTGACTTCCAGGCGCACAAAGCCGCTTTCTTCTTCAAGCTAGAGCGTGAACTAGAGAAGGTGTGTCTGATACCAAAGTGTCCACTACATGAGGCTTAACGTTATTGGGTAATCCAAGATCAATACATTCTACCTGCAGAAAGAAGCAGAGCTAAAGCTCCGGCTGGAGACCCTGCTCTCCAAGAGACGTGCCGCGGCAATGCGTGGGCTCCCTGATACGTCCGAGGAACTCACTGTGAATCATGTCGAATGGAGTGCTGTTGAGGAGGGCTTCCGCCTCCTCGAAAGGGATCTTGGAAAACTCCAGGTACTTCAATGGTCATACCACTGTTATGTGTAATCCGAACTAACTTCTTTCAGCAATTCATAGAAATGAACGCAACAGGATTCAGGAAAATTTTAAAGAAATGGGATAAGAGGTCGCGGTCATCAACGAAGGAGCTCTACCTTGCCAGGCAAGTTGAAGTCCAACCAGTCTTCAATAGGCAGGCAAGTAACGTAATCGCTTAATTCGAAGTGTTCTGATGCATTTCAATAGCTCATATCAGAGCTCTCTGATACCGTAGCGTCCTGCCTCCTGGATATTACGGACCTATCTGCTAGCTTGAAGGTTGAAGGTCCGGCCGCCCATGATCTCGTGAGCTTCATCGAGAAAAACATGTACGCAGGACCATTCCGCGATTTTGAGCATGATTTGCGAAAAGCCGTGGAAAACTCGGATGAAGACTCTATCAAGGATCTTGTTCACCACTCAGATCTTCTCGGTACACAGAATGGAGGCAAAATCAATGTCACCCGCGTTCTGTGGAGGGTTATCGTCGATGCACCACCTGAGTTAGCAGATTTAGTACTCTCCAGCATCACAGTCCCGTTTGACTTCGACTTCGTTGACGATATCAACGGGCGAACATGCATCCACGAAGCAGCTGCCGCGGGTGCTCTTCGCCTTGTCAATATGTGCTTGGAGAAATCATCACAACCAAAGAAGCTTGATATTTATGGTCGGTCTGCCATGCATTATGCGGCGATGCATGGGTACGCGCATGTCTGCAAGCGGCTTTTGGAAGCTTCCCTACCTCCACACGTCCTTGATGTGGACAATTGCAGCCCTCTGGTCTATGCTACCTTGCGGGGAAGCCCAGAATGCGTACAAGTGCTGGTATGCGACCAGTGCATCTCGCCATCATTCACTGCGCCGAACGACAATCTAATTCCTCTTGCTTTGGCCAGCGAACATGGTCATTTGGAAGTCGTATCTCTTCTCTTGAAAAGAGGGGCACGTTGCATGCCAAATAGCAATGGCGAATACCCTATACATCTCGCCGCACGGGATGGTCATGCTGAGGTTGTCAAGCTTCTTTTGGGCCATGGAGGTTGCGATACTCCAGACAAGTACCACGAGTGGACGCCCCTCTTTCATGCCGCGCGCCAGGGTCGCGCGTCTTGCCTTCGAATTCTTCTGGAGGCTGGTGTTCGGATGGACTCGACTGATGAAGTAGGACATCAGGCGGTTCATTATGCGGCCTGGTATGGTCATCGAGAGTCTGTTGAAATCCTTATCGAAGCTGCGGCTAAGGTACCTCACGCCACAGAAATTGTTAGTCTTGGCCCAAAGTCTCTCCTGGATAACGCAGAGATGCAAGTGGATTCCGAGTTTGATCAGATTCCTTCGTTATCACTTCCTCCCCCGATCATGCCGCATCGCGTATATGGGCATAATTATTTGGACAAGAATTATCTCGTCGAAGTTACCATCAACAATAACCTTTTCCAAGGCGCAGGTGTAACGCTCCATCCCCGTCTGACAAGCTCTATCATTGCGCCCAATTTGTCACTTCCATCTTCAAAGCCCCTGAAAATGGTAATTACCGCTGGTCCTGGAGTCAATGCTGCTCCATATAGCATTCTATTACCTCAAATGGAAGAATGCGATGTGTTCGTCTTCCAATCCCCATCGCTGAAAGGATTGAGCTTGGAATTTTCGATATACCCCAATTTCGGCACCAAAACAATTGGGCGCGCGATTGCTCACCCATCGGTTTTCCAAGGCTGTCATGGCTTATCGGATATCACGCTTCCCATCCTTGATACTCGTCTTCATAGTATCGGAGAAGTAGGCTTAACTTAGCCATTCATTTTGCCAGACGCTCAATTGACCATTCATTTCAGGTTACTGTCTCAATCAATGTTATAACACCATTTCAAGGTGTTACGTTGGAAGTGGGCGGTGCGGTGGAAACCTACTGGAAATCAATGGCAATACCCAGAGGCACACCTTCCAATTCGCAAACATCATTGCCGTGGCAGCAATCTCCCAGCTCAGTGGATTCGACATATACGTCACCATCAATGCATTCCAACGCCGCCTCCCCATTGCACACCTTAACCTTGTCATCATTGATCGGGAATCACGTGCATATCACCGTGCAAGTCACACGCGACCTGCATTCTGTGATATTCGGTGACTATCTACTACCGGAGACCTCTTTTGACCTAGGCGTTTCCGACGTTAATCTGGAACAGTTCCAGGCCCTGGCAAGTCGATTGGAGCGCGATGAGAAGTCGTTTAGAAAAGCGGTATCTGCGCAAGAATGGTCCAGAATACTGTCACGCAGTATGATTACTCTTGCGGATGCCATGCAGGTTTGGGGCTCAATCTTGTGATGCCCGATCGTTTCTTTGAAGTAATTTGCCTTGCAGATTCTTCCTACGCAGCTCGGCCTTACGTTGGAGTTGGCACTGCCTGCCAGGCATCGAGAACGTGGTTCCATAAGATGCCAAGTGGACCTGAACGAAGCTGTTGATAGCGTGCTGCGCACAATCCGGCAGACTTCGGCTTTAGGTGGAGCGTTCGCTCGTCGCCGAATTGCCCTCACTTCATTTTCGCCACAAGTCTGTGTAGCACTAAATTGGAAACAACCAAATTGTCAGTGCTTCCCCCGACTCGCATCATTGGAGCCAGACCATATCTTACTGTATGACTAGATCCGGTGTTTTTTTCATCTCGATGCGGCCAAATTGACGAGGGGCAACGAGCGTCGGCCAGATACCGCGCTGATGATATAAGTCCCGGATGTCGTTATTGGTCATCCAGCGTAGCTGCTGGCGTTGACTTCGCAAAACGAAATAACCTTTTGGGTGTTTTCTTCGATCCGAAATTATTGGTGAGATACCAACTACGTGGCGCTAGAACTCTTCTCACCCTTGTGATGTAATTCAAGTTGCAGGTCCCTTCGCTGATTCAAGGAATCAGGGACGCTGGCCTTGTAGTTGGCTTCTGCGACAGTCCGCTGGCCATCGCTGAGCCGCTGGAGGGTAAAAATGTGGACGCATTCATTCATGATGGCATCGTAGTATACATGGACCATTCTACGAGCGATCAGTTTTGATGCACAGCTATATCTAAGTTCTAGCGGTACATTAACGGCGCCACATGCATAAGTAAACTGATTAGTATTGTTCGAAAAAATTGCAGTCTATGAAGTATGCAAAAATGGTTCATCTGGAAGAACGAGAGCGAAGGGAAGAACATCTGCCGCTTTAAACAGATGCTTTATATAGAGTGGCATATGAACCACCCTTCTTCAATAGGTCATCGTGACTCCCGAACTCAGTTATTGACTGTATATGACGAAGGGGCGTTAAGCCGTGAGACTCGCCACGCGGTGATTGACTCACCCCATTTTCCATCATTGCGATTTTGTCCGCCCGACGGGCGGTCGACAAACGATGAGTGATGAAAATCACTGTTTTGAGTCTTTCGCCCTGGGGGGAACGAGAGACCTTGTCGATAGTATCGAATATTTTGTTCTGAGCACAACCGTCCAATGATGACGTCTACCCTCGGAAATGAGATTTAATCAGTGTGGCAGGTATGAAAACACTCACAGGTTCATCGAACAGCAAGAGATCAACTTCTGGTCGATCTGCACGCATGAATGCCCGAGAAATGGCTATTCTCTGCCACTGAAAATACACTCAGTTCAGAAATGCCTGTGTGGTAATAGGCTAACTTACCTCACCACCGGACAAGCCATGCTGCATCCGCGAGGACATACCATGACATGAACTTGATGCTGATGAGTACGGCATGAACTCAAAACCCGAGGCATCTAGCTTGGTTTTCATTCCGTTCGGCAATGCGCTTACAAATGCATCTGAGCCACCGAGACGCATGGCGTGCTCAATGGCGGCGGGCGACTGCATGTTTTGAACAAATCCTAATCCAACGTTTTCTCTGACGGTCGAGCTGTATTTAGAGAACCCCTGGAAAACGGTCGTGACGTGCCGGTGATAATCGCTCGGCGTTAACCGACGGATGTCCACACCGTTGACAAGGAGATCACCTTGGTCGAAATCTATGATTCGGAGGAGCACCTTGGCAAGGGTGGACTTCCCTGGACACCTTCTGATAAGTGAATGGACATGAAGGAATTTTCTGGCGGAACTTGCCTGAGCCATTGTACCCGACTATTGCAAGACTTTCACCAGCTTCTAGACTAAATGTGACGTCTTGTAGTGATGGCTCCTTGCTTCCTGGATATGTATATGATAGGTTTCTGTTGTGGAAATAGAAGGTGAATACATATGAAACGACAGACAGTTTCAAATACCTCGCTTCAATTTTCATGCCATTATTTATGCTAGGATATATTTCCGCGTCTTCGATCTGAGGTGTCAGTCGAGGTTCGATGTTCATGGCAGCGCAAAAGGCACCCATAAAAAATATTCCTTGAAATGCCATGCGGGCTGTATTGACCAAGTTCCCAACAGTATAAACCACCGACTGAATTGAGCTCCGATACAGCGCCAGTGATCCCAGTGACGCAGACGATGACTGAAACATCAGGAACATTGGAATCTACGGAACATTGACTCTTCTTCTTGACCATGGAAAGCGTGGCAACTCACATTCTGAAGTGCAAACAGCAGATCGGATACATTTATCTGGTGCAGTATCTGTGACAATGAAGGCTGATTTATTGGCGACAGATGCTCGTCATACATCATCGCCTTGCGAGCATTTGCCCAGGAATGCAGTATCCATGGTCCAAGCCCAAAAAGTAGGACTTCCGGTCGATGTGTGTCATTATATGCGAGATTCCGTAGCTTCTCCTGGCGCTCCGCGGTACGAGCCTCCCTGGTTGTATAGGCTGAGTCAGGATGTGAAGAAGCAATTCCACAACGGTTCAAGAAAAGAGGGAATAGGGCGGAAAGGATGGATAGCAATAAAGCACCCATGTGTGTAGAGCCACCTGTTAAGGTCAACAACACCCAAACATATGATGCGAGCTCTGATATCTGTGCTAGAATTTGAACAAAGTCGAATGGCGAAAGTAACCCAAACCCGCCCATGCCATTGAATGACCTGACGAAAAGATCGGACTCTTGAAGGCAGTCCCTCACAACGGGATCCGCGAGTGTCGGGATGTCGAGCCTTAGACGTTGTGCAATTTGCTGATATTCCACGAAAAAGCGCACTGAATCGTGAACAACGGCCTCATTTGCGGAACTATTTTATGCATGAAAATAATTCCGCAGTTTGAATATGCGAACGTACGCAAAGGAGTCCAGCGCCGTTTCGACCGCTCTTCGGCATATTTCCACGATCAGTAGCTTCAATAGGCGCGACCAAGTGAAGCAACCAGACGAGATTAGATTTTGCAGCTTGGAGACCAAGTTAGAGACAGGAAAGAAACAAGTGGGGTTCACCAACCTCATCAACAATCATTGCTTGTGAATAGCCCCTGAAGGCAGGAAACATGCCCCGAACCACGTTTATGACCATCATTAGCGTAGTGCGGACTGGATGGAGACTCCAAAGGACTCTAAACAACTCAAACACGCAGCCACGAGTGATTGTGATAGCTGATCTGATGTTGTCCTCGTTGATTGGGCGATGTGCGCCGGGCATGAGGTATGATCCTCTGCGACGAGGGATGACACGGGAGGATAGCCATGCCTTTTGGATGCAGCTGCATGATGTGAAGGGGATATGCTTTGAGTTGAGGCGTACACGATTGGTATTGTTGGTTTGTGAAGGTGAGCATAGGCCGCGAGGCTTCAACCCTTGACACATTCTCAGTGAACACGAGCGGTGAATCACAAAACCATTCCGGAAACAGCGCCGGTTTATGAAGATTTCCGGGTCACAGCTTTTCGGTGTTCACGTCAAAGCTTTTTGTTCCGCTACAAGTAGCATGTCGTCTTACTAGTTTGATGAGATCCGAGGTGATATTTGACCAGCGGTCACTGGTGGACGAGTTTGGCAGACCTGTCCCGGGACATGAACTAGTGAGAATAAAACAGAAGACATAAGGTTTATGAAACTTTATAAGAACGATCCAGGAATGAAAGAGGGTGGCATATTGAATGATGATTCCGTGAGGGCGAATAAGAATTCTTACACGACAATAAAGGAAAGTGACAGAACGCGAGTGAGTGCCTCGACCTACTTACTTGTAACGGCAACTTGGAGGACTCGGAGTAGGTTGAACAGGCGGCTAAACCAAGGGCAGATCCTTTCAAATAGCCTTTTTCGGTAGAGGACCCCACCATCGTATAATGAATTTGCCAAGTATCCACAGAACACGTCTCCGACCATCATCACATGGCAACGTGGCGACTTTAATCCACCCACAACGATGGCGCTATCCATAGCCATCTCTTGGGGAACAACAGCTACCGTACGTGTTGATTGATTCCAGCAACTCTTGGTCTGATATCAATCCTCTAGCTATGATGTGATCCCAGGGCTCAACCTCCTGCACAAAAGAGGTTTTATTGGAAGCGGTACAGGTACCCGACATGACAGCGCCTTTCTTCGTCTACTAGCCTGAACGGTATACGTGTCTTTATTCAGGTGATTTGCTTGGTTTCTTCTACCTTTATTCAGCCTTGCTCGTCACTCTCTTACTAGCGTGTCTAGCCAGACTTGCGATCTCGGGACCATGCCATTTGCGAAGACCATTTCTCGTTACTGCTACCGTGTTCAGGAGCTTCCCACCTATCTGTCAACATAAAATCAACGTTCTACAGACTTACATACAGAACAAAAATTTGCCTATCAAACGTCCGCGGCCCCGTGCCAGATTGGGTTTTATTTTCTTTGGACGCGTCTTAGTACTGGCCTCAAGGGCCGTTGAGTGACTTGCCTGAGCGACCTTCCTGAGCGCTAAGCATCCGGATTCAGCATCTGTCTAACCGTTGACCACGCCAATGCATCGGATTTAAGTACGCTAAGCAATTGTCACGGGGAGCAGCCGGGGTCCTGTGACAGCGGAGTCGCCGCCAAATTTACCGGGCGCGTTCGCACTCACGACAAACCAAGTATTGATACTACAGCCAGTCTACGCGATAAGGGATTCACTGAGCAGGTCTTTTAAATTCGGTGCAAATGACATCTCACGTTGAGCTCTTGTCAAATGGTTTACGACAACTAGAACTCCAGCAATCCGAAACGAATCCCGGGTCAGACCATGACGGCGGGGAGCCGCAATTGCAATCTAAGAATGACCCTGCTCCAGATAACGACTCTCTTGTGGCATCCTCATCAGCCAATCCTTCTTGGCCTCAACCCAGAGACGGTTATGGCTTTCGACGTCCTTCAGGTACCTCGACACCTCTCACCGTACCCTGTCGTGCTACCGAGGGAGCTTCCCCACTTCCTGACCCTAATGGTCTTGGATGGCCTGGTACGTCTCAACGACACTCTAATAGCATCCTAATGACACTCATTCTTATGACAGCCAAATCCACCGTGTCTCGTCTGAACGAGACCACAACAGACCGCGCTGCGCGTGAGAAAATGATGGTCTCTGCGGTACGAACTATTCTTGAATGTATCGGAGAAGACCCCAACCGGGAAGGCTTGTTGAAGACGCCGGAACGGTTCGCTCAAGCCATGATGTGGATGACTCGGGGATACGAAGAGCGATTAGCAGGTAAAAAAACCCAGCTTATCTCTGATCTAATCCCGTTCGTTCTCATTATATCTCATTTCCGCCTTTCCAGATGTCATAAACGATGCAGTGTTCGCAGAGGATCACGATGAAATGGTTCTAGTCCGCGAAATCGATATTTCCAGCCTTTGTGAACACCACTTGGTTCCTTTTACAGGAAAAGTATGTGGCCCTCCCGATATTACGCGTGCCACTGACATTCATAAATCATGCTCGGAATTTTCCATAGGTCGCTATCGCGTACATCCCAAATCAGCTAGTGCTTGGGCTTTCCAAGCTTGCGCGCATTGCCGAAACTTTCAGTCGTCGTCTGCAGGTTCAAGAGCGGTTGACTAAACAGATTGCTATCGCCGTTCAGGAGGCAATTAAGCCCCGCGGAGTCGCAGTCGTTATGGAAGCAACGTAAGCGTTTACGACGCCTTGGCATTCTTCTGCTTACTATTCGGTTCTGCCTAGTCATATGTGCATGACCATGCGTGGTGTACAGAAACCAGGTTCTATCACCGTCACTTCCTGCATGCTGGGCTGTTTCCGAACTCAACAAAAGACTCGAGAGGAATTCCTCACCTTGATCAAAAGATGATCACGGCTATTTGCCACCTACCGCGATTCAACTCGGGATATTATCGATTCAACTCGTAGTCACTCATTCACCACAGCAACATACCATCTAATAATTCATGACATGTGTAGAGTGGAGCCTCATCAGTCACTTTCATTTGTGCATGATGTAATGTAAATATATATACTGTAGAACTCAAATAGCAGAGCAAACTCGAGTCAAGCGACCTCGCGCTAACGCGTGGATCGAGATTTATCCCCAGCCTGTGGATCTATAGGTAAGGTCCTTTTGGCTAAACCATGAGTCTGGAGGGCATGAGGATTGTACCGATTACGATTGATTCGTAGCCGCTTTTGAGGCTGTAATGAGAGTTCTCCTGCAGGGGAGATGGTGGGCTCGCCAACATCTTTATCGCGATCTTCGTTAGAGTGAGTTATGAATACGTCGAATCTAAGATGATAACATACCTGCTAGAGTTCGTTTTCTGTTATCGCGGTCGTCGTCCTTATGCGGAGCTTCGGAGCGATACAGTACTTGAGGAGTCGTGCGGTGAGGCTCTTTGTCGCCAATGCGTGAACGTAAACTCGGAGCCACGTCCTGGCTCAGCCCGCCGCTGGTGGAGGCCGGGAATGGGTGCGATCCATGGTCACGCGGACCCTTCCAGTCCCCACCACTTCGGCTAGGAGTAATGTCCGGTTTAGTTCTGGAGGCATCCCCAGATGCCATCGCCCGTGGTGCAGAAGGTGTACTAGGAGGTAAGTTTCTAGGACCCTCTGGTAATCGCTTCTCGCCGGGCTAAGGCCGTATCGTGAGCAACATGACGATGGAAAGCACGAAAGTGACGTACTCGTTCAGATAGAGGGTGGCGTGGTTCGGCTTCAGGTACTTCTCTCTCCCGACGCCGTTCGGATTCTCGAGGTCGATCATGACTCTCCTTCTCTGACCTGCGGATGCGATCTTCACGATGTCCCTCCTTACGGGAGCTCCTCTTGGTATTACGGTCAGCCTGCCAAAGTTAAGCACTCTCGTGACAGTGAAGAGTGAGATTAATACCTCATCATCAATAGGACGTCTTCTCTTGCCAAGTGCATCATCGCCAATTTGTGCTCGGCTACTGTGTCTTGTGGGATCAGGACGAGTGGGTAAATTACGAGTGTCCAGGGTAGCAGAGGCTGCGGTAGAAGGAGGACCACGACCGGAAACCTCGCGATCTTTCCTGGAATCCCTGTCACGATCTTTCTCATCTCGGCGGTGACGGTCGCGATCGCGGTCGCGGTCCCTATCACGCTCTCTGTCTCGGTCACGACGATCACGATCTTTGTCCTTGTCCTTCTCTCTCTCCCTCTCCCTGTCTCGATCCCTGTCTCGATCCCGCTCCTTCTCTCTCTCTCTGTCGCGGTCCCTTTCACTATGTCTGTCCCTGCGAGAATCTCTGTCTCTTTCGCTCTCTCTGTCTCGATCACTATCTCGAGTAGATGTTCGCTCTCGGGTGCCTCTATCACTTCGGGGGTGTGTGGCAGCGTCTTTACGCCCTGTAGGTGCACGAGATTCCACCCGAGCCTCACGGTCAGATGGCCTGTCATCAGGACGATCGCCATCGCCACTTCCACGATCAGAACGTCGGCCACTAGCACGACTCTCCATACTGTGAGTTCTTGTACCAGGACGAGGTGGAGGGGAAGGAGTGCGACGACGAGAAATTGGGGATGGGGCACCAGAACCAGGTTGAGATCGCTTATCATCGGCCCGATCTGGTGGGCGATTGCCAATACTCTGTTTGGCAGTCTCGCGCAGTTCTTGCGCCGAGATTGTTTGGCTTGGAGCAGACGGTGGTGGCATAGCCTCACTTGGGGACGGTTGTGTCTGCTTCTCATCGGGTCTAGGGTGTGGTGAGTGTGGGGGTTCCCACGCATTTGGAGTAGAACTTGACGGCGATGTCCGCTGAAGTTTGGGTGTGTCTTTAGCATTGACAGTCGGAGTAGACAGAAGGGCATTTTGGGAGGAACTTTGGTGGAGACGAGGGGTAGGGCGAAGAATGTGTTCGGAAACTGATGCTTGCGTTGATTTCAGTTCCTTCAGAGGCGCGTCGACATCCATCACGTCAGACTTTGCAACACCCTTGGCATCACCGTCAGGCGCTGGCGACTCGCTGCCCTTCTCAGGTCGTACTCGCCTCACTTTCTCTGGCCGTGGGATGCTACACAGGCGATGAGTAACTAGTACAATAACATGAAAATTGGTACATGCCTGTCAATGGCTAACCTGGTGGACGTTGCTGGTGTGGAGGGTCGATCAACGACATTTTGTGAGGCCAGTTCCATTGGCACGAAGGAAAGAAACCGGAGTGTTAACTCGATCTGCCGCAGGCGTTGCAGCCCCGTTAGGAGGAGCTGGAGTGCGAGCTTGCTTCTCGGGAAGATTACCTAAATTTGCTGGCTTCGGCGACATGGGATCCCCATTAGACTACGTAGAGAGAGGGTCAAAAGAGGTTGTATTCTGCAACAGGTGAATGCTACCTTGTTTGCAATTGGCTTTGGCACTGCCCAGAACGGCTCTCGCTTTCTCAGACTCGCGGAATAACTGTTCATTATGAGTATTGTTACAAACAGCTGAAGTAACAGACTTACGCTCTGCCTAGAATCTTGAGGTCACCGCGTTCTTCCTTTTCCAGGAACTTTTCCATTACGTTGTCGATAGCAGGTCCAGCATCGCCCACTGCAGCAAGAGGGAAAACGGGAAGAATCTCTTTCAACACGATGATAGCGTTGTAGACGTGCATGAATTCCGTTGTCTCAATGCAGCTCAGAAGACTCTATTTGAAAGGACAAATGTCAGTTTGATCATTAGAAGATTGCCAGAAACATACCCGTCCCAGTTTTCGATGCCATTTACGGAGAATCTGCTTGAACCCGGTCCATGACAGAAGATCGTCTGGAACAATACTCGCATGGTCTTTACTTGACCATCTATGCTGGAAACCCGGAAGCAGAATAGTCTTTCCGCCAACTTTCGTACGATTCTCCGTCAAAAAGAGCTGCTCATCTTGAGCCCACTTCCAAAGATCCGTCAATATTCCCAGTAAAAAGCGCCCTAACAACTACAGTTACAAATAGCCATGATCACAAAATGTAGATCGCTCACCATAGTTCTTTGCTTCGTATTCGCTACAGGAAAAGACAACCGCCTTCACATGGTCCCCGAGCAACTAACAACACCCCTCAGCATGTGGTGTGGTAAATTACAGATTGAAAGGAACTTGCCTTGTCATATACTACGAGAGTGGGGAACCCTGGAGTCCCTTGTGTGTGCATAACTTTGATGAATTGTGCACAGAAGTCTGAATCCATAGGCGATAGGAGGCATCGCGGTTGAATGCAATGCTCGATGATTGCAGAAGCCAGGACCGATGAGCGATGTTCGGCTATAATGATATCAGAAATTGAAATAAATGTGACTGAAAAAGCCTTACTGTGGGCGAACCAATGATGCTTCTCTCGGGCAAGTCGTTTCATCGTAAACACTCTCGAGGCAGTTTGTTCTTTGAATTCCTGAGCAAGAGTGTTCACAAAGGCATTGTATCTGTCTCGTTTAGCCCGATGGGAGCCCGCTGACAGCCTTTTCGTTCTGTCAGCAGAACGATCAGCTGCTATGTACTTAGAGTCCTCTTGACGGCTCAGTGTCCGTAAAGCAGCGCACTCCTCATCGTACCGGGCTGCCGGAGGCGCCAGATCATACATGGAAAGTTGCCAGAAAGTCAGATAAAAACCGGGCCTGTGAAGTCTTGAATATCGCAGGTACCTCGTCAGAAGCATAACTTACCCAATGACATCAAGAGCACTATTCTTGGCAATCTGCTTAACGTCGTCGAAAAGAGCTTCTAGATCCGGTATCCACGGGCTCTGCAAAGATAAGCTTGTAAACGTTATTCTCTTATTATTTAAGTGTGGCTTACCTCGGACGGAGCTGAAGTTGCCGTAGTCGCTTCGACATCCATTGCTGCATCTTCTGGCACACTGTCAGCTGACGACTTCTGATCACCAGTGTCTCGAGGAGTGTTGGCTCCATTTACTCCAGTAGGTGAATCCACTCTAGGAGTGGCAACGGAAGGCTCGCGCTTTGCCGCAGAGAGGCGTGCTTTCAGTCTCTTTTCCGCTTCCTCATTGGCAAGTCGTTCCTTCTCCTGGGCAGCACTCTACAACAGTGCTCAGTTGTCATGCATGACAAAAATAATTGCATGTCTCACCAGTATGGTAGCATTCAACATAGGTCGTATAATTTGCATGCAGATAGGAGGCGCTATCCCATACAACTCCCCAAGATCTGCAAGGCTAGGAAGAATCCGCGTTGCATAGTCTTTAGGCGAGATTACGGCTGGCGAGGTAAGCAAATCCAAATATTGCAGCAGGACACCGTGAGTCTAGAGTGACGATGAGAACACATAACATATGCCATGACGCGACTTACAGTATCAAACAAACTGGCGAGGGACTTCAAGTGAGCATCAGGAGCTTTGAAAACACAGGACTGCCTTTGCTGTGCCACTTGGATAAGGAGAGGTAGTGCTAGATTCGTCTCTAACATGGTCTTCCCGAGCCGCTGTGGGCCTTTGAGGACAGCGTCGCCTGGATCAAGGCGAGCGCCACGAGTCGTTGAGGCAACGGCTTCAATTCTCAGAGCAGGTCCCCCAGCCATCGCAGCGATTTGCGAATCAGAAAGGCTCGGAAGAGGTTCAATGCCTGCCATCTTCCAAATCAGCTCCCGCAGCACGACAATCTCTGTCGTCTGGCCATTGTACAGCTGGTGAACCACATATTTCAACAAAGGCGACAGGTCAGCACTGTACCGCCGGAAAAGCATGCCAGTAAAGGACGCTAAACCTAAAACAAGTGCTTAGGACAGTAAAAACAAAAGAGCAAAATAGAACAAACTTTGAAGCCAGTCGGAAGTGTTGACTCCATCATCCTTGACACGGTTCTTATTGGGATTTGATAGAGCCTCAAGGATGACATACACAAGTACATCGAATCCCATATTGGTGACATATCGCAATGCCTGTATAACGACATTGGCAAGATTGTCATATGCCATGATCTGGTTGACGGCGTTCATGAAGAAGATACAAGGATTCGAATGGGCCAATTTCGCCACTGTTCCAGATAGCGTCTCGATTGTATTATGGGAAAGACGTCGCAGAATGCCTTTGCTTTCACGGTCAGCTTGTACTTGCCGAATGCGAAGTTCAGGATGAGATATGTAACCGGATTTCCATTCTCCGTATAGTCTCCATCTTGCAGTCGTCTCATACTGTCGAATTACGTTCCAGATGTCGACGGTACAAACTGCATTGCCTCGAATTAGAGGGAGCGCAGGAAGAAAGTACAACCGAAGAAGTTTGAACCAAAACTGTCGAACGGGATGATTCGCGTCGGCTTCCCCTGACGGTTTTCTGGAAATTGGATCCAATGGAATCTATGGTTGATCGAGTTGAGACCGGTTAGATGAGCAAATAAATGACTTACAATTGATAACAGCTGTGAGCGCCCTAGCCTCGTAATCTTTGTAACAAACAAGGCGTCGCGCGATACGTGCAGCCCAATGAAACTCATCAAAGGTTCGATTACATTTACCATGTCGTCGAAGGAAGTGCAAAGTGGGATACGCTGGGTCCAGTCAGGAAAGAAAAAGACAAAGTCGACTGACGCAGTGCTGGGAGGAGTGGGAGCTATTAATGATAGCTGATATTTACGAGCTGGAACTGCCAGTGTTCCAGTAGCGCTGAACCGTGTACGAGGTTGTGTAAAACTCGGATTGCGTTCTTTGAGGACAAATGTTGCATCATACAGAGGAGCAATGGAATACTTCAGAACCCTCAGGATCAGGTCGGCCAACTCGGGGTGAGCGTCAACAAGCCAGGGAATCCTCGTCAGAATAGCCATCGCCGGGCGTAAGGCTCCTACGGAGAGAAGGCCGTTGACAAGCCCAGCAATTTGATTAGGAGGTTTGGACTCTACGGCGCTCTTCTTGACTTCCGTAGGTTCTACACGAGGTTGCGAGCCTGAGCTAGAAGACTCCAAAGGAGCTGCCATGGCGAGCTGACTAATCTTGGCATCAGAAATGCGCTGCTGAACCTGGGCAAGATAATCCTTGTGATATGTCTCAATGTCCGTATCCCTCGGAGTAAGCTGTTGCATTGTCAGGAGTCAGCAGGCATTCGATAGAAATATGTCCTCACATGAGGGTAAAGATCTTCCACGGTAATGAAACCCTCCCTTATCAAGATGGCAGCAGTTAGATAGAGGTTCCTCAGGGGTGATTCGTGGGTCTCTGAGGACTGTATGACAAGTGAATTGCAAGCACCAATTCGTCCTGAAGAAACCGACCTGGTAATGGGAGAATTTGAAACCAAGCACTTGTGCTAACACTCGAGACTCTGTGCCGCTATCAATTGTTGATGATGGTGTCGACTGATCGCTAGTATTTGCTTCAGTGATTTGCAACACTTCATCCAGGCTTTTGTCCCCAAACCCTTCGGTAACGGGATCGACAGCCATGCGGCTAGCAGTGGACATTGCGGGACGTCTATACAGTCCGGTCCATGGAGAAAATGAGAGCAACGCCAAGAAAAATGTGTAGTGAGTCGCCACGTTGACCGACAATACATCCAAGATAATGTCCAAGGCGCGATTTGGGTCCAGGTCGAAATAACCAATGAGGCTGATAACTTTTTCCCAGACTTGACGCGCACGGTCTTCAATAGAAGCATAGCTTTCCACCGGCCTAGCATCAGCATGTGAGTGTGCAGGACCCAAGGAACTCGTTAGCTCCACCGAAAGCTTGCTGTAGCCTTCGGACTGTTCACGTAGAAGGTTGAACTTGTTCTGTTTATAGCTACGTGCACGAGAATCAGATGACATATGATTCAATGTTTATACTTGACTCACAAAAGCCCGGTGCGAGTTCGTATCTCTTTCTTGTCAAACGACATTCTATCCGAAATCAGACCGGCGCTGGCAAGAACAGTCAAGTCAAGGCGCTCTCGACATACGGCGAGATCAATGATGCCAGTGAACTATTTGTGGATGAATTTAGAATGTTGTAAGATCGTATACCGGCACTCACTAAAAGTCGTTTGACGAGTTCGCTTAAGGTTTCTTTGTCTTGTTCAACAAAATGCCTCAGTTGAGCTGCGTTTCCTGCAACATCTGTAGTAACCTTCTTGGGGGTGTCCATTACTTGTTGGCTTCCAGAAGCTTGCTCAGAGCCCACTAAGGCAGACTTTGCGTCCGTTAAGAACTCGTCCAGCTGAGCATCTGTAGACCATAGAACATCCACAAGAATCTCTCCGAACACAACATTCTGCACGGGTGGACCCGCACGCGCCGAGGAGGAGGACGGAAGTGCAAGGAGAACAGACTGGATGAAGGCTACGAGAGCCTGCGCATTTAAGGGACTCTGCTTGGGCTGCCATGTAGTGAGGACAGACAAAAGAAGGGCATGGTAAGCGGTCGTGAGAGCCTCTGCGCAAATAGGGTCGGAAGGATTCGAGTGAGGTGAAATGAGGAAATTTCGACTTGCGAATCAAGGGCGTTAGGTTGGGCGCCACAAAAAATAAGCAGACAGCTACGCACAGTTCAGACTCTCCCTCTATGCTCCAATTAGCGATCCAGTTTTCCACCTTGGTGACGACATCCATGGCCCAGTGTATCGAACTGGGTATGGAAGGAACAACGCGGTACAAGACTTCCTTTCAGACTTGCACAAGAACCATAATAGTATTGTTGAAGGTTGTTGTGGTCTATTGATCAACACCTTGAGAATCAAACAATACAATTCCCCATTGTCGAGTGACTAAAGCGAATATCGTAGTCATGCATCATTTCATTTCCATCTACATACCTAGCTCATATTTTGAGCTCAGGCCTTGTCGTTTAACCTCGTCCGTCTCCCTTGCCAAAGGCGCAAAGTTGAAGCACACTGCATGATTAAATGGATGCTAAAAAGGTCGTATCTGGAGTCTAAACAGCAAGTACTGCTCTATCCCTTACAATATGTCGCCCGCCCTCCACGATATAATGCACTCACCTTTCCCGGTATTGCAAGCTTGCGATTAATTTATTTGCTTGATCATAGTTCCCAACAATGTCGGTCTGAATACTCCTCGGACTGCACAACGTTTGTTTGACCTCTTCATGCTCATCTTTAGTAGATTCACTATATCATACCACTGAAATTAAACATATCAAGCATGTGCGGGACCGGAGGTAAGCACGAGCTTGCGTTTCTTCTGTGACCGCACTCGTACCTAATTGAATGCTATAGCAAAACTTGGTTGCGTGCTTATACCCGCGGTATGCGATCGCTGTCCAATCCTACTGGAAGGGCGAAATGAGTCTGAGCAAAACCTGAAGATGATGCCTCTCATCAACATGGCTTTTGGATGTGATAGATTCGACTTTGCAGGAACTCGACTGTTCCAATCCATACATTCAACCAAGACACGACCGATGAAGCTATGGATTTTTCTTACTTCAAAAATGCTCGAACACTTTCCTTATCCCTCGGATTCTCTATGAAACAAGTTCAGCAGCAAGGTAAACTCACCATTATGTTGTATGGCCTCTCCAGCGTGCTTGACGCCCTCTCAATACCCATAGTACGCTTGGTCAAACCTAGAATGTTTGTGGAATTTGGACAACAATCGGGAACGTTCGACCAGCCGACCGTCTCTGATTTTCTCCGCGTCTTGCATATAGCTATCGACGGTAGCTGATGCCTCGCGCTTGAACCGTGTTACAGCTCCAAAGGCATGTTGGAGGACAAGATGGAGAAGATTCCGCTTCATGTTTGTATCAAACTGCAATTCCGCGTGCACAAGACGAGCAGCGCAGCGGCAATGAGGTGTATTCTTGATTACGATCCCATGCGTGGTGAACAGCAGATCCAGGCCCAAAAAAAGCCCGAACACGCGTTACAATGTCAGAGTCAAGTCATGGGCACCATTGTTGACTACGCCTTCCTTCCTACATCTCGTGAATAACTTTCCATATCGAAGACAACTTTGCAAGAGGATGGCTCGGGTTGCTAAGTAGGTCGCTGCTCATGCAAGTTTTTTCTATATCGTGCATGAAATGGTTCCCTAGCATCTGCGATCCCGAGAAACCCTGTTGATAGAAACATGGCCGCCATTACTGACATTCCTCCCGAGGTCATTAATCTATCTTCCACTGTGATAATTAATGGAGAGAGTGCCGAAGATATGTTACTGGCCACCGCCGATGACTTCGAGAAGGGACACGAACTCCTGTAGGGTGCATGTTTACGCCCCCTTTGGATTGGACTGTCTTTTTCTGTGTGTATGGAAGCAACCCTGTGACCCACTGAGAGATCCGATTGGACCGTGACACGTGGCATCCGACATGTCGGAGTGGCGTAGCTCCGAGAGACGAGCTCAGAGCCTCAGACTCAAATTTTTGCGGGCGGAATGTTGACTTAGCAGTAGCCTTTCGGTGGGGATTGATATTTGCAGTGTCTGCAATGCTACCGAGCAACTAAGGCGGTCCTGTCGATATCCTAGATATCATCAATTGTAGTTAAAAATATCATTGATTCGAGACCAGGGAACCGTGTGATGGACTGGTACTTATTTTGAGTGCTGAGTACTGAGCAGCTGTAGTACGAGCCTCTCCATAGTGACTTCGTGGATTTACAAGTTTTATTAGTTTCCGACTGTAAAATCATTTGATTTATACTCGGTATATACCGTATCATAGACCACAGCCTGGAATCTGGATAACGCAACTAATTACCCACGCAACCTGCAGTTCGCGCCAAGCCCATGTTCCCCGGTTGTATTTCGACTCCGAGCTTCACATAACAGCGTCTATCATGTCACAATGCGCGGCCTGTATAATGAGGTACCAGGATCACACCCCAGTCAAATTCCCCATCCCTTAGTCCATGGCAGAGCGTAGAGGTACCCATGTTCGACAAAACACCAGCGTCGCAGACAGTCAAATCATCTCTCAGGAATGTAATGGCCAACAATCGCCCAATCTTCTCTCGAGCACAGAAGTCGGTTCAGTAAACAAACAGGATCTCGAGACTGGCGAGCCTCGGAAACAGAGATTCAAAACCACCTTGGACCGTTTCCTCCGGCGAGGCAAGGAGCCTATTGGCGTGATACAGAGCATTAAGAAAATATATGGATGTTCATGTGCGTCTTTGCCACCTGTGCAATGTGGTCAAGTACCTCATGGTTATCACAGGGCTCAATGTGCTGCTGCTCCTGACGCCGGTAGCATGGTGGGCGCATATCGACGAACATTTCGGTGATAATAATCATACTGTTGTCTTTTCACGTATGTTTTCTCCCGATTGATTCATCAGTAGCGCTCATTTTTCTTATGTAGTTTGTTTCTTGACAATTATACCACACGAATGCTTGTTCGACTACTGTGGTGAACAGATGGCTTTTTATCTGGGCAAGGATCTTGGCGACTTGCTCACGATCACTTTGAACAAGTAAGGCCAACCTCTTTCATTCGTTTCGTATTCATAGCCTAAATAATTGCAGTGCCGTTGAGGTGACCCTCGCTATCATGCTCCTGCTTCAGTGCGAGTAAGTAATCCTTTGGATAACATTCAATCATCAGCGTGATCCAACCATACTTCATAAGACTCAAGCTTCTTCAATCGACCATCACTGGTAAGCTCCGAAAACATCAGTTTTATTTCACAGTATTAACAAACAAACCCCATTATCTTCAATGCAGGCGTGATTTTATTGCACCTCCTTCTTGTACCTGGAGCCGCTTTTCTTACAGGCGGTGCTCGAATATGGGAACAGGACCTGCACCCTGTCCATACTCAACTCAATCATACCTTGCTTACTGTTGGGTACGTTTTTTTTATTATCATCTGGAGCTATGAGTGACAGCCTCTTGCATGCACAGGGTGTTAGCCCTTTTGTTGCCGGCTTCATTCTATGCAGCTATTAACAGTGGTACTTCCAATGCGATATTGGCCAACGGCGAACTCTCGGACCTTGGTAGCAGCACCCAATCCGATTTCTTGAACATGAGCAGAGGGCTTGCAATGATGCTAATTATCATGTAGGTTCCTTTCCTTATCTTCCATCTGACTTGTGACAAGCCCTGCTGTCAGATACATTTGTTCGCGGATTTTCTATCACAACCCTCCTGGTGCTGGAAACACCTTATTGACCCATTCTTTGGCACCCGCCCAGTTCAAGGTTGATGATGAAAAACTACAAAAAGAGGAGCCTGACGTTAACCAATGGGTCTGCATCTGCTTCCTGATTGTTAACATTGGGGTCATGGCTGTGACCTCGGAGTGGGTGAGTGTCGTCGAACAACTAGGTCTACCTTCATTGACTTTCAGCAGTTGGTGGACAGCATCGAGCCTGTGAGGAATATTTCCGGCATCACGTCGGAGTGGTTCGGCTTGGTCATCTTGCCCTTTGTTTCCTTCTCAGCGGATGGTGTTGTTGCAGTAGGCTACTTTTTGCAGAAGGCCCTTTCCCGAGTGTGGTCTAGGAAAGAGGACCCTGAACCACCCAGTCCTCTGGCCAAAGCTGAAGCTATTGATTTGAGCATTCAGTTCGTCTTGCTCTGGATGCCGTTCCTAACTTTACTTGGCTGGTGGATCGGAAAGCCTTTCAACCTGCTGTTTGGTGCGTCACTGACGAGTATGATGCTTATTGCCCACCAAAGCTGAAGAGCCCGTCAGATTTCTTCGAAGTTGCGCTACTCTTGGGTGCCTGCTTCCTTGTAAATTTTGTAACTGCCGACAGTAAAACGAACTGGGCAGAGGGGTTCATTTTGTTGTCATTTTATGCCATGATGGTGAGTTTTTTTTCCTACTCCAAGTAGCAGAAGTTCAATACAGTCAACCGTGTTTAGGTTCTTTGTACTTGGTACTACAGGGGAGAATCTGATATAAGTAGTCTGTTACTTTGTCCGGGACAGACTGCCACAAGTTCTTGAAATCCACATTTCAAACCCACACCTACGTTCTTCACTCATATACAAACCACATCCTACATGTCATTGTCAAACCACAGTGTATAGTCCGTTGCTTGTGTCCGAGTGACTGTTGTCTTTACAATATATACCATTGAATATGTGTCAGAAATCTTGAAAATCAGGTCATGAATGGACACGTCGACTCCCTCGCGAGCTTCAACACTTTTAGTATCAATTCTGAAAACATAATGAAGCGAACGAGCCACTAGTTTTCATCGTCTATGGTGTCTATCCTGCCAGGGATGAAGCACTGGATTTTGGTGTTGCATGGTAAATGGGATTGCATTCAACGCCCTCACGCAATTCAGACAGTCGATTATCACGTTCATCGCAAAGCGTGTCTTGCTACATGAGGGTTATGCCGGATCAGTGTCGTGCAACTTCATTCTTACCCACAAACCATCAGGATTTGCACCTTAGAAGCGATCACCCCCACGGCTCCGAGGCAACAAACTGGAAAATACGAGATTCAACTCAAAATTGGGTGTACATATCGTGTAGGTATACAATCTCAAAGTCCGAAAATCGAAGTCCTTGGCAATAGGCTGCGCGTGGCTATGACTAGATGCCAAGTCGTCAGATTGTCTCAAGAATGCTTTCATCAACAAGGTGGGAGGACGCACGAAATTGATCATATGCCAATATGCACGAACACTATGCGCTGGGCCAAGGGTATGTTTACGTCACTAGCCAACGACTGGACCGCTCCGTGCAGCGCTTGGGCAGCTCGTTTGGGATTCATTGTGCCACCCTTGCAAAACCTTTCATAGAATGCCTTGACTAAGCGCTGCACAGTATCATCGTTGACCTTCCACAACGTCCCGACGACACTCCTAACCCCAGCAAATTGCAGGCCAGCCGCTAGGTGTATCACTTCGTCGGGCGTACTGAAGTCACCGACGGCGGTTTCACAGGCAGAAAGAAAGGCAAAATGATGCTGAGACAGATCCATTTGTGCAATATCGAGGAGCGAAAGAGGCTGGTCGCGCATAAGAAAGGCCGACTTGAAGGGTTCGTCAAATCTCTGTGTCCCATGACATGCGAGATGGAACCAAGTATTTTCGCGCAATGCGCACAATGCTCTCGATTTCGTGGCATCAACACTGGTTATCTTGGAGAAGGAGACAGTTGGGGGAGGAGGCAAAAGTTTCCGCACCAATTCCAGCTCAGGCTCCACAGCATCCAAAGTGAAAGAGGCACCGGCTGGGAAGTTCTGACCAATGACGACGAAGGGCATCGACGTGGGTCTGTCACGACTTGCGCGAGCCTTGATCAGCGCGGTGAGAGATGGGGTGTATGAAGAGATATACAGCTGCGAAAGAAACTTTCCCCTCTCTCTGTACTCGCCAGCAGCATGCAACGGCAAGAAACTGAAGAGAGACGTTGGGCACCACCATATTCGGGAACCTAGTCGTACCAATCCGCCCAAATTCTCGACCACTGGGCCGACGACATTGTTCCACAACTCGTTCAAAGCTCCCGTCAGCGCTTGTTGATGCCCAGTCTCTTTGTCAACTGCCTCTTGGAATGTGTTTACTAATTTGATGAGTTTCTGAATATCGGTAGGGAGCTGGATGCTGGTGGGAGGTTGCTTGTGCGGGATAATAATGGCATCGCAAGACGATTTGCTTGCGATGAGCATGATGATGGGCCCATCACGAGCTGCATCTTGAAGATCGGAGAACAAAGGGGGAAGCAGGAAGCGAGAGAAGCCCTCGATCTTCCTGATCTCTTCCACAGTTCCATTCCAGTCCTCCACTAGACGTCTGTACCGGGTGGCTTCTGCTTCCACATCGACCTTTGGGGCCCCTTCTGGATGGCTTGCAGGAGGTTTATCAAGGAGGGAGCTGAGGTCTGAGAATCTCTTCATCAGAGTCACTGCATGATCGTCGTAAGTCTGGAGCCCGTCGAGAGGCGTGCGGAGTCGAGTCATCTGGTTCCAGATGATAGTTCTGCCCTGCTCCAACAGCTCAACAGCGCGACCCACGTCACCACTATGAAGAGCACACGATGCAGTATCCACGACAATTATACTTGGGAATTCCTTCATGATATTATGACGAGATGATACGGAGGCCGTCACAGACATGTAAGCGTCCAGAAGTTGCATGGAAGTCGCATAAGCCTCCAGTTGAGTACCATGTAGATGTTGACCAGCATGGAGCACCCAACGTAGACTTGCCCGCAGGCGGGATAGAAAGCCTGCAGAGACAATATTTGCTGCTGCCTTGAAGTGATGCATGGCAGCATTCAGACTATCTGTATTTTCGCCAGGGCCGGTGCCGTGAAATTCTGAACGATGGAATGATAGATATACCTTAGCTATAGACTCATGGACCATCAATTGACGAGGATCATGCTGCCTCAACAACGTCAATGCACAGAGTAAGTTCTCTCGTGACTCGTCTAAGTCTTCGCCGTTGCCTCGGTGGTGAAAGCGGGAGTGGAGTTGAGTCGCGAG
Source organism: Suillus bovinus (assembly GCF_016758785.1). Lineage (NCBI taxonomy): Eukaryota > Fungi > Basidiomycota > Agaricomycetes > Boletales > Suillaceae > Suillus > Suillus bovinus. The sequence continues at coordinate 539,588 of NW_024542059.1, read as the reverse complement.
GTTGTTCAATAACATGGACCAATCTGTGTGACCAACCGGGCGCAAAGCCAGCGCTTCCTTCTGAAGTGTGATAGCCTCATCCAAGTCTTCGCCGTTGGATCGATGGTCAAAGCGGGAAGAGAGATGATTCGCGAGGTTGTTCAATGACATGGACCGATCTGGGTGACCGACTGGGCGCAAAGCCAGCGCTTCTCTGTGAAGTGCGATAGCCTCATCCAAGTCTTCGCCATTGCCTCGGTGGTCAAAGCGGAAGGAGAGTTGATTCGCGAGGTTGTTTAATGAAATGAACCGATTTGTGTGACCGACCGGGCGCAAAGCCAGCGCTTCCTTCTGAAGTGTGATAGCCTCATCCAAGTCTTCGCCGTTGGATCGGTGGTGAAAGCGGAAGGAGAGATGATTCGCGAGGTTGTTTAATGACTGGGACCGATCTGTGTGACCGACTGGGCACAAAGCCAGCATCTCCGACTGAAGTGCGATAGCTTGATCCAAGTCTTTGTCATTGCCTCGACGCTCGAAACGAGTCTGTAGCATCATAGCTAGATTACCTAGCAAGTGCCCTCGGCAAGCATGCCCGGTGCTGTAGTATCCCAGTGCATCATCATGAAGGGATATTACTTCATCTAAGGCACTAGGTTCATCTCTCTCCAAACACCTCTGTGCTTGTTTAGCAAGTTGATCCGGCGATAACGGAAGTATGGATGGGGCGTGCCACTCCTGCCCAAGATCATTTGCATTAATGCCTCTAGCAGAATGTAGAGCGCATGTTTCCATTGCAATCGCAGCCGCTCTGTAAATGTGGCTGTTAGGTTGGCAGACACCGACGACTTCGCCCAGTAACTTTTTGGCTGCATCAGCATCCGTTTGAACTCTCCGTTTTGCGAAGCGCCAGAGCAGAGCAACGGCAAGATGCAGCTGGGTGACCGTTCGATCAGGATGACCGGTGGGACGCAAGTCGAGGGCTCCTTGAAACAGAGAGATAGGGATGTCGAGGTCGAGGCATCTTCCCTCAGCTTGGCAACTGGCAAACTTTGCGGTGGCGAGATTGAACAGCACTGCAGGGCGGCAGGGATGATCCACGGGGCAGAGATCTGAGGCATGTTCAAAGTGTTTTATGCATTGCTCGAGATCCCTGCTGTTCTGGGTTCTACGGTATCGTGCGAGAAGACGATATCCGGCATCTGTCCCCAGCGCTAATGCATCCATATTGTGGTATGTAGGCTACACGTTACGGCTTTCAATATCAGAATGTCAGACTGCATTGATTGCTCACAGTAGTAGGGGGGCAAAGAATTGCGGCATCGGTTTGATCAGAAAGTTGCTGCTCCACTGTGAAGAGTAGTGAAGTACAAGCGGATACGGTTTCCTGCTGCTTTGGCTGAAACATTATGGCTGTGATGCTCGTTAGCATCTGTCAGGCATTGTGCGCAATGGACAATACTGACGATGCGATTTTTCGCTGCGATCCAGTAATTCTCCGACCGAGATCTCGAACGTGCGGAGGAGCTCTCCGTGACAGAGCATGGGACCCAATTCGAATGAGGCATAGACGCTGACCCGGACTTTAGAACATGGCTCGCACGGCCTAGGATCTTTCTCAATACCTGCAGGACAGATGGTTTAAAGACGACTTACAAAAGAATGCGCTCGTGCCATTCGATGGCAGCCTGGTCTACGTTTACAGATATATTGCTTGTCTGGTATTCAACGCCGTCGGCCTTGATCACTGCATGGAAGCCAGCAGGGATCCGTCGGAGGCCAAGAGTGAGATCAGTCGCGCAAATGGCTTGAGGGAAATGGTCAATACGAGCTGAGCGGAGATGGATATCGCACACCAGTGATGATTTGTTGCACTCCACTGAGGTGCATCCCTGCCGGGTCCTGGGTGTGGTCTGGGTAGTTCGGCTCCTCACTAGATAATAAGCAGATTGTCGTACGTTTAGATGAACAGTGCTTCATATGCTTACTTATCTTGTTTTTGCCTGAAAACGCGAAATTAAGTCCATACATGTGGTATACAACGAAGCGACTTACGATTGTAGACATTTAGAACTCTTCGTCTTGTTGTCATTATCGCTGCCTGACAACTTACACTTATGTCTTCCCCCTTTCAAGGGCTCGGTGCTGGAAGCGGATATCTCTACTGGAGGAGTTGGGAAAGTTCTAAGCGACGACGCTGAAGAAAAGCCTGATTCTGATGAGGTTGAAGAGACACGCCGACGATGAGCCATCGTGAAAATGATGGCTGATGGATGTATCGAAATGAACGCTGGTCACGAAACAATGCAGTGCCTGTAAAGTTTTGAAGGATTGACAAGGAAGCATGCACATGGTATCAAGCCTTGGCAGCGCCGATGAGTCAACAGGACATAAGCGACTTGCAAAATATGGGGGCTCTCATAGCCTCATTTACAATGTGCCATCAGATCTGTACAGCAGTCTAACGGCACGATGATCCAGGCTTTAAGCAACCGACACGAGACAGGGCATTCCACACTTTCGTAGAGATTCGCATATTGGACAATATGTTGCGCGAGAACTTGAAGGCACGGAACTGATTGTACATGTCTTGTTTCGTTGTAATGAGTGCCGCAATCAGTGGAATCAAGAAAGTGTCTGAGAGGCCCATCAGGAAAACATAATTTGCTACAGAGTGCTACAAAGCACTGCAAGCGAATGTTGTGTTCGCCGTGCGAACTTATGACCTTGCTCGCTTGCTAATCCTCTTTCTCCTCTCGCACTGACATTCGTCGACTCCTCTCTCTGAAGATCTGATGTCCAGATCAAACGATGACTCGACACGCCGCGTCCACGATCCTGCCATGATACCCGATACCAGCTCTTGGTACTTGCATTCTTGAATAACTCGGGAAGTTGTCATCGAAGATCGAGTCCGATCCCCCAGTAACAATTGGCATTGACGAATGAGGAGTACTTGCCGTCTTTTTGTACCAAGAATGATAATCGTATGTTCGCCATAGCAGACCGGGAGATTTTTACACGTCTGTCCGCTACAGACATACACAAATGAATATGAATCTTACTCACTCGTGATCCCCGAGCTGCACTCTCTGATATGAACTGTGCAGTCGTGATTCGTCTGGGATGCAGGTCACTGTTAACAGCTACCAGCGTCAACGATGGAAGTTGTGTCACATTCCAGGGAGTTGATTTATTCCAAACCTCTTCGTAGACTCGGGTGTGAGCGATGCCCTGCAGGAACAATCAAACCTTCAAGCCGGCAGCAATCCACTAGTGGAGTTGTCGTGCCAGCCCGACGGAATATGTAAGGAGCCATGAAGAGGCATCCTCCGTCTGTCATGATACCAGCGTGCAGTATGCCGAAGTTCGTTCACTGCAGTAATCTCAGACATGAGGTTGAGTCGACCAACGTATCTCTCTGTACGCGCGAGGAAAGACTTCGGGCTGTCATGAGAGCTTCCAGTTTGAAAGTGATCTCCTCGGCACTGACGGTGATGAACACTGATCAAAGCACCCGCAGTGGTCAATGACACCTCCATATCTGCATCAAATCTAAAGGGCACAAACACATCTCTAATGAAATCAGTTTTCCATGTATTCTTACGAATCGGCAGCAACATTTGGGTTTCACTCAATCTGTTTTAGCGCATCATTCAATCAGAGAACCGTAAATTCATGCTCGTTACTAGGTATAAAACTTGGCAAGGAATGAAAGAAACAAATGGTAAACGCGATATTGTAATAAGATCATCGTTACATGGAGCTAGCAGGATTGGTGTTAGCAACTGCGAGGGGATGGTAAAGACTAAGAACTCACTCATCTCGGCAACTGGACCAGCGTGTTCCATGTGCCATGCGGCTCAAATCAAGCTCAACGCCTCCTCTCGGGATCACCATTGCAGTGTCAGGAGAATAAAATGGATGTCGGGAAGCTGGAGGTACCCAGAAAAGGAGCCGATGATTGGGTCCCATCATCCATCCATCAGCTTGCAGCAAGAAAGAGGTTGAATCAGAATCATGATGAGAGGGAGCTTCGAGCAAGTCAGTGGAGTTGGGCAGAGCGTGTTCCAAGCTAGATGAGAAAGAAAGTAGGTGATTGTTACAGGTTTGTATGACACGGCTTTCTTGGGTGGGAGGTGCGGTACTTTGATGGAAGGGAGATGCGGAGGAATTTGATACTCTTGACTCAGAGGATTGAGTGGGAGGTGCGCTGCTTTGATGCAACGGAGATGCGGAGGAATCTGGCTGTCTTGACTCGGGGGATTGGATGGGAGGTGCAGTGCTTTGATGCAACGAAGACGAGGATGAATCTGGCTCTCTTGACTCGGGGCATGGCTGTACTTTCACTACACCCCAAATCCGCACAGTGTGATCAAATGAACCGGATGCGATGCGAGTACCATCCGGTGAGAACGAGACTGAGTAAACCTTTCCAGTGTGCCCCTTCAAGGGCTCACCCAATGGCTGTCCCGTCGCTGTATCCCACATCCGCACAGTGTTATCCGATGAACCAGACGCGATGCGAGTACCATCCGGTGAGAACGAGACTGAGTTAACGTATCCAGTGTGCACCATCAAGGGCTCACCCAATAGCTGTCCCGTCGCTGCATCCCACATCCGCACAGTGCCATCCAATGAACCAGATGCGATGCGAGTACCATCCGGCGAGAACAAGACTGATAAAACATCTCCAGTGTGCCCCTTCAAGGGCTCACCCAATGGCTGTCCTGTCGCTGCATCCCACATCCGCACAGTGTTGTGGTCCGAACCAGACGCGATGCGAGTACCATCCGGTGAGAACGAGATTGACGAAACTCCTCCAGTGTGCCCATTCAAGGGCTCACCCAATGGCTGTCCTGTCGCTGCATCCCACATCCGCACAGTCTTGTCGTCCGCAGACGCGAGGCGAGTACCATCCGGTGAGAACGAAACTGAAAAAACCCATTCAGTGTGCCCCTTCAAGGGCTCGCCCAATGGCTGTCCCGTCGCTGCATCCCACATCCGCACAGTCTTATCCGATGAACCAGACGCGATGCGAGTACCATCCGGTGAGAACGAGACTGACCGAACCTCTCCAGTGTGCCCCTTCAAGGGCTCACCCAATGGCTGTCCCGTCGCTGTATCCCACATCCACACAGTCTTATCGTCCGAACCAGACGCGATGCGAGTACCATCCAGTGAGAACGAGACTGAGTTAACGTATCCAGTGTGCCCCTTCAAGGGCTTCCTCAATGGCTGTCCCGTCGCTGCATCCCACATCCGCACAGTGTTATCCGATGAACCAGACGCGATGCGAGTACCATCCGGTGAGAACGAGACTGAGTAAACGAATCCAGTGTGCCCCTTCAAGGGTTCACCCAATGACTGTCCCGTCGCTGCATCCCACATCCGCACAGTGTTATCCGATGAACCAGACGCGATGCGAGTACCATCCGGTGAGAACGAGACTGAGTAAACATCTCCAGTGTGCCCCTTCAAGGGCTCACCCAATGGTTGTCCCGTCGCTACATCCCACATCCGCATGGTGTTATCCATTGAACCAGACGCGATGCGAGTACCATCCGGTGAGAACGAGACTGACCGAACCTCTCCAGTGTGGCCCTTCAAGGGCTCACCCAACGGCTGTCCCGTCGCTGCATCCCACATCCGCACAGTCTTATCCTTCGAACCAGACGCGATGCGAGTACCATCCGGTGAGAACGAGACTGAGTTAACGTATCCAGTGTGCCCCTTCAAGGGCTTCCTCAATGGCTGTCCCGTCGCTGCATCCCACATCCACACAGTGTTATCCGATGAACCAGACGCGATGCGAGTACCATCCGGTGAGAACGAGACTGATGAAACCCCTCCAATGTGCCCCTTCAAGGGCCCACCCAATGGCTGTCCCGTCGCTGTATCCCACATCCGCACAGTGTTATCCGATGAACCAGACGCGATGCGAGTACCATCCGGTGAGAACGAGACTGACCGAACCTCTCCAGTGTGCCCCTTCAAGGGCTCACCCAATGGCTGTCCCGTCGCTGCATCCCACATCCGCACAGTCTTATCGTCCGAAGCAGACGCGATGCGAGTACCATCCGGTGAGAACGAGACTGACCGAACCGTTCTAGTGTGCCCATTGATTATGGCCTGAACAACCGTCCAGTTCAAATCACGGCCAGATGCTAGACGGATGGTATTCGGAAACCTTGCCGTGAATTTGCTAGCCATGGTGGAGTTGGCGGGCGAGAATGGGAGCGCTGATACATACAGATGTGGTGTGCTGTGCAAAATCATGGCCCCGAACACTTGGATGAATCTTTGTACATCCATCGTGGTGGACCGCAAATCTTCGTATCCAGAATGGTCCTGCATATGTATGAGCTGTTCGTCCGACACTGCTTCGTAGGCATGTGCTTACCTTCAGCCAATTGGCAACGAGTGCAAGCACAGTAACCGCACCGCTGATTGCATGGAGAAGTCCGAGTGCTTCAATCCAGAACATCAGTCTCTCGTCGTCGAAGAGTGATTTTATTTCATTTGCGAGCTTATCGTCAAAGTCTGTTATCTGGACATGCGTGGCCCAATATCGGCAGGAATAGGAGAGATGTGAGGAAATGGATGTTTTGACTCGTTGAGGCAGCTCCGTGTCATGGGAATTAGGGAGGTAGGACGACTTCAAACCACAGATGTTGAAGCGAAGGCCATTTTCCATCACTCGCAGTGACGCAAATGCAAGGTCGCGTTGTTGCGCCTTCGTTCTCTCGACGAAGAAGTCTCCGCTGGATGATTTGTCTGTCAGGAATTCTTGAAAAGTCGCATGAAGGGGTCGAATGGGGGTATGTGAGGCGATGGTACCGCTGAGGAGGGATCCCATGCGTTTTATAACTACATCCACTTCGTAACGGTCATGGTCCTCCGTGAAATGCTGCCGCATAGCATTCAGTGAAGCTAGAGGGAGGGGTTCGGCTGTGGCAAATATTTGACCCATCACGGAGCGAAACTTCGCTACTGCTTGTTCGTAATGGGCCGGTGTGTACTTATCCTTTGGTATGATCTCTGTTAAGATGAGCCGATACATATCATACAGCAAGTTTTTCCGCTCCCCAGCATTGCGGTTCACGACAGCATCGAAGCAGTCCATTGGGGATAAGCCGGTGCAGGATTCCTTGATATATCCGCACGCAAGACGTGCCCACTCGAAGAGTCCATCGGCTGTTGCAGCGAGCGTTGCGAGATGCATGTCCTGAAATTCTGAGAGCTCTATCAGCTCCTCAGATACGAACGCGCGAATGTCACGCTCCGCGACCTCTGGTGGAATACTGTCCATGGACAGTCGTCGAATGTGTTCAGCACCTTCCAATCCCTTTTCAATATCGGGCAGCGGGCGGAAGGTGACGAGAATCCGAAAGTTGGCAGGGAGTTCGGTGATTTGGGGAAGACCCTTGTTCTGAAGTTTACCGGAAAGTATGCGGAGAAGGTCCCGACGCGTCTCTACTCCGCCGCTCTCATCAAGTGCGTCGATCACGATCAAGACAGGCCCTACGCTTGACCCAGAGAAGTTCCTCAGCGGTTCCATCAGGAGCTTCCGCCACTGCTGGATGATGTCCGTCGTATTTTTGAGAGAGTTTGCATTCTTGACTGCATCCGCTAGCGCTCGTTTCATCCCCGGATCGCGATCGGCAAGATCGCGCGCGATGGTGGAGAAAATCTTCTCATGGCGACGATCTGCTTCTCTATGCCGATCGAAACAAAAACACGAACCAAGGCCTCCGGTCTCTTCAAACCAGTTGGCGATAGTGTGGGCGATGGCTGATTTGCCCTTGCCTGCAGGGCCGGATAGCCACATTACACGGGGAACAGAATCGCCGCTGCTGTTGATCCACTCGGTAATTTCTGAGAGAATGCCTGTGCGAGTGCCTGACAAACATTGCTTCGCAGTATTCAGTCCTGCGCCCGCCGCATAAGTCATGCCGCTGAGATTGAGTGTTTCACCTTTAAGGGTATGAGTAGATCTAAAATCAGAGACATGCAGGAATCTTCACCCGCAAACTGGACGAAGATAGCTACGTCCCGATGAGATTGATCGCGAAATTGCTGCATAAGTCCATCCAAGGCTTTGTTGTACCGTGTGATGATGTCGTCTGTTTCCGCGACGAAGTTTTTACCGACTCTCTTCCCTATTATCATAGTGAGTATAAGACCGGTTTGCGAATGCAATAATTCGAGGACTCACAGAAGCTCTTCGTCTCCGAGTATTCCCTGATGAAACGGGCACACTCGAGAGTCTGCTGAGCGATCTTTCCGATGACATCACGCATCGATTCAACCTTGGAAAGATTATCGTCTTGGGTGATGAAACCATAAACTTCATCTAATTTCTTGAGAAGGTCATTTATTGATTTGTCGCGCTCCGCTTGAGTAAGGATGATCTATATGGAACCATGACTTCTGAGCGGAGGACAGATTTCCGAGAAAGATAGAACGTACGTTGGCTGCAGCAGAAAGTACGCCCAACGCCATCTTTGCGTATGGATGCACCTATGATTTGATTAGTTCGCTACCAAGAAAGAAGAGCGGCCCATACGTTTGCGATCTTGTCAATGGCGGTGTTGAAAATTTTAAGGGGTTGGAGGTAATCGGTCTGGAGATTATCTACGGCAGTAAGACCTGCTGGGGCATTGCTGACAGCGGATATCGCATGCTGCGCAGGTCTCAAGGGTGTTTTCATGTGTTCTAAAGCCTCGTGGGCAACCTGAAGTTCGGCACTAACCGGTTTAGAACCAGGGGTTTCCTCTGAGCCACAGGGGACGTCGAGAACCTGCGCGACCAACAAAATTTAGACATAAAAACCATAGATTTGAATACAAGTACCTTCGAAGCAGGTTCTCCGGATGTCCCTTGGTTGACGCATTCACTGAGATTTTCAGCTGGGGTGAGATGCGTGTTGTCGGTGAACAGATGCGGATGTAACGTGTCCTGGGCGTTTCTGATAAAACAACCGAATTGGGATTACGATTTCAAGCACCTACCTGGATATTCTCGCTCGATGAAGCGCCTTGAAGTTCGACATTCTGGATCGCAGGAATGCGGTTGCGGGAACGCTTGAAGCGTTTCTGCATGATGTCAGCCAGAATCAGGAAACATAGCAGTCTACTTACTGAAAGTTTCTTGATGATATTTTTCACAAATTTCCAACCCAGTTTGACTCGACTACTGAGCTGGTTCTGGACGAATAAAGCGTCGGGAGCAATGATGAATTTTATGAGCGCTGATCCACGGCAAGTAAGCCTTGGAGACTACATACCGAGCTTTCAGGAACAGTTATTTCACTGGTTTGTGGAGGAGGATTTGGTCTATTGTCGGTCATGACAGCAGACGATTACTGCGAGCGAAGTGGGGGTACAAGAAGTAGGTGGGAGAATTTGGGGAGAATGGAGAGGTCCTTTAATATGAGTACTGTTGACCGAAGCATGGCCAACACGTTGACTAAGTTCTTCAGCTAACTGGCCATGTGCCCTATGCCCATTGCCGAAGGCATAAGGAAACCTTGAAGGGGCAGTGCTGGCAAACCTTATCACGATGATCCAGCATGGTATATACATATTGGAACTCACCAGTTTCGCCCACAATCTCCAGACTCCAGCAACTTTCCCGCGAGACATCGTGAGATGAAAGATATCACAAGGCCCAAATTCTGCATGTTGCCGCCAGAAGAGGACGCCTTCCTCAAAGCAAAGAATTCACGAAGCTTCGACACGATGGACCATCCTTCAATGTCCCGACAAGATGCAATAACGTGCGATAGTGATTGATGGAGAAGCTGTTAATGGGAGCGAGCCTGAATAACCTGCTGGTCAGTGGTGGTGGGTATTATTGTTTCCCACCTCCGATTCTGAGGGCTATTGATACTCACGGATCTTGCGCTGGCGATACTGGCAGTCATGAGGCATACAGGTCAGGAGGTATAAATCGAAGCTGTCCATGCGTCTTCACAAGTTCACCTAATTGACAGATCGATCTGCCACCGAGCGATGTGGAAAAACCAACAGATATATTCACACTGTATCTGTAATGTTGAGAAACGAACAACTTGAACGAGCAGAGCTGTGAGCAGTGAGCACTCTCAAGTTGAACACAACTTGAACAACCAACTTGAATACCGTGAGCAAATGCGTGTACCAGTGATCAAGATTGCTAATCAGGCAAGTTGCTTGGCCGCCAGGGTCGCAGTTGCGCGACCGAAGAACACAATCAGCACATGGTGCAGTACTGCAACCATGATCGTCACAATTGGTATGCATGTGCACTCAATTATCAAATCGTTTACTTCTATCAGTACAGAAATACTCATATTCTAAATAAAAGCCCTGATCTACTATACCAGATGTGACTCCCCATTTCCCCTCAAGGTGACTCGGACTTGCTCGACAGTGATGCGTCTTCTCGCTGCATTCGCAACTTTTCTCGCGGTGGGCGTCGCTAACGCTCGCAGAATGATTAAGCACGAAATTGGTGAACGTCAACTCGAGGCAGCAAAGCGTTGGCAGACCAGCGGTCCTCAAAGTCGGGGCGTAATGCACAGTGGTGTTCAGAATATCACGTTCACGAATCCAAAGGCCTCAGGTAAATCAAATACTATCAGTAGACATCTATTATTAGTACGTCTGATCTATCTTCATCCAGAATTTTACGTCGATGGCACATCCCTTCCTCTTGTTGACTTCGACGTTGGTCCTAGCTGGGCAGGTCTTCTACCCATCAGCAATAGCCCTAACGAGACTCGTCAGGTGTGTACATACATGCAGTAGTCTATACAGGTCCTTTTCTTACGTCAAGGACATCAGCTTTATTTCTGGTTTTTCCCTCCTGGCCCCGAAGGGAGTCTTGATGATTTAATCTTTTGGTGCGTCATCAGAAGTGATGCAACGTTCGTTGCTGACAAGACATTTTATTCCTGAAGGACGAACGGTGGCCCTGGTTGCTCCTCCCTTGAAGGTTTGCTGCAAGAGAATGGAGTAAGCCTCCTTGTTGACGGTAAGACTCGTTTATAACTGAACTATTTGAAGCCTTTCAGTTGGTCCTGGGGTCAGGCAAAACCGACGGTGAATCAACAGAGCTGGACCAACCTCTCCTCCGTCCTTTGGGTGGAGCAACCTGTCGGAACGGGATTTTCCCAAGGCATCCCAGACGCACAGAACGAAGAGGATGTTGCTACTCAACTCGTCGGCTTCATGCAGCAGTTCCTTGAGGTCTTTTCGGAACTCAAAGGCAAAAAGCTGTATTTAACGGGCGAAAGTGTAAGTTCTCAGAGTATCTGGTAAAACATCGTTTTGACCGTATTCAGTACGCTGGAACATATGTACCTTGTGAGTCAGAAGTCATTTCCTCTGAACGTGACTTAAAGACCAATGAAGATATCGCAAATTATATCTACGAGAATCCCACTCAATTGGACCTCTCGCTGCAGGGAATATGGATCAGTGACCGTAAGTAACATTCTGACTTGCTTTGTCTCTTCACAAGTGTTTATACATGAAGCTCAGCTTCAATCTCGTGGGACGTGGTGCAAGAGGAGATTCCTGCAGTGGACTTTGTGAACAAATACGCTGGTCTCTTCTCTTTTAAGTCTGTTCATTTCACTGGGATCTAGTTTGTAGGTTGCTCACTGATTGATGTTTAGTCAAACATACATGGACTACCTCAACGAGAAGGCTGCGATGTGCAATTACACTGGCTACATGGATAAGTACGTCACATACCCTCCAACAGGTCTTCTTCCCCTTCCAGGAGACTCTACCGAGTTCGCACAAGGCTGCGACGTCTGGGATGACATTTTTAATAATTCATTGATTATCAACCCCGCTTTCGACGTCTATCGCATCTGGGACACTGTGAGTCAAAGAGTATTTAATGAGTACTATGTTAACTTCTTCTCTACGCAAGTATCCAATTTTATGGGATGTCTTAGGTTTTCCGTAGGCCATTCGATTCTTGACTCAATGCAACTCGGCTGACGGAGACCTAGAGGGTCATTCCCACAGACGCAGTCTCCGATCTACTTTAATAGAATGGATGTCAAGGAAGCCATCCACGCGCCCATTGACACCCAATGGTCGGAATGCACCGATATCAATGTCTTCCCAAACGAAGACAGCAGCTTACCTCCTGCCTTCACTGTATTACCTAATGTCATTGAGAAGAACCAGCGGACAGTCATCGTGCACGGTCTTGCCGACTTCATACTCATTGCTGACGGGTATGGCTTCGCTTTTGACCCTCGATCTTCGTATATTCTGACGCATGGTTCGATGATTTAGAACCAGAATTGCCATTCAAAAGTAAGTGCTTCCTTAACTGCGACTGTATCACTGTCATTGATAGAATTCATATGTAGCATGACCTGTGCGTGACTAGTAATTTTACTGCACCCTACTAATCATTCATTGTATTCAAAGGGAGTGGTTTGCAAGGATTCCAGACACCTATTGCTAACGACAGCTTCATCGTCGATGGTGTGGGTGCCTATGGCACCATGCATTCGGAGCGGGGACTCACTTATTACGAAGTAGCCTTGAGTGGACACATGTGAGTTCAATACAATACGCAGGGTCTGGTGATTAATGTCGTCTGTAGGATTCCGCAGTTTGCGCCAGTGGTAAGTCGATGATGCTGACGTGCAAGCGTGCCCTAACGCAGGAACCGATTGTTTCAGGCGGCCTTCCAGATTATGCAGTATCTGATGGGCTTTAGGGACACACCTTAGATAGCTACTTGCTTCCGTTCCATATCATGAAATATTGCAAGCAGAGTCGGGTTGGACTTGCCAGTACTTTATGTGGTGGATGTTCCATGTTGCAGTTTCTGAAACAGCTCTTTGTCTCGGATGCGGCCTCATCACGCTATCATACCATGCACACACTCAGTCCTCCTTCGACCCTTCGTACGCTCTCTGTTACGATCAGTAACAATGAACCCTGCCAAATCTTTCCCAGATCGACCAGTCTGCGGCAAAATTCCCAGCATCTCAAAAAACGCACGTAGGCAGAATGGTTACGAGTCTAATACAAAGCCACATACATACTGTTTCCAATTTGATCTGAGTCACAGGCGAGCTGACATTCCTATGCTAGTCCCAAGGCAGAGAGTACGCACTGAGAACACGTACGTACCATATGATTCTAGTAAAGTCTAAGTATAGTAACAAGTGCAAACGTCTCTAGTCTCGGCAGCGCAAGACTCAGAGTACTGACCTCACCACGCCCAATTTAGAGCGTCTCTAGACGGCCTGGGTGTTGCAAGTCTTTATCTCGACTCAAACCTGATGTGTGTTTAGGTAATCTGTATGCAATTGTTTATGAGCTCGTAATTGCCGCTATGAACGAGAGTCGTTGAGAAGGTCGCCAGAGACTTGTCTACCCAAAGCTTCCACCGCTCGCTGAATGATCGCAGTTACATCGCTCCGCGCCACGTCCATCTGTCGTTTGCGTTCACATAGCGCGAACCGCTTTTCAGCCTCCATAGCTGTGCAACCAACACGGCCACCCGGATGAAGTTCATCGCTAAGCTTCGACTCTACACCATTTTCCGTAACAAGTGGCACATACGAGTACGCACTCAATGCAGCCGTTATTTTATCAGCCGGTATTGGATCGCCAAACGCCACACCAAGTCTGACACCTAATCTTGGGAAGTACTTGTAAGGAGAGGAGCGGTGTTCGGGCATCAATTTGTCGAAACCTAACGTCACATCAGAGAAGATGAAGCACTGGTGGTTTCAGATGTCATACCAGTGAGCCACATCGGTATGATGATAGGGGAAACTGCAGTTTCCATCAGGATTCTTCCACTTAGCATTTCAACAGGTGTAATGATTGGATGTTAAAATGGTGAAGAGTGACTTACACTCCCCATTTGAATCGCGGCAAGCGAGCGACTCCATTTATCCGCGGATAGTCGGGGGGTTGATTGATCTTGCCTTCTCCGAAAAGATGTACCTGATATCTGTTAAGACGGGCACAGAAGTCTGGTTGCCTGGCACCCACCCAATGCCCTTCATTAAGTTGTTTAATGGCAATATCCAAGGAAGGTTGGAAGATTCCTTTTCCGCGAAACGTCTCTAGTACCTGACCCTTACGAAAGAAAGCGGAGAACAGACTTCCTAGCCGAAGCTTACATTCAGTCGTTCACATTCCGAATATCTCCGTGCAACATACGGGTTAGTGAACATTATATCGGACGCACCAAGCGACCACCGTGTTGTGTTGGAGTTCAAGTAGAGTTCCATTGGGAGTGTTCCCCATACGAGTGGATCATCTAGTCTGTTAGCCAGGCTCAAGCCTCAGGATGAATGTTCGCGTGAGAAGCTCAAAGGACAGACGTGGAAATATGGTTTGCAACTAAGCGTGCATAAGTCGACGTTAACCACGACAAATTACAAGGCACACCTGTTACTACGCCCTGTCCATGTCGCCGCCTCTCATCGTTCCGTAGAGCATCCAAAAGTATATGTAGGTTGCTGACGGTGATGGAACAAAGTCCTGAGTTGAGAAATGCCTTGCAAAGAAGGCCCGTTGCTGTGATCGTGGCCGTTGACAACAGCTCGGCCATGCCGGACACTAGTGAGAACAGCTAAACAAGAAACATCAGCCTATCAAATTGATCATGATGCCGGCACCTCCGCTGACTAAGCATTATGTTCTCGAGCAACTTTAGTTAATCAAAGCCTTTGAAACTTTTTGGTTGCTATCCCCCCCACCCACCTTCTATTATTTCCCTCCCGCTCTCTTTCACGACGTGCGACGTTCGCGCAGCCCCTGCTGGTGCTCAGCGCCGCTGTCCCGCCTTCCATTAAATATCGGCGCTATGTCTTCCATGTTTCTCGTCACCTTTCTCTCCGCTATCATCCTGTTATGTCTATTTTCACCTGTAGTCAGAAGGTCTATCATGGCTGGTGATGACCTCCTTGATGCTCACGAGTCAGGTTTAGCTCTCGTCGCATCCCGTAAGTTCTGTTCATGAGCTGTGTCGGTTACCTTTTGACAGTTTGTTTCCAGGTAATCCATTCAGGGAATCAGGCCCTCCAGCGTGCATGGCCAAACTTATCATGTTGAGGCATAAAGTGATTATATCTAGTTTGCTTTTGCTTTCCGTCAACTTATTTTTTTTCTAATAAAAAAAGATTCAGACGAGTACACGCAAACGTAGATCCCCGGCGCTCTCACGCCAATCACGAAATATTGCACTTATCCAACCCACTCGCCCGCGCGCGTCCTGGGTTCGTGTTGGAAGGAACTTTGGAAACCAATACCACTAAATTACAAGCATCTTCAATCATTTGACACTTATTTTGGGCTGTCCTGTAGAGCCTTGTCAACCGGTATTTATATCTCCGTGATACCTAATCCCTTATAGATATCTACCTTGTTTATCTTTTTCTGGGTGTACATGCCTCTCTTCGCAGTTTCATCAAGACTTTTGCTTTGTGAACATACATGTTCCTTGTTTGCATCTTTACATCTTTACATTGCAGTGATGTCGCAGGTTATTACAGGTGGAAAATAAATGTACAGAATAGACCTTTTGCGGAACGACGCGTAAGATCGAACGTGAATCAAGATGCTAATAGATACTACGCAGATACTATGCAAATCGACTACTCCTATCGGACACACTGGAGAGTATACTTCGCCCCTTCTCCAGTTTACGAGGAGCAGGTGCGTTTGAGACAGAACTGCTTCCAGTGGCCGACTGACTTGTTCTCAAGGAACCGCCGCCTGTCTTGACGTTGGTCTTGGCGTGTCCTGTAATGGCTGCACCAACAACAGACCGACCAGTCCCCTGCTTTCCGCAGCCTTGACCTCTTGCCCATGAACGCAGTTTTGTTTTCTCTTGGTCATTCTCCAATATCCGATTCGGGCGCTATGAAAGGAAATTAGCTATCAGATTACAATAAAATTCATCGAGCGCAGAACAGACCTCCGGACCAAAGTCTACGTGGGACAGTGCGGGTCGTTTTGCAGGTCCATTGTTGTAGTGCTCTGCCATTACTTTGACAGGAACATGGCTATCGTTATCCTCGTCCGCCCTGTCGATCCATGATGTGTCCTCCAGATCTAGAGTTTCAGAAGTCTACCCAAGATCAGCGATATCAAAGGTAGAAAAAGCGTTGTGCGACTCACTTCTTCTCTATTCCTGGCCGCTTCCCTGAGCTCGGCATTCAGATCTTCAGTCAGCACCACATTCCTCGTCTCCTCATCTTCATCTTCATCTTCGCTAACCATTTGTGTATCTGTCTGCAAATGGGCAAACTCAGAGTCGTCATCAATCAACTCATGCTGATATGCGTCGTAGAATGCTTTTGTTTCTTGGTTTCGACCTATGGAGAGAGACGTCGGCTTCAAAATGGAGTTGTGACGATTACACCACTTACCTAGGTCTTCGAGAGTATCACCATCAATCTTGCGTTTCTTGTTCATACTCCGTCGTATTCGCCTGTTATTCTCGTCCTCCTCCTCGTCGCTATCCTCTTCGAAACCGATCCCACGGTCGCGACGCTTCATTCTAAATTTGCCATCGATGGCATCCTGGTGAAGCTTCTCCAACTTCTTGTCATCTTCCTCCTCGTGCTCTCTAAGCATAGTTCAGCTGGCTGCCTCATTAATCTGCCTTGAATGCGCACCTGAACTTCTCCTGGACCAAATCGACCCTTTCTGTCTCGATGTCCATGGCTGCATCATCGACAAGACCCTCCAAAATTTTCTCATCATCATCATCCTCTGCCTCTTCGTCGTCGTCTTTATGGATAGGTCCAAAGCCAATTAATTCGTCCTCATCTGATTCCTCAGCCTCCGCAGCAATGAATTCAGACTTGTCCAGCTTTGGTTTGAGCGCATTGGATGTCGGATGCCCTCCCAAGACATCAAATGCATTTCTCTTGGGCAGCTGAGAAATAAGTAGAGGGGGTAGAAGAGAGCCGTCATCTTGTATGGCGGATTTCCTCTCCAATGGCGAGCTACTGCGCCGCCTTAATCGGTAAAGAAGAGGTTGTACATCTGGTGATTCTTGCCTTGCCTCGAAGGACAACGTTTGGAGTGGAGCACGCTCACACGACGACGGAATTAAATCACCCAACAATGTTTGAGATGCCAGAAGCGGCGACCTCCGCAAAGACTTGACGCGATATTGTTCAGCATTAGGTTCCGATGTCTGCGTCAAGAACCTGAGAGGGAAAACAAGATTTCCAGCAATGAATCAGATGCCACTTTGATGGACTCACCCGTTCTCTCGGATGTACCATTCAGGGTCATTATTTTCCTGATTCTGATCGTCATTTGCGATCTCTATAACATACTCCTGTTCTTTTTCAAAAATATTGTCAGCCCTCCTGCGCAGAGTACTGCTGACTTCTAGTGCGGGCTCCAGTCCAATATCAAGCGACAAAGCGAGCTCATTGCAGTTCCCGTTCTTGAAGCTGGGCTCTTCATCCTAAAATAACCACCACACATCACTCTTTGAACTGAATTATAACAAAGAAGATTGCAAACCTTTTCATCTGAGAAAAATTGCGAAAAACCTCCTCCATTTACAAGAGGATCCCGAGGTACAAAGGACGCAGGATTGCTCTTGCTGAAAGTTTCAGAAAAGGAAGGTAGTAGTGTGCGGGGTTCGAAATCCTTAACCATGTTCTCCTCGTCCTCAATGTCGGAAAACGATTCTCCTGGTAGGGATGTCGTATACTTTGACGTAGATTGGCGGAGTCTGGTGGTAAACGGGGACTTTGAGCTTGGGGAACCCGAGTCATCTTGAGCAATCTCCCTCAATGGCGAACGCGGCAAATTTTGTTCGGGAGAACCAGAGGGGCCGCCGATACCTCCCAACGATGTTGAGGGCGATGATATCATGTGAACAACATCTTCGACGTCAAGAAGCGACCCTGGTCTACTACATAAGGGAGGTCTCGCCAATGAATGCGAGTGTCGAACAACAGCCTTGTTTTCCTTATCCTCGCTTTTGTCGTACATCAACGTTTGACTGTTCTCCTTGTCATTCTCGTCCTCCGTTTGGTCCGATTCCGAATGACGTGTCACTATGGCGTCGGAGGCCAAGTCTTGGATGGAGGAATTGGGCACAAGAATTCTAGGAGCATCATCCTCATCGTCGGAAGCCACTATTAGAGGGCGACGAATACCGCGCCTATGCACTTGGTGCTCCTCATCTTCAACGTCCGTCTGTTGGCTTGCAACATCATCGACATCGAGACCTGGTTGGTTTTCCCGATCACTGCCGCCATCAGTATCCATGGGCTCTGGACTGGCAGAACCTCGCTTGCTCTGGAGCATAATCTGTGTCGTCCTCGTCCGTGTCGTCTACTTCCATGTCGCCAACAGTAAAGTCGTCGCGCTCTGCTACTTGAAGCCCCTTCTGCACATATACATCAAGCCTGTCTCTGAATGACGTGTTCCCCGCAGCTTCTGCAGGCTCTTCTAATACCCTGCCTCCTCTTTGTTTCCAGTCCTCTTCTCGCTGCTGAATTGTCGCAAGCTTGCTAGCCTCAGCTTTTTGTATGAGCGCTTTGTTTAATTGCTGTGCGGTGAGTGGGACCTTAGCGCCCTTTCCCCTTCCCTTCTGATCGAATGACGACATCGCGGATTGTCTGAGGTACTCGGACATGTTGGCTTGTGCAAAAGGCTTCGCACGGGAGCCGGACGGTCCTGGTATAGATTTCCGGCTCAACGCAAGTTGTCTCGCCTTCCCCTTCGAAGGAGTAATATGTTGCAGCTTGTCAGTTTTGCGTTTCGCTGCCTCTTCTTGGGCTGTTACATGCATGTTGTTATCAACAATCTCCAGATCATCGTCGCTATCTTCGGCCCTAGATAACCGCCTAGCTGCGTCTTGAATGGCTCGCTGCTTTAACTCTGCGAGAGCACGTTTGTCATCAACTTCCTTTCGTTTGGCATGCTCTTGCCTCAACATGTTGGTAAGATTCGGCATCTGTTCGTCAGAGCTATCGGATGCCACTGACCGCGGCTGGGAAGTCGCACGCCGCGGAGGATTTCTGGGAGGAGTTTGTACGCAAGGACGCACAATAGTAGAAGATCCAAGCAAATGTGAAGGTGCGCCGAATGAAGATGCGCCTTGTGTAAATTTTTTCCGTGCTTCAGCAGCGGGTAGCACGGAAGGCGAGGAAAAAATAGATATTGGATCTGAGGGAAGCTCAGGCTCCTGTTTCTCCTTACGCAAGGCTTCATCCCTTGATCAGAGTCAGCAGCATTCTCTTGGATAAAAACCTGACATCACCCACTTGACCAGCTCAAAAAGCCGATGCTTGGTGTACTTTGTTTGCTCAGTACGCGCCACTTGGATATTCTTGCTCGCAGTAATACGCGAACTCTCCAGAACAGTTTCACGCAGGTCCTTTTTAGTCGGAGCCTACGCGTCATATGAGTGAGAGATGGAATAGATGCGACAAAATTCAAACTACCTTGATTTTGAGGCGTGCCGATTCATCCTTCCGCCTAGATTTGCTACCCCTCTTTGACGTGGGACTCGTCGAAACTGATTCACTCTCAAAACGAAGCGGAGGGACATCCCGAGCAGGTGCCTTCCCCTTGCCTTTGTTGGCCTTGGGCCTCGTTAAAGGCATTTCCAACTCTGATGTCAAAGGTGTGGGAGGAGATCGCAGCTGAGGAGTGTTAATTGGATGGTGAACAGGCGATACCGATGAGGAATTTTTGGACTCTTCACGCTCAGAATCAGAGTCGACACAATTCTTCGAGCGTCTGACCTTGCGAGAAATAATCGGTGAATCTTCAAGAGACTCATCAATTGGGGAGGCGGATGGGTCGCTCGTAGGGGGTAACAGTGTGCCATCAGAAAGTCCGTCGGAATTTTGTGGTACTGGAGAAAGAGGCGTGGCATCTACGTGAATGATTTGATTCTCCACAAAGGGTTGAGGATGAACGGGTGACGACGAAGACAACCGCTCAGCAACCCGAGACTGTGCAAGTGGCTCCTGGTCATTATCGAAGGCTTCGTCTAGCGCTTTCAATTGAGCTCTCCAGCCAAACTGATGTTTAGGACTGGCATCGTCCATGTTATTATCATTTATACAAGTCGTTGAAGAGGATTGTGAACCCTGCAACGCATCGAGCGCCAATTCATGGGCGGATTCACTTGCCTTACCGCCCAAAGGCTCCGATTCTACACGAGGAGAGTTGTAGTCGGTGAGTGTTACGGAAGAGTCGCGTATTGCAAGCTGGGGGTCCCTACGCCTTCCGTACGTGACTGGAGCGCGTTTTATAGGATTGACGGGAGACGATGTTGGAGAAATGTGATCTACATCCATGGTGGACATGTTGGTGTGCGCAGTCAACGAGCGTGTACGCTGATGCCGGCTTAGGCCCTGTTTGTTGCTGTAATCTGAGAACGGCAACACCGTGGCATGCGTGACATGTCACGCATGTGACAAGCGCGTTTTTGGTAATTTGATCCAATGAAACGCGTCTCATCTCGTGTTGTGCCAAATCAATCCTGCATAAGCGCCAATAGTAGCATTGAGTCCAAGTACATGATTTCTCATTCTTCGTACTGAATCAAATATATTCTGTAAAGCGTGACTTTCGTAGCTATATGTGACTAGGATAAGTGAAGACTGTCGGGTATGCAAAGTTGCTTTAATGAATGGGAACGAAATATATGTGAAGAATATACCACCAAATAAATTTGCACGCTGTCAAAGGCACAACTTTCTTATCGTTTTAAGAAAAAGAGCTAGTGAGATAGGTATATTTTGTGATTTTCATCCGCATATCAGTTAAACTGACTCGGTCCTTTGAAATCCTTTGTGGATAGAAACTGGCATATATGCAAATCAGCATCGAATCACAGCGCTGGTAAAACATAACTGACCTCGTCTTCAACGTATTCTTGCGTGGTGTCTATCTTAATTGACAGGTCGTTCGGCATTCCCTGCTTGAACATGAGAAATGTATCGTGCAAATTCGCAGAGCTCACAATTCGCGATGAGCTGATGGGATTATTCATAGGTCTTCGAACTCCATGTAGCGAGACTGACGTGTGCTCTTCAGAAGAATCTTGGCGCATACCTTTGCGTGTGTTGAGGGTTGCCAGTAGAGAATTACAGTAAACTAAGAATGATCTCGTTGAGCTCGTGAACAGCATGATTTGGCTATAGTGTACTTACGACGACCCAAGCAGAAATAGAACGCGACGTAAATGAAGGTATTAGGCCACGCTGTGATCTGTGCCACAACTGTGTCAGGAACGATATGACGAGCCATTTGTGATGTTGTACATACAGAAATGAGGGACATGACCGCGCAAACACTGGTAAGTAGACCGGTGCTGACGCTGAATAGCATCAGCTTATTGATCAAGGTATCGGACTGACGGAAACCAGTGCGAGACCGTTTGAGGAATGTGCAGAGGAAGACACTGATAAGGACATCTCCGGAAGCTGCTATGGCATTCGTAGACATTGACCATGGCTTGAGCTGGGGAATTTGACTGAGGGTCGTCAAGTGGATACTAAAGAGAGGTGCATCAGCCGGACTACTACTTGACAATTTGCGATACAAATCACGCTTTTGAAAAATATACTTTCGATGTCTCATTAGTAGACAGATTTATGTGAAGCAAAAAGGCATACTAACTGATAACAAGGATAAATTCAGTGATGACGAGGGACAGCACTGACGCGGTTGCAATTATGTTCTTGTTGCTTACTGGCTGAAAGTAAGTAAGCATCCACTGGCGGGAGATCACACATACGTCGGTAGACACGTATGGTGAGGAAGCTAGAAGGACGACCAATGAGAATTGTTCTATTCAAAAGCTATCACACCAACCTTTGAACCACCAACGCCGTGAAGCCATTGAACACGACTTCAACCTGTGATGCAAATGAGAATTCGGATAGATATTGCGCACTCATCACACGCAACCCACAGCTAGACTCCACACAAGTTTCTTGAGATCAGTAGCGTTGGCAAAGTCAACGACAAGGTACGTATACACTACCAAGGAATATTTAGTTCACAGAAAAAGACGTCTTGTATCAAGTACTAACCCGTGTGTGTAATGAGAACTTGATGGATCGAGTCTGATAGAAATATAGCGCCGACCTATTTGATGTTAGATGATGATGCATGCGATCCTTTGTGAACGTACACAAAATTTGTTGTACCAAGGATCCGAGACATACCGGCTAAAGTAGTACCATGTCTGCATACAAGTAACTTTGTGTGATTATGAGCTCCTGCTAACATGAAAAAAGCACGAAAACACACCTCCGTAGAGCCTGTAATATCCAAGTTCCAATTTACGCTCATCGTTAATCAAAAAAGAGCACGCACGTGGCAGAGACTACAACCCCGATCAAGAACGCTCCAAAACTGCGTGCGAGTTATAATGGGCGATGCATATGAAGATGAAGAATACGCACGTAGTATCCACGGTACCCATGAGGAAGTTGGATCAGTTTGAATGAACGAATGGAATATTTGGGCTTTAATAACAGATACAACGCGAAGGTCGGATCAACTTACATCCATCAGATCTCGACGTACCGTAACTAGCCGCGGAGCACGGATAATCAATCTGGCAGGTGAATCACCTGCTACAAATTATATTATCGCCTTAATTGTACTATGATGCGTGGAGGCAGCGATCGAGATGGACACCGTGAAGATTCGGAGAATATTGGACGAGGGACTGTATGCAGAATCATTGATGGCCGCGGAGACGTTGGCCCTAGAACCATGTTAGGGTTGTACAAAAGATTTCATACGTTACTGATTTGATTTCGGATTTTACTCTAGAACGTTGACGCGCTCCTTCCGCTTTGACTTATAGGCGCCCTCCACCTATGCGTAATTATAGTCGTGCTTTCACACAACGTATCGGCGAACAAACTCCTCTCCACATCACCTAGACCTCAAGGTCAAGGTCAACGCAATATATTAGTGCATCACTGCTCTGCACCGACACTACGTCAACACAGACAGACGAAGTACATTGTCTCCCTCACATCACTTCGTTTAATCCCGACTGCATGTGATCATCAATGGCTGGCAAGGACTCACCCTGCGATGTACTCGGCCTTCGCACACGGTCAACTGTACTATTCAGTGCGCGGAATCCTCGCGACAATCCCATCTGTTCAGAGTATGAGTTCTGGTACTACTATACACCTAATACACGTCCCAGAGGGTGTCATGGTCTTCCCCACAGCTGCTACTGGACAGAACAGCAACCATATGATGTCAAGAACGATTCAACGTCGTCCCCACGCCAGAATCAAACCAAGTGTGAGATGGACAAATCAGACGCACTTACACCACTAACAAACAGGCGCATATATATTTGAGGCGAGGTACACGGGTGGAAGAAAGGAGGGAGAAGTGGGGTTAGGACCTTAGGCTGAAGTTGAGTTTGCATCACCTCGACGCCAAGGAACGGAAGCCAAAGGCGGCCTGGTTGGTCGTGAATCGTGATATGACAGCTTCTGCTGCTATAAATCTGTGCCTATGTTTTGGAAGTCAAATATGCCAAAAATTCGTGTCTGTAGGCGATGTCCAAGGAGTGCCAAGTCCCAGCCAAACAATGTCATAAATTTCGTAATCAGGAACTGTTTATATCACCTGACCTTCCCAATAAGGTCCTGTTTTATATTTTATTTTTATGAGGCACGAAGACTTAGAATAGAATTAGGTCTACTTAGTAGATACGGTCACCAGAGTTTGTGTTTTCTTTGCAACAACAATAGCTCTTCAACGTCTGGGCCAAAATGGAAAGTTCTTTCACCATTGGATATGTCTAAAATACAATGCCTGCTAGTTTCTGTCTCGAGAATTGAAGTGTTGAGTCCAGCAGAGAGTTACCATGTAGCAGAGTGGATTGTCTCAAGGGTTCGCATTTTTGTCACACTATGTCACACAAGGTCACACATTGCCATTGAACCATTTCACATTCCGTACTTGACCATGCAGGTCTTCAGTGATAGACTCAAACTCCAAATTTGACATGTGTTTAGTGCCACATTTCAGCATAGTGGGATATCAATTCTGACAATTCATACATCACACTTTGGGTGGATTGTCACATCTGGTTGTGTTTCTTAGACTGCATCTCATTCTATTAAGAAAGTAGGAGATATTTATTTTAACATGGCCTAATCATGTATGATCACAATGTACCATTTCAGAATTTTCTGTGGTGATATGTGTTGTAATTCGTCATCGTCGTCATCACTCATAGCATCTTTCCTTATTCTACTTTCATGTGCACTCACATATATAATACATATTGTCTTGTTGTATCATACCTCAGTCATTGTCTCCAACTACTGAGGTATGTTTCTTAGTTTTTAATTATTTTGCCGTCTCTTACTTTATGTTCACTAGCGTGTCACGCGTCTAGGTATTAATAATATTTAGTCGTTGTCTCCAACTACTGAGCGTGTCACGCGTCTAGCTTCTAACAGGTTATGAGCTGCAATTTCTGAATGAAATCTTCTAGAGCTACATACTGATACACACAGACTTAGTTCAGCGACTCGCTATAACTTCTCTTATTCGAGACATTATCTTCGTCTTTCTTCGACATGGGAAAGCTCAACCATATCCTGGAACTGACAGGTCTGGATATGTATTTCACATGGAAATGTGAGGTGACCTATGCCCTTGGTATTGAGGACCAATGGTGTCATGTAACTGACACTGTGGACCCTGATGACGTCCTGGGTAACGCTTCATTTAAGCCAGTACCCGCTGATCTATTGTTACCTACCGCTGATGAGGTGAAGAGCATCCGTGAATGGCTCATCAACGATCTTAAGGCCAAATCCATCATCACCCATTGTCTCTCCACCTCTGTCCACCAAATCATCTCAACCAGTCACAAGGTAACTGCTCGAGATGCTTGGAAGACTCTGGAAGACCACTTTGGAAGGGTGGATATGGGCTCTCAACACGTTGTTCGACAGAGCATATACTCACTACAAATGAAAGACGCCACTGATGCCTCGAACTATGTGGGACAGCACACTGTACTTCACGAACATTTGCTTCACATGGGGGTGGTTTACACTGATGCTGAGGCAGTGTTTCAACTTCTACGCAGACTACCTTGGACTGGGACATGGCCCCAGTTCAAGGCTCTCCTGACTCTAACTCTTCCCGTGCACACTCCAGTTGTCACCACCACTATGACTGCCACTACCACTTCTGCATCTACAGCTGCTACTGCCGGAGCTACCACCACTGTGGGCCCCTCATTCTCCCTCCCATCCGCCTCCACATTTGATACCTGTGTCGCCCGCATTTCTGCTGAAGTGGCTCGTATTATTGACAAACATGCTCTTGTGGGTGGCACACCTGGTTCAGAATACACGAATGTGGCTATGACTTCCTCCACTATGACTACTGGGAATGTCAACACCATCACTGGTCTTCGCAAACATCATCATAATCCTGATGGACTCTTCTGTACCACAGTTGGTTGTAATAAGGGGGATCATGACCACGCGCACTGTCATGTGAAGGGTGGCAGCATGGAGGGTCAAGCTCCCTGGATGAAGGGTAAGAGGAAGGAAAAAGAGAAGGAATCGGCTGCTGTTGCAATTACCTCTCCTGCTCCTGCTCCAGCACCAACCACTCTCCCTCCTTCTACCATCATTGGTGCTTTTGCATGCACCAAAGCTGTAGCTGAATTCTATCTCGCGGATCTCTCCTGTGCTTCCATCATTGAGGCACCCGACACATCCCCACCTCCCCATATGGACCCTGCAGTTCTTTCCTGCATCATTGCTGCAGGTTTCAACACCATCCTCGATTTGGGCACCACGACCACCCTTATTTAAGACTGCTCCTACTTCTGGTCTTACTCCACAGCTGATGCAGTTACTGTTCGCACTGCAAACCATGGCAACACGAGTACCTCTGGTTGTGGTGACTGTGTCACCATATTGACAATTGGCGGCAATAGGCATTGTGTTCGCCTCTTGAACTGCCTACATGTGCCTTCTGCCATGTTGAATCTGTTGTCTGTGGGATGGATGCTTGGTAAGGGATGGGACTGTGTCTTTCGCTCATCTCCACCGAGATGTGAGCTCATCTACAGAGGTACTGAATTAGGAGCAATACCCATGGCAAATAATTTATGCTATGTTAATCTTGAATTCCTCCCTGCTCCATCAGCCAAGCTCTCTGTTGCAGCACCCAACATCCCGCCATCCCCACCTGACCTCTCAGCCTTCGCACATATCATGCCTACACTTGACCTATGGCATGCCCATCTTGGGCATATTGGTGGTGAGGCTGTCCATCGCCTCCCTTTATTTGCCACAGGTGCGACTGTATCCCCAGGTGCAGTCTTATCTAAATGCGAATCCTGCATAATGGGCAAACATCCTCATCATCGTCACCCTCTGTCCGACTCTCCTTGTACAGCTCAATTCCTTGACCTCATTCACTCCAATCTCTGCGGACCCATTCCAGTCCTCATGCCTCACAATAAGCGCTATTTTGTCATCTTCCTTGATGACCACACAAACATACTCAATCTTCAACTCCTGGCTACTAAAGATCAGGCTCTTGATGTGTGGCATCTGGTTTGTGCTTGCTGGGAAAACCAATCTGGTCGGCGCATGAAGATCTTCAGGTCCAACAATGGGGGTGAGTTTTTGAACGCTGCGTTCACGGCAGAGCTAGAGGCCACGGGTATTATATGACAGCTGTCAGTACCATATGCACATCAGCAGAATGGCAAAACAGAACGTGTAATACGTACTATTGAGGGTAGGATGTATGCCATGCTCGATCATGCCCATTTACCTTGTTCTCTCTGGGGTGAAGTGGCTCTTTGTGCGGCTTACCTGTTTAACTGCACAGAGTCCTGTTCCCTTCTACCAGGGAAGACACCCTATGAGATGCTGCATGGCATGAAACCCAACATCTCTCACTTATGAGTATTCAGCGCCAGATGCTTTGTCCGTATTCCCGCCGAACTGCAGGAGAAGTTGGGACCACGCTCACGTGAGGCAGTGTTTATGGGGTATCCACCAGGTGTTAAAGCCTGGCATTGTTGTGACTCAGTCTCTGGCGCCTTCTTCAACTCACGAGACATTATTTTCAATGAGTCCTTTTTGAATTGTCCTTTCCCTGTCACTGATAGTGACGACAAAGATGATGATGTCATGCCACATCAAATGGCCACTCCTCCCTCTGCACCTGCGCCATCCAATTCAGTAGTTGCCCCTCCTATCACTATATCTAATCCAATGTCTGCTCCAGTCCATCGTTCTGGCTGGTCTCAAATTCCCAGAGTGAGGCCGTCTCTTCCGCGAACAGCTTGCCTCTGATGCATCACATCTTGAACGTCAATGCGACTTATGACAAGCTTGCATACAGGGAGTACCTCCTGCAGACAGCATCCCCAGTTAAGTTCCTCCCATTGCTATTGCCACCCATCCTGTCCTCCTTCCTGCACCCACTCATCCTCTCACAACCATCAAGAATGTCGACGACAATACTATTCATGCTGACAATGAGACAGTAGGCTTTCCTCATGTCATTGCCAATCTGATTGTTGCTGAGCAGGCATGCATTTCTATCTGAAGCGACACTTGCCGCAATCCACAAGCTGCTGGATACAACATGAAGGTCCCTCCTAACACATACGACGAGGCCATGTGTTGTTCGGATCGGGATTCTTGGCTTGCTGCGATGAAGCAAGAGATGAATTTGATGTCGGAGATGAACATGTATGAACTTGTTCCTCTCCCTACTGACTGCAGAGCTATCGGTTGTTGATGGGTGCTTGAGTTTTGTGAGGATCTGAAAGGTGGATCAATCTTCAAAGCTAGACTGGTAGCACAGGGTTTTTCGCAGGTACCAGGGATTGACTTCAGGAAGACATTCGCACCAGTCGCAAAAGCAGCCTCCATTCACATCATCTCTGCACTGGCTGCCTGCAATAACTGGGAACTTGACGCCTTCAATGCAAAATGTGCTTTCCTGTGGGGCAAATTGACCGAGGACATGTATATGCGTCAACCACCCGGGTTCAAACATTTCTCCCCCGAAGGAGGGACTCTCGTGTGTCATCTTTTGTCCTCGCTCTATGGCCTGAAACAGGCGGCCTATGATTGGTATGAACTCTTGCACGAAGTTCTCACTCACCTGGGCTTCCTTTGGATTGAGGCAGACTATGCCGTCTTCATGTATGATCATGTCAATGGAGCTGGGGAGAGAATCATCTGCATCATCGCATGGCATGTTAACAATGGACTTGCTGCTGCCAGCGATCATCCGTTCCTTGTCTGGATCAAGGGCCAAATTGCTCAGCGATTTGGCATTACAGACCTCAGTCCTGTGTCCAAGCACCTAGGCATTCAGTTTGAACGAAACAGGATTACATGTAAGTTATGGATGCACCAGACGGACTACATCATGTACCTCCTCGAAGAACATAACATGCTCGGTTGCAATTCCATCACTCTTCCAATGGATCTCCACTTCCCATTCGGACGCGACACCGACATACATCCTCACATCGATAACCTCACATCTGAATATCAAAAAATTGTCAGTGAATTGCTCTACCTCGCCATGTACACTCGTCCCGACATTGCCGTCACTGTCATGAAGCTGGCTCAATACAATTGCTCCCCAGAACCACGACACTATGTAGCAGCTAAGCACGTCCTTCGTTTTCTTGCCAGTTCAACCAGTCTCCACATGCACTATGGGGGTGCTGCTGCATCACCAGAGCTGCATGGCTTCAGTGACTCGGATTGGGCCAGTTGCCCTGAAGACCGGATCTCCATCTCCGGCTATGTGTGGTTCTTCAATGGCAGCCCGATCTCCCACTCGTCCAAGAAACAAATCACTCATGTGCTCTCCTCTACCAAAGCCAAGTATATGGCTCTTACCACTGCCATCCAGGATGGTCTATGGCTCACGTCGTTCTTTGAATGCTTGAAGATCCCTCTCACCCTTCCCCTTCAACTATTCACCAATAACACCAGTGCCATAGCTTTATCTGAAGAGGCTGCCAACCACGTATGGAACACATTGATCTTCGATACCACTTCATCCATGCACACATTAAAGGAGGAACCTTCAAGCTTGCATGGTTATCTACTCATAAGAATGTTGCCGACATCTTCACGAAGTGTTTGCCGCGTCTGCTATTCCTTCATCATCAAACAGGACTCTCGCTCGGTTTCTCGTTAGACAACAATGTATTGTTATGGGGGTGTGTTGTAATTTGTTGTAACAATAGTTGCGGCGCTGGGCTTGAAACCCGTGTTTTTGATACTTACATCAACTAAGTATTCATCCGATGCATCCCCGACATTCCGATCCTGACCCGAAAGTTTCGGACCCGACATTTTCACATCAGACTCATCCTCCCTATGTCCTGTCCAGTTGTATCTATCCCCACTGGTGCATATTTACTCGTTTTCGCATTATTGAATATTACAGACAGTGTTATTACATGTTATCTACAAAAGGTGCAGTACACATGCTCTTTTACATACATTCGGACCTGATTTTGCACTACTGTTTTCACCTAATGCACTCCGAAATTCTACATAGTCACTATTTAATATCTAGTACTTCCTACCTATTGCATTACTTACTTTCCCTACTCAGTAGCAGGATGGAAGTCATTGGATATTAGTAGTACTTCATTGTATTGTGAAATATCCATCTGCTCTTTTTCTCCAAAACATTCTGACACATCTGACACTCATTTGACTGACAATCCGACATACTTCCAACACATTCCTTCACCATCCGACACATTCCTGACAGTCCAACGCATAGTCCGACACCCGACCCGACTCTGATATTTTTGGACCCAACAGTTTCCCTTCGGACAAGTAGTTCTTAGCTTCAGATTATTTTCCTATTATTGATAACTAACTATCTAAACTAATACCAAACAGCTACCCCTATAGGATTGAATGCACTTGCTCTGCAAGTATAGCAGACTAGGTCGTGCTAAGATCTACCTAGATAATTGTTGTCTAGGTAGTACAATTTCTGCTGAGCCCAGTGGGAATCAGCTTTCTACATTGTCATTGTCGTCATCACTCATAGCATCTTTCCTTATTCTACTTTCACGTGCACTCGCATATATAATATGTATCGTCTCGTCGTATCATACCTCAGTTGTTGTCTCCAACTACTGAGGTATGTTTCCTAGTTTCTAATTATCTCACCGTCTCTTACTCTATGTTCACTAGCGTGTCATGCATCTAGGTATTAATAATATTTAGTTGTTGTCTCCAACTACTGAGCGTGTCACGTGTCTAGCTTCTAACAATATGCCTGCTAGAGTGTGCATTCTATGTGTAAAACTTGCCTCCAGCACTATAAACTGAACTCTGGCATGAGAATCACTCAAAAAAATTTTCACAAAACAAATAGAACAATGTGTATTATGCTGGGGATAGATAACCTATGTATGACATACATAAGGATCCTGTGTGGAATTGCATGTGCTAGAGTGAAAACATGAACTGGTGAAACACATGAACCTGCATGACCATCTATTATGTGGCGACATGGGTGTTCATGTTTTCCACCTTCTTGCATAAGTAAATCATGAGTTTAGTTTTTTTTTAGCTTTTTTGCACTTATTTATGTGTATCATTACAGATTGTCACTTTTCCCCACTATCTGTTTGAACATGAAAAGCTCATGCTTTGAAATTAAGTAACAAGCATATTATAAGCAGAAAAGCTATAAAAAAGTGACCAAGTCAAAAAGTGAGCTATAAGGAAGAAGTAAACAAGGTATTTCCAGGTGCCGGGTAACGTAGCTTGCCGGAGTTTCCCAGCACCACACGTCCAGCTGAGCAGATGTGAAATTTTCTTCCTTGCTTGTTCCTTTCAACCTCATCGACATCGAGTTCAGCATAACTCGCGCATCCTCACTCATTGTTCCCCTCGTATTTTGCTAGTCTACTCTAATTTCCCAATCATGCATGAGCACCTAGGTCTCCAACTGGCTGGTTCTTCCAATGCACCACCTACACCACCAGCCACCCAGGGTTCCAGTCAATCTGGGTCGGGTTCATCTTCTCTCCCATCCGCTGCAGGACCACAATCCTCTAGTTCGAGTGGACTTTCAGCACCAAGATCATCTGCCCAGAGTAGGACAAGGAACTCCCATGTCCCAGCTCAACAGCAGCCCTCGCAAACCCCCCAGCATCCCGCTCCGCAACAACAGGACCAGCAACAGGTTGTGCAGCAGCAGGTCGCGCACCCCCCTCCTCAGGTTCAGGGGCAACCTGTGGTTGCCCCAGCAGACGAGATTGCAGCCCTAAAAGCGAGAATTACGGAACTTGAATGGGGAGATGCTCACGGCAACCATATACCGGCCAGAGCTGGCCCCCCCCAACAAGCCCTAATTGCGGACCCCGCTGCAATCGACCATGTTCATGCGAACTTGGCCATTGCTAAGGACGAGCCTAAGAAGCTGGCATTGCCTGCTCTCCATCCTGGGCACAAAGTCAGCACATTGAGCCTGCGTAAGTCCACTGTT
This sequence comes from Suillus bovinus, assembly GCF_016758785.1. Classification (NCBI taxonomy): domain Eukaryota; kingdom Fungi; phylum Basidiomycota; class Agaricomycetes; order Boletales; family Suillaceae; genus Suillus; species Suillus bovinus. Next base: position 508,050 of record NW_024542059.1, on the reverse strand, counting down.
TGTTTTGTGTATTACCGTATTACCTCGTCTTTCGTCTTCATTTCCGTCTCCCTCTGGGATTCCACTCTGGCATATTTTGCCTTCACACCGCTCTGCACCATATCGTTATTCAGGTGCCTCCGTTGTGCCAAATTTTTAACCATCATTTTCCTCCTCGCTGTTACCATCCATTCCTCGTTGCTGACATACCGTACCTTGTAGCCATCCCTCCCAAGGTTGAGGAGGCATTCAGACTATACCAATATGTGCCTTATATGGCCATTACGCACGCTGCTCGATCCAAGTCCTATCTCCATGGGGAAGACTCTTCTTTTGTTTTCACCCTGGAAGGACTCACAGCCAAAGGCCTTGACCATTCGAATGAACTGTCAATCTCCGCTGTGGATTGGTTCGCGGCGGCAAAAGCCGTGGAGGAGAGGACTTCGCACTATTGGGGTGCTGATAGAGAGTCAGCCCTAGTATCACACCACCTCATCGTTCTCAATATTGGGCAGACACACGGCTGGCCAGTAGCAATGCATTATGACGTGCAGCAGCGAGAGTTAGCGCACGCAAACCATGATCACAACTTAGCGGGCTTAGACATAGCAGCCCTTACTCTCACCAGCAATAAAATTACCTGTACTGTCTCGTCCGCCCCGCAATTTAATTCTCCAACCAAGTGGTCCGCCCCTAGTGATTTTACGACTTCACCTCGCAAGAAGTCTCAAGCATTTGTCTCGAATCATTGTTTTCATTGCGGAGCATCTGGTCACTTGCCCACAGACTGCACAGCCGATTCCACCATCGCTGGAAAACCTGTTGCACCTCTTGCCACTGGTGCCAGGAGCAAACATGCCCTCACTACACCCAACGGCAAGCACTTCTGCTTTAACTGGGCCAGTGCATCCAGCTGTACCTTTGGTACAGCATGCAAGGACGCCCACTCATGCAGTCTCTGCAGAGACTCCTCTCATGGAGCCGGGAACTGCAAGTCCCGCGGTTGATCCCCGCATAGTTGTCACTCCTCTTATCCCTGCGCGGGTAGAGGAGCTTCTCCGTAAATATAATATATTCAATGATTGGCACCATATAGTCGATGGCATACATAATGGTTTTAATGTTGGTGTTTCTGAACCACCATCCTCATCTCATACCTTTCGAAAATCATTCTTCTTCATTGCTCAACCCCTCCGTAATCAATGCGTACATTCTTTCCGAGCAGGCAGCTGGCAGATACTCTGCTGGCTTCACCCCTTCAGACTTAGAGCTTTTAATCGGCCCATTTCATACATCCCCTCTTGGCCTTGTTCCAAAACCGCACTTGGACAAATTTCATATTATTCAAGATCTCTCTTATCCTCGCAACCTCTCCAATATTCAATCTGTCAATGCTGGAATCAGCGTGGATGACTTCCTGACAGTTTGGGGCACATTCGACAAGACAGCTACCCTTATTCTTTCCTTACCACCTGGTTGTGTTGCTGCAACCTTCAACATCTCCTCCGCATACCGCATTATTCCTGTATCGCCATCCCAGCAGAGCTCCCTCTGCATATTCTGGAAAGGCCTCGTCTACGTAGATCATGCACTCATGTTCAGTGTCACGTCCAGCGCAGGTGTCTTTGGCTCCGTCGCAGACATGTTAGTAGCAATCTATGGCAAGGCTGGTTTCAGTCTAATTCAAAAATGGGTGGATGATTTCTTTGTCGTCAAGCTTCCCCACCAGTTTTGGACCGAGGAGGAATTCATAGCTCTAACAAGCTACTGTGGAATCCCATGGAGTCTCGAGAAGCTGCGTCGCTTTGCCTCAATCCAAAGGTATATCAGGTTCAATTGGGACCTCGACCTCAAACTCATATCTCTCCCAGAGGAGAAACTTCGCAAGATACAGGACTTACTATCCAGCTGGCAGCTCAAGGGCGCATCTTTCACAGCAAAGGAGGCCGCAGGGCTTCATGGCAAACTAGTGCATGTAGCTTGTATCTTCCCCTTGATACGCCCTTTCTTGTGTTCAATTGCGATTTTTGCAGCGAGCTTCTGTTCAGCGCGCACACACCTACGCCCATCTTCTGTGGTTTCTGCGGACATCCCTTGGATCCAGTCATTACTTTCACTCCTCCCCAATCACGTCCTGTTGGCCAACCCTTCTCCAGTGGATATTGGATGGTGGGGCGATGCCAGCACCTCATTCGGAATCGGCATTGTCATTCAAGGCCATTGGGCCGTTTGGCGCTGGGCACCGCACTTCAAAGTCGGGCCATCACACGCTTTCGACATCGGTTGGGCAGAAGCAGTTGCTGTAGAGCTCAGACTTCGTGCTGCCCTCCATTTGGGTATTTTTGTCTCCTCCACTCCACCTTCGCAGTCTGTCTAATTTTTGTTCAAGGTGTCATTTCCAGGAACGCTCCATCAAACCTCTGCTTCCTCGTATGGTCAGACAATGCTGGCGTGGTCGCTGTTACCAACAAAGGCTGTTCCCGCAGCCACAAGACGAATGTGGTGCTGAAGCACCTCTACCAACTCCAGGCCGAATGCTGCATGCGTTGTCTTAATAACCGAGGGTCTTATATAAAGTCGTGTAAATGTAATGACACCACAATTACACTTTGGATAAGACTGCTTGCCAGTCCTCGATTAACACGGTCTATGACTTTTCCTATTTCGTGGTAGATAACGTGTGAGTTCTTGGGAGGCTTACTAGACTAATCTTTTTATAAAGATCAACCTGTTACAAGAACATCTAGACGCTTGGGCCCCTACCATTTTTCTCCTCATCCTCCTCGTATCAGCCCTCGCATCACACCCTTACCCTGATCTCGCCCTTGTCATCCTTGTCATCCTTGCATTCCCCTTTGCCCTCTACCTGTCGCTGCAGCAGAGCCAATACATTTGGCCGGATCCTTTTGCTGATGAAGCATACCCATACTCCGTCCCTCCACCTGACTGATCCTGTGGACAGCCTCTTTACCCTTACTGTCCGGACGGTAACCTATGATATGACACATGCTGTGCCCCCTCTGCCCAGTTCCCTTTCTAGATCTATGACTCGATGCGCAGCCGCGCATGCGTACTTATACTTAGCTCCGCAGCTGCACGATCGTGCCCCTGCGCATTTCACTTCCTATTCCAATTTCTGACTCACTTCCCTATCTGCACGTTCAGACTCGCCCATGTCTCATCTCAAATGTGCTTTCCTTTTATGGTCTTACCCTTTACCGCTTACCTCAATTGGTAGTACGAGTTATCACCCACTAATATGCTTCCTGTCCTCTATATAAACTCGCTACCATGTACTTTATTCCTTAACTTGAATCTACTTGGTTCTTGACCTCCTACTCTCACCAGAGTGATCCTTTCTGCCTAGCCAGCAGTCTATATTCTATCTTCTTATCTGCTCATCACGGATAAGTCCTTAGTCTCGATCTTTGCTCATCAACTTCATCGATGAACAAAGCCCCTGTTAACTAGTCGGACTTCTGTCCTTCTAATTAACGACGATCTTACGATTAACCTTCGGGTGTCGTAAGCTTCGGCTGATAACGCTTATTGTCAAGCACCTGCTTGACATAAGCTACCCGATTTGGACATAGGCATCAAATCTTACTTGCCAAAGTCTCGCCAAGTAAGACCCCTAACCTTGGGCTAGCCCAAGGACGTCCTCGACCGTTGACGACACACGCTCTGTTTGAGCGTCGCCAACAGATACCATCCAAGTCATAACACAACCTAGCCGGAGCTTTACTTTTCTTTATTGAAACTCAAATCTCTTGTCTAGGAATAAGCTTCTAGACACGTAATTCGGTTTCTGGAATGTATTTGCCTAGGAAATCTCCTTCTAGGCTCTGGACTTGGATACTGGAACTAGTGAGACGTGGTCTCAAATATATGAAATATGACCAAGATTGCTTGGTCTATGGACACCTGACTGTGAGACAATGGTCTCAAATATACAATATATGTTCAAGATCGCTTGAACAAAGGGGACTATAACTTGACCAAGATCACTTGGTCTATGGGACAACTAGTGAGATGTGGTCTCAACAATATGATAGATGACTAAGATCGCTTAGTCAAAGGGCACAGAGCAATGAGACAAAGGGGTCTCAAAGACAATATATGTGACCAAGAACGCTTGGTCTATAGCACTAATAAGTTTCTAAGGTAAGAAACTTATAATCTCAAGGGAATTCTTTTCCCTGCACTTGTCTCACTTCAAAGGGACTAACTTTGCAAGTGAAATATCTGATAGGCAGATTGCTATAAATGGGAGATCATATTTTTTGGGGGGAGAATGGGCTCTCCTTATATACATTTTGTGTGGGAAAGTAACCTAGGTTCACAAACAATAAAAAATAAGGAGGACCAATCAAAATATTGGGTCAAACCCAATAAAAGAATAAAATACAAGTGAAAGATGGAGCTATGACATCATTGTGGAGCAGAACATTCTGGATTGTGGAGTAATGACATCATAATGACATCAAGAGTGACATCATTGTGGAGCAGAATATTCTAGAAGGAAATGACATCATGGATGATGTCATTGTAGAATAGAATAATCTAGAGCTTGATGACATAATATCTTTCAACAGAATACCTGCAGGAGTATCTGTGGAGTCTTATGACATCATAATGACATCATACCCTATGGGTACAATTTTTTGAAGTGTCAGGTGAGTCAAAGCATCCTAATGAAAAAGTAAAGTAAAGAAACACTAGAGAAAAGTAGGTAGCACAGCTCATCGCCAGCTGTCACGAGTACCTTTAACAAACCATTATTCTTTCCTGAATCTTCCTAAGCGCCAATACACAGCGCCTAAGTCAAACCCTAACCCTACCCTGAAAGCGTCTATCATTCCCGAAATACCTTTAGCGCCCACAACACGTGTCTTCAATGTGACTGATGAAGAAGACGAGTTCTTTGATTGTGAATAGATTAGATTAGATACGATAAGATAAGATATGGTCACGTGATGCTTCTTTAATATTCTACAATGTTCTATGGTACGATTCCCTTTCTCTTTTTATGATTGGCTAGTAGTTGTAACTCAGTTTCAATCTCCGTCTCAATAAGTTGTATATAGGTAGCATGTCTTGGTTGATAGTTCCTTAGTTCAAACCTCTTGTATCTACATTGTAGCAATCCAAGACGTACTTGCTCATCGTTCCTCTCGTCCGATAACCTTCGTTTGAGTCCTAGTCTCTGCCCAGCGTTAATTCGTTATTGGGTTGTGACACCAGCAGAGCCAGCCATGCCTCTCTCCGTGACACTGCAAGTTATGGTGCTGGCCTCCGAAAATTCCACTTATTCTGTGACATCTTCTCAATCCCAGAGTCTAACCACCTTCCCGCATCATTCAAGTTGCTGCACTCCTTCGCGCTATGGGCTGTCACTGACCCTGACTGTGGTGACTCAATACTGCTGATTTCCGGTCAGACTCCCTTCGAGCCAATCTCGGTTAGTGTCGCACGAAAATACCTATCAGCGATAAGAGCTTGGCACATAGCCCAAGGATGGCTGCCCCCTCTATCTGATGTCCACCATGACTGCATCAACTGGTCCCTGTTACGACTGGGATAGTTCTGCTGTTGCCGGTCAAGATAGACCTGTCGGGCGAACAGTTCGTCGGCCTTCCTAATACAAGGAAGGTTTCTGGTGGTTCCTACTGCACGAGCCGCGGCTTCTATGCAGGATCAGCGGCGAGTGGTTTTAGCACTTCTGCCTAGGCGGTGAGTGGTTTAGCACTTCTACCGCAATCAAGGGTTTCAGGCTAAGACAGTGAGTGACTGTCTTAGAATCAGAGTTCAGGCTACTAAGGGTGGAGACCTTAGTAGATCAGGTTTCAAGGGGAAAACCCAGTAGATTAAGTTAAGGAATACATCTATGGTACATGGGGTTTATATAGGTAAAAGGAGCGGCGTAGCCGCGACAAGAAAGATAACAGAGATAGGAAAAGAGTACAACCTATCAAGATAGCAAAGATAGGTGAAACCGCCATGCGGCGCAAGATAGTATCTATGTTACAATCAAGATAGAAGAGAAGTGCGGACAGCCCGCTTGATAAGAGAATAGCCGAGTCTAGATGAGTCTAGAGTCGGCGGCATGGTTACAAGAAAAGAAAAATGAAATAGGAGTAAATGTTATTGTAACATTACCCCGGTGTAACCGTTGAAGTCTCCGACTTCAATCCATCCTAGCGTCGTCATAGTAGACAGGGTCTGCTTCGGCATTGTTAAAGTCATCAAGGTCCGTAGAGGAGCTTGGCTGGTTGCGATAGTCTTCATCGGCTTGTTCGCATTCTTGCTCATAGAATGCTTTCTGGTCTGCCTCCCAATTGCGGAGGGCTTCATAGAATCCGTCATCTGTATAGACGATCGGAAGTGGATAGGTTCCTCTAAGGTCTTTACAATAGACCGAGAGGTGTCCGGGGGCGATGGCATGGCATACCACGCAGGAGTACTGAGGGCAGTTCTTGTGACGATGCCCGTATTCTTTACATATGCGGCATTTGACGTTGTCAAAGCCTGGTTTCTTTGCAGAGATGCGAGGAGGTGGGGAAGGGGATGTAAGGTCAATGACCTCTCTTTCTTTCTTCTTGTCTTCTCTCATACAGCGTCTTCGAGCGATCTGGTATCCTGGTAGGTCTTCTTCCTCTGGAAGCAACCTGTGGTTGCGGTGCTCTGACCGGGAGTGGAGGCGAGTTACGATCTGGTGACTGATGACGGGAGAGAGGACGAGGAGGAGAAGGCGGGACGAGCGACTTCAGTCGCGGTTCGGTTGGCAATGAGGTGTACAACTGATAGCAAGTCAGGCTTAAGGCTATCAGGGAGAAGCTGAAGCGCAATCGATCTGATGCGCCTCTGGCACTGGATGACTTCATGGGCTTCTTGTGCAGAAGCGAGGGGGATTCGGTTTGCAGATAGTTCAATCAGGCGAGGTGGTCCTGATGATGTTAATGATGGCAGCGATTATTGCTGCGCTTCTTGCTGGGCGTTCGGCGAGCTTTCTCTCCAGCTCGAGTGCGTGTTGCTCTGATAATAGCGTTGCTTCAAAGAGGGCGTCTCCCTCAATACGATCAATGACGGTGAAATATAAGAGAGGACTGAAAGTGATACGTCGGTATCCTCTGACGATGAGGGGTCGGAGATGGAGGATGCAAGGGAGGAGTGCTCATCTAGCACGAAGCGTTCAGTCTGGGAAATAGGGACAAAATGTTCCTGGAGTTCGGCGGAGTCGAGGGTAAGAGTGGAGGGGGCAGTGGACATGTTTTCTTTGACTGGGGTTGCTTGGGTTTGCTGTCCTTCAAGCAAGTTTCGTTCTCTTCTTATACGCTTTGAGAAGCGTCTGGGAATTCTCTAGGTCGTCTTCTTTGACCCATTCGTTGCTGGCAGATGAGTATCCTTTCCAGGATACTAGATAGCGACGGCGTGCCGCTGTTCCTTTGTGTGCGAGGATCGCTTCTACTTCGTACTCCTCAACCCCATTGATAATGTCAGGTGAGGGTTCAATGAAATTCGGGCCGTGGACCTCTGTCTCCCGATAGGAGGATAGTTCAGATGCATGGAACGTGGGGTGGACTTTCCATTGTTCCGGGAGTTGGAGCTGTGAAGGTGATGGGAGATAGCACCTTGGTAATGGTAAAGGGGCCGTGCCGCTTTGGCGCCAGCTTCTTCGAGGGTAGGTGCAGTCAATAAATGCTCTGCTGACAACCAGACCTTATCTCCAATCTTCCATGGTTCATACTTCTTCCTGTGCGTCCTTTCGGCCATTACGTTGCATAGCGATGTTGTGGCAAGACACCGCTTCTTCTCTCATTTTCTGGAGGTTGGTGACGCGGTCCTCGGCCGCGGGGATGTCGGTAGGGGGAAAGGCGTAGGGGATGCCTCTAGGCTCATAGCCCATCATCAGGAAGAATGGTGATGCGTTCCGTGCATCGTGCTTTCGGTGGTTATGCACGAATTCTGCCATAGGTAGATGCTGTACCCAGGTTTCAGGGTTCGATCGGCAGTAGATCCGAAGGTAGGTCTCAATTTCCTGGTTCAACCTTTCTGTCTGCCCGTCGGTCTGAGGGTGATATGCGGTGGATAAGGCAACTTCGTAGTCGAGTAATTTTCCGAGTTCCTTGGAGAACTTCGATGCGAACTGCGGTCCGCGATCTGAAATGAGCTTGTCATGGAGCCCAAAGCGTAGGAAAACTTTCTTGAAAAATAGTTGCGCTACTCCTTCGGAGGTGATGTTCTTCTTGCAAGGTGAAATAATTACCCCCTTTGTAAGTCCATGGTCTACCACGACCATCATAGAATCATAACCACCGCTCTCAGGGAGGTCGGTGATTAGATCAATGGAGAGCTGAGAAAAGGGGCGTACACCGGAAGAGCTAATCGGTTTCAGGGGAGGAGTAGTGGGGTGAGTGTCAGATTTCATTTGCTGACACGTGGCACATCCTTCGACATATTTCCTAATAAAGGTGCCCATCTGGGGCCACCAATAGTCACGTTTGACTAGTTCTTCTGTTTTGAATCTGCCGGGGTGTCCGGCGGTTGGGTGATCATGGTGAAGCTGCAGGATGCGGCTTCTAAGTGCAGGGGGTGCATAGGCACGGTTCTTGTATTGCAAGATACCGTTATCGAATTTCCAGTCGGATAATGCCGACTTCATGGGGGGCAAACATAGCCCATCTAAGGCGTCGCTGGCAGTCTTGATGATGGGATCTGCCGTGGGGTCATCGGCTTTTAATGCCGTCTCTAATTCTATATCAATTAGTCGGACAAACATGTCATCTGGGAGTAAGATGACGTCCTGGTTATCGGTCTCGGTGGGATGGTGATCGGGACGGCGGGATAAGGCGTCAGGGGCAGCGAGCTTAGTTCCAGCTACATGATGGAATTCGAGGTCGAATTCGTTCAGCGTGAGCTGCCAGCGTGCTTGTCGGCGAGTCAATTGTTGAGCAGATCTGAAATAGAGGAGATTCATATGATCCGTGAATACAATGACAGGGTGTCCATGCCCTTCGAGATAGTGTCTCCATGCTGTCAAAGCATGGATAACGGCCAATAGTTCTCTATCATAAATCTGATAGTTTCGTTCTGCTGCATTAAGGGATGCAGAAAGATATGCGCAGGGGTGGTAAGCGCCATTTTCGTCGGTCTGCAGTAGCACTGCTCCAGTTGCTACTAGGGAGGCATCTGTTGCAATAGCGAATTGCTTTGCAGGATTGGGGTTTCTTAAGACAGGTTCCGTCATGAAGCACTTTCTAAGTGCTTGGAAGCTGCTTTCTTCTACTTCAGTCCAGCAGAATGGCTGGGTCTTCTTCGTCAAGTTGTTCAGTGGTTTCGCGATGTCAGAAAAGTGCGGGATGAAATGCCGGTAGAAATTGCAAAATCCGAGGAAGGATCGTACATCAGTGACGGTTTTCGGTGTCGGCCAATCTGCGATGCCCTTGAGCTTGGTGGGGTCCATTGCGATTTGTCCGGGTCTGATGATCATTCCGAGATAGTCGACTTCTTGCACGTCGAACAGGCATTTCTCTGCTTTCAAGAATAGCTTCTCTTTCCTGAGGATATCTAATATCCGGCGTGTCCGTTTATGGTGTTCTTCAAGGTTTTTCGAAAATATTAGGATGTCATCCATGTAGACGATGAGCCATCCTTCGTTCAGTTCCTGCTGGAACGTTTGGTTCATATAGGCCTGGAAAGTACCGGGTGAATTGCAGAGACCAAAGAACATGACATTCGGCTCAAAGAGTCCGAATTCAGTCGTAAATGCTGCCTTCCATCTATCCTCAGGGTGGATCCGAATATTGTTATATCCGGAACGAACGTCCATCTTGGTGAAATACTTTGCGTCGCGAAGTTTTGCTAAGAGTGGTGGAATGAGGGGAAGGGGATACGCGTTCTTTATCGTCCATTCATTAATATACCGGTAGTCTTGGCAAGGCCGTAGAGATCCATCTTTCTTTCCAACGAAGAAGAAACCGCTTGACTGGGGGGATTTCGAGGGTGAGATGAATTCCTTCTTCACATGTTCGTCAATGAACGCTTTGACCGCGACCCTTTCTTTCTCAGATAAGGGGTAGAGTTTGGATGACTTTGGAATATACCCGGGTTTGGTTTCAATCCTGTGGTCAATACCTGGTCGGTGAGGTGGCATGGAGTTAAGACCGTCTTTGGCAAAAAGGTCGGCGAAGTCGTGAAGGTAAGAAGGGACTAATTCTTCGAAAGTCTTCTTCTTCTTCTCAATCTCACCTTCCATGGCTAATTCCTGAGACTTGTTGCTAGTCTTCAGGTATTCCGGAAGTGAGGGGGGTTTTGCCATTTTCTTGGTTTCAAATGTCCGAGGTACCGTCACGAGTCAGGGGGGTGTCCAAATCCAAATTCTCTATCAGGCGTACTGCGGTGGCGTCCTGGGAGTATTCAATGAGGAATTCATCGTCGGTAAGGGGAAAGGAGGCCAATTCTTCGACTTTTGGTGCGAAGTTATCCTTTATCCAAGCGTCATACTTCTGATCAAAGTTCGGGATTTCTAATCCTTCATCTTCTTCGTCTGGGTCAGGGTTCAGGTGTGGGATGGGTTCATCTTCATCGGGGATCTCCTCGATGGAGGCACGGAATTCTTCTTTCTTCTGGCGGGTAGGCTCAGAGACAATCGGAGACTTTTCTTGAAGTCATAGGTTCGGGGTTCAGCGCCTTCTTGGGGGTCGCTGGTTCTTTGATAGGCACCTTCTTCGGGTGCAAGATATTCTTGGGGGCCTTCCTGGGGTAAGGGCTTCGGTTTGAAGAGCGGCTTGAAGCCTGCGTCCTTCCTTTCTTGATCTATCCAGAGTTCTACTTCTCTGGATCTGGGGTCTCGTTGAGGGTGAGACAGTTTTCTGCCCAGTTGATGTCTGGGTTCATGGCTTTCAGCCAGGGGAATCCAAGGAGGAATGTTGTCCTTGGTTCGAAGCTTGGTCACGTTGAATTTTCCATACATGACCCGCTTGTCAATCTTGATGCCGAGCTCGACATATTCTCTAATCTTCCCGCCAGCGGCAGTCACTACCGTCGGCGGTGACCATGGTGAAAGGGTTTCGAGAGTTTCTTGGTCCGAATTCCGTGATAGTCGATGAATTCGGTGCTGATGAATGATCCGGCGGCGCCGGAATCGATGACTACGGTGGTTTCGACTGGTTTCGCACGTTTAGTTGGGAGGAGAGTGGCAGGGACACGTAACTCTTCTTTATTACCAACATGATGTACAGTGCGAACTGGAATGGGAGGGACTGGCGTCGATACAGACCTCCATTCTAAAAATCCCCTTTCTTAGTCATCCTACGAGTATCCATAGTTTCATCGTCGGAATCTTCCTCTTTATGCTTGGCCTCACGGGCCGGTTTCTTCTCCTTCGGGTGGTGTTCCCTATCATTGGCTCTGTGGCCAGTCTGGTGGCATATGAAGCATTTGCCTGCTTCTCATATGTTCGGCCCTTTCTTTCTCTGAGAGGCGGTCGACCTCCATGGAGTCTCTGTCTCCTCGCGGTTGGTACCTTTCAGGTCCGAACCGGTTCTTCTTCTTCTGGTTCTGGTTGTGGTTCTTGGGCCTCAGCGCTATGATCTGCTGATAGGCGTTGTCCATCTCTCTGGCCGTGTTGACCATTCCTTCGAAGTCTTTGCGATATTGCCTGCTCTATAGATAGCATTGGCAATCCCGAATTTTAATCCGGCGGTGAAAGAAGTGGACCCTCGATCCTTCATCAGTGAGACTGGTTAACTGGAAGAGATGTCTAATCTCTGCGATGTATTCTTCTAAGGATCCCTTCTTGCTTGAAGGTCCTGAGCTTGATCCACGCTTCGGTGGCTGCTTCTCCCGTGGTGAATGCCTTAAGGAAGGCTTTCTTGAAATCTTCCCACGTTCCATACCCAATGGGTTGCTTATTCTTGTCTAGCCTTGTGGCGTCTTGGGCTAGAGTCAGGAAGTCCTCCTTCCAGGTTAATGCCGTCTTTTCATTCATGAAAGAGGTGGCGAAAATGATGCATTTCTTGTCAGTGTCATAGATTTCACTGTTGATGTCAAGGTAGGCGGCGACCGAGAGCAAAAAGCTTTTTGCGTTCTTCTCGTTGCCATCAAAGGTCGGTGGGGTTCCGATCTTGATTTCAATTGGTCTGTGGGCGGCGGCAGCTGCTGCTGCTGCGGCGGCGGCACTGGATGAGGCGGATGGTCCCGACATGTTTCCGAATGCGGCGGCAAGGATGTTCGCGGTTATCGAATCAATGGTGTCAAAGTACTGTTGGAAAACAGGTACTGGGTGAGGAACTTAATCTTTTGTTACGACTGGGATAGTTCTGCTGTTGCCGGTCAAGATAGACCTGTCGGGCGAACAGTTCGTCGGCCTTCCTAATACAAGGAAGGTTTCTGGTGGTTCCTACTGCACGAGCCGCGGCTTCTATGCAGGATCAGCGGCGAGTGGTTTTAGCACTTCTGCCTAGGCGGTGAGTGGTTTTAGCACTTCTACCGCAATCAAGAGGTTTCAGGCTAAGACAGTGAGTGACTGTCTTAGAATCAGAGTTCAGGCTACTAAGGGTGGAGACCTTAGTAGATCAGGTTTCAAGGGGAAAACCCAGTAGATTAAGTTAAGGAATACATCTATGGTACATGGGGTTTATATAGGTAAAAGGAGACGGCGTAGCCGCGACAAGAAAGGTAACAGAGATAGGAAAAGAGTACAACCTATCAAGATAGCAAAGATAGGTGAAACCGCCATGCGGCGCAAGATAGTATCTATGTTACAATCAGAGAGAAGAGAAGTGCGGACAGCCCGCTTGATAAGAGAATAGCCGAGTCTAGATGAGTCTAGAATCGGCGGCATGGTTACAAGAAAAGAAAAATGAAATAGGAGTTAATGTTATTGTAACAGTCCCTGCGTGGGCTAGAAAACCTACAGAGCAGCCGCCGAAAACCACTTCACCCTCCCATCACCCTACCAATGCTCACGGCAATTAAGGATTCACTTCTCCTTTCCGACCCCTTCGACACATGCATATGGGCAATGGCATCATGCACTTTCTTTGGCATGATGCAATTTGGTGAGGTTGCTGTCTTGTCACATGCAGCCTTTACGGTGTCCAAACACCTCACCAAAGCAAATGCCTTCTTTGGGTTCAACTTGCGAAGCAGCCCTTACGCATGCCTGGATCTCCCACCCGCAAAGACGGCACGAGCTGGAGAGATTCAGTCCATTTTTCTAAATGAACAGGGGGACCTGTGCCCCCTTGCTGCCCTTCATAATCTCGCCCGCATAGTGCCAGCACTGGGTAGTGATCCCTTGTTTCTGTGGTGTGATGTCAGAGGCGATATTCATCCAATGGTGAAGGTCTGAGCATTGGAACGGATAAACTCAATCCTTATTGGACACAGTTGGGGAACTTCATTTGGCCACTCCTTCCGCATAGGTGGCACGTCGTTTTACCTCGCAAAGAAAGTGGACCCAGAGATAGTCAGGATTGCCGGACACTGGAAATCCTTAGCTTATGAAACTTACATCCGCATGTTCGAGCAAATTTCGTCACAACATATGGCCAATGCTTCGTCTCTATGACACTTGCCTCCACTTATCATTGGGCTGAGCAGCTAGAGCCGTGGGCATTCCGGCATATTGGGTGAGCGGCTCCACCTGCTCGCGTCCCACCCTGAGCTAACACTCAGTCCAGCCCAACCTATGAGATCGTGTCACTGATTCTGGAGCCAGATGAAGCTGGATTTCCAGGTGCCGGGTAACATAGCTTGCCGGAGTTTCCCAGCACCACACGTCCAGCTGAGCAGATGTGAAATTTTCTTCCTTGCTTGTTCCTTTCAACCTCATCGACATCGAGTTCGGCATAACTCGCGCATCCTCACTCATTGTTCCCCTCATATTTTGCACCCACCCACCACTCCCTTTAATACGTGTTGTAATTGTTTTTCATTATCTTGTATATATAACATCATTAGCGCATTGCGAATAGATTAGATTTTGACATGCGTTACACCGTTATATATGCTGTCAAACTTCAAGCTTCATATTCAGAGCACGATCAAACTCGCGAGCAGTTTTTCCCACCCTCCCAGCGGCTCCACCTGCTCACGTCCCACCCCGAGCTAATACTCGGTCCAGCCCAACCTATGAGATCGTGTCACTGATTCTGGAGCCAGATGAAGCTGGAAGAGAAAAAAGTGAGTTATGCTAACATGCTATTTTGAAGCCATGATGATCAGCATACTTGTTGACATAGAAAAGGATGAATATGTCAAGAACATAGTGGTATTTAATCATCAAGGGGAGCATATTGGTACTGTAGACAGGAATAAGGTAAGCAGAATGAAAATAAAATAGTGTCCACAGTGGCCTGACTGCTGTTGCTTTCTACCATTGGATTTATTCATATGAAATGCTCGTGGGGCATCTTCAGGCAGAGAAGCATGGGCTAAAGATTGGTCAAAAATGAAAAGTGCCTGGTGGTTTGGATGTGCAGCCTCAAAGACACAGATTGCGTCTTTCATCTGTGTGAGCAATTGTGCAGTGTCCCACCAGGCATCAGAACCATTTGCATCAGGATAGATGATTTTTTGTGCTTCTTCAACAATTTCACCCTCTTTGTCATGCAGTGCCAATCAACCATCAACTGCATCAATGAATCCGCACACATGGATAATCCTTCCTCTTCCTTCTTCTGCAAAATCTATTGACCAGGTAATAAACTTATTTTTTCAGTGTTGTCAAATTATAAACTAATGCATGAACTTACTAAGCATGTGTTTTATAATTGTCTGCATGAAAGCAAGACTTGTCATATCAAACGGCGATCATCTCAATTTCTCCAGGTGCCAAGTTTGACTCCACTTGATGCAGCTCAGGGCCTTTATAATGTGCCATATGAGACTCAAAAGCAGCCATGGCAGGTAAAAACACCTCTGGATGAGAATTTTTCACATCCTCATGCTCATGGCCATCCATGTACACTACCTTCCATAACACTGTGCACTACCATCCCAATTTGATTAGCCATTGTCATGCTGTTCATTCACTGAGTTGCCGGAGACCAATGATGTTCAATGAGAGAATAATTGTGTTGTTAAGGGCATGTTGGAATTTGTGTGAAGTAATTTTGCCAATGGGCTGAGATGTTAGCCACTAACAACATGCCAATTGAAGCCTCTCATCTTTGAGGGGGCTTAGTGTGTTATTTCTTCCACTACGCTTCTTGATTGGAAGTTGTTTGAATACTTGGTGATGATGTGCAAGAGCTTATACTTTTTGTGCAAAGTATGCACCTTCTCCTTTATGCCACTGATGTGCAATCTTCAGGCTGGCCGCAATTTTGCCCATTCCTTTGAGGTGAAGTGTCGCAAAGTTTCAAATCAGCAATAGCTGGTTCATTTGAGACAATGGTAAAGTCTTCCCTTCCTTTGCAAGATCCTTTTTGATCCACTGCCTGCACGTCTTTGCGGCTTACTGAATGGCACTCAAAATGCATGATATATCATTGACTTTTGCAGAGTAATTAGTAATCTATTCTCTTTCACCAGAATTGGCATAGTGGGCAGTTTTCAACATTTTCAAGGTGTGAGTCCTCCAGCTGTAGCGATCACTGGATGCACATATCATCCCATTTGAAACACTGAGTATGAAGATCATTCCATTCATTGGTTTTTGTGCGATGAACATTAATGAGAATTCAAAGCTCAGCAATTTGGTGTCCATGCTAATATTGTGCAAGCTGTCACTCAAGATCTATGTGATGTTGATCCTTATGTCAATCACCTTCAGTACTTCCATCAATCCTCATGGCAACGACATCGCATCTTAGAGTTAAAAGACTTTTCCTCCAATGGTGATTTTGCAGTGGTCATGCATGTGTCTAATTCTACTGACATCAATCCACGTTCAGTCCTCATCCAACAGCATGGTCATCATGAGCCTGAATTTATCAACATACTCTCTCAACATTATGAACCACTACACTATGTGCTACTTTTTCCTCATGGTGATGTTGGTTGGGATATTAACTCATTGCCCAACTTCCCTAAACTATCCCAGATCAATTGGTATTGAAGCAGGTTACTCACTAATGATGACAAATGTTTCACACCATTTGGCAGGCTTACCTATGAATATTTGGTGGACATGTATTCTTGGACCAAAGAAGAACGACTTTCTTCATGAGAGGAAATTTCATGTGAATGAAGTACATGATGCTGCTCAGAATGATATAGATGAAGATCTGATAGACACTACAATCAAGTTGCCTGCAAGCTTCATAGGATCGCGCACTTGAACTTTGGAACAAACAGCTGATGTCATGGCTCTTGGGTGCAAATACAGAAAACCCACCTTCTTCTGCACCATGACTTTTGACCCAGGTTGGGGTGAGATATGTGAATGCTTGCGACCAGGTCAGTCAGCATCTGATATTCCTATCATTGTCACCAGAGTGTTCAAATCTCAATTGGAAAAAGTCTTGCATATTCTTCAATCATCTTTTGGAACAAAAAAGTACATGATTAAAGTGATAGAATTTCAGAAAAGAGGATTTCCTTATGCACACATCATATTTGAAGTAAGTTCATCCATACACTTAACGGCTGAGCACTCATTGACAGCTATAGGTCAAACCTGAACCACCTTTTGATGCTCTTGATGATATTGTCAGTGCTGAACTGCTATCTGACAACCCTTCTCTTCAAGCAAAAGTTGCAAAATACATGATGCACAGACAAGATCACTTAAGTCATTCAAGTAGTAGTTGTAATAAGGATGGAGAGTGCATATATGAATTTCTGCAACACTTCCAGCCTACTACCTCAGTTGATGATCATGTTCAACTGCACTGGCATTGAAGACATCCTGAAGACAGCTGGGTTATTCCATATTGTCCCACTTTACTCAATTTTGCTGATTGCCACTTTCATTTTGATGTCATTTATACTGCGAAGGTCTTCAGCTATCTGTACAAATATTTGTACAAAGGGCCTGACACTGCTTTCTTTTCAGTAGAAGATGGCAGGATAGCAGATGAACCCACACCAGTGAATGAAATTTCAGACTACCAAAAAGCACAATATCTCTCTGCTCCAGAAAGCAGTTGGTGAATTCTTGGGTTCAAAATCACACAGAAGGAGCCTGCAGTTGAAACTCTCGCTGTACATCTTCCCAGTCAGAATACACCACAGTTTAGATGAGATGGAGGCCGATGATCTTCAACATCTCAGCTGCATCGCTATTTTTTCTACTCAGATGAATTGTCACATCTCTGTTATGAGCAATACTTTAAGCAGTTTGTGCTCTATCCATATCATGAAAATGACACGCTCACTGATGCTTATGATCGTAGACAGACAGTGCATCACATGTTCGGGATACCAGTAACTGATGATGCCATTAATCTGCACTCCAAAATACAACCTTTTTCACAATGCGCTGATCTCATTTGTGAGACAGCAGCCGTCATCTGGGATGAGCTTCCCATGATGAACAAAGCTGTATGGGAGTCTATCAACAATCTATGTCAATTAATTTGCAATTGACCGCACACAGCTTTTGGAGGAAAGCTGTTCATCTCTCTAGGAGACTTTCGACAAGTAACAGTGGTGGTGAGCAGAGCAGGAGAATGTAATTCAAAAGTGGCATCAGTGAAATCTTTACCATTATGGCGGAAGATACAGATCCTGTCATTGCACACACCCATATGCACTGCAGATGATCTTGAGTTCACCATGTTTGTGGATGCCATTGGCAAAGATACCACTGGCAGTCGACAGAGCCTTCCACTGCTGAACAAGACAACAGATATCAACAATGCGCAAAGTTTTCTGTTCCCACCACACATACTTGCCGATGCTCACGCATGCCTTGACCATGCATTTCTCTCACCACAAAACATGTTTGTAGACAAATTCAATGACAGAATATTGGAGTCCATGCCTGGTGATTATCATGAGTGATGAATGGTAGTGTGCTAAATGAAAACTGAAAACAAACTAGATAGCTGTCTAAGCTCAGATATTTTGAAAGAAGCCAAGCATGCACCTATTGATGCTCCAGAGCAAACACCGGACTACCTAGTGATGCTGACTGTGCCCGGAATTCTACCGCATCAACTGGACCTCAAAATTGACTGCATATGTGCCATACAATGGAATCTGTCAGTGGAAAAAGGTTTAGTAAAGAATGTGCGTGTGCAAATAACCGTCCTACATTGTCAATTTGTCCAGGTCCAACTACTCAACAATCTGGAGAACCATTGTATTCCACGGATCACATTTTCTTTCCATCCTTATCAGTCTAGCTGGACTGTAAATCACAAGCAATTCCCATTGAGATTAGCTTATGTGACCACTTTCAACAGCTGCCAAGGACTGACACTGTCTCACACTGTTCTGGATCTCAGGACAGATCCTTTTGTACATGGTCAACTGTATACTGCTCTTTTGTGCGTGAAGAACTGTCATAATACACTGTGCTTATTTGGAGCAGGAAATGAAGACAGAGATACAGTGAGTATTGTGTATAAAAGTCTACTTTTGTAACAGTGTCCATAAATCACAATGACCAAAGGTCACCACTTGTATATGATAAGTGTGGGTGTGAAAAGTGAATGGGAATGAAATATATGTGAAGAATACACCACCAAGCTTGAATGAATCTGCACACTGTCAAAGGCATAGTGTACTTACCATTCTAGGAGTAAGAGCTAGTGGGATAGTATTTTGTGGTTCTCATCTGCATAGCAATTAAACTGACTGGGGCCTTTTGAGGTCTTTTGTGGATAGAAACTGGCATATATGCAAATCAGCATCAGATCACAGCATTGGTATGGAACATGACTGACGTCGTTTTCGATATATTCTTGCGCGGTGTCCATCTTAATTGAAAGGTCGTTCGGCATCCCCTGCTTAAACATGAGAAATGCACTGTGTAAATTCGCGGAGCTCACCATTCGCGAGGAGCTGATGGGACTATTGATATGTCTCCGAACTGCATGTAGCGAGAGTGACATGGGCTCGTTACAAGGAATGCGGCGGATACCCTTGCGTGCGTTGAGGGTTGCCAGTAGAGAATTGCAGTAAACTAAGAATGATCTCGTTGAGCTCGTGAACAGTATGATTTGGCTACAGTTTACTTACGACGACCCAAGCAGAAATAGAATGCGACGTAAATAAAGGTATTAGGCCACACTATAATCTGTACCACAACTGTGTCAGGAACGAAATGACGAGCCATTTGTGATGTTGTACATACAGAAATGAGGGACATGACCGCGCAAACACTGGTAAGTAGACCGGTGCTGACGCTGAACAGCATCAGCTTATTGATCATGGTATCGGAGCGACGTGAACCAGTGCGAGACCGTTCAAGGAATGTGCAGAGGAAGGCACTGATAAGGACATCTCCGGCAGCTGCTACAGCATTCATAGACATTGCCCATGGTTTGAGCTGGGGAACTTGAGTGAGGAACGTCAGATGGATACTAAAGAGGGGTGCATCAGCCGGACTACTACTTGATAATTCGCGATACAAATTACGCTTTTGAAAAATATACTTTGGGTGTCACATTAGTAGACAAATTTACGAAAAGCAAAAAAGCATACTAACTGATATCAAGGATAAATTCAGCGATGACGAGGGACAGCACTGATGCGGTTGCAAATATGTTCTTGTTGCTTACTGGCTGAAAGTAAGTAAGCATCCACTGGCGAGAGATCACACATACGTCGGTAGACACGTATGGTGAGGAAGCTAGAAGGACAACCAATGAGAATCGTTCTATTTGAAAGCTATCACACCAACCTTTGAACCACCAACGCCGTGAAGCCATTGAACACGACTTCAACCTGTGACGCAAGTGAAATTGGGAGGAAAATTGCACACTTGTCACACGCAACCCACAGCTAGACTCCACACAATTTTCTCGAGATCAGTAGCGTTATCAACGTCAATGATAAGGTACGTATACACTATCATGGAATATTTAGTTCACAGAAAAAGACATCTCGTATTCGGCACTCACCGGTGTGTGTAATGAGAGCTTGATGGGTTGAGTCTGATAGAAATATAGCGCCGACCTGTTTGATGTTAGATGATGATGCATGCGATCCTTTGTGAACGTACACAAAATTTGTTGTACCAAGGATCCGAGATATACCGGCTAAAGTAGTACCATGTCTGCATACAAGTAACTTTTTGTGATTATGAGCTCCTACAAACATAAAAAAAGCACAAAAACACACCTCCGTAGAGCCTGCAACGTCCAATTTCTAATGCATGCTCATTATTGATCAAAAAAGAGCACGCACGTGGCAGAGACTACAACCCCGATCAAGAACGCTCCAAAGCTGCGCGAGTTATACTAGGCGATGCATATGAAGATGAAGAATACGCACGTATTATCCACGGTACTCATGAGGGAGTTGAATCAGTTTGAA
Organism: Suillus bovinus; assembly: GCF_016758785.1. Lineage (NCBI taxonomy): Eukaryota > Fungi > Basidiomycota > Agaricomycetes > Boletales > Suillaceae > Suillus > Suillus bovinus. The sequence continues at coordinate 487,635 of NW_024542059.1, read as the reverse complement.
TGAACGAACATTTGGGCTCTGATAACAGATACCAATCGTAACGCGAAGGTCGGACCGACCTAGATTCGTTCTCGGCGTGCCGTAACTAGCCGCGGAGCACGGATAAGCAATCTGGCAGGTGAATCACCACTATGATGCATGGAGGCAGCAATCGAGGTGGATACCGTGAACTATATCCAGGATGTTGGAAGAGGGAAATGAGAAAACAATCGTATGCAGAATCATTAACCTGAGGACCCGCGGAGACGTTAGACCTAGAGTTGTACAGAGGATTGCATACATACTGATTTGATTTGGATTTTACTCTGGAGCGTGGAGTTGATGCGCTCCATTCAAACCCCTTTCTCGTTCCACTTTGAGTTAGGCCCGCTTCACCTAGGCGCATTTATAATTATGCTTTCACACAGCGTCTCAGCGAACAAACTCCTCTCTACACCGACGCTTCGTCGACAGACAGGCGAAGTGTATTGCCTCCCTCGCATCACTTCCGTTAATCGCGCATGCCCGAGATAGACGGTCATCCGAAAACAATTTCCATTGCGGCCTGCATGTGCGACGATGTTCAATGGCTGCCAAAGACTCACCCTGCGATGTACTCGATCTTCGCACACAGTCAACTGAACTATCCAGAGTGCGGAATCGTTGCGACATTCACGTGTTATTGTCAAGCTCGAATAAAGAAAGAAAGACGGCTGAACCGACCGCAGGCGAGCGGATGGCTTGTAGGTCTTATTCCCCAGGTATGATCACCAAGGCTGGTTGGAACATGGTGTACCATCTGTTTAGAGTATGAGTTCTGGTACTACTATACATCTGATACACGTCCCAGAGGATGCTATGGTCTTCCCCACAGCTGTTGGAACCATCGCCCTCCCGGACAGAGCAGCAACCACATGATGTCGGGAACGATTCAACGTCATCCTCACGCCAGCATTAAACCAAGTGCAAGGTGTACAATCAGACGCGCTTACATCACACTAGCGAACAGGTGCATGAAGCAAGGTATACGGGCGAAAGAAGGGAGGGAGAAGTGGGGTTAGGTCGAAGTTGAGTTTGCATCCGATAGACACTTCGATGCCAAGGAAGAGAATTAAAGTCAAAGGGGGCCTGGTTGGTCGTGATGTGACAGCTTCTGTTGCTACAGAACTGTGCCTGTGTTTTGGATGTCAAATATCCCAAAAATTCTGCAAGTCGTGTCTGGACTCTGTAGGCGATGTAAAGTTCAACTTGAAGGAGTGCCAAGTCCCAGCCAAACAATGACATAAGCTACTGAATTGGGATCGCTAACTCCTGACCCTTACGGCGCGTACCACCGAAAGCCTCAGTGAGTGGAGTGGTCCGTCGGGCCATCGCTGGCATGCAGCAGTCCTAAACCTAGATATCAGCAGCCTGGATTCTCATTCCTTGAGTACGCCTTGTGTCTACTTAGTAACAGGGTACGTTTAATATCCGGATCTCTAGCCAATCCTGCTCAAGCCATTGTCCAACTCAAAAGTCATTTCCACCGTTGTACTTAACGATCAGGAACTGATCGATGATCACTCGGGATGCCAGTAATTCCTTTACGTTAAGTCACATGACCTGAACAGAGAGCGAGACGGGACGATCAGCCTAAAGCAGCGGGAATGAAACAAGTCAGTACTTGATTCAATTTAACTCCATACCTGGCTTGCCTCAACCCCAGAAACACCAGGGATTTGTGTTCAAAAGGAATGAAACACATAGATCACGAAAGCAATGTACCGTTTCGGGGTGGGGGATCGGATACATGCCGTATGCTTACAGCACCAGTCAGAGTGACACAGATGCGCTCACATGCGCACTGAGTTCAACATATTTGCTACAGTGGTTGAACCTTGAACCTGGAATGAAAGGTTGTTGTCACACTTCTATAGATTAGTTTGCTTACCGAGGGTCTGTGTCTCTTGACGCACGTCATCGAAACGTAAAACAAGGTGCAATTATCATTCTGCTTCCTTCTAATTGGTCCGTCTACGGGAGCCTATTCTGCCAGTGCAGCTGGTCTCTTCACATCATTCAATCGTGTCACAAGAAGATATTAAATTGATTGTCACCTCTCTGCCACATACATGGAACATGTAATGACACACCAAGCATAAGTACTTCAGACCAGCACGCCTGGTTTGTACCGACGTGTGACACCGAACTTCTCGGAGCATTTCAGAGAATGTGATGTAAATAAAGGTGTCAGGCTACACTATAATCTGGGTCAGGAACGAAATAACGAGCCATTTGACGTTTTACATACGGAGATCAGGGACATGACTGGTAAGTTGCATCAGTTTATTGATCAAGGTATCGGACCAATGAAAACCAGTGCGAGACCGTTAGAGATATGAGGATAGGAAGACAGAGATAACGATATCTCCGGAAGTTGCTACGGCATTCACAGACACTGACAATGGCTTGATCTGGGAACTCGGGTGAGGGTCATTAACTCGACACTAAAGAGAGGTGCATCAGCCGGACTACCACTTGATAATTTCCAATACAAATTACGCCTTTACAATCTATACTTTGGATATCACATTAGTAAACAAATTCACGAGAAGCAAAAACGCATACTCACTGACAACAAGGATAACTTCAGCGATGACGAGAGACAGCACTGACTCGGTTGCAATCACGTTCTTGTTGCTTACTGGCTGAAAGTAAGTAAGTACCCACTGGCGGGAGATCACACATGCGTCGGTAGACACGTGTGGTGAGGAAGCTAGAAGGATGACCAATGAGAATCGTTCTACTCGAAAGGCATCACACCATAAACGCTGTGAAGCCATTGAACAAAACTTCAACCTGTGGCGCAAATGAAAATTCAGATGAAAATTGTGCACTTATCACACGCAACCTACAGATAAACTCCGTACAAGTTTCTCGAGATCACTGATGTTGTCAAAGTCAGTGTATACACTACCACGCCGCAATATCCAGTTCACAGAAAAAGTCGTCTGGTATCCGGTACTCACCAGTGTGTAATCAGAGCTCGATGAACAGAGATATAGCGCTGACGTAGAGAACAGCGCATAGCAATCCTTCGTGAACCTACTCAAAGTTTGTAGTACCAAGAATTCGAGAAATATCGTCTAAAGTAGTACCTTGTCAGCATAAAAGTAAGTTTGTGTGATTGTTAGCTCCTACTAGCGCAAATGAAAACACGAAACACACCTCCATGAAGCCTACGACATCCAAGTTCCAAGGTATATACTAAGCGATGCATATATAGTCGAGAGATTACATACGTATTATCCATAGTACCCATGGGAGAGTCGTATCAGTGTGAATGAACGAGGATTTGGGCTTTGATAACATGTGGTACCAATCGTAAAGCGAAAGTCGGATTACTAGCACAATGCATCATCTGATGGACCTTGAAAGCTCGATCCCGCATCCGTTCTCAACGGTAACCAGCGACCTATGCTAACTCGCCGCTGGGCGCGAATTATCAATTATTATTGATCCGGCAGGCGAATCACCTGTGTAATAGATTCAGTATGTTTTCCATCACAGTTGCACTACTTAACCTTATTATACTTCTTTATAGCCTTAGATGATTGTCCTGGAGGCAACGATCGAGACGGACACGGTGAGTTATAGAGGATATGGTCTCAAGGCCGAGTTGGAGGAAGCATTCACTGGGGAAACGAGAAAATGGTATGCGGAGTTGAGGGCTAGGGCGCGGGTTGGGCGCGGGGTTAGATTACTATTATCGAATAAGCGCCGGTCACGAAAATATAGTCAAATGATTTTGAATGGTACCGGTCGAAGTATATGTATATGTACAAAGTACAAGAGTACATACCTAAACCAGAAACTCTTTTCATGTCTCACTAGTACTCCTCAGTCGGTTTTGTGTATGATTAGCAAGTGGACCACACCTAATTAGAACGTCTAAGACGATGGAAAACCCCCCTGTGGACATGCCGGTACTACCATACCGTACGTTTCAGAGTATGCTATGATCCTGCAGAATCATCGCCCTCCCACAATATTGAACAGTTTATCAACTTCTCCTGTGACAAACAAAGTGTGCAAATGCTGACCTAGTGGTGATGCAACGCCCTGGACAACCACGGCTATCACATGTCGTACGTGAAAACGATGGATTGAGATGCTGTCGAAAGGTAGCAGAGTACACCGTAGAGGGGGTTATTATAAAACCCTTCAAACATTTACCGAGTCAGAGCAGCAGTGGCGGCCCCAGCTGTATGGTGTCGAGAGCAATTCAACTTCGTCGTCGTTATGCCAGCATGACACCAAGGACGCGAGATAGACAAACCCGGCGCGCTTAGATCACACTAGCAAACAGGCGCGTGCAAAGTGAGGGTGAGTACTCCGCCGCCGTGAGCTTATCGTGTCGGTGTAAACTGTGCATAAGCACTCAGGCTATACAAAGTTCAAGTTCAAGTTAGTCATGATGTATGACAGTCGATAGGGTCCGTTACTTAAGTTAGGGCTGCTATTGGTACATCCGAGATTTCTGCGAGTCGAGATTCAACTTGAAGTTGTTGTGACTACTTACCTAAGGGATGTTCAATTCTAAAATGTCGTCGTCAATGTCGACTTGACCTTACGGCTGTCCTTACGTGGACCCTGAACCTTTCCTGATTTAGTCGTCAAACCTTGCGTCTACTGCACTCTACATCTTGTCAGTATCCTTCCTTGCAATTGCTGTTAGAGCCCAATTTAACTACTCAAAGCTTCTCATGTTTATTGCGAAATCTACTTTTCAGAGTATCCTCGTCCTAATCCTATTCCCAGTAAACCATTCTATGTAGTATTGCTCAATAATGTTTAAATCTTTCCCCAAATCAATGATTCAAAAGTATCATGAATAAATGTTTAGGAAAATTACTACTCCCACATGGGGATGTTCAGGTAGCTAACCTGGGCTCTATATAGCGAGGATTGGGACGAGGATACTCTGTGAAAAGGTGTAGAATGCCTCCAATGCGAAGGTTTAACCGACACGGTAGCGGCTAAATCAGGAAAGGTTCAGGGTCTGCGTAAGTAGTTTACGAGAGGACGGCCGTAAGGTTAAGTCGACATTGACAACGACATTTTAGAATTGAACATCCCTCTAGTAGTAGTATCAGGGTACATTTTGATGCTGTGTCGGTAGAGTTGAACTAAAATGTCATCTCCGAGTCCGCCGTTCGGGATGTCAGCATGAGTGGCGCGGATCATCTCTTTGAAGCCTTTATGGCATTAAGTCAAATGACTGAAGCAGAGAGCGAGACACGGGAGGACGTATCGGAGGGAGGATCAGGCTAAGGCAGCGGATGAACTCATAACAGGAATGGAACAAGTCAGTATGCCCCGGCTGCAGCCTGAAGAACTGAGAAACACACTTTGTGGTTAAACATACAAGGAGATTACGGAAGCAATGTACCTGCGCACGATCGAATTACGCTACTATACTTGACCAGGGATAGCAATTTGCTGGAACAAAGTTCTGAACCTTGAACCTGACGTAACTTACTCAGACTCTGTGCATCTTGACGCGCGTTATCGAAGAGTATCCCTTCTTATTAGTCTGGAGCCTATCCTGCCAGTGCAGCTTCAAGAAGATGATACTTTACATCGAACATGTTCTGAGCAAACCGGGTCCCTTGTGCCGATGTGTGACACCGCACCTCTCGGAGTATTTCAGATTAGATAAATTTACTGCTCAGGGAATACCGTCAGCGATTACTACTAGTATGAATCGTACCATATACCATAAGCGTGATGGAGAGAGTTGCCCTGTGGGCTATGTTGGAGGTTGACGTTGATGTGACAGATATAAGATGTAGAATTAAGAGACTTACCCGACAGTTCCCAAATTAACAGGGACTTGTGGACCCAGGCGGATGGTGCCGTACAAGGTAGCCTGAAAATTTTAGAATTTGAGCAGGTGGTCTGCTTAGTAATTAAGTTCTTACTGCGTCTAAGTCGACCCTGCCATTCAATTCAATTGGATTGCCTTGAACTCTCTTACTGTCAAATTTACATGGTCGTACATACATGAATATGACGACCAATTTAGCCATTTCACCGACGACCGCGTGAACCCTCATACATCCTGAACTCAAGCAAACCTGAGGCCCCGAATACTTATCCTTGCGAGTGCAATATTCCTTTATACTTACTACTATGCTTGTTGCAGACAACTCCAAACACAGATATTCTGTCATTGCGTAATTCAATCGCTGGACGTTAAAATATTCAGCGCGTTAGTGTACACCACTACTCACTCGGAGACGTTCCAGATTATGCCCCTGATCCAAAGTGACCCTACTTCGTGGTCATTCGATACTAATACGTATCTTATTTCCAACTATCTTATAGGTTTGTGGGGAATAATGTTTCTCGCTCTACTTTTTGACTGTGGTTTTGCAGTCGCAACGTCTGTTATTGTGGTCTATGACTGGGGTGAGCAAGATCTCTTATGGAAGTAGTTATTGATGCCAGGTATTCTCCAGTATTGACACTCGGCCGAGAGGTATGTCGATCCATTACCGAGCAGCCATCGTGATTTACGAACATGGTTTTGTAGTATGAACTGATCTGGGTAAGTGGTTTCATATAAGAACACGGTAATATAATTTGATAGCAATCTCGGTCAGACGCAACGCCATTCTGTCATGACTGTTCTACATCTCATCGTAAGTAATTTATGTGGATTCATAAACGCATCGGGCAACTCTTGCTGATTTCAAAAATATTCTAGGTGCGCTGCCTCGGATTACTATACTCTGTGTAGGTTTGCAAGACTATCAAGTCAGCACTGAATTAACAAACTATCTCACATTTAGCAGCAACGCGTTGTGTATGTCTCACAATGCATTGCATGCCTTTCTCCTGACTGGTGGTATTCAGTGAACCTCCCGGGAGTCTTCAAGACAGAAACGGTAATCATACCTTGCACCGATGTTTACCAACTAATTGCGCTTCTATGTAGGGGTGAGTGAGATCCCCAGCCAGCTTGTTTGTTCAATATATTGACTGAAACAGTTGTGAGTTTCTCGAGGCATTCAGTCGTGCAAGGCTCATCATGAAATCGTGCTTTTTCAGGCAATGCTATGAACCTCGTTCTACTCTGGATGATTTTTATCGTCAATACCATGCTGAGTGGTGAGCTTTCCAACTGTGGTACCTGAGTGATATCAGTTTGACTGACATATCATGCAAGTCATCATGATCACTCGGTTACATGCTATGTATCAGCGATCCAGAAAGGTGCTCATCTTTCTCATCGTAGCCCACATATCTATCATGATTCCCTGCGGAGTGATTGGTGGAATAGGAAGCATCTTTACTCCAACGAGTAAGTTTTATTCCTAATGAAAGACCTGAGCGCTTAAGGCTCATGTAACAAATGCCAGAGGTGATCCTGCTCGACGGCATTCAGTGCATTTACGAAGCCGACGAGGACGAACAACATCGGATGCTCGAGGTTTACATACTCGCCACTGTATGGCACGCACTCACACTGTGTCTTGCAATGTGGATTTTTGTGAAACACTTTCGTGAACGGCAACCAGTCTTAGGACATTCATTCATTGGGGATTGTCTCATGGTGTTAATGAAAACCCATGTACTGTATTTTGCATTGTGAGCTTTTTAATTTAAATGCAGTCTGTCTTTTTGCTGAATTTCCCCACGTGCTAGCTTTACTGCTGCATGTTGCTTGAACATTGGTTTACTATCTCCAGCGGTCTTGGTAGGTTGATCCATAGACGGCGTCTACAATAGAGCCCTCATCATCATTGCTGTAGGACGTGTCTCGTGTGGATGCTCAGATCTATCGGGGTATTCTTCAACTCGTGACGCTCTTCCAGATGTTTGTGGCAGGACCACGCCTCATCCTTTGTGTTCGAGAATATTATGCCGAGTTCCTGGCTAACTCTGAGGAAGGAGTTATTGACATGCCTATAATCGCTTTCTTAGAACGCTCACGAGTGCCAACTGGCAGTGAACTCTGGGAAATATCTCCAAATAATTAGCACCTGTCTAATACTCTGTACTTGATCGATACTATGTAAAATTTGTTTGTGAATAAGGTCTTTAAGTGGAATGAAGGCTGCGACTGTTGAATATCACGACGGCCCTGAGCTGAAGGCTTTAGATCTCGTTCTGAGTCGTTGAACAATAAATATCATGGGTCCTGCAATATTAATGATATTTTTGTTCCGTCTGGATGGTGAAGTCCAGACTGGAGTGGAAGATGCACTCATGAGGTAGCCATGTCACAGTTGCTACAAAAGTGACTTCAGCGCTTCAGCACAAGCCTTAACATTCATGTAACTTTGATTTACGAGAAAGTTTCACAACTAAAATTCAGGAAAATTTTGATGCCACGTAAGACGAAACTTGTGATGTGCGAGATGCCCAGAAAACAATTACATACGTGACTTGGGGTTCAGCTGACCGCGAGTCGTCGCACTTTGTGCGTGACGTAAAATTTAAATTGGTTTTGGGTGGATAAGCAGACTTCCTCCAACCCGTGAGATATAGTCACCAGACGGACTAGTCGACCTATATCTGACATGTCTTGACACGCCGATAGGGCGCGCGAATGTCAGCCCTGAACTTGGGGTTTGCTATTTTGCCGCAAGTCAATTTTAAACCAACTTAATCCACTCATTTACGGCCTGGACCTTACCGACACCGTATATAATTCTCGCTGGTCGCATGATTAGTCCGTTGCATACCCACCACTGAGATAGCCACTCGCGAACAAGCTTCCACTTGCAGTATGCCTTTGATTCCAACGTATCCCAGTTCCTGGTCACCCGATACGTACCGCATCTTCAACTATTTTGTGGGTTCGTAGAGATCAATGTTGATGCGCTTACTATTTCCCGCTCTAATTTTTGACTTTGGTTCCGCAGTTGCATCGTCCGCTACAGTGGTATACGACTGGGGTGAGCAAGATCTTCTCATCGAAGGAGTACTAATGTCATTATGATATTCTCCAGTGTTGACAATCGGTCGAGAGGTAAGTTGATCCTATTGCCAAGCAGTCATTAAGAATTTCACTAAATAGGTTTTAGTATGAATTGATCTGGGTGAGTAGTTTCATACAAGAGAAAAGCGGTATAGTCAATATTCGGGTCAGAGGCAGCGCCGTTCTCTCATGACTGCTCTATATATCATCGTGCGTAATCGCTGTCAACGCAGTGGGCAACTTGTGCTGATTTCAAGATATTCTAGGTGCGCTACTTTGGAGTATTATACTCTGTGTGGGTTCGCAAGGCTACCAAGTCGGCACTAAACTAATAAGCCATCTCTCACATTCAGCTGCAACATGTTGGGTATGTTTCACGATGCGCCGCGTTCGTTTCTTCTGACTGGTGGCATGCAGTGAATCTCCCGGGAGTCTTTACGACAGACATGGTGAGTGTTTTGCACAGATACCTATCAACTAATCACACTTCTACGTAGGGGTGAGTTTGACTAGCTTGTTGATGCTAAATGCTGACTGAAACAGTTGTAAGTTTTCCAAGGATTCAGTCTTGGGAGGCTTACGATTGACTTGGCTTTTTCAGGCTTTGCCATGGACCTCGTACTCTTGTGGACGATTTTGCCCGTAAATGTCATGTTGAGTGGTGAGCTACGGTACCTCAGCTATATCAGATCGCCTGACACGATATGCAAGTCATCATGATCTCTCGGCTATATGCCATGTATCAGCGATCGAGAAAGATACTCATCCTTCTCATTGCGAGCCTCATCTTTAGTACTGTTTTCTGCTCAGTAATTGCTGTCGCAGGAACCGGCCTTCTTTCGATAAGTAAGTTAATCAAAGACACTAGTGCATCAGGCTCATACAACGAATACCAGAGGTGATCCTCTACGGCACACAGTGCGTTTACGAAATCGATGAAACCCAACAAATTCGGATGCTCAAGGCTTATGCATTAGCTACTGCATGGGAGGTCCTCACACTGGGTCTTGCAATCTGGGCTGTTGTAAAACACCTGCGTGAACTGCGAAGGCAATCGCCAGGATGGAACATCATTGGTGATTGTTTCGCGGTGTTACTCAAGACTCATGTCCTCTACTTTGTATTGTGAGCCTGTTATTCCAATGAGGCTATCTTTTTCCGCTGAATTTCCACACGCGCTAGCTTCGCTGCTAGCTCTAGCCTCAATATTGGCTTAATGTCTCCACGTTTCTCTGTAAGCCAATCTGTGGCTAACATCTACATTTGAGGACTCATCATCATCAACTATAGGCCTCAACTTCTCTGGGAGCTCAGATTTATCGTGGTTATCTTGAATTTGCCACGCTCTTGCAGATGTTTGTGACAGGACCTCGCCTCATCCTTAGCATTCGGGAATATAATGCTGAGCTCACGTCAAGCTTTGAGGATGGCGATAGCATACATCCAATGGCTTTCCAGGAATACATACCAGAGTCGACTGACAGTGATATGTAGCACGAGATATCTCCAGTTGATTATGCATCACAGATACTCTGTACATACTACAGAACATGTACAATTGTAATATTGGTCGCGGTACTTCCATGAACACTCGTCTGGAGCGACTCTGTGCTGCAAATATTGCCTATGCTACAGCTCTGAACCTGCCAAGTTTTGAGATTTCGTGGCCATCTGGGTTTGGAGCTTATTACACCGTGACTGGAAGGATGATAGCAGGGTACTACTGCTTCACGGTATCACCTGGCATATTGGGTCCGTGTATTGCAATGACACAACTTACGAAGTACTGAGTCACATCCGAAGTGTTTGATCCGCATCATGTTACAGAAACTCCTACGTAGTACGCATCACTCGGTGTCGGATTTGTGGGTATGCGGGCATGTTGTAGCTGTTAGGGGACTTCCAAAATAGGTGACGGACAAACTCAAGTTGTGGACTGTACAGTTCATCAGCCACAGATCCGGCAACTGCCAGTAAACTTGCGTACTGTTCACTACGCCAAGCTCGCATCCGATACCGTCCTCAAGATCCTTCAAAATGAGGTGAGCAGGCTGCGAAAACAATATTATCAAAGGATTGAACTAACAAGAATTTTGCATTCATAGTCACCGTAAGGTTGGTCTTCTACCATGGAGAAATTGGCAAACTCGAGAGACTCATACTTTCTGATCTGTTCAGTACGAAGCCCCCCGCCATGGCTCGCTCGGTTTCCTCCCCCGTAAACGTGCCGCACGCCACCGCGGTAAGGTCAAGTCCTTCCCTAAGGTGCGCAAGTCTGATAATGCTCGTCCAAGACTGGTCTAACAGCGCACCTACTTTAGGATGACCCCAAGAAGCCCGTTCACTTGACCGCCATGATGGGTTACAAGGCTGGTATGACCCATGTTGTCCGTGACCTCGACCGTCCTGGTTCTAGTGCGTATTCTATTCAACTGCCAGATATCTTGGATCTAAAGAGAGTACAGAGATGCACAAACGTGAGGTCGTAGAGGCAGTTACAATCATAGAAACTCCTCCTATGATCGTTGTTGGTGTCGTTGGCTATGTCGAGACTCCCCGTGGCCTCCGCACTCTCACCACTGTCTGGGCATCCCATCTATCAGACGAAGTCAAACGTCGCTTCTACAAGAACTGGTACCGGTCGAAGAAGAAGGCTTTCACTCGCTATGCTAAGAAGCACGCAGAGGACGGCAAGATCACCGCTCGTGAGCTCGAGCGTATCCGCAAATACTGCACTGTTGTCCGTGTCCTCGCCCACACCCAGATTCGCAAGACCGGTCTCAGCCAGAAGAAGGCACACCTCATGGAGATCCAGGTTAACGGTGGCTCTATCGCAGACAAGGTCGAGTTCGCACAAGGCCTGTTTGAGAAGCCTGTGGAGGTGTCTAGTCTCTTCGAGCAGGATGAAGTGATTGATGTTATTGCTGTCACGAAGGGTCATGGTTTCGAGGGTGTTACTCACCGTTGGGGTACCAAGAAGCTTCCTCGCAAGACTCACAAGGGTCTCCGCAAGGTCGCTTGTATTGGTGCATGGCATCCTTCGAAAGTCATGTTCTCTGTCGCACGTGCTGGTCAAAGTAAGTCGCATTGCTTTATTTTTCTGGTGTCGCGGTATTGAGCAGTCATGCAGACGGCTACCACCACCGTACGGAGCTCAACAAGAAGATTTACCGTATCGGTTCTGGCGATAATGAGGGTAACGCTTCAACGGAGTCTGACATCACGAACAAGACGATCACGCCTATGGGTGGTTTCCCCCACTACGGTATTGTGAAGAACGACTTCTTGATGCTCAAGGGCTCGGTCCCTGGTACCAAGAAGCGTGTCATCACCCTCCGCAAGTCACTCATGGTCCACACCTCGCGTCGGGACCTCGAGAAGGTGCAGCTCAAGTTCATCGATACATCATCGAAGTTCGGCGTAAGTATAGTGTGCTATCTCTTCAAGGAATCATCTCACATCTTGAATTCAGCATGGAGCGTTCCAAACCTTCGAGGAAAAGGCCGCGTTCCTGGGAACGCTCAAGGCCAGGGATTGATTGCATTTTTGACGTACTACTTAGGCATTATGTTTTTTTACATTTTTTCACGACTATCCATGCTATGCTCTAGTACAGCCAAATCAATGTGTCTGCATGCATGACGATGAGTTCTGGAGTGGTCTGAGAGAGGTCAGGAGAAAGTATGTTCCCGAGTTCATCGTCATGTTCCATCATCATATATCACGGTAATGCAATCATTTTATTCACAAATTACTGTCACAACCCCAGTAGAATCATTCAGTCCTACTAATATCGAGAGCCATTTGAATTTCAATACAAATCTATCCTTCCATTCCACTGTTCCTATCAGATATTGATACAGCTGGTTACCAAGCGGCTGGTTTCCACTTCGTGTGCCAATCGTGTGCAATCAAAAAGTCTGTCAACCCGCTGTCGCTATAAGATATCGCACGTGTTGTCAATTGACTCGAGTATTCGCTAGTAGCACTTTTAAGCTTGCGCGCTTGTACGAGTTGCAAAAGATATAACAGAAGCTCCTGGGAAGGTGAATAATTAAGAAATTCCTACAAACGACATGTGAAAAAGGTATCAGTGCATGACGGTCAGGCTTTGCGCACATTAGGTTTATCTCTGATCTTGGCATCAAGTCTGGGCCCTGTCGTATAGGCTACCCCAGTGACTCTGCGCTAGCCGGTGATGCTTGTTCTCTACAGCGTTCCGGCGTGCAATGTCGGGGTCAAGGATAGCCTAGAGGTGTGGATCTGTAGCACAATAGCTAGAAAGTACAGGTGCGAATGATATTGTCGCCTGATTCTGGGCCTCCTACGGAGAGTTGAACGTCAAAGCAGCGTACATTCAAAAGGCGGAACTGACACATTCTCTGCATATCGCGGGAAAGTCAAAACGTAGAAGGTCAACATAGAGATACATATTTCTGATTTCTGTCTCCGCCTTCAGTCGTCTTCTTTCAGTGTTTGCATTCGCACTTGACTGTAGAAGACTTACAGCATATATATCCTCCATCTTTCTGGAAGCCATATTGTCTAGCCGGCCTGACCTTTATGCTAAGGGTACACTGGGTAATGAGCAACCGTACCCGAGAGCTGTGGTACAGCCTACCTTCTGTAAATGACCTAGTTCATTCCTGCTGCCAAGTTTACTCGGTGTCTTAGCCTGCATGAAGCCATCTGCTTCTTGACCTGCTCAGAGCAACAAGCGATGTTTTACCCGGCGGAGTGTCTTGACGCGGTGACCGTATGAGCAGCCTTGCAGTGCAATATAATTGTACCTAACGAACCATTTCTGTTCAGAAATCTGAAACCATGAGCCACAGACGGACATCGCTATGGATTGAGCCTGTGTCCAGAGAATTTACTAGCAGGGTAAGAACATACAAAAATTAAGCACCGTAAAATCCAAGTTCAGGGCTGTCAATTATGCCCTCAAAACTGAGGATTATGTCTCATCGACAGTGGACACGATTAAATAGATGGAATGAAGCATCGTTGAATTGAATTCAGTGCAGAAAGATGTCGTGCAGTAGTAGCTTCAGATTTAGCGCCCAGACTCCGAAATTTTCGAGTTATGTGCTGTTTTTGGCACTTGCAAGTTGCAACTTCATTCGAGCGCGTCAATTAGTATTTGTTACCAGGGTTCCACCTGGTTCTTCCAGCATCTTCATTCAGTGCCAGTCGCGGTATGTACGCGACATGAATTACGGAGTAATGCTCATCATTATCACAGGATGACTGCACTGGATATTCATGCTTGCAGGCTCCACGTCGAGCATCAAATTGTCGCCTGCATCATCGCAAGTATCATGTTGGCTTCGTCAAGCTCAACAACTTTTCGCTCGGCGACAGGCAACGTCTCTCACTTTCCAGGTCCATCGTCGTATCCATGTTGCTCGCATGATGAAGGAAAGAGCTCAAGGAGAGATGAACTGCGCTGGGAGCGAGCGCGATGCAGACGACGCTCTGGTCAGGCATGCAACATTGACAGATCACTCGGACGCGACTGTACAACAGACAGGCGTTTTAAAATTATCTGGACAACATGGTTCGATGCCCCCCGCTCCGTCGCCCACAAACGAGTCTCCAGACATCGAAGCTATCCACATTCACGCTGGCATCCGTTCAACTTACGGGCGACAAAACCCACATCATCATCACCCCAATCCTCACCACACTGGTTATCAAAATCTCATAGATTCGCTCGAAGAAACACCACCAGACCGACTGGAGACACGGCAAGAATTATTGGACAGCTTATTGAAAGCAACCTCGGTGACGGATGGGTGGGAGGCATACCATACCTTGACAGTCATGTTCCCCCATCATATTCACCACGCGTCCGGAGTTCCCAAGATACCTCAGCGTCATCTCCATCATCTTGCCCGCCTTCTTGCCTCCACAAAACCTCGAACACGAACCCTTTTCTTACGACTTTCTGCTGTTTTGACGATGCTACATCGGTCTGGGTACCCCATACACCTATGGGAGTGGAATGCCTTGCTACATTGTGCAGGAAGGCGATGGCGGAAATGCAGCCTCCAAGATTACAAGGAAGCTGTGGAAATCTTCAGTAGAATGACTGCACCACGGCCCTCTGACGACTCAAGCGACGACGAGAATCTGGCCCCACAGCCCGTTTTGGGCCATGTAGAGCCCGATATCATTACATACACAACCCTACTTTACATTGCTGGCCGCTCGCTTGACCCCAGTGCCATCCGCCACGCATCTAATCTGCTCCGAGCCTCAGGGCTACCACCAAACCGCATCACCCATCTATCATTGCTACGCTATTATACACGAACAAAACAATTGTCCGGTGTTCGATCAACTCTGCAGAAGATGAGAGAACAAGGCTTCGAGCCTGGTCTGGATGGCATCAACGCATGTATATGGGCCTATGGCTGGAATGGGCATATGGATGTCGCTTCAACAATTTATCGCGTGCTACGCCACAATCTGCAACCGGAGCTCAATGTAGGCGATTATGATATCGAGGCAGCTATCAAGTACCTGCTAGATGTGGAGGGCATCGCTATTCGGGGCAATATAATACCCGACGAGATCACATATACCTCCTTGATTCAAGCCTTTGCCTATCATGGACAAATTATGAAGGCGCTCCATGTATTTGTGGACATGCTCTCTACACCTAATAGGGAACCGAAGGCTCTTCTCAGTCAGCAGACAGGTGAACATTCCCTCTATCAGCCAACCCTTGCTGCTTTCCGGGGAATATTCCTCGGTTTCGCGCGGCATGCGCAGAAACCGCTTCTCCTGCGGACCGCTCCCGGATCGTTATCTGAACGTCTCCGCCCTATCCAGAAAAATGATTGGAACCTCGAGAATCTCCATCAAGTGTTCAAGGCTTTTATAAATTTACCCGCAGATGTCATGCCGAGTGAGAGACTGATCTACTGGATATTGGTATCTTTCGCCAAAGTCACCGGTAATGATGCGGGAAAGCTGCGAAAGGTGTTTTTACAACTTGAACAGCGCTTTGGTGGCGGATGGGGTGGTCGGTTGGACAGGCTGCGGGAAAGCATATTTGGCAACAACGGGAGTGGTGGGCGATAGTTGTCAATTCATTCACGTACAGGGCACATGCACCCATCTAACCTAATATCTGTACAAGCTGCGGAAATTTGATGGTGATACATTACAATGGTCGTTTGGGTCATGGAATTTGATCATGAAATGTCGTCATCGCCGTTCTCCCTCCTCCACTGGACGAACTCCTCCCAGGCAACCGCACATTTCCTGCTCTGGTATCGTCGAAGTTTCACGGTTCTGAACGTCTCTTCCGTGATAGCGCCGCTCCATCCTGCCTTACGCATAGCGCTTTCCACAGCCTCAACCTTATCCCAACCTTGGTCAGGTATGACATCTGGGAGATATGTCGCAGTCAGAGTGTCCCTGGAACCGAATCGCGGTAGATATGCTGAGGAAGATAAAGGAGAAGGAGTGGTCGAAGATGGTGGGTATAATGATGGATTCGGGAAGCTAATGTAGATCCCGTGAGTGCCAACAGTCCAATCTAGATATGACGATGCGTCTTCGAAATCGGTCAAAAGGGATATCCTGGGGCGCCGCGACTGAATGCATCAGCATATATATTAGAAGCGGGATGCACTCACCCGCATTCGAGAGACGGAAGCTCTCGACGTTCTATTTTCCGAAAACGAGAGTCTTTGAATGCACTGATCAATGCGTATTCTGCAAGACCTTCCCTAAGTGGCAAGGCATCGAAACTGCCGATGCAACCTCTCAGTCTGGGTGGTCGATCTGCGCGAGATGATCTGGTATTCCACGTCACAAATAATGGACTAGAGAATCACAACTATAGCACATATTCAGATTGGAACATACGGTCTACTTACTATTTCTCATCGGCAAAATTGGGTGAAATGGGCTTGCTAGATGTTAGCGCGCAGTACAATGCATCGAAAGCACGAAAACAGTGCTCTGGCGTGCAGACATTGTCGACCTTGTCTACTTGTTCTCCTTCCATCAGCTTAGAAGAAAGGAGGGACATGGTGGTCGAGGAATTAAAGGGATATCTACTAGGATCCTACCTGCCTTTTTTGGTGTTCTCAACACTACAGCTTGGAATAGGATTGGAAAGCTTCCAAGATTGCCGAATGAGTTGACTATAGACACATGCACAAATTGTATCTACTTAAGGTAGTAGTATATGGTATGAGGAGATAAGGAAGTGAATAATAGTATTGCAAACAGTGGTCCCGAGGCTCGATGGTATGAGTGAACCCATAGGAATCATAGAAAGTGGCATAAAGAACATAGCATCCTGTAAAGACGAAAAGAAAACAAGAGAACTTGAATATCAGGTTGATGTGACGGGAGAACATGTTGGACAACGAGTCGTGAGAATGTGTGCCGGACCGGTAAGATGCAGATGAATAGAAGGACAGCAGATAGCTGAGAAGTATTGACACCTGGCAGGACAAGATCACATAGAGCAACAGTTCCAACCTCCTGGAGTGGAACGAGCCTTCTCTCGTGCCTCCTCTTCTTCGGCCTGAGCGGCCCACGTCGGCGCGCTAATAGTCGATAGGAAGACACTATCACGTTTCCTGAGTTCATTTTCGCGCTCAATGATATCCTTCCGCTCGATGATTGCAGTAATCAATGATTCGAAGAGGTTCTCGATGCCTGTATTCAAATAGGTGAACGAGAGAATCAAATTGGGGATCGAGCACGCGTACCAAAGTCATCTTTAGCTGAAACCTCGAAAAGTTCCATACCCTTGTGAAGTCCCCATTCTTGGTCATCGACATCAAGATCTTCCTCATCTTCATTTATACTATTGCTGCTGCTATCTGCAGCGTCATACCCTCCTGCACGTAGCCCAAAGTGTGAACCAAATCGCGATTGTAGTGAACGAGAAGCCTCTGTTTTTGACCTGTTCAAGGCCGGGGCCGTCGTCTTTACTCTCGGAAGGCCAGCACCAGTGTTGCATCGCTTGAGCACAGATGATTGCGATGAATGGCTAACCGCGGGATCCAAGTAGGACGCGCTGTGTGGCGGAGAAGACCTCATTGAGGGGTTGTTTAGAGGAACTGATCTGATGCTAGTGAAGGATGTGAATCTAGGGCGAATGTAAGATAGCGTCGACAATGGCGGGGGAGGAGGCGGAGGGGGCGTTGGGGGGCGCGGTGGGGGAAACCAAGTATGTAGTGATAGGCGGGCTAGATCAGATGTGACTTGTCTGTGGTGATGTAGGTCGGCTTTGGAACCAACGATATAAATGATAAGCTCTGGCGGACAATTTTTCTTCAGCTCTGAAATGAGTAGTAACGGTGTCAGAAAAGAATCGCCAAAGTGAAATGTAGTGCTACGCACCAGCTAACCATCCCCGAATGTCCTCGAACGTAGCGGCATTCGTGATATCATACAAGAGAAGTGCAGCATTTGCTCCGCGATAATACATGGGGGCCTGATTACGCTGGTAAAGCAGCTGAGGGGTCACAAATAAAAGTGAATTCATACCATACTTCGAAATCGTTCCTGTCCTGCAGTATCCCATAGTTGTAGTCGAACCTTCAAACCATCGATATGAACTTTCTTGGTTACGAAGAAAGCCCCGGTCGTGGATGTCATGTTCCTAGGATCGAACTTGTTCTGAGTGTAGCGATGGAGCAGGCTGGTCTTGCCCACACCTTTATTAAATGAAAGCATGTCAGTCCTTAATGTTCGATTGGTATCCGAACAAACGAACCTGTATTGCCCATGACCACAATTTTGGCATCTATCCCATGTTCATACCTGGACTTTGAGTACGGGTCCATGCGTGGATATTCCGCAATGCAGAACAGTGGGAAAAGGAAGGAGTGCCACGGAGGGCGGGAGGAAGAGAGAAGGAAACGGGAAAATGGCTAGCGACGGAAGCAGGGAAGACAATGAAATGAATCAAGTCAAAAACACTAGCAGACGCGATACAAAAACCACGTGCCGAAATCACGCCGAATTTGCTGTAGCTACCAGCGCTCACAAGAGCTCTTTCATATAATAATCCGGTTATGACTTTGAACGAAATTTGCAAGCCGAACTAACACTGCCTGTTCTCTTTAGCAGGCACATATACAGCGCCCAGCATTCTGCGGCAGCGCTTTGACATTAATATTATGTTTATCACAGCACATCACGCAAACAAGACATAAGCAGTATGTCCTTATTTTAATCGGAGAATGCAAGGAACCGGAACATGTGTCATGATATCGCGTAATCTACTCTTGGTTTGCAGGGGGAAACTCGAACGTAACGTCCTTGCCCGTCAAACGGCGGTATACCGAAGAGAACGAATCAAGCTTGTACTCGAGCGATGTTGCATCTTTCGGGTCAAGGATGCTGCAATATTGTTCAATATCGCTTCACATTAATCCAGCACGCCACTTACACTTTCAAAAGTTTTGATCCGTCAACAGATACCCGAGTCCTCTTGCCAACAATCTCAGTCGGGAAGACAAGGTCCTCGAGAATCTTTTCGTGGACGTCCGTGAGTGTACGAGAGCGGGGTCTCTTTTGCTTCACCCGCGAGTTACGGGTAGGCTTGCTCAGCATCCGGCGCTGAGCGACGAAAACGACGTGGCGGTCAGAGAATTTCTTCTCCAGCTCACGCGTGAGTCTGCGGGGTCCGGGAGACCGATTACAATGGTACCTTCCCACTGAGATAACCATCCTCACCTCTGCTGCACCTTGTGGAACGCCTTTAGTTGGGGAATGGGAACGAACACAACAATAGCCTTCTTTCCACCTCGTACATCAACTTCACGTGCGGCAGAAATTTGCAGAGCGCGGAGCTCAGTCTTGAGTTCAGGGACATTGTTCTCGAGGTCGATTAGGGCCTGAGCGACGGAAACCTCAGTTTCATCAGGGGAGGTAGTGGGTGCATTTGCAGTACGGAGGATCTTGTGGTTGACTGACATGGCTAGAATAGAGGCCCTGTAGTAGGTGATCCTATGGTCAGCATCCACTCCTCATAACTTGCATCCACCCAATCAAAGTGATTCAACCGCGATTTTTGCTCCGCAGCTCGATATGTTCATCCATCCTGAACAGTTGGACGCCATAATAAGCAGCAATTCGTACTCACCGAGCTTGACGCCTTCGTCGATGTCTTTTTTGCGATGAGTCTTACCGTATGGTGTCTGGCTATCGTGCCAAACAGTGACCAACACGTTCATTGTGCACGTGCTTCTCAAATTGGAAACACCCCTGTTCAATTACACTCGTGTCTAGCTGACTCGTGTCCGCTTGAATTCATCTACCCAATTCTGCTCTACCTCTCCCTTTGGAACAATAACGAACGTCAAACACCCATCTTTCAACTCCAATCCGTCGTCAGGTTCCCCTTCTTTCGCCTTCGCGACGTTGTACACGTCCCTCAATGACATCTTCTTGCCAACTTTGAGTAGCCGCTTCCTTTTTGTTATCGCGTATACCACGAGGGTGTTTGCAACGTACTGCCCAGCTTTATCCCAGCTCGGTGAAGGCGCCTGGGGCGGAAACATTTGAAAAATATGAGTCGAAAAGGTGGTATCTTCGACAAAATGTGCTATGACGTCTGATGTCGCATATTGTGGGTACAAGAAGAACACGGGGACTATCAATGTCGTTCCTTCAGGGTCATCTGGGTCAAAATGAGGCTCGTATGGGTTCTCTGATGACCCTTTCGGGTTGTATACGGGAAACAAATTGCGTTCCTGAAGCATGATGAGACGACCGGTGACGAGACTGAGATAGAATGTACCTTGAACGCCACCTGCAAGAGTTTCTTCTCCCTTTGCTTGTTATGTATTCGTTCCTGTTTTTCACACTCTTTGCGGAGCTTCTCTGCCTTGGCCTTTGCGGAACTATCGCGGACTGACCTAACTCCTTGGTTTTCTGGGTCGTACTCCAGACATCTCTCGCAACAATCGAGGGACTCTTCGTATCGCCCTAGCGCGGATAATGCCATAGCAGAGCGGTAATAGGCTTTCGAAGACTTTGCATTCAGGATAAGTGCCTTCGAGCAGTCTCTAAGCACGGAACCATAGTTCTCTTCGATTTGGTCAGATCCTCGTTATCGAGCCAGTAGCCTAATTTCTCACTTAGTTCGAGATTACATGCGGCACGATTGCATAACAGAGCTTCGTGCAATACATTATCAGATGGCTCGGCATCAATTCCCTGCGTGTAGAAGCTGATGGCTTCTCGATAGCGTTTTCCTTTGAAGTAGTCGTTTCCTTGCCTCTTTGAAATTTTGAGCGATCTCTTGAAGAAGCCGTTGATTCGTGAGGTATTACAGTAGAGAAGGAAAGGCCCTCACCCACCATCTGGGGTTCCGTCGAAGGCGAGGCTTTGTAAGGCTTGAATCACAGGGTCACTAGATTCTTCTGAAGGAAGAGATTTCATAAAGAGTGGAGTGCTTTGCCAGAGCAGCGATCTTCTCCTCGAGAGAGGACTCCTCCGCCGGCTGTGGAAATACAGCAGCCATTTTCCAGAGCGTAGTGCAAGAAGACTTGGTACTGAGCAAAAGTGTTGAGTGACAAATAAAGAGATGATAAGATCACTTGAAACTAATCCAAGATCTAACCGAGCACCACCTGACCAAAAATCAGTTTAAGGCGCCGCATGCGCTTTGGGCCTTCATGGCAGCGAGCAACGTACGAGGGCTGGTAGCTGCGCTAAACTCAACAGGATGCTTCAAGTACAAGGTAAACTACCGAACTCAAGCTCTGAGGAGGCTCTCACATCATCTTCGTCCAGAGTCCAGATGCAGTGGTAGATTTCCTGGTCGTAGGCGGAGGTCCGTCTCGCCGCAACTCCCGCTCAATCTTCGTAGCGTGCTGACGTTTATCTACGGCCAGGTGTTGTAGGCTTGGCTGTCGCCCAGCGGCTCTCCGAACGTTTCCCGACGAAATCAACATACCTGGTCGAGAGACATCCACGTGCTGGTGAAGAGACCAGGCGAGCAATATAGGTACTATCTTATGCGCTTCACGCTAACTGCGAGTGGATAGCTCTCGCAACTCAGAAGTCGTACACGCTGGTGAGCTCACCTTGAAACGTGAAATTGTGTCCGCGTGTCCTGATGCGGTGGCTCTTCAGGACTTTACTATCCTCCACAATCACTCAAGACCCAGCTATGTTTGCGAGGCAGGCATCTCATGTACGACCGATGCGACAAATACAACATTCCGTACCGAAAAACTGGCAAACTCGTAGTAGCGCACGAGCACCAGCGTGCGTACGTCGAGGGCCTCTTTGCAAAGGCCAGACAACTACCATGGCCCAAGCACTCGCCACCTCATCGAGCTGAAGACCAAGTGCTTCCTGTCTCGCTTATAAGCGGTGCGCAAGCACGAGAGCTTGAACCAGACCTCTCACCAGACATTACTGCTGCGTTATGGAGTCCAGAGACAGGCATTGTCGACTCTCACTCTTTCATGGAGAGTCTGCAGAAGGATATATTAGAATCAGAAGGAGGCGAATTGGTATTTTCTACTCGGGTCGTTCGTGTGGACCCGTACAAGAATGAAGAGGCCTCCGGGCTTAGCTCAGAGGAGGGCTGGGTGGTTCAGACTGTCACCGATAATGCCGAACAAGGAGATTCCCTACTCGCTCGAACGTTAATTAACGCCTCTGGCCTTTCCGCCAATCTCATTCCAAATTCCCTGCTGCCCGAGTCATCGCGTATACCCATGTTCTTCGGTCGGGGCTCATACGCGGCTTACAGTGGTCCAGGCATATCTCAAGTTAATCGGCTCATATACCCGTGCCCTGAAACCGGGCCTAACAAGCACGCTTTCCAATCGCTCGGAACGCATCTGACTCTTGACCTACAAGGCAAATTGCGCTTTGGGCCAGACCTGGAGTGGATATCACCGCCCTGTCAAGCTGATGCATTAGAATACGATTTTAATGAGGGAAACGCGGATTTTTGGCGGAAGCACCTAAAACCGAGCGATTCCAGGCTGGAAGAGATGTACAGAGCGGTAACTCAATATCTACCAGGGGTATCATTTGAAGGATTCAGACCTGACTACGTCGGAATCCGTCCCAAGTTGGTGTTGTCTGGATTCCAAGATTTTACTATTCGGAAGGACTATGCTGATGGAAGCAGGAGAGGACTGATGGTCAGCTTGATGGGTATTGAGAGCCCTGGCCTGACCTCCAGCCTTGCTATTGCTGAACACGTCGTAAATGATGTCATTGAGCTAGAGCATTTTCATATCTCACAATAGGACGTGGTATATATAGAACGACTTGGCTCCGTACAATTGACCTAGGGATGTGCCTCGCCCCGTGTTATGACTTTCGGCTCCCAAGCATTGATCTTGGGCTTCACCGTGTTATACGGCCGATATGCGCCTCTTGTACCCGTCAGGGTCTCTGACCAGGGCTGTTCTAAAATTAGACTTGAAATGAACGAAGTGCGCACGATAACTACATACCGCTTTCCATGGCGGAGTCATGCTCTGCAAGACAGCATCCTCCGTAGGTGGTTGTAACCGGATGTGCGATAGCCACGAATGCCACTCAGGCGGGACTTGGGTAGCGTTGTTGTAATGCTAGATGCAGCACACGGTTATACCCGCGTCTCATCCACTTGAAGACGAACGAGAACATACCTGAGCAAAATCAACCCATCTATGACGCCCTATAAAAAAACCCACAAATTAAATATCACATAGAAGTACAGGAACGTACTACGTACCTGGAATTTCATCGTCCGGGTTCAGGTTTTCAAAGTACTTGTTACCGAACCTATTCGAGAGGTCAGACTCTGCGAGGAATGTCGGGTAACCACCTACTGGTCGGTTCCGATGAGCGTTCCAGCTTTTGCATCTCCAATGTACTGCAATTGGTGCCACCATTGTTTGATTCCTGTTCTGCGGATGTTCCGCACATAACGAATGAAGGACATGTCAGGATGAGAAGGTATGTTTGGTCGTGCTTGGTTCTAAGCGTTTCCCATACAGGTTACGTAAGGATAAATGAACTTCTCGGCGATGACTCGGGCATTAACATCTCCAATAGGCGTGATATTATGTATACATGGTACCAGTTGCGGGTGATTAATAGGATCATAGGGTGTACACCAGTATACATAAGAGAAACAGCTTACTTCTAACAACAAACTACAGAATCCTACAGAATACATTCGCCGACACAGATAGAAAAGAAATCAGAGATGAAGATATAAAAAGAAAAAGAAGAAGACGAATACAATAAAAAGTCTAAAATATAAGTAATTTGATACTTCCACAACAAATAACATGGAAAAAATAGCACAACGGTCCGTCCGTCGTTACTGTTATTCAGCATACAAAACATGTTTCTTCGTGCTATCCAACCATTCTCGCAAATCCCTGTCGTCGTCAATGCCGACGAATTCGTTGCTGAAACTATGGCGGTATCGAAGATTGAGGACGTTGCCGCCTAATCGCGCTTGTACCTTCTCCAGGAGTTCAGCGTGCGTCACGCGAGGATGTACGCGAATGGCGATCAGGTCATCAGTGACACGATCGAATATCTTGATCTTGACGAAGGCTGTCTGGGAATTACCAGCGGACATTGGAGGGGCATTCATATTAGTGGCGTTTGATAAGGAACGAGATCGGGAGGACATGGCGATAGATGGCTGTGATGAACAAGGAGATGATGGAGATGGAGTGGCGTGTTCTTGCCAAGCAGAGTTCGAAGCAAAGGATGACCGAGAGGAAGCACTTGCACGAGAAGTGTCAAGACGCGGATACGACGGAGACGAGCGGCCGTTGTGTTTAGAATGGGACCCCGTGCGGTGATGTGATGTCGCTGTATTTGGTCGATGAGGTTGAGGGGTTGCGCTGGTTTGTGAGTCACGAGTTATAATATGAGTAGGGGGCGTGTGGTCCTCTCCATAATCTGAGCCTTCACTTCGATCATCTCTATCTGTTAATTTCATATCCCCAAGCGTGTCGCGAACTTCCTCTTCAAATTCCTCTGCAACGGTTTGTTCTCCCGTGGCTTCTTCAGCAAAAAGTGCCCTGACCTCGTCATAGCGAGGATCGATATCATGTTCCACATCTCCAGGTTTGAGCGATAGAAATTCGCGCACGAGGTGGTGTTCAAGAATATAGCTGGCACCAACCGTGTTTAAGGCACACAGCTTGTGCAGATACTCGTCAAGTTCTTCCCGCCGGGCGGCAGTGACCTCATCGTTGACATTTTCGGCAGGACCAGGCATGAATGGGAGTATCCGGACGGAGTCCGGTTCTCGCCCAGCTTCGCGAGGGAATGCCTGTAAGAGGTTAACTTGGAAATCGAAGAAGTCATTATATACTCGGAATAGGACGAGCTGTTTCGCTTTTGGAAGTGATTGAGGGTCGTGAGGATCATAAGGTTGGTAGATGGCGTCTGTGCGGAACCAGTACTCGTTCATTTCATTGTGAAAGGAGACCACGTCCGCTGATAATAGAATGCCTTCGGGTAAGAGGACGGGAGAAAAGGCGCGGGGAGGTGGTGCGGATTCAGGTTGTGGGCCGGAACGCTGGGCAAATGATTCCTCTATGACGCCAAGGGATATGCTATTTGCTTTGTAATTGAATACAGCCCTCTTCCATTCTTCGACACCTGGGAGATCTCCGCTGTCAATCAAGGCATTGACATCATCTACTGGGAGATTTGTTGTAGGATTGCGAACTTCCACAAAAGAAGCGGGGATTAAACCAGGCCGGCCAAGTCGACCAATAGGTTTTGCGACAAACCATTCGCGGTTTGACTGTGCAACTACAGTTATGCAATCGCCGGACTTGGCGTCAAGCTCGTCCGCGCGCTCGGCTATGAAGTCGTGGAGAACTATTGCAAAATATGCAGGTGCTTTTGGGGACTTTGGAGATGTTGGACTGGGGAGGGTGGGGCTCTTCAATGCGACATTGACAGTGGAAGTGCGTACACTGTGGAGATTTTTAGCGCGCAGGTAGATGAATGTAGAATTGTACTGACGCTGGGCTCTTGCAAAATTCTTCAAACATAGATTTTGGGACCAAACCTCTAGCCCCGGTTACAGGATTATGTGCATCATACCAATCCCCCTGAGATTCTGTATTTCCTGTAACATAAAAAAAGTCACCCTTCTGAAAAGGGAGTTGCTGTGGGCCCTGTGGCCTGTATGATGCGATTGCACGGATTACTTTTTGAGGGGGTAGAGCAGCATTCTGAGGTTTAGATACAGAAGGTAACGGTAGAGGGGTAGAGATTTCAAGACGGTGGATATCGCGGTGTCCGTTGAGAGATTTACGTAGGGATTTCATCATGAAGGAGCGTAAGAAGCTGACAAGAGACGACGAAACAGACGAGGGTTAAGGACAGAGAGACTAATTGAAATTCCAAGTACATGCTTTTGTTAATGACCTCTTTAGGGGAATTTTCTCACGATGATAATGACCCCAAGTGACTATCGGGAGCTTAAGTCCACAGTAGACTACATCCAGGTCATAGGTCGACTTTAAAAGTTCATGACAAGTCGTTGAAATTGTCTAGCTCGATGTGTCGCTCGACGGACTCCGATTCCGAAATTTTTCTAACAAGTTCCATCCCGTGTTTATGTAATCCTTATGAGCCAAATAATTGTCAATTTTACGATCCAGAGCGACCAGCTGATATTCGTCAATTGTATTTCCACTCAACTTGTGTTTTCTTATAATGGCGGCCAGAAAGCTGCAAAGTATGTCGTTCATTGCCCTTTGCTGTTTTAGTCATTCAATTCAGTCATGTCTCTCATAGCCGAAATTGACCGTACACTAAAGAAGGTGGGCGAAGGCGTCGAGGTGTTCGAAAGCATATATGAGAAGATGCAAGCCTCTACAAACCAGACGCAGAAGGAGAAACTAGAGACAGACCTGAAAACACAAATAAAGAAGCTCCAGCGGTTACGCGACCAGATCAAGGCATGGGTAGCAAGCAATGACATCAAAGACAAGTCCGCACTCTTGGAAAACCGGAGACTAATAGAAACTGTGCGTGTCCGTCGCTCCATGTCGTCACATACGTGCCTTCCCATTCCGCGACTCTTCTGACGATTTGTGACTCATATTTGTGTATACAGCAAATGGAGAAGTTCAAGGCCTGTGAGAAGGAAATGAAGACAAAGGCATTCTCCAAAGAGGGTCTAATACAGTCGGCCAAACTGGATCCTAAAGCTCAAGAGAAGCTCGAGGTCACGACGTGGCTTCAGACGCAGGTTGAGGATCTTTTGTTGCAAGTAGAACAAGCAGAAGCGGAAATTGAGACACTCCAAGGCGGCGGCGGCAAGAAACGCGGAAAGGGTAGTTCATCGTCTGCTGGTCGTTTGGAAGATCTAGAACACCTCAATGATCGTCGAAAATGGCACGTCAACCGACTCGAACTCATCCTTCGTCTCCTGGACAATGGTTCTTTGACCACGGATCGTGTACAAGCTCTCAAGGAAGATGTACAATATTTCGTGGAAAGCAACACGGTTCGTTGCGCAGCAGTATGTTCTATTTTGAGACCTTTTAAGGCGTTTTCTGGGGCAGGACGAGGACTTCATTGAATATGAGGGTATCTACGACGAACTTAACCTTGAAGAAGAGGAGGAACAGTTCGGTCTGGCTGGTGACGACGATGAAGATAGCGACGAGTCAGATGCTGCAAGTGACGGTATGTATTCGGCACCTACACCACTACTGTGGAATTGACTTTGGCAGACCTTCCTCCACGAACGCCGAACAAGCGACATGAGAAGGATGAAGAAAGTGTTGCGAGCAGTAAACGCGCTGAGAGTCCCGTGCAAAAGAAGACTGGAGTGACACTTCAGTTGCGGAGTACGTGTTGGTTCATACATTGCGACTGTGACTTACAAAACATTACCAGAACCATCAATTGCAACGGAAGGTCTGTTGGTGTTTTTATTTTGTTTTGGGTAAATGATACTCAAAGTTCGTTCGGAAAGTCAAACCACCTCCAAATCCAAACTTTGCACAGCAGCCGATGGCGAGCATTCTACGAGCTAACCTACAACCGACAACTCCACGGCCGCCACCGCTTCCGATTCGTTATGCTACAGCCGCTGCTGCCGCCGTCACTCCGCCGTCTTCGCAACAGAATGGCGCATTACCACCAACGCCCTCGACATCACAACCTATTCCACCCACGCCGTCAACGAATTTCCCTGAAGCAACATCGTCTACACTCTCAATAACGCCGTCGGCTTCGCAAAGTGGATTGCAAGATTCGCAATTTACATCCTCGCCCAGCTTGACACATCCATCAGTCACGAGTCCGATGCTATCCTCTGCTGCGTCACATCAACAGGAGGGGTCGTTCTATTCTGGGCAGGATTCACCAGCAATATCGGAGGCTGTTCCAAGCTCTGTAAGCGGTCCTGCAGCCACATCATCTCCACAGCGTCAACAGAAAGGTGTGTATTTCATGACAGGAGCACGAGGACAGAGTTAATTTTTGCTTAGAACCCGCAGCGTCACCTCTTCTCGCTAGGGCACCTTCACCTGCTGTACCAGTAAGTGTTTACCGATATTGTGCCCACGACGAAACCTCATGAAACGTAAATAGCCGCCAGCATCAGTATCGGCAGTGCCACAATTCCAACTGATCACCAATGGAACCTCGCAGATTACCCAACCCCCCACGCAGTTGCCTGCGTCAGCGTCATCGCCACTACCTCAACAGATACATCAGGTCACAGTCCCATCAGTACTTCCCACTCCACCCGCAAGTTCGACGTCTGTAATACAGCAGGCACAACAGTATCCTCCGGGTATAAAGGTACCACAGAGTGTAGATCAGCAACCGGCTTCTGTCCAGCAGCCAATTGGAGGTTCGCAAAGGCCTCCTTCAACCACACCAGCACAGCAACCGCCACATCCTCCTTCGCGTCCAACTGGTTCAGGCACATTCCCTGGCTCTCTATCAGACCTCGTTGCATCGTTTGAAACGGTCAAACAAAAAGGTTTGTTTTTTGGATCCTGTCTGCGCAAACAAATCCTGACGAGTAACCAGCTCCTCATCGTATGACAAACCTGGGAGAGGTACATAAACTCCTTGAGGGCGGTTACTCAAATGTCCCACAGCCACAAGACACCGAGAAGTACTACATGTCGATTTAAGTATATTTGATAGGGGCTAATGTGTTGTTCACGCAGACCAAAGTACTATGTGCCACGGAATCCCTTTGCCACCCCATCATTCTATCCTCAGATTCCTCATCCTATTCTGAGCACCCCAGGGATCTTTTCCCAGATAGATGTGGAGACTCTCTTCTATGTCTTCTATTACCTGCCGGGGACATATCAGCAGTACGAGAGCAATCTTACGTTCTATGCAAATTACTCACGTAACTTCTAGATATATGGCTGCTAAAGAGTTGAAGCGCCAATCGTGGAGATTCCATGTGAAATATATGACATGGTTCCAGCGACATTCGGAGCCGCAAGCCATAACAGAAGAATACGAACAGGGCGTGTACGTTTACTTTGATTGGGAGGGATCATGGTGCCAGCGCAAGAAAAGCGATTTCCGGTTTGAATATCGTTATCTCTCGGAGGATTGAAAGATTTTTTCCACTCTTTCGTTCCTTGTTATCCTTGTTTTTTTGTCATTGGCTCCCGCCGTGACCATATGTATCGCCATACGCGCCACTACTGGACAGTCTTGCCAATCACATTCGTACTAACTTGCAACCCTATTTCTTAATTATAGTGAATGAATTATGGCTTGAACATGCTCATTGTGAACTTGAACCCGCTTTCAGATTGTCCGCATGATGTTTGGCTTGTAGACGCGCGAGACCAAGTTGGGGTGAATATCCCTTTAATTGAGCATGCGCCGAGGCTTGCGGTCGACGCGAGTAAAATCCGAGATCAGAATCTCCCATGGATAATCTTGCAAGACAATTGAGCTAATTTGCAATGTCTTTAATTATAACGAATGAATGATAAGTCGAACATGCTCTATACATAGGACTTGATGATCTACTCAAGCACCACTACTGCCCCCAGTTTTTCCAGGACCTCTTTTAGTTTATCCGCATCTTCTTTGGGCATGTTTTCCTTGAGGACCTGAGGTACGGACTCCACGAACTTCTTAGCCTAACGCCGAGTCATTATAAATAAATATCACTTTAACGAGCACATGCGCCGAGACTCACGTCGATGAGGGTAAGGTTCGGGATCAGGGCCTTGACCTCACGAATGATCTTGGGCTTGGCTGCGGCATCGAAGGACTGAAGTTTCAAATTGAAGATAGTCTTCTCCTTCGGTTTCTCCTACTCGATTTAGTTAAACCCCTTCTTTCATTCAAGAGTTTTTTTTTCGCACCTCTACTGCTGCTTCTTCAGCCGGAGCGGCAGCGACGGGTGCTGCGGCTGAAGCTGCTGGCATTGCGATTTCTTGAATGTTTAACCGCGACTTTTGGGGGGTTATTTGTGAGTGGTTTTTATCATCATTGAGATGCGGGACGAACTTTCAAGAGGGTGACGAGGTCTGCTGCTTGGAGCAGCGTCAAGCCGGAGATGTCGTCCACTATGCGGCCAATTTTCGGGTCACTTGGTGGTGGAGGAGCTGCTGCAGACGATGATACAGTCTCTGTTGCTAACCATCTTGACCGGCTAGCTAGAGGAGCAAGGGCAATGCTACAAATGCAGTTTGAGCATTCGAACCAAGAATTTTCAAACGTGGTGGTGTTTACCGTGCGCTAGTCAATCTTGATGTCGAGCATAGAAGAGTATAGCAGCGGCTCTGCGAATTCGGTGAGTATAATTTCGGGAAGCAAGGTCGGATGCTTACTGCCATGGTGTTCAGTCGTTGTATATTTGGACTAAGTTTCTGACGCGACGTACAGATGTTATTTGGTCGTGTTATGCAGAGGCTTCTAACTTTGAAATTTGAAATTACAAAATTTTCACTCTGGTAATGAGCTACCACCTCCAAGTGAACCACCCTGAATGAGTTTATCACCACTTACCGCTCCCTTTGTTATGGGGCGAACCCTGAGATTAAAGGCTCCAGCTGTTATCAGGGTAGTGCCACCCCATTCAGTCGGGTATTTTCAAGCGTCAAGCCTGAGGTATTAAGACGACGCCACCGCAGGTTTATGTGATCCTTTGTTCAGTACTTTGTTCTGAACTCTAAGGCTTTGATCCTTGAAGCTAGCGCTACAGTTCAAGTCTAACACTAGTGCTTTTGGGACTGCTGTAGACTCCGTTCTACCGCGCACGGACTAACTAGCTTATTTCCGACTACTCGCACAGACTAGAGTCTCATGTCGTTTAAACTTTATCATTTCGTGGGATTGAAAGTGGTGGTTTGACACGGTTCAGTAGGCGAGCCCCAGTCTGGCAACGTTGACTGATGGGGGAAAAGATGGAACGGGTAGGCGTTGAAATTTGACTTGATTAGGCGCTGATTGAGTTGAGCTTTTTCAGGGTTGACTTTGGCCCAGCATGCGGTATCATTCTCATGTCTAGGAAACATCAGGATTTTGATGCTCCGCGATTCAATCTGACCTCCCAGACCTCGTGTACAAACTCGTTTAGCCGGATCGGATGACCGCGCTTCCTAGTGCGGGCGATTCCTATGTCCTCGCAAAACCACAACGGAAGACTTCTGTTGAGGAAAACCCCAGAAATTGAAAATTTTAACTCGGAGAGGGCGCGCTGATCGGTAATGAATGTCGTTATGGTGTGCCCTACAGTTCAAGGTCGAGCCTTTTCGTCGGGCTTATGGATTTGTATGTAATGAGGTTGTCAGCCCTGAGAACAGGAGGAAGAGTGTCGTTATCTGGCAATTTGCGATTTCGAAGGTCGTGAGCTTCATGTGACGTCGAATCATCACCTTTAGACAGAAGGCCCCATCTGTCAATTTTCACGCCTTCACGGCACTTTCCAAAAACAGTTCCCTACCGAATCTAATCATACAAAAGGTTGTTCCAGCTGTTGCTACCATACGAAAATCCCCTCGACTCCAGGTATTTCATCTCATATCCTTATATCCGCATTCGTTACCTGCAATGGGTCTTCTCGACAATACGTGCGTATACCCCCTCCCCCCCTCCTCCTTCATACTAATGACCTGCCAGTTTTGGTGCATTCTTAATCGGGGTTGTCATCTCTGCCACGTAGGTGTTCAATATCGTTCTGTCAAAAACGACGTGTTCAAATGGGAACTGGCTTTGTTACAGCCTTTACGGTGGTACGTTTATCCGCTTTTCGTTTTAGCCTAGTCCTGATCATTCCACAAAGTCACTTGCGTGCAGACATGGTACTACTACAGCCGCTACCCCTCGGACCCTTGGTACATCAAGCTCTTAGTACGTTCACGTACCATAACCTAAATCTTGCCATTCAACGGGATTTTTTAATCTAGGTTGGCGCAGTGCTTCTATCTGATTCGGTTCATCAAGCTCTCATTACGCATACAGGTAAGTGCGCCGCCATACATACCGTTCTTCTCGGCCTAATCATGTCAACGTTCCGATAGTGTATACTTATCTTGTTACTGACTTTGGCGTCCCTGCTGACCTCGGCAAACTTGTCTGGAGTTTGATCGTAAGTCGCCTATCGTCCCTCCCTGCTTCTTCTCTCAACGTTTGCTTAGGTCGAAGTATTGTTCAATGGCTTCACTGCACTTATCGTTCAAAGGTCAGTATCAGACCTTTCTGGGAAAAAAAAACGCGTCGAGCTGACTCTCGTCCTACTAGCTTCCTTACCATGCGGGTATATAGACGTATGTGTGATACTTATTCACCAGCAAATGTTTGCTTAATTTCAGCCAGTAAGCAACAAGAGTATAGTTGCGACCCTCTCTGTACTGTCCCTTGTCTTTGGTGAATTTCTCCTTGTTGTCAGTGAGTATCCGATCCTTTTTTCAGCAATCAGTCCACTAATGCAATATCTAAAGTATACGTTGCGAAGGCGTGAGTCGTGTAGGAATACATCACGCGATCCCGCTAATGAAAACTACCTCTTTAGTATCAATATGACGACATTCGTAGAACTCGCCACGCTCAAGCCATTGTCCATGTCTGTAAATGCCTTAGCAGCCGCTGGAGACGTCCTCATCGCCGCATTGCTCTGCACACTCCTTCAACAATCTCGCACTGGATTCCGGAGGTCCGACAACATGATCAATAAGCTGATTCTATTCAGCATCAACACCGGTCTCCTCACCAGCATTTGCGCGGTCATGTCCCTCGTTTCTGTGCGTAGCAAGTTCCGAATAGCCTGGTGTCGCGTTTTCTGACCTAGTTGGCACAGATTACAGTGTGGGATGGTACTTTTATTTATATCGCATTTTATTTCTGCTTGGGCCGTCGTAAGTGCCATTCAGCCGCATTAAAATTTCACGAGATCGATGACATTATTTCCAGTTTACTGCAATTCGCTGTTGGCGACCCTTAACGCACGCAAGAGTCTTCGTGGTGATACCCGGGACGATAACATGTCGCTCTCGCTTCAGGGAATCCAGAAGACCTCTAATAGCATTGGTACTTCGCAAAAGGCAAGTTCTTGTCAAATTTTTCTCAAATGGCTTGGCTTACCCATGATCGAATCCTATCAGCGGGCTCCGAATAACATCTCGATTAAAAT
The DNA here is from genome assembly GCF_016758785.1 of Suillus bovinus. Lineage (NCBI taxonomy): Eukaryota > Fungi > Basidiomycota > Agaricomycetes > Boletales > Suillaceae > Suillus > Suillus bovinus. The sequence continues at coordinate 454,060 of NW_024542059.1, read as the reverse complement.
TGATACCACGCAGGAGTACGTTCGAGATGAGGTCAGTTCTCTTTTTTTACCGGGGCCGCGATCTATCGCTGATCCGCATGCACGGCAGTACTCATCTGCAACGGAACTTAAAAGTGCTCAGGCCGTTTAGTCGGTTCGGGCATGAGTGCCACGAGGACGATGAGAAGCGTGAAATGTACCACCCCATACTTTTGGTGTCAATGGTTCTTTGCATTGTTATAACGTATATATGATCTGCACCAATCTGGTCATTGGAAGCCATGGCTACTCTATTCCTTCGTACATACCCGTTGCGTATTGATTGTTTTTTGAGCATTGCATTTTGAGGAATATTAATACATGGATTTGCATTGACGATCTGTTATAATGTACGTATGATGAAGCCTGGGTCGTGACCCTGAAGAGTTTTAGTTGGCAGCAGGAGCAGACTAGGTAGGAATAGGCAAGCTGGTCCGTCGTGGGCAAATTCGATATAACGGTTGACCCGCGGGGTGCCTGAAAGTTGTCCCAATTTATTATCCGGTTGACAAGCATCTTACGCGTTATGTTACGGGACCACTTGTTACGACCAGCCCATTATCAGCTGCTCTCGCGCTTCCAGAAGATTGCGACGAAATGAGGAAGGAAATACTATATCATCCTACCTGACAATCAAACTTCCATACTCTCTCTCCTCCTCATCCTCACTCTAAAACTCCTTCCACCAATAGTCGACTATGATGACGCTCACCGACATTACTTGGCTAGACCTAGGCCTTGCTGGAGTCGGTGTGTATCTCGTAAAGCAGATATTGACACAGAAGAATCCCGCTCCATATCCCCCTGGTCCCCCCGGACGTCCTCTCATTGGCAATGTCCCAGACATGCCTCAGGTCAAACCTTGGCTCACCTTCACTGAGTGGGGCAAGAAATATGGTGGGTCGTCACCTGTTCAGTTCTCCCAGAATCATTGCACCAACCACTCCGTCCAGGCGATATCTCACATGTGGAAGTCCTGGGTCAGCATATCGTAGTCCTGAACTCTGTCAAGGCCGCAGTGGAAATGCTGGAAAAGAAGAGCTCTCTCTACTCTGATCGTCCCGTTCTACCTATGGGCGGTGAACTCGTTGGCTGGAAGAACACTCTCGTTCTTCTCCCTTACTGGCGATGATCTGCGCGAGTACCGCAAAAACTTCCACCGCGTTATCGGTAGTCGCGCCGCCATGGATATCTACCAACCCATCGAGGAAATAGAAACTCATAGATTCCTGAAGCGTGTGCTGGCGAAACCTGACCAATTGCAGGCTCACGTGCGACAGTACGTGTTTCATCTTTCCTTATATTTCCCTACTTGATGGTTTGAATTTGAATAGTACCGCTGGCGCTATCATATTGCGTATTTCTCATGGTTATGAAGTCAAGGAGAACAATGATCCTTTCGTCGACCTTGCGGACCTTGCTGTCGACCAGTTCTCAAAATCCACCGCTACTGGTGCCTGGTTGGTTGACATCATGCCATCTTGTAAGGACATGTCGTTTGAACTGTCGCTTACAAGTCTTTGACTATTTGCAGTGGCCAAGGTACCCGAGTGGGTTCCTGGTGCTGGCTTCAAGCGCGTAGCTCGTGAATGGCACGAGACGCTCGAAGACATGGTCGCTGCACCTTACAAGTTCGTCAAGGATCAGATGGTGACTAACATTCGTAGCTTTTTGAATAGGGAGGAATTGAAGTCTCAATTTTACAGGCTGCTGGTATCGCTCCGAAATCTTTCACCTCGAATCTGCTGGAAGGCCGTGTTTTGTCTGCCAAAGAGGAACACATCGTGAAGTGGTCTGCTGCATCCTTGTATTCTGGTGGTGCCGACACGGTTAGAATCGACCTACATATTTCAAATTATGACATTTTGAGACTAATGGGTTTTTCTTAGACAGTTTCGGCGATTTATGCATTTTTCCTGGCCGTGACACTTTTCCCCGACGTGCAGAAGAAGGCTCAAGCTGAGATCGATGCCGTCGTTGGTCCTGATCGTCTTCCCTCCTTCAGTGACCGCGATTCCCTTCCCTACATTGATGCGGTCGCGAAGGAAGTCTTGCGCTGGAACGCTGTCGTCCCTACCGGTTCGTGTATCTTGTTTATGGTGTTCTTTTGTTGACGAGGGGGCAATCCCAACGATAGCTATTGCTCACCGTGTTATTGAAGATGATATTCATAATGGGTACTACATTCCCAAAGGCACTTTGGTCATCCCCAACGTTTGGTTAGTACTTTCCTCCTATTTTCGGTATGATTCAATGGTTTTGAATTGCGGCAGGTTTATGCTCAATGATCCTCGGACGTATGCCGAACCCTCGGAGTTCAACCCTGAACGCTTCTTGGCCAAAAAAGGAAAGGAGCCTGAGACCGATCCTCGCACAATCTGCTTCGGGTTTGGTAGACGGTAAGCATTGAGTCGCTATTCGGAAACGAGATGCTGACGTTTTTGGTCCGCAGTATCTGCCCAGGTCAGTACAGAGCGCTAATCTTCAGGACAAGAGTTTCTGATATCGCTTGCGTTTAGGTCTTCATCTCGCTGATGCATCTGTCTGGATGACCGTTGCGATGTCACTTGCGGTATTTGATGTTTCCAAGGTTGTTGAGAATGGTGTCGAGATCACCCCTGAGGTTGACCCCTCGTCAGGTACAATCAGGTATGTCGCGCTCGTTGTCGTATGTCGTGCTGGTCTAGACAAACATATTCTAGCCACCCCAAGCCCTTCAAGTGCTCTATCAAGCCCCGTTCTGCACAGTCCCTTGCGCTCATTCAGGAAGATGCCTAAGGGGGATGCCTGGAGAACAATGCAGTTGCCTTGGATCGCGACTTACTTGACGATGCGTCATGCCTTGTACTCGGAGGATGTGCAAGATGATCGGCCGCGTATCTCGATATCGTATATTTATGACATTTTTACTTCATCTTGTTGGAATAATTTACAATTGTGTGTAAATGATATTACCGTGAATCTGTGTGACATCATGGGTCACTGGTGTGGTACACGGTCTGTCGCAACAGACAACTTACTTGGATGATTTAATAATGACGAGACGGTACCGACATGTCAGTGGGTACGAGTCGTACGACTGACAACGTTTAGCCTGTTTGACACCTTCAATCAGTCGGTCTATCAGAGAAACGTAATTCGCGACAGTAGCACACCATCAAGTGCTTTTCCGACTCGGGTTCTAACAAGAATTACGTACGAGTCGACACTTCTTCCGAGTGCAGCATCTCACACCCGTCCATATCACACCGATACCAACCCCCGTTGTCATCATCCCACCCATAGAGTCGCAACCCGTTTGCGAACAGAAGACGTTAGACGTTGATCGATATGATTGGTTGACAACTCCGATGTTCTGCCAAAGTTGTCACGGTACCGCGTCCTCGTACGAGTTTGTGGCGTGGTGATCACGATGACTGATTCCCTCAACTGACTTTGTCTGACCCTGACAGGTTAAAAAGCTCATCCGCCCTTTGTGTTCACGAATGGATAGACATGTGAGTTGACTTGATGTAAGTCGCTGCAGGGCTATGGATCTTGATTCATTGAGTCCTACGGGCGTTGTGCCTATGTACGACGTGCGTACTGCTTTTTTTTCGGGTGCCTATGTGCGACGTGCGTGCTGCTTTTTTCTGGAGTGGTGCCGGAGTATCAGTAGAGCAGGTTGTGGCATGGGAAAGGAAGTAGTAATACCGGTGCCGTCAACATAACAGTATAGTACTGTGCCGCACACAAGGGAAAAAACAAGATTAAGTATGAACCGGTGGGAATGTCGGGCGAACCTTAGATTCTATCTGCTGCGCATTTTTGTTCAGGTATGGATATATGCATATATGGGGACGACTCCTTCCGAATATTGGTCTGCCTCTACGAAGATGGTTAGCCACCCCACAATGTGTCGTATCCCACAGAAATGGTAGGATCGAAACCTACTCTTATCTCTATCGTGCTGTCTATTTCCAACCGTAGCCCCATTTGAATATCCGTACCCCTTGCAGTACGGCTCCATGGAGAGGTCATTGATATCGGTCAGGAGCTGTCGCAGAACAATCGGGACGAGGGACTGGCCCGGAATAAAGCGAGACATGCACGTTTCGGAGTTGCGATGGACGCGGGGTACTGGGACACGTGCAGGATAATACGCATAGATAGCTGGGATAGTACCATTTATCGTGTTAACTGTCCTGTATTCGTTTTCGAGCAATTCCCGAACCTCTTCAGATTTTGACTGTATACATGAATCACGTGATACAGGAAACTCTGAAGGACCGTTCCTTCTTTCTCTGTAACGTCGCGACAATCTGGCCTTGTCACTTCCTTCATGAACGACTTCGGAAGTGCCATGGCATTGAAGCTACTATTCCCGAAGCCACCGAAGCCCCCTAGCTTTATTCATATACTTCATCAACGGCTCACCTCGGCTGGTCATGAGTCCAAGTCAGCGCGGTAGCGCTTCAAACCGGTACAATGGAAATTTCACAAGATACAAAGGGAATTCCGTTATCCATAGGAATGCCAACACTCCTTACCATAAGGCATTCGACGCCACTAGGTTTTAAGTTTGGTAAACGGCTTTGACTATTGACCTTCTTGGAGCCTTATGATCCTGATCTGTCATAGCAGCTCTCCATTGAGATCCATGCTCTCCTTCGTTTCAGTTTTTTTTTACATACTAGTAACAGGCCGCGTGATGGGCCCCAGTCCAAGTCATAAATAAGTGGTGAGTAGATAGGACTCCTCTCATCTGGTCTTGCAAGCCTCATTACAACCCCACTTTTGAGTCGATCTTCCTCTCCTAGTACTAGATAATGTTGACTCTCCCCAACGTCACTGGGCTCGACCTATGCCTTGCATGCGTCGGAGTGTATGTCCTTAAGCGGGTGTTCGGCAAAAAGAACCCTCCATATCCTCCTGGTCCTCCGGGGTGGCCTCTCATCGGGAACGTCCTGGACATGCCCCACATCAAGCCCTGGCTGACCTTCGCCGAGTGGGGCAAGAAGTATGGTGAGTGTCTTTTGTTTCACACAATCTTGCATTTCAAGGTCTTGTCGACAGGTGATATATCGCATATCGAGGTTCTGGGTCAACACATCGTGGTGGTGAACTCTCTCAATATTGCGATGGAAATGCTGGATAACAAGAGCGCTATCTACTCTGAACGTCCTATCCTTCCTGTTGGTGGCGAACTTGTTGGCTGGAAGAATGCCATGATTCTCCTTCCTTACGGGGACCATTGGCGCCGGCAGCGCAAAAACTTTCACAGCGTCATTGGCACCCGTGCCGCTGTGGCTGTATACGACCAAGTCGAGGAGGTTGAGACTCGCCGATTTCTCAAGCGTGTGTTCGCGACACCCGATCAACTACAGGCACACGTCCGACAGTATGTATTATTTAATATTAGTGATCATTGCATCAACACGGTCTTGATTTTTCTAGCACCACTGGGGCTGTTATTCTGCGCATTTCTCATGGTTACGAGGTGAAAGAGAACATCGATCCCTTCATTGACCTCGCAGACCGTGCTCTGTACCAGTTGTCGGTTGTCACCGCTCCTGGTGCTTTCTTAGCTGATGTTTTGCCAATCTGTAAGTCATACCATTCAGGCGTTTGTTTACAATGGCCTCACCATTTTCAGTGCTCAAGGCCCCCGAATGGTTCCCTGGCGCTGGCTTCAAGCGTCTGGTCCGCGAATGGCAAGACACCCTTGAAGAGATGGTTTCTGCTCCATATAAATTCGTTCTGGATCAAATGGTAGGCATTATGTACATTTTGCCGCCGAGCATGCGTTGAGATTTGACTTTCACAGGCTGCTGGAATTGCCCCGGAATCTTTCACTTCGAATGTGTTGGGAGGCAGTACTGGTCGTTTGTCAGCGGAAGACGAGCACATTGTGAAATGGTCTGCTGCAACTCTATATGCCTGGCGCTTCCGATACCGTTGGTCCCTCTATATTTCCAATAATCATCTTCTGACAGCATACTTCTTGCCCTAGACTGTTGCTACCATCAACTCGTTCTTCCTAGCTATGACTCTATTCCCTGACGTGCAGAAGAAGGCCCAGGCTGAAATAGATGCTGTCGTCGGTCCTGATCGTCTTCCCTCCTTCGCCGATCAAGACTCTCTTCCCTACATCGGAGCACTTGTAAAAGAAGCCTTACGATGGCATCCTGTTATCCCTGCCGGTCTGTGTATCTCATTTAACGCATTGTTTAGTCGCCGAGCGGTATTTTCATGTCAGGTTTTCCGCACTGTGTGTCTAAGGACGACGTCCATGACGGGTATTACATTCCAAAGGGGTCCATGGTAGTACCTAACATTTGGTTGGTTCTCTTTTTTCAATATTCAATGTTTAAACGTAATATGATGGCAGGTTCATGCTCAATGATCCGGAGAGATATGCCAACCCTTCGCAATTCAATCCTGATCGCTTCTTGGCTAATGACGGAAAGGAGCCTGAGACAGAGCCTCGCACGATCTGCTTCGGCTTTGGAAGACGGTAAGCATGCAGTAGGTTTTTTGCGCCATGCTGACCTTCTGTTCTGCAGTATTTGTCCAGGTATGCTCCACTCCCAGAATGTATTCTGACGCTCTGTTGTTTTCGTTTACAGGCATTCACCTGGCTGAAGCTTCGGTCTGGTTATCTGCTGTGATGTCCCTGGCGGTGTTCGATATCTCGAAGGCCGTCGAGAACGGGATTGAGATTACGCCTGAGGTTGATCCATTATCAGGCACGATCAGGTATGTTATATATTGGATCACCACCGGGGCTGATCCGGATAGGTACCCTTCTAGCCACCTCAAACCCTTCAAGTGTTCCATTAAGCCTCGCTCTTCGAAAGCCGTCGCGCTCATCGAGCAGGATGCCTACTATTAAGCGTGTGAAGACGAATGACAACGCTGAGGAAAGTACTTACTGTGACATCTAGGTACGTTATAGTTCGAATTTTTGTATCATAATGCAAGATTGACTTTCATGTTGGTGTCACATCGCGATACAATTGTAGTTTTCTTGTTCCTTGTTCCATGTTGTTGACAGTGCATACTCTGGCCTCAAAGACACTCGCTAGTCACACCTCAGGCTGGACGCATGGTGATTACTTCCGGCTACATCACCAACAGCTCGCAACAGACTTATGTTCCTGAGCGCTCCATCTTATTAGCGTCGCGAATGTCCATCCCTGAAACTTTCTGCTGCGGCGCCGCAAGCTTTGCAAATATCAGAACTTTCTGATGCCATCAACTTTTATCTCCGTCATCGCTCATAAGACGGGAAACACAGCGCACAACTCATTGTAGATTGTAAGGCTGCTTATTGAGTTCGACGGGGAATGATTCGGACCATGAGAGAATGAGTGAGGGGGACTTTATTCAGAAGCTATAGAAAGTGAGGACCGACTATTTGTATGTAAGTGAGATTTGATCAGTCGACGAAATGAAAACTAGAGATGTAGAACATTGACTAGCACTTCGCGTTTCTTTCGACATCGTTTTCAGCACTTGAGTTCTCCGTTCCAAGCTATCATTCAAGTGACAGATGTAACATTTAAATTGATTAGTCTCTTATCCCAGATCTCGAGCGCTCGACCGGCAGTAAGATTCAAGTGATCCCATTGATCAACCGAGTAAAAAACCACTAGTACTAACTTGCGCGCGGTGCCATCAACCATACTGCAATGATGTGAAAGTAGAATCACGACTCATTGCCGCAAAATGTAGGGCATTTTTCAGCGTCAGCGTCATCGGGCCTGGCAGATATTTATGCTATCAAAGTAGCGACAACAGCGAGGGCAATTTTGAAACGCATCGTTTGTGAGGATTGATAGAAAGTTGGGTTTTAGTCAGACGGGGTGGTATAGTTGGTCTGACTCAGACCAACTATACCACCCCGCATGCACGTGACTCGGATCCCCCCAATGATGATAGCTTGTCGTGTTTTTTCATGCCCACAGAAATGGTAGGATCGAAACCTACTCCTATCTGGTGCTGTCTATTTCCAACCGTAGCCCCATTTGATTCTGTTGTTCTTTACGCCCAAACAACTTCATGGTCCGGTTTTGGCGTTGCTGAATGAATTGTTTCACTGACATGACTGATTCCGCAGAAAGAGGGCGAGTGCTGGGAATCGGAGTGATCTGCGTTTTTTAAGATGTGCGATGGCGCCACACTTGATGCGAAATAAGCATGCTCACCTCAGTCTACGGCTACCAAGGAGTATGAGGTTGATTTCTTTTTCGATCTTGTTGGAAGGCGAAGTCGCGAGTACGGGACCATTCGCGTGATAGGTGGTGCAGGGTGATCTTCATATCCTCTTCAGAAAATAATGTGTCTCATCCATACCCCTTCCAGTACAGTTCCATGGAGAGGTCATTGATATCGGTCAGGAGCTGTTGCAGAACAATCGGGTCGAGGGACTGGAATGAAGCGAGACACGCACGTTTTCGGAGAATTTCCTTTGCGAGCAACACCAGGGACGCGGGGTACTGGGAGATAATGTGCATGGATAGCAGGGACAGTACCGGTTATTGTGTGTTAAACTGTCCTCTCCGGTATTTGGTTTCGAGCAATTCCCGAGATGTCTTCAGATTTCGACTTTACATGAATCACGTGATACGGGAAACTTATCTGAAGGTGCCCGGATGATCAAACGCGATATTCCTTGTTTCTCTGTAACGTCAGCGTCGAAATTCAAGCGACAACACCCAATCTTTGCTGCGACAAACATGCAGACCTATACATCAGAAAACGTCAAAAACGAGACTGGCCTTGTCACTTTCTTCATGAACGACATTCGGAAGTGTCATAGCATTGAAGCTACTATTCACGAAGCCACCAAAGTCCCCTAGCTCTATTCATAGACTTCATCGACGGCTCGCCTCATGGACCGGCTGGTCATGAGTCCAAGTCAGCGGGATAGCGCTTCAAACCGGTACAAGGGAAATTCCAAAAGATACAAAGGGAATTCCGGATCCAGCTGAATGCCAACACTCCTTACCGTAAGGCATTTGACGCCACCAGGTTTCAAGTGTAGTAATAGGTGCAGTGTTTCGCAACGAACGGCATTTTCTATTGATCTTCTTGAAGTGTTATGATCCTGATCTGTAGCTCTCCACCGAGATCCATGGTCTCCTTCATTTCAGATTTTTTCAAATAATGACGCCGCGTGACGTGCCCACGCTCAAGTTATAAAGAAGATGATCAATAGATACGATCATCGGCCCTGCAAGCCTCACTACAACCCCACTCTTGAGTCGATCATCCTCTCCTAGTACTAGATAATGTTGACTCTCCCCAACGTCACTGGGCTTGACCTATGCCTCGCATGCGTCGGAGTGTATATCCTTAAGCGGGTGTTTGGCAAGAAGAACCCTCCATATCCTCCTGGTCCTCCGGGTTGGCCTCTCATCGGGAATGTCCTGGACATGCCCAACATCAAGCCCTGGCTGACCTTTACGGAGTGGGGCAAGAAGTATGGTGAGTATGTCTTATTTCGCATGATCTTGCATTTCAAGGTCTTATCGACAGGTGATATTTCGCATATCAAGGTTCTGGGTCAACACATCGTGGTGGTAAACTCTGTCAAAATTGCGATAGACATGCTGGACAACAAGAGCACTATCTACTCTGAACGTCCTATCCTTCCTGTTGGTGGCGAACTTGTTGGCTGGAAGAATGCTCTGATTCTCCTTCCTTACGGGGACCATTTGCGCCGGCAGCGCAAAAACTTTCACAGCGTCATTGGCACCCGTGCCGCTGTGGCTGTATACAGCCATGTCGAGGAGGTTGAGACTCGCCGATTTCTCAAGCGTGTGTTCGCGACACCCGATCAACTACAGGCACACGTCCGACAGTATGTATTATTTATTAGTGATTATTTCATCAACACGATCTTGATTTTTATAGCACCGCTGGCGCTGTTATTCTGCGCATTTCTCATGGTTACGAAGTGAAGGAGAACAACGATCCTTTCGTCGACCTTGTAGACCGCGCTATGGACGACTGGTCGCTTGTCAGCGCTCCCGGTGCTTTCTTGGCTGATGTTTTGCCAATCTGTAAGCCATACCATTCAGACATTTGTTTACAATAGCCTCACCATTTTCAGTGCTCAAGGTCCCCGAATGGTTCCCTGGCGCTGGGTTCAAGCGTCTGGCCCGCAAATGGAAAAACAATCTTGAAGAGATGGTTTCTGCTCCACATAAATTCGTTGTGAGTCAGATGGTAAGCATTATGTACATTTTTTCCGACTATGTGTTGAGGTTTGATTTTCATAGGCTGCTGGCATTGCCCCGGAATCTTTCACCTCGAATCTGTTGGGAGGCAGTGATGGTCATTTGTCAGCGGAAGACGAGCACATTGTGAAATGGTCTGCTGCGACTCTATACGCTGGCGCTTCTGATACCGTTGGTCCCTCTATCTTTCTAACCATCGTCTTCTGAGAGCATACTTCTTTTCCCAGACTGTTGCTACCATCAACTCGTTCTTCCTAGCTATGACTCTATTCCCTGACGTTCAGAAGAAGGCTCAGGCTGAAATAGATGCTGTCGTCGGTCCTGATCGTCTTCCCTCCTTCGCCGATCAAGACTCTCTTCCTTACATCGGAGCGCTTGTAAAGGAAGCCTTCCGATGGCATGCTATCGTTCCTACCGGTCTGTGTACCTCATTTGACGCATTAACTAGTTGCCGAGCGGTATTTTCGTGTCAGGTTTTCCGCACTGTGTGTCTAAGGATGACATCCATGACGGGTACTACATTCCAAAGGGATCCATGGTAGTGCCTAACATTTGGTTGGTTCTCTTTTTTCAATATTCAGTGTTTAAACGGAATATGGCAGGTTCATGCTCAATGATCCGGAAAGATATGCTAACCCTTCGCAATTCAATCCTGATCGCTTCTTGGCTAATGACGGAAGGGAGCCTGAGACAGAGCCCCGCACGATCTGCTTCGGCTTTGGAAGACGGTAAGCATGCAGTATGTTTTTCGCGCCATGCTGACCTCCTGCTCTGCAGTATTTGTCCAGGTATACTCCACTTCCAAACTGTATTCTGACGCTCAGTTGTTTTCGTTTACAGGCATTCACCTTGCTGAAGCTTCGGTCTGGTTATCTGCTGCGATGTCCCTGGCGGTGTTTGATATCTCGAAGGCCGTCGAGAACGGGATTGAGATTACGCCTGAGGTTGATCCATTATCAGGCACGATCAGGTATGTTACATATTGGATCACCATCGGGGCTGATCCGGATAAATACCCTTCTAGCCACCTCAAACCCTTCAAGTGTTCCATTAAGCCTCGCTCCTCGAAAGCCGTCGCGCTCATCGAGGAGGATGCCCACTATTAAGTGTGTGAAGACGAATGACAACGCTGAGGAAAGTACTTACTGTGACATCTAGGTCCGTTATAGTTTGAATTTTTGTATCATGTTGGTGTCACATCGCGATACAATTGTAGTTTTCTTGTTCCTTGTTCCATGTTGTTGACAGTGCATACTCTGGCCTCAAAGACACTCGCTAGTCACACCTCAGGCTGGACGCATGGTGAATACTTCCGGTTACATCACCAACAGCTCGCAACAGACTTATGTTCCTGAGCGCCCCATCTTATTAGCGTCGCGAATGCCCATCCCTGAAACTTCCCGCTGCGGCGCCGCAAGCTTCGCGAATATCAGAACTTTCCGATGCCATCAACTTTTATCTCCGTCGTCGCTCATAGGACGGGAAACACAGCGCAGAACTTATTGTAAACGCATTTTGAATCTGCAAGCATCATCTCGCCAAAGTCCTCTAACACTAGTGGGAAATCGGCATCTTCAGGTGATTCACCTTGCCTTGAGCAAGTCTGAAACAACACGAGCAAGAATCAGCTCGTACTGGTATATCCTAACGGGTGCTTAGTTCACTTTGGTCACCCCATTTGAGACATCTCTTTAGGTTGATTGTTTCTTGTAGAGGTTTATGCCCAAGAGGTAGTAATGTAGATGTCGATCGTACGGATTCCTTGAACTAACCATCGGCAGTGTGTTGAGAATCTATATCCGAGTGCTGCCACACAAACCAAAGACGAACAACTTGAACAGTAACTCAAACATATATCTTTGGACTCTGACTTAGTACCGTACAAAATATTAAAATCACCTGAGCACACGTACATCACGTGATACATTGTGCGATAACTTAAAGCTTAAAGTTGCATATCGAAGATTCTTGATTCTTTGATTTTTTACTCTAATGTCAGAACAGTTGCAACGCCAGAGTCGAAAATCAAGATTCTTCGAGGTCCGGTCAATTCTCTGGAACAGCGTATAGGCCAAAGCAAAGGAGACTGGAAGACCTTTTGTCACCGACTCGGAAGTACTACTGCATACGGCGATCACTACCATTTAAACTCCCCCCAAAGCCCCATAGTCCCATCAAGGGACTCTATCCACGGTCTGCCTTCTATGCAGTCGGGTTATGAGTCTAATACTTTGGAATAAGAGTCCTGACTCCTGGGATGCAGATTAGCCCTAGAGTGGCCGTTTCCTGGACATGTCCCACTTGAACACCCGCGAGCTACCCTAACAGTAGCGAGAAATTCGCCACCGATGTTTTCTAAAAGGCGCCAGTGCAATGATACGAAACGGTATGACCACATTCCGAGTCTTATCACGATGCCATACTTAGTAGTCACGCTCAATGTAGGTTTTTACTGAGACCGATGATCTCTATCATTTCAGACTTTTTCGAATGATGAAGTCGCGTAACGGGCCCACGCCCAAGTTATAAATAAGATGATCAATAGATGCGATCATGGGCCCTGCAAGCCTCACTACAACCCCACTCTTGAGTCAACTGTTCTCTCCTAGTACTAGATCATGTCGACCGTCCCCAACGTCACTGGACTCGTATGCCTTGCATGCGTCGGGGTGTATCTCTTTAAGCGGGTGTTCGGCAAGAAGAACCCTCCGTATCCTCCTGGCCCTCCGGGATGGCCTCTCATCGGGAACGTCCTGGACATGCCCCACATCAGACCCTGGCTCACATTCGCGGAGTGGGGCAAGAAGTATGGTGAGTATGTCTTATTTCGCATGATCTTGCGTTTCAAGGTCTTGTCGACAGGTGATATATCGCATATCGAGGTTCTGGGCCAACACATTGTGGTGGTGAACTCTGTCAAGATTGCAATGGAAATGATGGACAACAAGAGCACTATCTACTCTGAACGTCCTATCCTTCCTGTTGCTGGCGAACTCATTGGCTGGAAAAACGTTATGACTCTCCTCCCTTACGGGGACCGTTTACGCCAGCACCGCAAATACTTCCACAGCGTCATTGGCACCCGCGCCGCTATGGGAATATACAACCAAGTCGAGGAGGTCGAGACTCGCCGATTTCTCAAGCGTGTGTTCGCGACACCCGATCAACTACAGGCGCATGTCCGACAGTATGTACTATCGATTAATGATCATTTCATCAAGACGATTTTGATTTTGATAGCACCGCTGGCGCTGTCATTCTGCGCATTTCTCATGGTTATGAGGCGAAAAAGAACAACGATCCCTTTATTGACCTTGCAGACCGTGCTCTGTACCAGTGGTCGGTTGTCACCGCTCCCGGTGCTTTCTTGGCTGATGTTTTGCCATTCTGTAAGCCATACCATTCAGACATTTGTTTAAAATGGCCTCACCATTTTCAGTGATCAAGGTCCCCGAATGGTTCCCTGGCGCTGGCTTCAAGCATCTGGCCCGCGAATGTAAAGACACCCTTGAAGAGATGGTTTCTGCTCCATATAAATTCGTTCTAGGTCAAATGGTAGGCATCATGTACAGTTTTCCGAGTATGCCTTGAGGTTTGATTTTCACAGGCTGCTGGCATTGCCCCGGAATCTTTCACCTCGAATCTGTTGGGAGGCAGTGCTGGTCGTTTATCAGTGGAAGACGAACACGATGTGAAATGGTCTGCTGCCACTCTATATGCTGGCGCTTCCGATACCGTTGGTCCTTCTATATTTCTAATAATCATCTTCTGAGAGCATACTTCTTTTCCCAGACTGTTGCTACCATCAACTCGTTCTTCCTAGCTATGACTCTATTCCCTGACGTTCAGAAGAAGGCTCAGGCTGAAATAGATGCTGTCGTCGGTCCTGATCATCTTCCCTCCTTCGCAGACCAAGACTCTCTTCCCTACATCGGAGCGCTTGTAAAAGAAGCCTTACGATGGCATGCTACCATCCCTACCGGTCAGTGTATCTCATTTAAAGCATTAACTAGTCGCCGAGCGGTATTTCCATGTCAGGTTTTCCACACTGTGTGTCTAAGGACGACGTCCATGACGGGTACTATATTCCAAAGGGGTCGATGGTAGTACCTAACATTTGGTTGGTTCTCTTTTTTTTCAATATTCAATGTTTAAACGGAATATGGTGGCAGGTTCATGCTCAATGATCCGGAGAGATATGCCAACCCTTCGCAATTCAATCCTGATCGCTTCTTGGCTAATGATGGAAGGGAGCCTGAGACAGAGCCTCGCACGATCTGTTTCGGCTTTGGAAGACGGTAAGCATGCAGTAGGTTTTTTGCGCCATGCTGACCTTCTGTTCTGCAGTATTTGTCCAGGTATGCTCCACTCCCAAATTGTATTCTGACGCTTAATTGCTTTTCGTTTACAGGCATTCACCTTGCCGAAGCTTCGGTCTGGTTATCTGCTGCGATGTCCCTGGCGGTGTTCGATATCTCGAAGGCCGTCGAGAACGGGATTGAGATCACGCCTGAGGTTGATCCATTATCAGGCACGATCAGGTATGTGGCATATCTGATCATGTCCAGGGTTGATCCGGATGGATACCCTTATAGCCACCCCAAACCCTTCAAGTGTTCCATTAAGCCTCGCTCTTCGAAAGCCGTCGCGCTCATCGAGCAGGATGCCCAATATTAGGTATGTGAAGATGAATCTCAAAGCTAAGGAAATTATGCTGTGAGCGGTGATATAATTGTACATGTTTTCTTGTTTCATGTTGTTGACAGCGCATACTGGTATCCAAGACGCTTGCGGTCTATAGCTCAGACTTGACGCATGGTGGTTACATCACCAACAGCTCGCGACAGACTTAACGTGCTAAGTGTCCCATCTTATCAGCATCGCGAATGTCATAACTTTCCAGTACTATTACTTTTGATCTCCATCTTCGCTCGTTAGACGGGACACATAGCAGAGAGCTGCCAGCCACCTATATCGAGAGACTCACCTCTCGAAGTTGTTGTCACGTCCACAGCCTGATTTCAAGCAACAGATGCTCGACCGAAACCGCATTGGCACCATCGCTAGTGCTGGTGCCCGCATGTCCGTTCTTGGGTGTGTTGCTGTCACCGTTTCGAACCATATCAACAATCCAATTTATGTTTGGTGTGCGGTGCTCAGACGTCAATGTTCTAGTTTCCTTGAAATTAAAATTCCCAATGGCTGACGAACTTGTTGCCTGGAAGCATATCATGTGTCTTTCCCCTTTACGGCGACCAGTTTCGCGATACCGCAAGGACTTTCACCGCGCCACAATTGACACATACAACCGGGTCGAGAAGATTAATAGCCTTATAATTTTCCCGTCTCTCTGTTGTAATCCCCATCTCCTTCATTTTCAAGCCATATTTCTTGTACGAACTTCATGCGCACACTTCATCTTGGCAACATTCAAAACAACTTGTGTCTTATCAATGTGTCGTCAGCGTACCAATCTCCAAGCAAAGACAGTGCAAATCGCAGATTAGCCCAATGAGCTGCTCAATTTCCCCACGGACAACCCACAGAAGTGAACTACTTAGCTGCGGCGCTGAGCTCGCTTCTCTATTTGTTTTTGGTATCCAACCCGGGTCGCATAGTATGCGCGCTTTCTCATAACAATCAAAGAGATACTCGCCTATCATTTCTTGGAGCTTAATGATTCTATATTGATTGTTAGTCTCCCAACCGCAAATAATTTCTTGTAATAAATAAATAAATCAAGGATGAATAAATAGCTTGCAGTTGGCAGCATGAGCATATTACCTTGCGCAGAGAGCTGAGTCAAACCTTGTAGGGTGTCCAGTCAGACTACATAGAGATGCCAGGGCTGCGTTGGTCAGATTCACTCTTTCTGGACCGCCGAAGGTGTCAGAGCGTTATTAGTTGTACTGAAATCGGGATTGCCCGAATCACATGGTTGCAGGTTTGGCGTCGTTTGGCCTAGCATCCCAGTCAGGGACTGAAAGGAAACATCGAAGGATACATATAAATGCTCACTTGGAGTAGCATTGTTCTTTTCGTTTTTGCCTGCCGACATGGTGCGTTCCAGTGAAGCAGTTATGCCAGCGAGGAAGGATGGGTCAGATAACAAAGGAGCGTCGGCTACCGCTCGCTCAACAATGGGATAGCTAAGAAAAGTAGGCTAGACTATCAATACTGACCGAGCGGCAACAAGCGGACGAACCGGTCGATTTCTCCTAAAAGTTCACGCTGGATAGCATCATTGGGCATAGATATTAGTTTTGGGTCAGATGACAGCCGTTGTCGGGCTATATCATCGACACGAGATTTGAAGGCCTCTGTGCGGTCCTGTAGACCGGTTAAGCGGTTGTGCCACGTATGTATCGGATAATAACTCACACTGTGCTGGAAATGTGATAGGAGATCACGTCTCAGACGGTCAAATTCGCCTGATTTTTTGAATCTGTGGTGCAGCTCTTGAGTATTAGCCTAGTAGCCTGTGAATCGACTAACTCGTCTATTAATTGGGTTGGATTGTTGATGGTCATAATACAAAGGGCGCATACTAGGCGCTGAGAGATAACGAGATGACGGTGAAGGTGAGAAGGAAATGAAGACCCCGAAGCAGATCTCAGAACTCGCTCATGTTCAAGTTTGGCAAGGGATATCTATATACCCAAACGAATTCTCGGTCTCTTCCTCGAACTCATTCGCTGGCTCTGACGCGTACAAAAGTCATTTTTTCACTTGATTATCAAAATGACAGAATTTCCGACTCTAACAAATGACCTTCTCCTCCGCGCAGCTCGCGGCGAGCAGACAGAGCGTGCACCCGTATGGGTCATGCGCCAAGCAGGGAGATATCTCCCAGGTAAGCCACCTACATACCCTCTCCCTCAGATCTACCATAACTTGCACCAGAGTTCCGAAAAACTCGTGAAACTCACGAGTTCTTCGAGATATGCCGCTCCCCTACTCTTGCAACTGAGATCACCATGCAACCCATCCGGCGATACGCCGGCCTTCTCGATGCAGCCATCATCTTCTCCGATATCCTCGTCGTGCCGCAGGCCATGGGTATGGAAGTGATTATGAACCCAGGCCCGCACTTCACCGACCCCTTGAACACCCCTGCGGACGTCGAGAAGCTGCCCCGCGAAGTAGATGTAGAAAAAGAGCTCGGATACGTGTTCGAGGCACTCACCCTCACGCGAAAAACCCTTGCAGGCCAGGTTCCCCTCATCGGCTTCACTGGGGCACCGTGGACGCTTATGATGTACATGATTGAAGGGGGCGGAAGCCAGACGCGTCAGAAATCAAAGACGTGGCTCTTTAAATACCCTGAGGCTTCAAAACAGCTCCTTGAGCGCATCACAGACATCTGCGTGCAGTATCTCATCGGGCAGGTGAACGCCGGCGCACAGGTTCGTTTGCGTCTGTCTCATCGCGCATCAGATCACAGAAACTAATTATGAGTACCAATAGCTTCTGCAGGTATTCGATTCGAATGCTGGAGATCTGTCGCCGTACGACTTTTCTACGTTCTCTCTGCCTTATCTAAAACGCATCGCGGACGAAGTCCGTGAGGGTCTCAAGGCACGACAACTCCCCGTCGTCCCTCTCACCTTGTTTGCAAAGGGCGCATCCCCATCCCTCGCTGCAAGCGCAGGTTATGACACCATCGGTCTCGACTGGACGCTTGACCCTCGGGATGTTGCCAAGGTCACCGATGGTGTCATTGATGGTAGAACCATCACTCTGCAAGGCAACCTCGACCCCGTGGTGCTCTATGGCGGCAGAGAGGCCATCGAGCGTGAGGTGAAGAGGATGTGCAGTGCATTCCATGATGCCAGAGGCGGTGTATGCAAAGCATGGATTGCAAATTTAGGTCATGGTATCACACCAGGGGTTGATCCAGAAGACATGAAATTCTTCCTGGAATGTATTCACAAGTACTCAGCAGTGCCGTCTTCATGACGCGAGAGAAGAGCAAAAGAACTTGTAATTGTACCAATAGAATCTTCATTCACGCTGCTAACAGGCAGGGTGTCGTGAACGAGATTGCCCGCTCTCGCACATTATTCCATAGTGCCATCTGGTAAGACAAGTGGCACGGAAAGGTAAATGAGATCAAAGCTACACGATATGGATGCTCGATGGATGGATGATTTGGGGGTAATGTGGACAGTGCAGATACTGAGCCTAAACAACGCCAGAAAAATCATCATTAAATACAGAAAACGAATGAAGATGATCATTGTCGATAATAAAAAGTAGGAGAAACATGAACGCAACAGAGCATGAATATAGCGACAGATCCAATAGTATGGTGTCTATGCAACGACATCTGCATCGCTAAAACTGCTTCTTCTCCGTCTAACGGGTCGTGGACCAGGGCGTTGTGTAGACTTTGAAGGAGGCATGACGATGGCAGAGGCTCCTGCCTTCATCCAGGATTCAGGCCTGCCTGACCGCGTAGTTGGCAATTCCGCCAGTGAAGGTGCAGGGTTATGTTTCTTAGTGAGCGTCGGTAATCGCGATGGGGTAGGTGAAGGGGGCTGGGGCACACGGCGCGCTGATGGGGCACCGGGCCCTCTTGTAGCAGCGGCAGTGTTCCGTGCGGCTGAACCTCCAGTCAATCGGGGTATCTTGTTAGGAGGTTGAGCTGCCGTTCGACTGCCCCTGGTGACAGTAGTCTTCTGATGTACGCTTGCCACGGATGACCGCAACACCCGCGTCGGGCGTTGTTCGGACGCTGTACCTCTTGCGCCCGAGACTCGAGATGTTGTCCGAGCACGAGGCCGGGAAACGGGCGGTGCTGCTCCAAGAGCAGGGAGGGTATCATCCATCTCCACATCTTCTTCGTCAGATTCAATAGGAACTCGCTTTGCCATAGGCGTTTTGCGCGGTTGTCCTGGCGGAGGTGTCTCGTGCGTCCTCGCAGCTACAACAACACGACCGGGGGTGACGGGTGGTAGAGGTAGAGGTGGTGCGGGTGGCGTCAACGACCTGGTTTCGTGCATGACTTCGTCCTGTTCTGCAGGAGGTGTAGCAGGAGTCACGACATGTGCGACGGCTGCAGCTGCTGCTACCTGCAAGCGTCGTATTTCATCTGCAGCAGCCCACTTAGACCATTGAAGCTGCATCTGGTGCATGTAATGTTGCTGTGGACCAACAACACAACCTGGCCTGACAATGCGCATGAACGCAATCGCCTCCGATGCTGTAAAACCATACTTCCAGATAAGATATGCCCCAATGAGGCATCCAGTACGACCGAGCCCCGCTTTGCACTGAGTATGATATAAATATGTCAGAACAGTGAGAATATACACATATATATGAAATGACCCACGTGTACGGCAACGACCCCACCTCCCTCAATAACAGCGTCTGCCACATCAATAAAAGTGCGGACGATTTCGTCGGACGGATTTGACCCATCTTCGAAACAGAGATCAAGATGTTTGATTCCGCGATCCAAAAATAGCTGTTTATCGTAAAGTTCTGCGTTGAGACGGACGACGAGGTCGACTTTATGTTTCTCAAAATATTCGAGGCAATTGCAGAAAGCAGAATTAAGTTTACGTTGTAGAGCGAGTTTCCGAGGTGATTTTGGTGGTGAAGCCATACCCGGTCGCACAGGGGATGTAGGAGCTGCAACAGCAGTAGCAGTCTCGATTTCATTCCTCTGCTTTGTCCACGCATAATCTCTAGGCGATGCAAATGCGATGAAGTTGGGTGTTATCCAGTTCCAGTCACCATTCTCGACCTTCTCATAGAATTCGTAGTCTTGGAGGTCGAAAGTATCCAGGTCGATAAGGCGGTTTTGAATTCCTTTCCAGAAACCCCACAGACAGTCATGAATGCTAAGGTTGAAGGTAGAAGGGCCACGCCCTGCGTCTCTAAAAGACATAAACTCTAGTTCGCTTATGGGTTGGAAACAGCGCCATGGACTGTAATTATGGACGATTAACTGAGAGGGGGTGAATACGTAGGATTTTGTGAGATGGCGAGTCATACCATGTACAAAGCCATCAACAAAGCAGCATTAGCTTTACGGCGTGGATCATCGGAAGAATAGAGAACAAGACGGTGTGCACTGAGATCTTCGTCCTGCAGCGATCATGATCGCGTGCAAACGATCGAGGAGAATTGGACGCGTACCTTCAAAAGGCCGTGAATCAATAGGCACGCCTTGTAGACCATTGCGAGGTTCAGCGGGCCCCAGTCCTGATAGAATGAGGTGTAGAGCAGTTGGTCATCGATTGTAAAGTAGTAGTAAATTGCGTCATCGTCCGGGGAGGGAGCTGAAGGACCAAGTGGTGCACCCATGTGAGGTTGGGGGCGAATCCTTGGTGCATTTCCTGAGTTTGAGGCTGTGCTATTGAGAGATTGGGGAGATGGTGCGGGGTAGGGGAAGGTAGTAAAGTAAAGTCTAGAGATAGAATTAATTCAGAAAATTGGACAAGACCGGTCGTGAGAAGACTTTCCTGTCTCCAAAATAACAGAGTGGTGCGCAGGCTGGTGCCATAGGAGCTCGCTGTTGTGAACGGCGACTAGAACAGTAGAAAGCCTCGTGGTGGTCAGAGAGAAAGACGCGGTTTGTGAGGCAGGAACAATTGCCGCTATCAAGCCTCGAGGAAAGAACCACCTTACAAAAGGAAACGGGTCCCGTGACCGTCGCGTCCGAGTCAGGCCTTTGCTTTCTTCGATTGATATCCTTTTGTTCCACTCCTTTGACGGATTTTTAAATTAAAGCAACTGCTCTCACTCGCCACAGGCAGCTCCCAGAATCATAAAAGAAATTATCCTCAAGAGTCGACCAAGGATAATCCCAGCTCTGTGGCAAAAATAGTGCGTCTGCAACGAGGCAAACCGCTAAACCAACGTGGGGTACATATTAATGTGCGGCAGCGTCTAATTCTAGGCGAACAGACTAGGAAGCCTAAATGCAATACCAAGGCAGGGGGTCACGGGCGTAACTGAATCGAGATAGACTTGTGAAGAACACGAGTATCGGATCTTATGATGAATTTATCAGGGATCTTAGCGGCGCGAATGGTTTCACAAGGCATCAAAGGCGATTGAAACGCACTCTTGAGACGTTGTCAACGGTTCCGCCCACACGTTCAACCGGTGCTGTAGCATTTCAGACTGTTGTACATAAGACAAACTCTCAGGCCGAGAGCTTAAAGAGTCAGAACAAAGTCATTAATATGATGGTTGCTAGTCTCATCTCATGCAACGCTGGCACATAGTACTCGGTGGTATTACATGCTCTCTCCGAGAGAATTATAAAGTCTTCGGATGGCAGGCTGGAGGATGGCATCGCGTTGTTTGTTCTTGTTGAAGCACGTGTATGTATCGGAAACCGCGACACCCGTCAGCACCAGCTCGCCTGGGAGTCCACCGTCAAAATCGTTTTGATCCCAGTAATCCCCTGGAATCACGCATAAACGCGTTTAACTGTCTTCGTCATGCCTGAGGGTCAGATTTTTAAGGTGCTACTACTTGCTATCCGTTAACCGCCCTGCACTGACCTCATCCATGTGGCCCATAATCTCAGGCAACTTACAGTGGGATTCCCGTGTTCGAGATGTGAGTCGTTCGTTCCACATTCAAGTCTCAGCCTCATTCATGGCTACGCGCCAAGGATGTGCAAGGGCGTTGCTGTCATGCGCCGGCGCGCTGACTCGTGGCTCAACGCGACTCAGATCCTGAAAGTCGCGGGATTCGATAAACCTCAGCGAACCCGTGTGCTCGAGAGAGAAGTACAGAAGGGCGAGCACGAAAAAGTTCAGGGCGGGTATGGCAAGTACCAAGGTAAGCCATCTCCGCGATTCCTTTTTTGTGATCACTTGAGGAAGATGCTCCACTACAGGAACGTGGATACCTCTTGAACGAGGTCTCGCTCTGGCAAAACAGTACAACTGTGAAGCTGCTCTGCGCCCCATCATTGATTTTCAGCCAGCAGCTAAGAGCCCGCCTCTGGCTCCTAAACACCTTGTCTCTACAAGTACAGCGGCTCGTCCCCCGCGTCGCACCGCTGCAGAAGCAGCGGCTGCCCTTTCTGCTACTTCTCGCTCGCGTCGGAATGTTGAACCCCAAGTTGAATCCGACCATGAAAATTTATCCGTTCATGCATCAGAGGATGGATCCATGACATCCTCACCTTCCCGCGGCTCGTCAAGTTCACGCACTCCCTCACCCATAGGAAATACATTTGGATCGACGGATGCTACTAGAGACCGTCGCAGTGGCAATCGTCGAAAGCCGCCACAGCGCCACATAGATGAACGCTATGATGACGAGGGTTCAGAAGTTGAATCCACGCAGCCTAACGGCGCCACCGACCCACGCGCATACGCAGACCAAATCCTCGAGTACTTCATTTCTGACTCGAATCAAGTCCCCCAGGTTCTCATTTCTCCACCGCCTGATTTTGACCCAAATACTGCCATTGATGACGATGGTCATACGGCATTGCATTGGGCCTCAGCAATGGGCCGCCTACGTATTGTCAAGTTATTGATCACAGCGGGCGCAGAAATATTCAAAGTAAACAAAGCAGGCCAGACCGCGCTCATGCGAAGTGTCATGTTTGCAAACAACTATGATGTGCGGAAATTTCCCGAGCTGTACGAACTTCTTCATCGTTCCACACTCAACATCGACAATTACAACCGGACCGTGTTCCACCACATTGTCGATGTTGCAATGTCAAAGGGAAAGACACATGCCGCGCGGTACTACATGGAAACAGTGCTTAACCGCCTAGCTGACTACCCAAAAGAACTCGCGGATGTCATCAATTTTCAAGACGAAGACGGTGAAACTGCGCTGACAATGGCTGCCCGGTGTCGGAGCAAGCGTCTCGTAAAACTTCTCATTGACCACGGGGCTAATCCAAAGATCATCAACAATGATGGCAAGAGCACTGAAGACTACATTCTCGAGGACGAACGTTTCCGTGCATCTCCGGGCCCAACCTCACGCCTCTCATCGATGGCCTTCCGCAATGCTCAAGCGACTCTCGGTCCCACAACCTCCAATGCTGTGACGTTGGCCTACCCTATGAATGGTGATAAGCCGCCTCTCCATCACTCTGTCGCAGCGCAGAAGGCCAGCACGCGCTGTGTCAATGACATCACGAGCATGCTGGACAGTCTCGCCTCGTCATTTGACCGCGAACTGCAAGAAAAAGAACGTGACATGACACAAGCACATGCACTCTTGCAGAACATTCAGCAGGAAATTCTAGAGAGTCACCGCGCCGTAAACCAGCTCAAAACGAAAGCGGAGGGACTGCAGCTAGCGAAGAGTGTGCTTGTAGATTTGGAAGGACGGTTACTCGACAAGATGGGGAGGCGGTACCGTCTTGGCTGGGAGAAATGGGTAAAGGATGAGGAGAATCGCGAAATTTTGATACGGGACGCTGCTGATGGAGAGTTGATGATCACAGCAGCGACGGTGCCTTACCGGACGGATGATGACATTGAGGAAGTTGCAGAGCCTGGGAAGGACAAGGGGAAAGGGAAACGAAAGGCATTACCCCAAGAGGAGGACATATCAGACCTGTTGGCGCTATATGCTGACGTGCCTACGGATCCGGAAGCACTTCGAGCTACCTGCGATGCCTTACGAGAAGAGATTGGGCTGCACAGGAAACGAAGGAAAGATATGTTTGACGAGCTGGCGTCGTTCCAAGCAGAGGCGGGGACTGGGGGACGAATGGCTGATTATAGAAAACTGATTGGGGCAGGGTGCGGTGGAATGCAGCCATCGGAAGTGGACAACGTGATTGGGATGTTGCTCGAGGTGATTACATTTTTTCGAGTATTGGCTATATGTCTCACCTTTTCTGCTGTAGACACTAGAATCGGAGGAACCCAGCGCTTCATCGACAGCATGGAGCGGGTCCAAAGCTGGGCCGATGGGCTGACGGCTAGATTTGTTGAGGCGTTGGTAATTTATGACATTCTTCTCTTGTAATCATACCGAGCCTTTATTGCTGGATCTCAACTTCAATACAGACCGCGAACTCGCGTCTTTCTGCTGGAATATGGAAATTTTTATCAAAATTTTCCCTACATGTGAAGAACCATGTGGAGACTACAGTAACATTGATGTTGCCCTGTGATCCTGATCAGACAAAGACAAGCAGTGGCAATGTGACTACTTTGCAGTCATTAGTACTAATGCCAAATGAAATATAGAAAAACTAGTTTGCATTTTTAATTGGATGAATATAAAATATGCCGAGAATAAGCGAGTCGGGGGTTGGTGCCAACACTGTTACTAAGTTGATCTTAGCTAGAGTCTGGCGGCTTGAGGAGGCCTAAAGGTTGCTTAGTCAGCTAATCACTTTTCCTCAAGTGGTCAACGCAGTGCTCAGTCTCGGACTCGATGTCACTTACCCGTATACAGGTCCAACGAGCTACTACTGTCTCGCCATGGACGAGAGATTTTCGACATCTTCTCCCTGTCCCGAAACACTTCCAAAATAGACAGACATGGTTCGACCCCATCACAAAGGCCGTACGCGTCAAGGACCGCATAAAATACTGGAACGTCGTTCCAGGCGATCAAATTTGCATACGTGGTGACACACGCAAGACCATCCACGAGGTTCTCAGCATAAATAAATTTACCAACCGCGTCTATTTGAAGGGTGCCAACCTCGTGCGTAGCTAATTATACTGACGGTACTGCACTGGTTTTTCGGTGCTGACTGGATGGTTTTGTAGCACGAGGGGAAGCAATACAAGACCCCGGTCAACCGTAGTGTGCACTACTCAAAATGTATGCTTTACGTGGGTGAACAACTGCTAAAGGCCACCTCACCTGGTGAGCAGCCCAAGGCGATCTCGTAAGTGTTTGCACCTGTCCGTGTCCTTGCTTTTGACTGTATGTTGTCCACAGTGTGTTTGCGAGACGTATTAGTGTGCGAAAACCTCATTGGGATCCCATTCTCTACCGCTGGAACTGGAAGCGTCTGGTGCTCGCTACCGATCCATATACCTCGGAGACAAAGATCGAACTTGCATGGCCTCAACCGGAAGAGAGAGAACACAAAGAACGTCAGACACTCTTATTTTGATTTGAATTTATTTTCTGACCTCAAGGTGATGTAGCTAATCCATTGTTGGACACGACGCCTGAGGCGGTTCGGGAAATAACGTACAAACCACCCGTGTTCTCTCTATCCAAGTTGATTTCCCTCAAGAGCGGCACAACTGAGAACGCGTACCTTAGGACACTGTTCAATCCTTCCGCCGTTCCTTTCGACCCATCATCGCCGATGGAGGTACATGTTGTAAAGGAACTGAGCAATCCTCATAGCAGAGCGAAGAAGCAAGCGCGCTGGCAGGCTGCTATGAAGCGCAAGAGCACGCTTTTCAAGAAGTTCGTTGCCCAGGAACTTGGGCATCTCAATGGCCGGAGTATTCGTGATGCACGCGCCGAAGCTGCTTTCAAATACCGGCAAAGGCTAGAAGAGGAGAGAAAGTCAGAAAAGAAACGGAGGTGGTTGACCAAGGACCGTCTTGCGAAGATGCAAAGAAAGTCTCAGCGCAAGGCAAGGAAGGCGGAGAAACAGAAGGAGAAGCTCAGCCAGCTGGTCTTGCGGGATGCGCCAAACCAGTTTATTCCTGGCAAGTCTGCGAGGAGATAAGAGGCATGATATGGTGTTGGGGGATGCTTCTAGCTATAGTACACGCTTGATTGTTTATTCAACTGCTGATTAATTGCTTCCCCGATTATCTCAGATATCTGGATCCCTGTGGCCAGAATTACTGCTAATTGTGACGGTAGAAGTGACAGAATCACCACTTCTGCGACTTGACAACATATATTAGATGAAAGAGCATCAGCGCGTCGTGCACATCCCACTGTCCATCATTGTGTGAGGTGCTATCAACCTAGCATGATCTCGTCCTCAACAGATTTTGGTGAAACTCTGTGACCTCGGTCGATATACTCCAACTCTGCAAAATCATTCTTGGTAATACTTCATTTCCGTCAACCAGCACTCACTCTTATTCCAAGGCTTCTTGCTCACCGTGACGATAGCTCAAGTGCTGTGTCGATCTCATCAACTCACATTTGAGTGATATAGATTCAGGACCTGCAAGATCATCACCATTGCCCATACATACAAGATTGGCTTCCAGATCGACCGAGTCAATGCTTATGTTTCACGTGAGAGTAAGGTAGTTTGGGAGTTGGTTGTCATGACCTTGGAGGCGAAGATTATCTGGCCAGTGTTTGCAGGACCAGTACTAGTAGTTACAGTATGGCACCCAGATTTGTTGTCAACCTTCTCGTCACAGAATGAAATTGTTTGTTGGTTATGAAGGGAGATAAATTTCTACTCTAGTACTAGTGACTCTACGTAAGGAAGTGCAATTGGTCCAAATCACTACTAGACTCGTGACCAATTATGTCTGTCTAGCCATCGATTATCTCTTAGACATCCCAACCTATGTGTTTTAACATCATTCGCTGTGATCCCCGCCTTCGTCTTGTGATTTGACCCAGGCGGAACCGGCCGCCGCCGCTATGGCCCGAGGCCCCTCATTAATTTGGCAGAACCAATGGCGGACTTCTGCCCACAACACTCGAGCTCTGATTAATGCAAACGTGTGAGACCTGCTTCAGAAGGCCAGGTTGGCAGATTAATGGAATAAACTAGAGGACCGGTAGGACCGGGCTGGCACTTGCCCTGAGCCTTCTGAACAGAATCGGATCCGAGCACTTCTTTCTCGTTTCCACCACGCCCGTCACTGCCGTCAGCGCTGTTACATTCATAAACACAAGCCGCGAAGCCTTTCTGACATGAATATTCATGCGTCTGCTATAAGTTCAGACGTCGGAGGCGGCATGTCTAGATCTCGTATAAGCACAGAAGTCGATCACGACGACCCGGATATTTCACACTCACCAGATATGCATGGAGATGCTCGTATACGCTGGGTATATTTTATGCTAGGAGCCGCTACTCTGCTATCATGGAACGGTATGTCTATAGGAAGATATGGACCAGTCAATAACTGATATCTTCCGCCAGCAATGATCAATGCGAATCCATTCTTTATGTCCCGACTGTCGGGTTCACCACTGAGGACGTCATTTAGTTCGTATTTGTCCAGCGTCTTCACCGCTAGCAACGTGATTACATTGGGATATGCGATTATGACCTCGAAACAAGTGGGTACTGCATGCATGAGGACGATTCTCTGACCATGGCGTACCTTTTAGTCTTCCCCTTACAGGCGCGCCTTCTGGTCCACTGCGCTCACCTCAGCTGTCGTCACTATACTGTTTTTGACAACGTTCCTCCATCCTAGCCCAGTTCCATTCTTCTACTTCATCATGATAAGCGCGTTCTGCTTGTCAGGCTGTGCTTCTTATCTATCGAACTCAGTATTCGCCGGCGCAGCACTCTTTGGCGCACCTTACATGCAATCAATGATGTCTGGCCAGGCCGCAATAGCTGTTGCTGTCAGTAGTGTGCAAGTCATCAGCTCTGCCATCTCAATTTGGGGAACCAATTCACTGGCTCCAGCCTTTAATGATACCGACCCTGATGGTAAAGCTGAGGAAAAATCTGCGCGCATATTCTTTGGAATTTCTGCGCTGTATATGTTTGCCACGCTTCTTGCATATAGGTGGCTAGCATCATTGCCAGTATATGCGACAACTATGGGAGCTCTCGAGGATAACGTCAAGGCCCGAGTTGTCTCAGACGAAGTTGACGAACAGCAAC
Organism: Suillus bovinus; assembly: GCF_016758785.1. Lineage (NCBI taxonomy): Eukaryota > Fungi > Basidiomycota > Agaricomycetes > Boletales > Suillaceae > Suillus > Suillus bovinus. The sequence goes on along the minus strand of NW_024542059.1, from coordinate 426,064 downwards.
CTCTCCTGCCTGCGGCGCTGTCAAGTGCAGCTGAAGGCAACCATATTTTCCGTATTCTCCAGAAGAATTTAATTTATAATTTTTCTGTGGGATTTGTTTTCACTGTGACTTTGGTATGTTTTATGGGAATGTCTGCCAGCGTCATATTCCTCACCAGCGTCTGTAGGCTGTTTATCCGGCCATCACTGTCACTATCAAACCGACGAATCCGAATACTCATCCTTTACTGTTTAGTGCTGTACACTTTTTGGTGTTCAGTTCCGGTGACTTTGTGGGACGATACATGTGTTCCTTCCCACAAGTCATAATCTGGTCGGCTCGACGTGTTTTGGCTCTAAGCCTCCTTCGGACCCTGTTTATCCCTGCGTTCCTTCTATGCAACGTGGAACTTTCACTCCATGTTACGCCGTTCATCAGCTCTGACTTGGTCTATATGCTACTCTTGGGTGCTCTGGGCGTGTCGAACGGTTATGTATCCACTTTGTGCATGTTAGGCGCGCCCTCGTTGGAACACAATAGGAGATTGAAGGGTCGGAAGGAAGATGTGGATGTTGCTAGCACCGTCGCAGCTTTCTGTCTGATTGTGGGATTAGCTGTTGGCGGATTTGCGAGCTTTGGAGTGAGGGCTATTATCTGTAATTGCGACCCGTTCACGTCTTAGACTTCAGGTTGTCGCCTATGCGCATACCTGTGATACCATGGAATGATTTAGGACTACAATTGTATTGAACCCATGGACTGACTAAGCTACTCCATGAGGTAAGATAACGCGGACCTGAAGTTTTCCCAGGTTGATGTCACCCCTGGCACGGAGGAAGCCGACGAGAAGTACATGCGTTCCCAACTAACACGACGTTTCTGTGCTTCAAACGCGCCTAGGACGTGTCATGACTTCAGGGTCTCCAATAATCATGTGACACGGAAACCTTCGCATTATGGAATCGATTGGGGTCCCAGGGAACAACATACGTATGGCTCTGTCCAAGTAAACTCGCTTGAAATATAATTTAAATAATAGTACGTAATGTCAATGAGCTACTAGTACTACGGCGACTGAGTTCGATGATATCGTATTAAATTCATACCCTTCCATACCCTACCATACCATGATTGGTCTGGCAGGTTCTGCAAGCAAACAGGAAGCGGAGAGGCATCTCGCTCCGGAGTCATTCATTTCCATAGAACAGCACTCCTCGGGTTATATTCCCCTACATTCACTTCACTCTCACAACACCCGTTCGTCTTGCATCAACCGTACTGAACCCATTAACTAACTTTTTCATGTCAATAGGCCCTAGCATGATGCCACAGGTTTCAACCACCACAAACTCGGGGGCTGTTTATCATGCTCTCCCACCAGCCGCGGGCGATGACGATTGCGACACCGAACTCGAATTGGCATTCGATGATCCTGGAAACTTTGTCGTTGATCAGGTTGTCGATAGTCGAATATGGTGGATCTACTTCATGCTAGGCTGCGCGATCCTCCTCCCTTGGAATGGTGCGTAACAATACTTATCTCTCCGTCTCTGGAAACGCGTTATGGTCCTAAACCATGTTTCTTGTCCAGCAATGATTACCGCCACCTCGTTCTTCTTGTCTCGCTTGGCTGGCTCACCATTGAGAGCAACCTTTACCTCATATTTGACCACCACTTGCAACGTGTTCAATATATTTGCCCTGGCACATGCCACGGCGACTTCGAAACAGGTTGGATCCTGATTTCTTTCTATAAAGTCTATATCACGTTGACCATCATATTGCTAGTCATCACCCTCTCGACGAGTTTTCTGGTCTGTCGTATCAATCACACTCACCATCGTTCTCCTGTTCTTCAGTACCTTTGGACACTACCAACCAACGACCTTCTTTTTCTTTGCAATCCTATGTGCTATATCTTTGGCAATATGCGTCTCATACCTTTCCACGGCTGTCTTCGCTGGAGCTTCCCTCTTCGGGGCTCCTTACATGCAATCTATGATATCCGGCCAGGCTGCCATAGCTGTGGTTGTTAGTGTGGTTCAGGTGATCACATCCACCTTGTCTGTGTGGGGTTCGACACCGGAAACAATTGCCGCGTTCATATCGAACAATGGCACTAAAGACGGGACGGCAGAGCAGGATTCTGCCCGTATGTTTTTTGGAATATCCGCATTATTTATGGTAAGCACCTGCGTGGCCTATGCCTGGATGGCACGGTTGCCAGCCTACGAGGCCACTGTAGGTATTTTGGAACAAAAAGTCAAGCTTGAAGCGGCAGGGGTCGATGACACGGGAGGGCTCGTCTTTCGCGATAGACATCAAGCAAGCCTTGAAGAAAGAGATCAAATAATACGTGTATTCAAGGCGAACATCCTCTATGAACTTGCTCTTGGATATGTCTATGTGATCACTTTGGTGCGATAACTCGATTCATTACCTGGCTGCGAGTTAACTCTTTGCTTTAAGACCATCTTTCCTGTTATTACAATTACCATACAATCGACCAATCCCAATACCCATCCATTGTTATTCACCGCCATTCATTTCTTGATGTTCAACCTCGGCGACTTCTTTGGACGATACATCTGTTCTTTTCCGATATTAATAACGTGGTCCACGACACGCATACTGGCGTTCTCGATCGTCCGTACCTTGTTTATCCCCATCTTCCTTCTGTGCAACACGGTACAGGGCCCTTCTCGTAGCCCACCCATAATTAGCTCCGACTTTATTTATATGCTCCTTGTCGGTGCTCTAGGCCTCTCAAACGGATACCTTTCTACGCTCTGCATGCTGGGTGCATCCTCTCTGGAGCACAACCCACGATTGCGACAACGTCGTGAAGACGTCCCCATTGCGAGCACCGTGGCTGGTTTCTGTCTTGTCGTGGGTCTTGTAATCGGGGGTTTTGGAAGTTTCGGGGTGAGAGCTATTATTTGCCAATGTAATCCTTTCGTAGATTGAGCGCGTATACCCTAAACCCATACATACAACGATATACCAAAATCCTATAGTACGATACTACAGTGGATGAGACGATTCGTATCACGACAGACTGCTACTGGGTGCTCCTGGAAGACGAGGGGCTAGATCCTTTGCCTGTGATGTTTGCCTCCGTCGTCGGTGCTCCGAGACTCTCAGGGCAAATATATCACGATGTAAAATATACTTCTCGTGGGTGGGCTTTGGTGATAGAGAACCCGACGTGGGCAAAGATCCCGGCACCTTTGATGACTTCTCTGACTTGCCGTCATCCTCTTTCTTTTCACCTTCGCCGGCTGTTTTGTCTTTGTCTTTGTCTTTGTCCTTATCCGCCTTCTCCTTCTTGCGTTTCTGCTTCTCCTCCCACTCCTCCCTGAGCTTCGCGATCTCCTCAGCACTAATTCCTATCTTGTTATCGCTCTCCAGATCGAGCACGCGGGTAGCGAACCCATGGTCTGACAGGTGAACCGTGCATGTATACAGAAAATCGGAGGTATCTATCGTGGCGAGCACGGCAGTCGTTGGCTTATAACAGATGTAGCATGCTTTCGCGGTCGCTGTGATCTAGTTCTGATTTGGTACGGATAAAACATCGATGGATTTGCTGGAACATACTCGCTTGTAGTAAAGATTCGGGAACGACATGGTCGCAGCAGCAGCTTAGCACGTAGCGGGGGATGCTGCTGATGTTTGTGAATTCAGCTGTGATCAAAAAAAAAGTCGGTTTGATTCACAGCATTCAGAGATCGATGCGGAAAAGAAGACAAAAAGGATCTTGGCGCCGGAAGATGGTGATAAGAATATGTCTTGTCATGTGCAAGCGATGTGACGACAACTGCCAGTGCAGCACCCCGACTCAAGTGACTGAATTTCTCCGGCCCGGCGGCCAGCGACATAAAGGAACGGAGCCACCACGATCCGCAAAGTCACCTTTCTCACTCAGACGATCATCATCATGAGCACGGTCGGTAAGCCCATCACCTGCAAGGCTGCTGTTTGCTGGGGTGCTGGTGAGCCCCTCAAGATCGAGGAAGTTGAGGTTGCACCCCCGAGGGCTAATGAGGTCCGCATCAAAATCTTGCACACCGGTAAGGAGAGGGGGATCTGCACAGCCATCTTATCCGCTGATAATAGCGATCTTGTAGGTATATGTCATACTGATGAGTACACTCGCAGTGGCAAGGATCCTGAGGTGTGCTTAGAGTTCAGTCGTGCGGTGATCTGAGCTCATCCGAAGCATCGCAGGGTCTCTTCCCCGTGATCCTTGGTCATGAAGGTGGAGGTGTGGTGAGTCAGAACACTTGATACTGTGCCTATTACTTCATCGCTCTTCCGCGTTCTCCAGGTTGAATCGGTTGGTGAGGGCGTCACAAGCGTGTCAGTTGTGAGTCCCAACCATAAGTACACTATAATACCTCTCCTAAACAACCTTTGCCAGGGCGACCACGTTATTCCGCTTTACACTGCTGGTGAGTCGGCCCCTGACGATTCTGAATTCCCTGCTCAGTCTGATTCACCAGAGTGCCGCGAATGTAAATTCTGCAAGAGTGGGAAAACCAACCTGTGTGGAAAAGGTTAGACTCCCGTATCCTGTCGAAACACACGAGTCTCACGATCATCGTGGTCAGTGAGAACAACCCAAGGCCAGGGCCTGATGCCTGATAGCACCAGCCGCTTCACGTGTAAGGGTCAAGCCATCCACCACTTTGTATGTATCCCAATTCCTGTAGCATCTGACGGTATTGATCCGTTCGAACAGATGGGAACTTCAACATTCTCGCAATATACTGTGGTGGCAGAGGTTCTCTGTCGTCGCTGTGAACAAGTCTGCGCCTCTCGAGAAGGTCTGTCTTCTTGGTTGTGGCATCACCACCGCATGGGGCGCAGTTGTGAAGCAGCAAGGCATCAGTATGTGATCATTAAGGTATTCCTGCTGTCACTTATACAGTACGCAGAGGGCTCCAATGTCGCTGTTTTCGGATGTGGTGCCATCGGTCTCGGTGTCATCTCTACTGCGTCGGTCGTCGGTGCTTCTCGGGTGATTGCCGTCGACACGAACCCTGCAAAAGAGTCTTGGGCAAGGAAAATGGGTGCCACTGAATTCGTCAACCCTATGGCGCTCCCGGAGGGCAAGCGTGTCCAGGATTACTTAGTCGAGATTACTGATGGCGGGTTGGACTTTACCTTCGATGCTACTGGCAATGTACACGTCATGCGTGCTGCGCTAGAGTCGTGCCACAAGGGCTGGGGTGTGAGCACCGTCATCGGTGTTGCTGCCGCTGGCCAGGAGATATCGACACGTCCGTAAGTGGTCTGGCGTTTTCTACAGTGTTTTTGTGTGCTGAAGGTTGTAATAAAGGTTCCAACTGGTAATGATCAGTTGAAATAGATGGTCAGCTGTGACTTATGGATGTATTCCAGGTTACTGGTCGCACATGGCGAGGTACTGCATTCGGAGGAGTAAAGGGTCGCACCGAGCTTCCTGGTCTCGTCGAAGGTGACTCGATTTTCAATGCTTTCAATTCATGCCCTGAACAATGTAATTTACCATCCAGACTACTTGCAAGGCAAGCTCAAGATCGATGAATATGTCACCCACCACCGCAAATTTGCGGAAATCAACGACGGTTTCCACGACATGCACGTATGTAACACCCTTCCTTATAAGCTCGACGGAAGTATAACCTTACTTCTAGGGCGGCGACTGTATTCGCTGTGTTGTCAATATGACGGAGTAAAAGGATGAGACCAGGGGTATCCACGAATGGTAGTCTTGCAACCTCGAATAACTGTTGAACACGAAGTGAAAATATCATTAGCAATTACGAAGCTCAAATAGATTTTTGGGCAAAGTAAATAATTCTGGTCATCGAGGTATAAATGCAGCATTAATAACTACTCTTGAGCCACCCATGAATTTCAAAAAAAGCACTACACACCACTGATCATCCGTCTTCCCCTGTTCCTCCCGGACAAAGCCGCCCAAAGTAATATCAGGGCTGCATTGACCTCCCTCCGTCTTGTAGCCGTCTTCTTCCACGTCAGTCTCAGCAACCCGAGAACTGCCAGCGAGAATGATATGTCAAGGAACAGTCTCCGCACGACAGTGAGTACTGGAGACCGGTTCTCGTTCCGACCAAAAAATATAAGAAGCTGTTTCACTGATACTACCACCCGTGACAATGGCTTCAGAACGAACGACCACATTCCCATATCATCCAAATCCCATTCCAGTTCTTCAGGACGATTATCCGTCGGACTGACTCTCCCGGAAGAACCTTTCGGGGGAAGCGAAACTGTGGATCGCTGTGGATGCACCACCTGGGACTCGAGCATATCGAGCCGTTCCGTTATTGCAGCCAGGTGGGTCTGAAGATTTTCGACGGCATGCTCCAGGGGCAACCGTGAGGGTGTTCGTATAGGCGCTTCAGCGCCATAAAACCGGCCCACTCGGAGGGAAAGAGCTGACTGAGTCTGCGGTGCATACTCGGGCGACTGGTATGTCCCAGAATAGTGCCCTGATAGAGGGTATACGGGTGAGGATGCTATTGGTACTGGTTGAACGAAGGCGGATTGCGTCTGGTAGGTGGGCATTGGTTGCATCGGTGGAACATTTGTGAGTCCAGATGGCGGCGACATGGCAAGCGAGCCGGCTGCAGGAGTACGATATCTTGAAGACATGGAAGAAAGTGGTCTTGGCTGTTGAACAGGCTCACGCACGGATGGGAGTTCGTGCGGTTCGTCGCCTGATTCACCATTTTCAGAACCCGAGCCATTGTCCTCTATAACTGCTGACTGTGCAGCATATTGAACTCCTGAACGGGTAGAGGAAAATAATTGACCAGGAATTCGATGAATATCGTTATCTGAGGTACCGGAGCTTGACGACTGTGAAGTCAGAGACCTCTGAAGAGAATCTAGGTGGAATGTATCGATTTAGCACAGGGAAAGTTTGACGCTGGACATACGGCTCTTCACGAGATTTGAGGGGTCACCACCATAAGACTGGAGTTCGTTCATGAGGTCACGGGCAACAGTCTTGTCCGAGTATTTACTTAGAACCTATACTGAAATTATTCTTGGGCATCATGGAATCATCTTAGTTCATACCTTCAGTAGAGCATCCACGTAAAGCCATTTGGCTTCATATAAATCGAGATCTTTATGCTTTGCCCATGCGTCCCTGTAGCACCCGTTAACATGTGATAACGCGACAGTGAGGAACTTGAGCATGGACCGACCACTTTGCCCGGCTTAGCATATCCCACATGCCTGGACGACCGCCCTGAACATTTCCAACAGTCGCTGTGCATAGCAACATGAGTAAGGAGGTGCTCTAAAATATCGTGTGAGCCACCTTGCTTGTACAAGCTGGTAATGAAAGTCAGTAAGCAAAGGTGAGCTTGAAGAAGCAAAGTCATGTAATGAACGTACCTATACATTGTCAGTTTCTCCTCATAACCTGTTTGTATGGGCCCAGTCTTTGGGAGGCCCTGCACTATCTCCACTGCCCGATCGAATTGCGCATCGATAAGTTCACGCGAATCCATCCCAGGAAATGGTGAAACAGAAAGGGATAAGCTTGTAGAAAATGGCGCGTGCAACAAGTTCACAGAATAGAGTACTTAAGGAAGTGATGGGAAAATTATGGTGGTGTCTGTTGTATGCCTGCAGCGTCACGGTGACGCAAACCGGCCTCATACTGAGCGCTTCACAGGCCACATGCTGGTTTTCGGAACTCGCCGAATGCACACCGGCAATAATCACGTCGCGGCAGGCCGACTCGGTAAATAGAACAATATTTTCCTTCTTTCGCAGTCTGACTATGTAGGAATACATAATATTGGGTAACTAGCGTGACCCATTCAACGTTCAAGTCAGCCTCACCTAAGGCGAACGCAAGCTTGTAGAAGTTGTTGGTCGTGAGCAGCGTTTAGCGTCATGCACTCAGTCGCGGCTTGTCAGTAAACAGAGCGAGATCACTTTAGACCCACTTGAAGCCTTCGCAATAGTCTTTCTGCCCCAGAAAGCCCAACCAGCATGTTTCATAGTCAATATGAAGAAAGCCCTTGAACATCATTGCAGAAGGTTAAGAAATCCTTTTATTCGGCACATTTCTCTCAGTAGGATTAGAGGCATAATTGTGGTGGATAATTGGCCCAAGGCTACTTGGGCCAGCGTGAAAGCGGCATTCCAAATAACTTGAAGATTAGATGATTTTACATGAATTATTCCAACAGTCCCCACGGAGGCGCAGCCAACTAAACTTGAACTTGAACGCCCAAATGCGAGTCAGTATGAAGGCAAGCCTGCGCGGTATTTCTGGAAGCTGAATGAGCATAAACTCAACAACGATGGATGCTCTGGCGTACATTTTAATTGGCTAAGATGAACCTGTTGACCATTTGTATTTCAATGAACCACTGATTTTCTCCTCCCGCTCACTAATTTGTTTGCCTGCATACACAGGTAAATCTGTGTCCGCTTCTCTTGGTAGATACGAGCTCACCTCTCCAGTATAGCTTTCCCCAAGCCTTTCCGTGGTTCCCCTCGAGCTTGAGCCGCGTCCGTGTTACCTGCCAGTAGCAGTTTCTTATACCTTTCTCCGTCCAACGGATCTGGTGCACGCGCTGGCCAACACCAGCTCCAGGGGCTCGAGAAAGCACCTGGTAGAGGTTGGCAGGAGTTGTTCGTAGAGATGGGGGAAGGGTACTCGGTAATAGGCCCTGAATAGCGCGAGCTGCTCGTTCCATGTTGACGGAAGAGTTTAAGCAAATACTAATGGAAATTATATATTACATCCGGTCTCCCATATATATCTCCCACGCTGTTCTACCTCTTCACCACATGCTACTGCATTCAGTCAGACAAGCAAGGCGCGTATGGTGTCGTTTTCTGAATGTTCCTTTGCAGTACTCGACGTCTAGAGCGACGGTTGAAACCGACAAGTACGGTATACCACTCACGCCCACCTGGTCCGTCCAGGAATTATTATCTTCTTATCCAGCTCCGTCGATATCACCAGCCACATTCAAACGATTACATGAACTGTCTGCATTATTACCACCCGAAGAGGGTACACCAGAATATGTAAAGCTAAAGCACGAACTCGAGGAGTTGATCAGGCTTGTGGAGGCAACGAAGCTGATCGAAGTGGAGGACACGGGCAATGTAGGCATCCCAGACGGGCGGGTAATAGCAGAAGGGTGTGGGGTACCCCTCGACAGAACACCACGCGAGGACGTAGATGTGAGGGGCAGGGATCTACTTTCATATGCGAGCCGTAGCGTGAATGGAATGTATGTCGTCGAGACAGATCGCTCCAGATGATTCACTCTTGGAGAACACACAAGTTCTACAGTCGCGCCCCGGTAATGGTTTTGCACCATTGTATAATCGAGTGAGTACGATCTTGACAGGGCCCACAAAAACGCTGACATGTATAGGAATCACCAGACATCCACGCAGCATTCATCCTCGACATCACAAGCAGAACTAAACCAACGCGTAATTGGCATCGATTCCGTCACAAAAAATAGGCCTCCTCTCGTGGTAATACAAAGGCAGCATATTTGGTGTGATATGTTACAGCGAGCCGTGCCCACCTGTAGAACCGAACCCACCTGCTCCACGTAATGTTTCATCGAGGTCCTGCTGGATGATCAATCACATAGCTAAGAACGTGAGTGAGCAATACGCACGTTCACTTCCATAACCTCAGGCGTATAAATGCGCTCGATGATCAGTTGAGCTATCCGGTCGCCTTCTTCGACTACGCACCCGATTAGCAACACATAACAATCAGGTTTACTCCTTTACGAACCTTGGAAATCTTTGTCTGAGAGATTGAAAAGAAGAACAAAGACGACACCTCTGTAGTCCGCATCGATGACACCAGCACCCGTATCGATCATGAATTTCGATGCTGAAAGGGAATCACTAGTCAAACACTACATAGCACACAAAATACGACCTACCGAGACCGCTGCGAGGTGCAACTCGCCCATAAGTGCCCACAGGAACAGCAATGGAAAGCTGAGTGTCAACCAGTGCCTTACCGTGCGCCGGAATCACTTTTTTCTCTGCGCTGTATTGTATTTCCCGGTCAAATTACTACGCCTGTTTGTCAACTGCGCGTTACCTGTATAAATCATACCCCGCAGCTAAACTCGACCCTCTAGTAGGAATCCTGGCCTTGTCAGAGAGTCTCTTAACTAGTAACTGCAATGAGGGAACAGACGCGTCGCCATCGGCGCTATCGGACACAGACATCCTGCGTTTCTTGAGTTGCGGTGAGTCAATGCCCATAATGTTGCAGTTGTGCTTTATGAAAGAAAAAGCGCGTGACGAGACGCGTCGGAAGTATATTTCTGAGTTTCAAAAGCGTGTCAACTCCGCCCTTATTACCATCTCGTACTTTGATGAACAACTGGCATGGTCCGACATGGATTTGTCGCAACTAGAACTCCCTATCACAACCTACTTTGCACGAAATAAGAAGGACAAGAAAGGGGCAGAGCTAACCAAGAAGAGGAAACTCTCGGTGGCTGCAGACGACTGTAACAGGGCAGCAAAGCGGGAGAGGGGGGCAGCAGTCTCTGCTGATGTGCATAAGGGTGTTCGGACTCTTCGGAGCAGCGCCAAACAGACAAAGAAAACCAAGAAGCAAATAAAGGTTTTTACTTCGAAGTCTCCGGTCTCATCGACCTCTAGTCGGAGAGAGAGCGCATTACCACCCGGACCATCTCACGATGTAGTGGTAATCGACTCATCACCCCAAAGGCCGGTTGCAGGCAGCTCCCACTTGACGAAGGGCACCTCAAACACTGCTTCCAATAGAATAAATACACCAAGTCTCACCGGGATCAAGGGACCTTCGCGTCTCACTGGTGTCCCAGAACAGTCTCTAGCCACTCCTCCCCCAACAAACCAGACGAAGAAGCGGACGCTGGGAATAAGCACTGCGGTGATCCAGCCTCACTCTCCCAGGACTACCCCCACTATAGTTCCTGCCATTGTGTCCTTGCCTACTCCGGTTACCAATGTACGCAAACCCAGCAATGTGCATGTAATGTCCGGTCTGCGCACATTCGTTGATCCAACATCGCTATGCAGAGCCAAGAATGCTTCCGACCCTCTTATACCACCGAGCCCCTCTGCGCCGCTCATTAAGAAGCTTACTGTCCCAATAGACACTGACAGAGACACCCAGCCAAGGAAACTCACGGGCGGCTCCAATGGGAGAAAGCAAGTAATAGATCCTGACGACCCTTTTATCTGTGCATCCCCAGACAACGAAGTGGTCCATGCAACCCCTGCGTCTTCTCCAGATTTACCATTTAAGGATCTGCATTCTGCTCCTGCTGTAGTTGAAGAACTCGTCCCATCATCACAAAGTCAGTACTTGCTTGCACTGGATGCAACACCTAGCCACAGACGGATAGCAAAACCAATACACTACGAGCCTGTCCCAAGCTCACAGTCGCAGGAGGAGGGAGTGTTGAGCATGACATCTTTGTCCGATGGCTTGCTGCACAAGTGGTCGCTAGCGAGGTCAGCAAAACATGCTCAGGTCACATCCGTTACTTACTAGTAACTTTCAGAATTGAAGCCAATCTCCCAACACCGCGTCCCATTGCGCACGTTGCTCATAATAGTCGCAGCGAGCGCAAACCACTGCACCAATTTACCCTTGGGTCAAGTCCTGCTACATCCCCCGTTACTTCTCCGTCGAAAGAATTCTCTCGTGCGTTTATTGCGACCAAGTCTCCAAGAAATGGAGTCTCGTTCGTTGCATTTCCGTCTCGCAGCCCTTTGAAAGGCACTCCACGCCGCATTTTAGACAAGATCTCGCCTCTCAAGAAGCCCATGAATGGTCCAGGACCTATGGAGAATGTTTGCCCTGTTGAGGACGATTCTGTCACAGAGCCGGAGTCAGAACCAGAAGCACTCAAACCTGCTCGAGATGATGACTCCGAAACCGAGCCCGAATCAGAAGCAGAAGTACTCAAACCTGCTCAAGATGACGACTCTGAAACCGAACCCGAATCAGAACCGATTGTCAGGTCCCCAATAGAGATCGCGAACCGTAAACAGGAAGACGTGGCCCAGCAGCCTCAAGCAACTAGAACTTCCATATCACATTCAAACCCATCTACCAAATTTTCTCCCTACAGGAAGCGGTATACACCCGATTTGTCATTCACTTCCTCACTGGACGATTTAATGCAGCAGGGCGCTGGAATGAGTGTCCCAGTGACACGCAGGCCTTTTTTATTACCTTCAAGGACTCCACCGCCGGCGGTGAGAGATTTCCTCAATATGTTTCAGGGCGATGGAAGCTACCCTGACGATTTCCCGGAGTCCCTGCGTTGTTAAAAGTTTAATCGCGTATTGGTTAGCAGGGCAAACAAGCAATCGTTGGATTAATATGTACATGGACATTGGTTGAATCACTTAAGCATTGGCGTTATTTATTGTCCGGTATACAAGTTCAGTAGTCTACTAAGTCCATCAGGTCAAGCTAAGCGTCAGACGCGATCGTAACAACAGAAGACCTTTCCATCATGACAACTGAAGCTTCGTCCTTGGCTTTTGGTGCAGTGGATATGCTGGGTTGAAGAGTGACCTCTGAATCGGTGATGAGAGGCAAACCCGAGCGTTCCCGTTGGATTGCGTTCGCACTCCTCTCAGCCAGCTCGCGTGCAGGACCTTCATCGTCCATGACCTTGTCGCCGAATACCTCACCAAGGTCTTCCAGAGTATGGTGGGCAGTTTCAGGATAGACGAACCAGACGATGATGAGAGATATGATACAGAAGCCGACGAGGACGAAGTAGTAGCCTGCATTGATAGCCTTGAAAAGCGGGGGAGTGATGAAGGCGACAATGAAGTTGAAAAACCAGTTGGTGCCCGTGCTGAGCGACATGCCCTTGGCGCGAGCACGGAGAGGGAAGATTTCGGCACCGAGGAGCCAGGGGCCGGGGCCCCAGGTGGCACCGAAGAAGAATAAGTATAGACAAACACCTGGAGGGGATGAGCTTTAGCGCATGTTTTGCTTGCAAGTGAAATGACGTCATACCAAAGAAGATAGCGTCAGCAGCAGAGACTCTGGCAGCTCCCAGAGGAAGACTGTCCGCGTAGTATTGGAGACCACCCACAATAGAAAGGGATACGGCCAGCGCGACACTTCCAAAAAGCAAGAACGCCCGGCGTCCAAATTTGTCGATCAAAAACATCGCAGGAATGGTTCCAGAACAGTAGATCAGAGCACAAGCACCGGAGTAGAGCAGGGAGCGGGAAATTGTGAAGCCAGCACGAGTGAGGTTGGATGGTAAGAAGTACAAGATGGCATTGATCCCATTGAGCTGAGCGAACATCTGGCAAGTGATACCGACGATGCATCGACGAGTGTATTGCGTAAAGAGTTGATGCCAGGAAGCCTGACCCATGTGTGCCTCGAACTCAACAGCGGCGATAATCTCAGCGTAGGTGGCCAGAATTTTTGGGTCTGAGACGTTTCCAGCGCCGTGCAAGTCTGCAAGGGTTATCAAAGCCTCCTTCTGGAAGCCATTCTGGGCCAGCCAACGGGGTGTCTCTGGAAGGTAAAACGTCCAGAAGACGAGAACAAGTGCAATAGCAGCCTGTACGATGTATGGGCCACGCCATGAGATCTCGGAAGGCATGGCGAAGAAGAAGCCATATCCGACCCAAGCGGAAACAGCATAACCGATATTGAGGCAGATATATTCGATACTGACAAACAGACCGCGGGCATGAGCAGGGGCTATTTCGCACTGCAAAATCGGGACAGTCATGGAGAGTATACCAACACCTAGACCCTGGATACATCGGCCAGCGATAAGGGCTCCGAGGTTTGGGGCAAAGATCTGGATGAGAGCGGCAATGAAATACATGATACCTCCGATACGGACAGCCATACGCCTGCCAAGAAGATCACAGAGGTAGGCAGAAATGACTGAAGCCAACAGCGCTGTTAGGTTTAAACAAGAAACGGTTATAGCTAGCAACAGGGATGTTTTAGTGACTGGAGAAAAAGAAAACTTGAGTCAAACCTTGTAGGAAAGGATCCACGCCGGTCTGGCCGGCTTGTATCTGCGCCATAGTAACTTCCTTGCCAAACATTCGATGAATAAAGGAAGGCTGAACCTGAGCCGATGCGATACTTCCTTGGCCATAGCCAAACATAGCGTCGCCGAGAGATGCAAGGGCGGACGACATATAGAGTAAAGGCCTCCCGACCATCCATTGCGGATAACGAGCAGTATAGGTCTTGGGACGAAGGAACATAGTAAGTATCGTTGTCGATATGAAGTAAGAGCGAATAATTGTAGTGGAAAGGCAACCTGCACCTGTTAGATAGTAAGTGAATGAAAGACTAGCTAGCTAGCTGGGGTTGAGGGGGTTTTTATATGAGCCAGGCTCATTGGAAACATGATGACGCACTGGGCTCAGATGTCTCAGACTGGTCACTGACATCCGATCCAAGTGCAAAGGCGAATGTTTTGAAAGCCAAATGAGCCTATGCCGACGCCAAAGAGCACTGGAGGAATATGCGGCATCAGTGAACCTCTGTGAACAAATGAGAAAGTTATTTAAAGCAATGTATTGTAGAGCATCACAACAATCTTCGTATATCTGCTGACTGCGCTTACATGAGAATATTTAGCATTGTCGAGCAAAGACGATTTTACAATCACGCCATCCTGGTTAGGCTTCACGGTGGCCAGCCTGGCGTATACTACCACGGATAAACGAGTGGTGTAGCCAGGCTGGTCGATCTCGGAGTGGCGTGGCAGGGCGGAGCGAGGAGTTTGAAATTTGATAGGTGCCGGTCGTGCCGAAGGTAGTTCCGATCATGATATAAGGTAGACTTTGCGCAAAACCAGCAAACCTCACGTGATAAAGCGTGATAAAGCGTGACAAAACCATTGATCCTGTATACGAAGGGAAACAGGACTAGTTTAAGAAAATCAGAGATGGATACATTGTAGAGGATAGCTCTAACTACAAATCATCCATTCCCGATTGTTTGTTAATGCCGTGTTGAGAGAGAAGATGTGTATTCTTTAGTCTACAGAGGTAATCAGAGTTCCACTAAGTCCAAATTTGAATGACCTGCCGCCATGCATGCCGTTAGCGATGTCCGGAGTGTCACTTCCACCCTCTTCACTACCAGGATGCCCAAGCGCTCATCAAAGGTGCGCTCGGCCCTTGAAAACCTTGGGCAGTATGCAAAGAAGAGGAAGGTTTCAGCACAAGCAGACAAGGACAAGGAGAATATTGGACATACTCAAATATTCTGAGTCATTGAAAACTAATGCCTTCTTTTTTAGTGCCCTACAGTAGACACAACCATTCCTGTATCAGCCTTGCCTCATGAATATAGACCACTGGCAGACATTCAGTTGTCTGTTGTCACTAAGGAAACTCTGGACATACCCATGGAAGATCAATCAGACTCGAGCTCCGAGTCAGACTCAGATTTGGACCGTGACCATGACTTGGATTCTGACTGCAATGAGATTGAGCATGGACCAAGTGAGGGCTACGAGATGTTTGAGAGTACGAGGAATTATGATAATCCTTGAGTTAGTTCTGTCCCTATCGCCAGCATGTGGAGGTAAGCTAATCACGGTTTCACACGATCTTGAAAATGAATCATTTTCTCACTGCACAGATTTGCGATCAGATCACAGCGCTTTATGGATGCTTATCACAAAGGCCTAAATGGGAGCCAAGCTGCTTGGGCAGCAAAGAAATATCGTGGACATCATGTTCTTCCTGATTCAATTCTCACCGAGCTCGATGCAGCACTTATAATCTAGGTAAAATTTGTTTAGCATTTGCATATAGTATACAACACATACATATCACATACATATCATCTACGTTATCATCAAACTACACTACTACTTACTTACTCTTCGCAGTTTATCTGCACTGTCCATAATGGGATTTCTCGGTCTTGAAAGGATTACCTGTCCGGCCAACGTACATGTCACACCTTGGTCACACCACGTGAGGTTTGCTGGTTTTGCACAAAGTCTACCTTACTACTATCCCTTACAGTCATTTCGTGACGGTCCACTATTTCGTGAGTCACACTCATGTCACTAATAACGAACAGTCACACTGGCCAAATTTACACTCCATTTGGCAGACTCAACTTGTGAATTTCGGACAGCTGATTAGGATGCTATACGACCTAGCAATAAACCTGCAAGCTATAGTACGTATGAAAAACATAGAACTAAGTGCGAATCATTACTGCTGTGTAAAATAATGCTGTTGGAATGTATGTGGATGAGCTGGTAGATATTGATACATCAAAGGATTATGAAGACCATGACTTGCCGGATGTGTGTGTTGACCAAAAAAATATGGTGGATGTGGTGCAGGAATACTGAAGCCAGTGTGGGATGGCGGAGGAGTGAAATGTGGTGGTAGTGCTTGGGAAGAACACCCAGTGCTCACCTGTTCATGGATTGCAGCTACAATGAAACATGCTGTCAAATTTAATGTCTGACATTGGCAGCCATGGCAGGTGACACTGAATTGTGAGTTTTGCAGGTGTCACACTGAAAACACAATCTCCACCATTTCTCAATCATTTTGTTTTGTTTCACTTGAATTATGCTAGTATAATATGTAGAACATACCCAGTGAAGTAGCTTAGCAATTACTTTAAAATTGAGTGCTGTAGATAAAAATCACAAAATAGTGGACCATCATGAAATGACCGTAAGGGATAGTAGCACAAGTTATGCGTCCAAATCTGCTCTTGCTCAGATTGTACACTATGTTAAGTTTCAACAATGAGTTCTGTATGACCTTTATTGCTTGCTGCTCGAGATACAATTGAGAATCTACCAACAGACTTTACGAGTGCCCTCTCAACAACATAACACCAGCAAGTTCACAACTCAATGTTCTTTCCCAAGGATCACAATGTCCAAAATTGTTCCAGCTCAGATGCCTCATATCATTACTTTCTGCAAGACAGGTTGTACTTTGAGCTGTGACAGGCTCTGGAAAGACCCTTGCTATGATTCTCCCTCTACTCCTTTCTCCCAACAAGACAGCTATCACTGTCACACCTTTGAAATTGCTGCAGTGAGATCATGTACGCTAAAGATACAACATTTTCACTCACTCAAGGCATTGAATTTGACCTTGTAAATAATAGGTCCAGGAGTTCAAGTAGTATGGCATTCCCTCGATTGCCATCAATCATAATACTCCAAATGATAAGACTTTCTGGAGTGTATGTGCAGTAGCTGTACACTCCTAGATGCATTAACATGATTTTTTCCCACAGTGTGTCTCTGCAGGAGCTTACTGTAACCTCCTTATTGCACCAGAGCAATTTTTCATTAACAAGGCTCATTTTATTATCACAGCTGGAGAACCCAAGGCAGGGGAGAAGGTCACATTCCATGTAGCATATGGCAAGCTCATGAAGGTACTGGTGCAACTTCCACTTGGCATTCCTGTTGCTCTTATCTCAGCAATTTTACCACAGCTGATACTCTAGTGAATTGTTAAATCACTGAATCTTTTGAAGGTCGTCAACTTTTCTATTGACTTTGTTGAAAATACAATACAGACACTTATGGTCTTGGCATGCTGATGTTTTTGCTCTTTTACAGCTCACACTGTCTGCATAGCTGACAGAAGAATGCGACATAGCAATAGAGTGGCTTCTTGTAATGGCTCTGTCAATGATATATTGAGATCAAACAAGAGGAGTAGTTTGGGGGTGACACCTTTTGATGACATGCAAAAAATGTTCTTAGTGGCTTCCATCTCAGCATCAACCTCATCAATGACCATTGCATTAGCAAGGAGTCATAAAATGATATGAAGTTGCTCACTTGCTTGCTCATCCATGTCCAACACATTCAGAAATTACACAAGCACCTTGCTTCAAAAGAAACCATCTCTCCAACTTGCCATGGAGGATCTTTTCGAGATTGAATACAACATGAGTTCCATGACTGTCATCCGCAATCCACAAAGTATTTTGAGGACATCAAGAATTTTTCCTTCCTTATTGAGGCTGGAAGGATTGATTATCCAAGCCAAAGGTTCAGGTTGCTGATACATCATCACAGGTAGGTATAATGCATGGAATGGAATCATTTTTATTGTCCTAATCAATGATTAGTGCTCTGGCATGATGTACTGTTGTATTTAAGAAGATACTGTACTTTTCATGGTACAAACGAAAGAGTTTGCATTATTGACAAGTAGTAATGTTACCCAAAGTGGCACACCGGCATCTGCAAAATTTCAAACTCCTTGCTTCGCCTGTCAAATCTCTCTGAGATCAACCAGTCTGACTACGTCAAATAATTAACATCTCAACAGTAGTCTAGACTGGTCATGAGTCTACATCCTAGTGACATTGTTCTTGATCTTTTTCAATTGGATGTATGTAGAAAAAAACAAAGGAGTACAAATTTATGAAAATCAATACAGACCTTGAATTAGATGGTCATGGAAGAGGATTGCAATGTGCTGAAGTGGAAGACACTTTGGTAATGTTCCCAGTGATGCAATGTAGAGATTTGCACTATTGCAGGCTTGCAATGTGTTATACTTCAGTTCATACTGTTACAAGAACATCTAGATGCTTGGGCCCCTACCATTTTTCTCCTTATCCTTCTCGTCTCAGCCCTTGCATCACACCCTTACCCCGACCTTGCTCTCATTATCCTCGTTATCCTCACATTCCCCTTCGCTCTCTACCTATTGCTTCAGCAGAGCCAGTACATTTGGCTAGACCCTTTCTCTGACGAAGCATACCCATGCTCCATTCCACCCGATGACTGATCCTGTGGACAGTCCCCTCTACCCTTACCATCTGGACGGTAACCTATGACATGATGCACACTGCATCCCTTTGCTCTGTTTCCTTTTCTCATTCTATGACTCAGTGTGCAGTCACACATTGTACTTATACTTAGACCCGCAGTTGCACAATTGTGCCACTGCTTGTTTCACTTCCTATCTCTGTTCTTTGACTCATTTCTTATTTGCACATTCTGGTTCATCTATGACTCACCTCGAATGTGCCTTCTCCTTTTAGTATCACCCTTCAACCATCTCTTCTTCTGGTAGTATGAGTTATCATTTACTAATATGCTTCCCCTCCTCTATATAAACTCGCTACCATGTAACTAGTTCTCTAACTTGAATCTACTTGGTTCTTGATCTCCTACTCTCATCAGAGTGATTCTCTCAGCCTAGCCAGCTGTCTATATTCTACTTTCTTATTTGCTCATTGCAGATAAGTCTCTAGTTTCGATCTTTACTCATTGACTTCGTCGTTGAGCAAAGCCCCTGTTATTAGTCGGACTTCTGTCCTTCTATTAACACAGATCTTACAATTAACCTTCAGATGTCGTAAGCCTTGGCAGATATGCTTATCGTCGAGCTCCGCTTGACATAAGCTACCCAATTTAGACATAGGCATAAAACCTTGCTTGCTGAAGCCTCACCAAGCAAGACTCCTAACCTTGGGCTAGCCCAAGGACATCCTCAACTGTTGATGACACATGCTCTGTTTGAGCATTGCCAACAGACACTATCCAAGTCCATAACACATACCACCTGGATTTGCAGCACCGACTTGCAGCATCATTCCCTGACCTTTCCCCAGTTATTTCCATATCAGGCGATGCTTTCCCACATCACATGACTTTCCCACACCTTGTGATGCCCTCGCATCACTCGCTTTCCTGTGCTTTCATCGCCCTATCATCCAGGAGCATCCATCCATTGTCCAGCAAGTCTCACTGGTATGTATTTTTGCATTTTTCAATATGGCACCATATTAGAGCATGGACCTTGACTCACATACATTATTACATACATTATCTCCTACTCGGCTCACTTAGCAAGATACATATATAGGACCACATTTTTCACCCTTTATTACAGACACCTTACCCTAAGGGAGTTCCCTCATCATGTCCATAGTCAGAGTTAGAATCTATTAGCAGTCCTTTTAGTTGTCATTCATTGAGCCCTCATCTATTGCTTGTTTGATTTCACATCTTCGCATTTTGCATTCCCACGCTCTTGTGCTAATTGTGCGCAAGTTTCCTGCACTTTGCACTTATGTTGCTCACCTCGCACAGTCGCTGCGCGACTGTGGATTTATCTTCCTTGCTTCCCCTTGGATTGAACGCACTTGTCCCTGCAAGCATAGCAGACTAGGCATCACAATAGTAGATCACTATATCAGCTTTTTGTGTCCCTCCCTTAGATTAGTCATTTGATCTTCATCCAGTATATTCTTGCTAGCTCAGGATGACTATAACATACATATAACTCGCTTGAGCATAGAAGTTATGAGTCTGTGTTGCAACAAGACCATTACAGCAGGGTTTTACATATTGCATGTATATTGGTCAATCAATGCTCATTGATTTTTTGTGTACATCAGGAAAAATCTCCCCTAGGTATCACCTGGAAATTGCTTGAACATGGTGTGTATTACGATGTTTTACTGGGTTTTATCATGATATTTCACATTACTGACATTTATATAGTAAACTGCAGTCCCCTGTCAACACCATCACAGTAAAGTGGAGGAAAACACAAAAACATAAAAAAAATGCAAAATGTTTGTAGCATCTACAGTGTACTACTGGTACCTTTCACACCAGATTCACACTTGCTGAGTTAAGGCTTGTACACCACTACTTGAGACAATTTGAGTACCCAGCATTCATATTAGATATCTAAATAGTACTACCAATGCAAAGAATGATTTTTTTTTTGCAATGTTGAATATTGTCATATCCTGTGTTCCGGACCCAGACGTATCACACACATCATTTCTGGATATCCGGATCTGACCGACTTCTATCTATGTCCGGATCCAACCCGCGTCTAACTTCCGTGCCTAATCCCTTTGTACGTTCCTATTCCAGTTAGACTATATATTTTCCATACCTCATTTCACTTCCGCCTTTATTTTCCTCTGTTCTCATCTCCGGGTTCATTTACTATTTTCGATAGACTAGTGTTTGACTTTTCTATACCCTCCATCCACAGCCTCGCATAGCTTCGGACCACACTGGCTTGTCCTCCATTAAGTCCTCCTAGTATATAAACCCTGTAGAATCTATGTACATCTTTAGTTCAAATATTATCTTAGACTCTGCTCATTCTCCCCTCCGTTCCGACTTGAGTTATTCTCTCGTCGACCTCCTGCTAGTCTTAGGGTCGATCCCGATAGACTTATCACCTCCACCTCTACCTTTGGTAGTCCTCTGCTGTTTCCTTTCTAGTTCAGGACATTCATCCGGATTAGTCTTATCACCTGTTCCCGAAATGTCTGCCGGAATTCCCGCGCATCGGACAATCGGAATCTGGACATCGTCCATTAGCCTTCGGAAGTTAGGGGCATGTACTTGGGTAAGGGGCGCAGCACACAAGCTGAAGCCAAGCCTTTCAGATTAAACCCTTGAGCACAATCTTAACAGTATATTCGAACTCACACCTTACCGAGTATACTTACATCGGATTTCATGGCACCTACACAGGTGCAGGCAGTTCTCAACGCAGCGGGTTTAGTAACCGCCTGATGGGACTCTACCCCCATAGTCGATGCCTTCACCAGTTTCTCGCAGCGCCGCGCTAGTGCGCAAGGCCCTGCCTCCAGCATCTCACAACTCATGAATTGCCCACATCCATCTACCCCCACACCCACTCCTGCCGGAAACCTTCCAAACAACGATTCCGATGATGAAAATCCTCTAGGTGGAAACATGCCCAGAGATGGTGGTGGAGATCCAGATGATGAATCTCTGGAAGACCCGACTGACGACGAAAACGAAGGTCTAGGTCCGCAGGACTTGGTTTTCCTCTGCCTATCCCAAGCTATCAATAACCTGGCATGCAACAACCGCCAATCATCCTCCTCCGGCGACTCTAAAGTCAAAATCCGAGAACCAGATACCTTTGACGGCACTGAACCCCGGAAGCTCCGGGCATTCTTTGTCCAATGCAAGCTTAACTTTCAAGCTAAGCCAAAATCTTTCCGTACCGGCCATACCAAGGTCAACTTCGCGCAATCATACCTCAAGGGCATGGCCCTTGAATGGTTTGAGCCGGACCTCCTTTCGGATGATCTAGCAGATCGTCCAGATTGGATGGATGACTACTCCGAGTTCATGTTAGAACTTCAAACCAACTTCGGACCGCATGACCCGGTGTAAAGAGTAGATCTGGGCTGGGCTCTACTGAATGTGAGTCCCTAGTCCTGAGAGATGCGAGTATGCTTCGTCCCAAGAGACAACCTAAGAACTACCTTGATAATGCAAGGGAAGTCTTATACAGTTAGAGAGTAGACAAGATATTTGGAAGAAAACCTCTTTAATGTTTGTCCGTAGTTCTGAGACTACTTCTGAAGTACCGAGAAACTTGTCCGATGCGACCAAAGGTCGTCCGAGGCTGCGAAAGTGTTGTCTGAGGTAGCATGATGCCTTCCGAGGCTTGCGAAGGCTGTCCGAAGGTCTATATATGTCGGTGTGTTGAATAACAGTATAAGACTTTGCGCAACGTCCGAAGTCCAGAACAACGCTAATCTATTGGGAACTCGAGAATAAACAAAGTGCGAAATTGGCAGAGGTCTAGCCAGACAATCGTTCCAAATGAACAAGGATCGATTGTGCAATTTACGATTATACCGAGGTGACTCTACTAATTACTATTCGAAGTACGGGAAGTGAAGTGCCCTATCAGTAGCCAGCGAGCAAGATTATATCCTACTTCCGTGAGAGGCCGGAATCCATAGGCGAAACTAGTAGCAAGATAAGCAAGTCCGAACCTATGTAATAAGCCGCGATGCGTACTGCTTATACATATTCCGAGACTCCCAACAGGATGCCGATGTTATCCGTGTAGCACTAAGATGTAGTCAACATATAGTTATAATAAAGGAAAATGCACCAGCGAAGTCAAAAGGATGAGGATAGGACATGGTATGGTAACTTGCGAGGTTCAGATGGGTCTTGGAACACGAGAACTGCCTGCGGAAGGTTCGGACAAGTGCGCGTGGCCTTCGGAAGGTCAAGGGAGGTCGGGGAATGGTATGAATGTAGGTGTTGGATTGCCTGGTTCCGAGCCCAGCGCCATGACCATTGTTACATCTGCGGGGCCTTAAATACTGACCGTCCTCGGTCACCAATACTTGAATAGACTTAGTGAAAATTCTGCGAATTTGGGCGCACATGACCAAAGTTCCAACAAGGGAAATGATGCGGGGTTCGGTGGTTCGGCGAATTGTGAGAAGTGGACAGAAAAATAGAAGTCCGCTGTGGTGAAATTGTTGTTCTCTATAAAGTCTTGCTCTTTTCTCGCCACTCGTTTCTTTCCTTAACTTTTCACATCACTATGTCCTTTTTCCAGTCCTCTGTTAACCCAGATGCCGAGCACATCATGTGCACATTCCTTGCTCTCGTCGTTGAGCTCGACCAGCTCTTGGCAATCATTCCAGAGGAGGACACTCCCTTCCTCGACAAGGAAGTTTGGTGCCATGACTGGTCCAAGTTTTTCGGAGTACTTCGTTCCTCGAGAGTTTCCTGATGATGCTGATGTTCTATTAGGATAACTTCTCCTCTTGCCAGAAGGAGGCAAAGGAGAAGGGTGTGACTCTCCCAATGTCTGGCAAAATCGCTGCGAAGGGCAATGCCTGCGTTGCCGCCCTTCCGAAGGTTCAAGATGCAGTTTGTGCGATGAAGGAGGAGGCCGCCAAGCAGGCCAAGGCAAAGGCTACAGAGGAGGAACGGGTGAGGCTCGCGGAGGAGGAATGGAAGAGGTTGGCGAGCGAGGAAGCGGCGAGGAATGTTGCCAAGGAGGAGACTACGGCACCGGATGAGGAGGAGAAGGAGTCATCCGAGGAGGAGGAGGAGGGGGAAGATGGTGATGCGGAAGCATCAGGCGACCGGTATGTTCGTCCTAGGGTGAGTCTTTCCTCTTTTTCTTATCTTATGTACTTAACGTTTTTCCTCAGACAGGTCGCATGTCGACCAAATCTACGCCGGCAATCCGGTACTCTAAGCGGTGCGCTTGCTGCGAGTGGCAGAATTCCGCCTGCTTTGGTTTGGCGGGCCAGAGCTGCCAACCGTGCAAGAGAGCGCACGTCTGGTGTGAGTACAGCACCACTCCGCCTAGTAAGTTCCTTCTTCCCTTTTCACTTACTCATACTAACACTTTTCTCTAGAAGGCAAGAAGGCTGTGGCGGCAACTCTGGCGCCGGTTGCTGGGCCTTTTCGCCCCGCAGCTGTTCCGGTGGCGTGGGCCATCTCTATCTCAGAGGACGATCACGTCGCGCCTCGCCTGGTCGCAAGAGGCTCGAAGAGGAAGGCCGTGGAAGCATTGGAGGAGGAGGTGGAGACTTTGGATGAGGTGGATGAGGCTTTGCAGAAGCAGTTCGAGGTGATGGAGGCCAAGTGTGTTCAGGCGGAGGGGATAGTGAGGGAGATGTGGATCGGCATGGACCTTATCGCTAGAATGATCACGAAGCGGTGCCGCATGCACAAGTAGCTATTTTTACTTTACTTTCTTTTTCTCATGCAAAGTCGCCGCCTTCGGGCCAATACCACAGAGTTCCGGTCCTTCCTGTGTGAATGTCTTGATCCAATACCATGTCCTCTTCCTGTACCTGTAAGAACTTTGCTGTGCCTAAGAATTGAATATAAGAAGTTTTTAAGCGCGTGATCATCGGAAGAAGATTCGGAACTAAGAGATCAAATACGGATCGTGCAGAGTACCATCCGTCTTATCTTCGTCGATTTGCTGTCTGCTTCTATTCCTTCAGATGCTCGGATTGTATTCCCTTGGTTCTGGAATTATCAAAGTGTGTGGTGCACTACCTCCGCATGAGAAGAAAAATATGTACAGTAATGTTCGGTGCACAGGGGTATATCTCAGAAGTCTATTGCTCGTTCTCGGAAATTTTGTGTGGCTAAATAAGAGTCTATACACTTGCGCACGGATAATATGTAAGTGGTTTCGGAATGTTTGGAGAGAAAGGGAGAATGGAGATCACCAGATGAAACCCGGGGTAAAACAGAGACTATCATACTAGAGATGGTTTTATTTGTTGAGTCTGAACTCAATATCTTCGTCTTCTGGCTCTTCTACCACTTCACTCGCAATTTTGTCCAAAGCTTTGTCGTCCATACCAGTGATTCTGGTTACCAATACTTTGGTGTTGCTTCTCGGGTAGTACGGTAGCAAGCGAAACACCACATATCATAACTTCGATACTGTTCCGTCTAACTCGCCTAATACGTATGATTCTCCGAGAGTCTGGCGAAGGACAATCATTGGTCCGATGTACCTCGGCTTTGTCTTCCGGTTTAGCTCGTACTCTATCTTCGAGTTCCGCACAAGCACTAAGGTGCCCGGAGCGAAGTCGTGATCTCAGATGGTGTTTCAGAACTTCATTTCAAATTCTCGGATGGACCGGAACCTTGCTTTTGTGACTTTGTCTTTGACGGAATCTAGATCTTCCTGCCGCTTCATAAGTTGGTGGGCGCGCCATGCTATAAGTTCGTCGGAAGTTAGTTTCTCTTGGTTCGGTAAGTCAACTAAGAAGGTTGCTTCGGCGAGATCAAAAGGAAAGATTGGTTCTACTCCATGTACCATGAAATGCGGCGAGAGTCTGGTGGATACCTGGATGGTTACTCTCTCAGCCCATAGTACCGCATGCGCAAATTGATACCAGCGAGACTCATCCCCCTCGCAACTTTTCATGATGGCCTCCCGGACATCTCGGTGACGTTGCTCAATGATTCCGTTAGCTTGCGAATTGTACAGTGATATTCGGACACGGTTGATGCCGTATCGTGCGACGAGGTCCTCCATTGCTGATATAATGGTTGGGGCGTTGTCGGTGACAATTTTGGTGATTGGACCCCATCTGCAAATTAGCTCTTCAAAGATAAATGATGCGACAATCTTCGCAGATTCCTTGCGGAGCATCTGCCATTCCGGAAATGCGGTGAGCGCACAGCGAGCGTGGATGATTCGGTCAAACCCGCCAGCCCTCGGCATCATCATAATGTCGAAACTTCTGGGTCTGTCGGATCTGGCACTCGTGACAGCTCCTGTCATACCATTTGATGTCATCAGTCATTAGCAGCCACCAAAATCTGAGAAGAAGACGGATTCGGATCGTAAATACTCCCTTGTGCCTGAGGTCATCATGTGCCTCTTTGAGTAGCTGATACCGCTTTGCTTCGGGGACAACAAGCTGATGCTTCCCCTGTGTATGTTTCCTCCATAGTCTTCCATCGAAGATGAAATACTGTCGACATGCGCTGATGAAAGTCTCGAATTCTTCATCTGAAAGTTCCGAGGGTCGTTCTCGGTTCTCTAGGAATTTCTGAATTTTCAAGATTCTCGCATCTTGCGCTTTAGCAATCTCGGAGTGCGGGATGCGGATATCGTCGGAACCACCTTCAGTGGTATCTAAAAATGCGGAAAGGACGGTGGGATGGGTTAGCGGGTTTGGTACGGATACGGTATACAGGTAGTGCAGGTTATCGGAGTCTATCTGCACAATAGCATAAGTGCGGTCATTGAGAATTTCCATAGAAAATGAGTATGAGCGGTCGAGCCAGTCCTCATGGTCGTTGCTTTCATCCGGATCTTTGGGTGCACGGGGTCTCCTTGAGAGTCCATCAACACCTGCGTGCTTCACTGCGGGAACATGAATTAGCGAGAATCGGAATAAGAGAATACCAGCGATCCATTGGTTGATCGTCGCATTAGGCTGGAGATCGGGGTTATTAATCATCCCTTTAATATACTTCGTGTCGACCTCAACCGTGAGGTTGGTGACACCAAAAATAAAAACTCGGACTGCGCAAAGTGCGTGGAACAATCCATATAACTTGAGTTTTGCTTGCGAATAGCGGGTTTCTACTTCCGTAAGCGCGATGGATCCGAAGCGGTTCGGGTAGCGTTTTCCGTCTTCGCCGACTTGGAGAAGAATAAATCCCATGGCAATGTTGGAGGTGTCAACAGCAAGGATGACTTCGCGACCACATTCATAGTCAATCAGACGGAGTGCGGGAGATTCTAATATCAAGTCCTTGAGTGTCTGCATTGCTTCCTGTTGTTCCGATCCCCATACGAATACTGCGTCCTTGCATGTAAGGTTGACGAGAGGTCGGGCAATCTTGGAAAAATTCTTAATGAAGATATGGAGGACTCCACATGTTCTGAGGAAGCCCCGCACTTGCGTGACGTTGCTACACTTGGGCCAATCTTGGATTTTCTGCACTTTGGACTCTTCGGGAACCCTGCCTTCAAATGTGCATTTGTGACCGATGATGATAGCGGTTGGCACGGCTAAAATGAACTTAGTAGCAGATACAGTCACACCAATGTTTTTGAGCCTCTGGAGTATGCGATTGATTACCCTGCAGTGCTCCCATATAAACCAGCAGATTCCTGGGTTTTCCGGAATAGTCTCATATGAGCCGTCAGCTCGCTGATACCGAGTTTTTACTGATTTAACAGGGACATCATCAATAAATGGAGAAGTATACTCTGGTATCTTGTGCTGCAGAATAAACACCGTATCCCCTTGGTATACTTGGACTGCGTTAGCGTGACCTTGCGGCAGCATAGTTAACCGATGAGGTCCGAGTGGGGTCCCGAAGGTCATCAGGTCGCGCGAGTCCTCATGCAACGCTCGCTGATCATAACCTGAGTACAGATCCATCATACCATATACCGCGTATCCTGCGAAGGACTCGGTGTTACAATGACATTTACTCCTATTTTATTTTTCCATTCTTGTAACCATGCCGCCGACTCTAGACCCTTCTAGACTCGGCTATTCTCTCATCAAGCGGGCTGTCCGCACTTCTCTTCCTTTTGATTGTAACATAGATACTATCTTGCGCCACATGGCGGTTTCACCTATTCTTGCTATCTTGATAGGTTGTACTATTCTCCTATCTTTGTTACCATTCTTGTCGCGGCTGCGCCGCTCCCTTCTACCTATATAAACCCCATGTACCATAGTTGTATTCCTTAACTTAATCTACTGGGTTTTCCCCTTGAAACCTGATCTACAAGGTCTCCACCCTTGTAGCCTGATACTTGATTCTAAGACAGTCACTCACTGTCTTAGCCTGAACCCTTGACTGCGGTAGAAGTGCTAAAACCACTCGCCGCTGATCCTACATAGAAGCTGCCGCGCTCGTGTAGAAGGAACCCTTGAACCAGAAACCTTCCTTGTACTAGGAAGGCCAATGAACTGTCAACTCGACTGGTCTATCTTTGACCTTTGACAGAAGAACTATCCCAGTCGTAACACTCGGCGAGGTGCTCAATGAACAGCGGGACTGAGGAGTCTCGTATGGTTACCGCATTGAGCGGCTGCAAGTCGTGAACTAGATGCAGGGACTTTCCGTCTTTCTTGACAACACAGAACCAGCAAGAGCGGTATGTGGCGGTAGACAGTTCATAGACTCCGGAGTCGATTTTCTCTTTAATGATTCGGATAACTTCGCCGACAGTTGCGGGTGGAATAGGGATGTTGCACTGAGACCATGGGGTATGCGGGATCGTCGGAATTCTGTACGGCAGAAAATAGGTTTCATTGAGACATCCACATTTGCTTGCATCCCAAGCGAATGCCATTTCGTGTGCTCTAACGAGCCAATGTACGAGCTTCAGTTCTTCGGGCCATAACCAATTTGCCGGGTCTAAGTCTAGGTTGTCGGATCTCTCTTGCGTGTAGTGGATGCCCAGAACGAAGTCGGGCAGAATGGATGGCAGTGTAGGCATGCCGGCCAAAGGATCATCGGGTAATTTCCTTATAACTCTATATTCGGGGGGCATAGCCATTTGTACAGTCCGGACTTTCTTCGCGACTGGCTTATAAACCAGCGCGCGCTTGGTTTTGTTGAATGAATATACACTGTTGAAGGCATGGACAGATGAGCAATTAAAGACCGAACGGGTTGTTATGAGATAATTATAATGCGCCGAGGGGCGCACAACAAGAGGAATGTGCAGGGTATTAGTGCTCTGTGAGAGCAAGGTTTGCGCGGATAGCGCGAGGCGGTGATTAGTTTCAGAATTTAAATTATAAGGAATGATGGAGGATGTGACAGTTCATAAGTCTCCCCGTGGTAGCAGATCATCGGTACTTAAAAACCCTTCGGACTTGGATGGTCCACACACAACATATTGTGCCTACACTTAGCACACTTTCTAGCCCAAGGTTCCATAGGTATCCTGATAATTTTGCCGGTGTTCGGATCGGTGAGCGTGACATCCTGATCGCCATTAGGAAGGTCAGTGGTTAGACAACTGGTTAACATAAAGAATGGCCTGCCGAGCAGTATGTCGAAGTTGGCCGTCGGGATGATCTGAACCTGGAACATCATATCCCCTGTTCCAAAGTCCAGCGAAAAGTTTTCCATGATGCCTAGTGTTGAATCCGTTGACGTGTTGACTGATTCCATGGTCATCTGGTAGTCTGAGCAAAGCGGAACTCCACCAAGCAATCGCCAAACTGCTTGTGGCATTATGATGACCTTGGCGCCTTGATCGAGGACACAGGAGAGTACCCGGCCCCCTCTCATAGCGCCTCAGATACATTGCAGGGCTTTAAAATGGTCAGCGATGATACGACCATCCTCAGCTCGCTTCATATGCTCTTCCCAGTCCCTCAGGAATTGTTCCGTCTGAGGAAGGCTACTGAGCTCATTTACCAGTACTGCACCAACCGTGACTCATTTAGACATTGTAAGGTCTTTTATCGCCTTCTGGATATCCGGCGAAGCTGCGATTATGTCCCTTATCGGCAAACTTATGTCTGTATCCAGGATCTTATCAACGACCCTCTTTTCTGTGTCCTTATCTCCTAGCGGGAATGCATAGCAATATTGCGGTGCTTGCAGTGATGATGTGGCGGCGGCCAGAGTTGCGATAGGTGCCTTAGTAGCCAGTTTTAAGACAGAGGTTCTGGGGTTCAGTGCTTTCCCAGTCTTTGCCTCTTTCACTTGCAGAGATACGATCTCCTCCATTTGTTCTGAGGTTTTTGACGATGGGCCCAGCCTCGGGCATGACGATACATCGATGCTGTCGAACCGTACACCTTTCCCCTTGTTTGTCTTCTTCGCGCGTCTGGCGGTAAACACTGCGTATTCTTGGTTCGCTAGTCGGATCCTGCGGTTAGCTGCAAAGAGGTTGTGATGAGCAGAGTGATATTCAGAGTGGGGATCTTTGGTCTGGACAGCGAAGGTAGGGCTGCGACATGTTGTCTCAGCGGAGGTTTCGGTAGTTGCGGGGTTACGTCGAGAAAAGGGTTATCTGGTGATGGCGCGTGGGGAAATGTCGTGTTGCAGCTTTCCAAATCTAAATAAAATAAGGAGTGGATTGAATTTAAAGGATCGTCTGTGTCTTCTTCTTCCCGACGTTCGGTGAGCTCGGTAGAGTCGAGGGTACTCGGCGAGAGTTGCCGTATCACAATATTTTCGGATGACGATGAATCTGGAATGAACGGTATCAAAATATCTCTTGGAGTAATCTCCAACGTCCGGAGAAAGCAGCGAGGATTAATCCAAAGTTGTTTATCTCCGACTGTAAAGGAGTCCCTCGCAGTGGGCTCCAGTTGTAAAGAGTAGATCTGGGCTGGGCTCTACTGAATGTGAGTCCCTAGTCCTGAGAGATGCGAGTATGCTTCGTCCCAAGAGACAACCTAAGAACTACCTTGATAATGCAAGGGAAGTCTTATACAGTTAGAGAGTAGACAAGATATTGGAAGAAAACCTCTTTAATGTTTGTCCGTAGTTCCGAGACTACTTCTGAAGTACCGAGAAACTTGTCCGATGCGACCAAAGGTCGTCCGAGGCTGCGAAAGTGTTGTCCAAGGTAGCACGATGCCTTCCAAGGCTTGCAAAGGCTGTCTGAAGGTCTATATATGTCGGTGTGTCGATGTGTCGGTATGTCGGTGTGTCGAATAACAGTATAAGACTTTGCGCAACATCCGACATCCAGAACAACGCTAATCTATTGGGACTTGAGAATAAACGAAGTGCGAAATTGGCAGCGGTCTAGCCAGACAATCGTTCCAAATGAACAAGGATCGATTGCGCAATTTACGATTATACCGAGGTGACTCTACTAATTACTATTCGAAGTACAGGAAGTGAAGTGCCCTATCAGTAGCCAGCGAGCAAGATTATATCCTACTTCCGTGAGAGGCTGGAATCCATAGGCGAAACTAGTAGCAAGATAAGCAAGTCCGAACCTATGTAATAAGCCGCGAGGTGTGCAAGAATGCAAGTATACATGTAATAAGCCGCGATGCGTACTGCTTATACATATTCCGAGACTCCTGACAGGATGCCAATGGGATTGTTATCCATGTAGCACTAAGATGTAGTCAACATATAGTTAGAATAAAGGAAAACGCACCAGTGAAGTCAAAAGGATGAGGATAGGACATGGTATGGTAACTTGCGAGGTTCGGACGGGTCTTGGAACATGAGAACTGCCTGCAGAAGGTTCGGACAAGTGCGCACGGCCTTTGGAAGGTCAAGGGAGGTTGGGGAATGGTATGAACGTAGGTGTTGGATTGCCTGGTTCCGAGCCCAGCGCTGCGACCATCGTTACACCGGTCGGAGATGCGGAAATGCAGCTGGAACAGCTCTATATGTGCAACGGACAGCGCATCAACAAGTATGTTGTAGAGTTCCAGCAACTAGCTTCCCAAGTCCGAGGTTGGGGCGACAGAGCTTTGCGCCGTCAGTTATATAACAAACTTCCGGCTTGCATCAAGGACGAAATCAGTTGTCAAGGGAAACCCACCACACTTCCTGAATACAAAACTCTTGCCCAGACTATCGATGCACGATACTGGGAACGCAAGGGAGAAGTCTCCCACAAATCCAAACCCTCCGCATCCGCCCCTCCTGCCAAGCAGTCAGCTCCAACCTCCGACCGGAAAGAGTCCTCTGGCGGAAAGTCCAGAAATGCCTTGGCTTCATCCTCCGCCAAAACTCTGGACTTGACATCCAAGCTCAGAAAAGATGGTAAGCTCACCTCCGAGGAGCTCCAGAGGTGCATGGAAAAGAAGCTCTGCCTCTTCTGCGGCGGACCTGGTCATACTGCCCAGGACTGCCTGAAGTCTACTTCCCATGTGGACAAAGGTTGTGCCAGCATGGTAACTCCGGAAACCAAACTGGAGGTCTCGGAAGAGACAAAAAATTAGTCCGCAACTCTCTTGACTCCGCACGGGACACTATTTCCTTCTCCGATCCAAACTCTTTACTACCCTATGTTTCCATTGCCACTTTTCCTGATATCTCTCCGTTCCCGGCTCTTGTAGATTGTGGTTTCTCCCATTGTTTTATAGAAAGCAAACTAATCCGAGAAAACAACATTCCGACCTATGCAATCCCTCCGCTTCCGCTTCATTTGTTTGATGGTACTTCTAATGCCACGATTACCAAGGCAGTAGATTTACCGATCCATTTTCCGACCGGCATTGTTACCTCCAAAACATTTTATGTTACTCCATTGGACTCATCCTGTTCTATTGTCCTAGGATATAGCTGGCTCACCCGACACAATCCGTTGATTGACTGGGTAAAGGGCAGCATCAATTTCCATCCGATTCCTCATGGAGTGCCTTCACCTTCTCCGAACCCTTTTCCGCCGGCTCTGGCGGAAATCCCCTCCACGACCTCGCCAAGTCCCTCCGCTGATAACGCTGTTCCCAATATTTCTCTAATCAATGCAGTTGCCTTTTGCCGGGCCTGTAAGTTAGAGGGATCGGTCCAGTTCAGTGTTTTTGTCTATCCTTCTGGTGTCAATCTCTGCTCCGCTACACTCTCCTCCGAACCTCCGGACCTATCCGGAATTCCTTCGGAATACCATGAGTATGCGGATGTCTGTGATAAGGGCAAAGCTGGACAGCTCCCTCCTCATCGTCCCTATGATCTAAAGATCAATTTAGAAGAAGGAGCGGCTCCGCCCCTTGGCACCATCTATTCCCTCTCTCCAGTTGAGCTTGTAGCTCTTCGCAAATTCCTTGATGAGAATATTGCGACCAGACTTCTCCGCTCCTCATCCTCTCCACACGGAGCCCCTGTCCTGTTTGTCAAGAAAAAGGACGGCTCCCTGCGTCTCTGTGTAGATTTCCGAGGACTCAATAAAATCACTAAAAAAGACTGCTACCCGCTTCCCCTCATTTCCAACCTTCTCGATTCTCCGAGCTGCGCTAAAGTTTACACTAAGATCAACCTCCGGTCCGCTTACCATCTAGTCCAGATGGCGGAAGGAGATGAGTGGAAAACTGCTTTCCGGACGTGCTACGGCTCATATGAATGGTTGGTTATGCCCAAGGGTCTCACCAATGCTCCGGCGGCTTTCCAACAGCTTTGTCAATACCATCTTCGCCGATATGCTTGACATTTGTGTTATTGTGTACCTCGACGACATCCTCATCTATTCCGCAGATCTTGCATCTCATAAGCAACATGTCCTTGAAGTCCTCTGATGCCTCCGGAAGCATCAGCTATATGCCAAACCGGAAAAATGCGAATTCCATTCCGACTCGGTGGAATACCTTGGTTATCTCCTATCTCCGGCCGGCCTTACCATGTCTACGGACAAAGTCCAAACTATCTGCGACTGGCTGGAACCACGGAAAGTTAAGGATATTCAATTGTTCCTCGGATTCGCTAATTTCTATCGTTGCTTCATCTTTAACTACTCGGATATTGTTGTCCCGCTTATGTGGCTCACTCGCAAGGATGCTCCCTGGAATTTCTCTGAAGATTGCCGGAAATCTTTTGATACTCTCAAGAAAGCCTTCACTACCGCTCCACTGCTTACACACTGGATGCCAGATGTTCCTATCGTCGTTAAGACGGATGCTTCTGATTATGCGATCGCCGGAATACTTTCTATAGTATGTCCAGACCAGGAACTCTGCCCGGTTGCTTTTTACTCCCGGACCCTTTCAGCTCCGGAGCTCAACTACAACACGCATGATAAAGAATTACTAGCTATCTATGAAGCTTTCCGTTCCTGGCGACATTACCTTGAAGGCTCTGCTGAGCCGATAGACGTCATCACGGACCACAAAAACATTGAGTACTTTGCCACCACAAAACTCCTCACCCGCCGCCAGGCCCGCTGGTCGGAATACCTTCATTAGTTCAACCTCATCATCCATTTCCAACCCGGAAAACTCGGAGCTAAGCCCGACTGCCTAACTAGACATTGGGACGTCTACCCCAAAGAGGGGGATAAGGACTACGCTCAAGTTAATCCACACAATCTCCGGCCGATATTTATCACAGAACAGCTCGCTTCGTCCTTCCAGGCATCACAACTAGCAATTCCGGTTCTCCGGGCGGCTATACTGATGGATGTCGAGCAGCTTCATAAGGACATCTTGTCTGCCCTTCCTAATGACCCGATCACTTCCAGTCATCTTCCGGGTCCATCAGACCCGAGATGGACAGTGAACAAGAGTGGTCTCCTCCATTGCGACAACCGTATTTACGTTCCAGAATCTAATGACCTTCATCTCCGAGTGCTCCGGAATATGCACGACCACCCGCTATCCGGACATTTCAGCCAGAACTGGACTCTGGAAGTTATCCGTCTGGAATATACTTGGCCCAGAATCCACACATATGTCAAGGACTATGTTAAATCCTGTACGACCTGCACTCGAGCCAAAGTTCTGAGACACAAACCATACGGATTGTTGAAGCAACTCCCCATCCCCGAGAAACCGTGGAATTCTATATCCATGGACTTCATCGAACAACTCCACGACTCCTCCAGCTTCACCGCCATTCTGGTAGTCATAGATCGACTATCCAAGCAATCAATATTCATTCCAACCTACAACACCATCACCTCTCCGGACCTCACCTGGATATTTCTCCTCCATGTGTTTTCCAAGCACGGAGTTCTGGCTCATGTTACTTCCGATCGTGGCACGGAATTTGTCTCCCACTTGTTTTGGTCGCTCGGAAAAGTATTAGATATGGTTCTTCATTTCACCTCTGGATATCATCTGGAAGGTGACGGACAAACCGAGCGAGCTAACCAAACCCTAGAACAATACCTCCAGATCTGAGCCCCTTTAGTGACAAATTCCATGTTATACAGGTCACCTGACCTACATAATATCCCGTATAAGATGGGCCAGCGGACTGTGGGCCAATGTTATGTATATCCCCGATGTTGATGGATGGGCCAGGAGGGATATTATTTCCGATGGAGATGGGTGGGCCCATCTATGCTGATATTATATATATCCTCAAAGATGTCGGGTGGGCCAATGTAATGGTTTATTGTATAGATGGGTGAGCTGAGGTATAGGAAGTATTTTGTACACAGGTGGGCCGAGGGAGTGGTGGAATATGTATTATATAGATGGGTGGGCTGATGTAAGGGTTTATTGTATAGACGGGTGGGCCGACATACTGGAATTATTTTGTAGACGGATGGGCCGAGGGAGTGGTGGAATATTCATTATATAGACAGGTGGGCTGATGGAGGGAGATGTTATATAGACAGGTGGGCTGATGGAGGGGGATGTTATATAGATGGGTGGGCCGAGGTAGTGAGATATCTGTCTGACATTCACGGATTACCGAGTCCCAGATGCCCAAAAACCGAATCCCATTGTGCAACATCCATTCCAGACACCCGAACACCCCACCAAGTGCCGAGTGCCAAGGCCCGCACCCCGATGTCCGAAACCCGAAGCCCGAAATCCGAAAATATGTATACAACATATCCATATTTCCCTCACTGCACAAATCAGCGGGTGTCGAGTGCCAAAACCCGAAACTCAAAGCACAGTACAAAAATCACCAAGTGCCGAGGCCCGATGTCCAAAGCCCGAAACCCGAAGCCTGAAACCCGAAAATATGTGTACAACATATCCATATTTCACTCATTGCACAAATCACTGAGTGTCGAGTACCAAAACCCGAAACTTGACACCTGGTACACAAATCACCAAGTGCCGAGTGCCGAGGCCCGAAGCCCGATGTCCGAAGCCCGAAACCTGAAAATATGTATACAACATATCCATATTTCACTCATTGCACAAATCACTGAGTGTCGAGTACCAAAACCCGAAACTTGACACCTGGTACACAAATCACCAAGTGCCGAGTGCCGAGGCCCGAAGCCCGATGTCCGAAGCCCGAAACCTGAAAATATGTATACAACATATCAATATTTCACTCACTGCACAAATCACCGGGTGTCAAGTACCGAAACCCAAAACTTGACACCTGGTACACAAATCACCAAGTGCCGAGTGCCAAGGCCCAAAGCCTGATGTCCGAAGCCCGAAACCCGAAAATATGTATATAACATATACATATTTCCCTCACTGCACCAATCACCAAGTGTCAAGTACGGAAACCCAAAACTCGACACCCGGTACACAAATCACCAAGTGCCAAGTGCCAAGTGCCAAGGCCCGATGTCCGAAGCCTGAAACCCGAAAATATGTATACAACATATCCATATTTCACTCATTGCACAAATCACCGAGTGTCAAGTACCGAAACCCGAAACTCGACACCCGGTACACCCATCACCAAGTGCTGAGTGCCGAGTGCCAAGGCCTGAACCCCGATGTCTGAAGCCCGAAACCCGAAACCCGAAAATATGTATGCAATATTTCCATTTTTTACTCATTGCACAAATCACTGAGTGTCGAGTGCCAAAACCCAAAACTCAAAACCCGGTGTGCAATAGGCAAAGATAATGAAAACATGGAAGTTGTTGTCTGAGTCTAGGTGAGTGTATTGGTAGTCTTTTCTTGTCCATCGGTTATCATTTGACCAAGATATAAGCTAAAGAAATCTGAAACATCGGTGAGAATGAAAAATGAAAGTTGTAGTCCAAGTCAAGGTGAGTGTATTGGTAGTCTTTTCTTGTCAATTGGGTATTTCATTACTTGGTACTCGGTACTTAGAAATCAGTACTCAGTACTTGGTTCTGATACTCGGTACCTGGTGTAATGATAGTTGCGGCACTGGGCTCAAAACCCATGTTTTTGATACTCACATTAAACAGTATTTGTCCAACACATCCCTGACATTCTGATCCTGATCCTGACGCCCGACCCCGGCCTGAAAGTTTCGGACTCATCCTTCCTATGTCCTGTCTAGTCGTATCTATCCCCACTGGTGCATATTTACTCGTTTTCGCATTATTGAATATTACAGACAGCGTTATTACATGTAAGCATAGACCATTGCACTTTTGACATTTTTCACGATTTTCAGTATCTTGCCCTTGCATCCATGATCCAACCTTTTAATATATAATGAGCATAGCTTATATTATTGCCTCTTATGACCAAGATCAGCTCACAATAGGCTGGAGTTTGTGAGCTAGTGTGCATACTTGCCATTTCTCCTGATAAGGGGCCCATACCTTCAAAACATTGAATCTTCATGATCAGAAACCTGTAGTACATTTAAAATATATTAAGTATCATAGACATAAATTTACAGACAAATCCACCAAGAATTGAGTACTGAGGAAGTGAAATAGATAAGAAATGGAGTGTGGGAAACTTCAAAGACCCAAAGCATCGAAAATGGTCAGTGAAGCAATAATAGGACTTTAATGCTGAGTCAACTTGTGTTTTCACTATATCCCTTCCACCCACCTCCTACCCTCAAGGCAGTAGGCAGTATGGGTTCCTTAGGTAGTTTACAATCTATCCTACATATTTTTAATGAAATCTTTGGCCTGAATCATCTATAAATGCGACTTTGTAAAAATATGTCTATTGTCACATTTCACACATATGCCTGTCATTACATCAATCCTTCATGTATCTTTCTAAACTATTAGGGCTATTATAATGGACATATATGGGTGCCACCCCAGGCCTCTGATCCCATCACAGGCTTGTCATGTTGGATATCTCAACATAATGTGCAAGTCTCACTATTAATATTTATTCTTTTATCTTTATGCTCACTTACTGCACACATGTACAAATGCACACATCATCTTTACATCATTGCTAACATGCCAGACAAATATATAATCCTCATACCTGCATCATCCTACCTCAGTCTATTTGTTCTCAGACTGAGGTATGACTATACATTCATTATCATACTCGACACTGACTAACATTTAACGTAGTCTTCAAATAATCCCCAATTGACAAGAATGACATGAGTATGAAAATCAGTGGTTCTGAGCCCAGCACCGCAACCATCACTACACTGAGTACCAATACTTGGTAGGACCACCAATACACTCACATAGACTCGGACTACAACCTTCATTGAGAAAGTTAAGCATAATAATAATTTTCATTTTTTCATTATCATTTTCCTATATTGACTAGTGAGTCCCGAGTCCCGACCCTTGGTAGTCAATACAATTCCCAAGTTATTTGAACCCTACATCAATGGATAATACATAGAAATACAGAATTCATGTCCAGTTGTAGTCACGTGTACTGGGTGTTGAGTTTTGGGTTTCGGTACTCGACACTCAGTGATTTGTGCAGTGAGAAAAATATGGATATGTTGGATACATATCTTTGGGTTTCAGGCTTTGGATGTCGGGCCTCGGCACTCAGCACTCAGCACTTGGTGATTTGTGTACTGGGTCTCAAGTTTTGTGTTTTGGCACTCGACACTTGGTGATTTGTGCAATGAGTGAAATATTGATATGTTGTATACATATTTTTGGGGTTCGGGGTTCGGACATCGGGGTGCGGGCCTCGGCACTCGGCACTTGGTGATTTGTGTACCAGGTGTCAAGTTTCGGGTTTCAGTACTTGACACTTGGTGATTGGTGCAGTGAGGGAAATATGGATATGTTGTATACATATTTTTGGGTTTCGGGCTTTGGACATCGGGCTTCGGGCCTCGGCACTCGGCACTCGGCACTTGGTGATTTGTGTACCAGGTGTTGAGTTTCGGGTTTCGGTACTTGACACTTGGTGATTGGTGCAGTGAGGGAAATATGGATATGTTGTATACATATTTTTGGGTTTCAGGCTTTGGGTTTTGGGCTTCGGGGACATCAGGCTTTGGGCCTCGGCACTTGGCACTCGGCACTTGGTGATTTGTGTACCGGGTGTCGAGTTTTGTGTTTTGGCACTTGACACTCGGTGATTGGTGCAATGAGTGAAATATTGATATGTTGTACACACATTTTCGGGTTTCAGGCTTCGGGTTTCGGGCTTTGGAAATCAGGGCTCGGGCCTTGGCACTTGGCACTTGGTGATTTGTGTACCGGGTGTCGAGTTTTGGGTTTTGGACTCGACAATCGGTGATTTGTGCAGTGAGGGAAATATGGATATGTTGTATACATATTTTTGGGTTTCAGGCTTCGGGTTTCGGACATTGGGCTTCAGGCCTCGGCACTTGGCATTTGATGATTTGTTTAATGTAAATGAAAAATGGGCATGTTGCATACCAGGTTTCAAGTTTGGGGTTTTGGCACTCGACACTTGGTGATTTGTGCAATGACTGAAAAATGGATATGTTATATACATGTTTTCGGGTTTCAAACATCGGGTTTCGGGCCTCGGACTTTGGGGTTCGGCCCTCAGCACTCGGTACTTGGTGATTTGTGCAATGAATGAAAAATGGACATTTTGCATACATGTTTTTGGGTTCCGGGCTTCGGATTTTGGGTCTCAGGCTTTGGGTCTATCAGCACTCGGCACTCGGTGATTTGATAAATGGACTTTCAAGCTTCAGGCTTTGGGTGTTCAGGTGTTCATGTGTTTGGTGTAAGGAAATAGAAATTTCACACATTTTCACAAGTTTCCAGTTTCCAGTCTTGAGCTTGGGGTGTTCAGGTGTCCAGAATGGATGTTGCACAATGGGATTCGATTTTTGGGCATCTGGGACTCAGTAATCCGTGAATGTCAGACAGATATCTCACTACCTCGGCCCACCCGTCTATATAACATCCCCCTCCATCGGCCCACCCATCTATATAATGAATATTCCACCACTCCCTCAGCCCATCCATCTATACAATAAACCCTTACATCGGCCCACCCATCTATATAATACATATTCCACCACTTCCTCGGCCCACCCATCTATACAATAAACCATTACATCGGCCCACCCGACATCTTTGAGGATATATATAATATCAGCATAGATGGGCCCACCCGTCTCCATCAGAAATAATATCCCTCCCAGCCCATCCATCAACATTGGGGATATACATAACATCGGTCCATAGTCCGCTGGCCTGTCTTATATGGGATATTATGTAGGTCAGGTGACCCATATAATACAGAAATATGTCACTGTAATATGTGGCACAATGATGTCCCAGTCCTGGGCGATTGGACCATTGAGGAGAGAATGTTGTGCTAATAGAGAGGTGTTAAGGTTCTGTTGCCAGACACGTAAATGTGATGGTGATTTGATCCGGTTTTCAGGCATTGCTGGGGGGTAAGGACCAGTAGGCTTCTGTGCTTGATGGTGTTACAAATGAAGTGACCTCCACTGTTGAGGGAGCAGGTGTGGAAGGGAGGAGGGGAGGTGACAGGTCCTTGGGTGTTCGAGGTGCCTTGTTGGAGTTCCACAGATTGAAGGGAGTGATGGGGATTGAGTTTGGTCCTGTCGGTGTACTTGAGGTAGGTGCTTGAAATCCTCGATGACCTGGGTGGAATGGTGCACCCCTTGAGTGATAGGCTCCTCATGGTGGGCATCTAGATTTAAATGGGAGATTTGTTTGCCATAGGGAAGGTCGAGGTAGGGTCAGGAAAGAAGGGCATAGAGTTTTCAGGGTGCTTAGTGTCAATGCCTGCGCATTTAGATTCAAATTCAGGACACTTTCTATCCCAGCTGGTGTGACTGTTAGAGTTGCAACTAACACAGAAGAAGGTGCAGTAAGCATTGCAATCGTCTGTGCGATGGTTTTTACCGCATGTGCCACATACGTCTTGCGGGGCTTGGCAGTCCTTAGCAATATGGCCCCACAATTGACAGTATACGCAGCGTGTGGGTTCCCGTTTGTCCTTTCAAGGGTGTAGTTTTTCCTGGCCAATGTATATTCCATCCCGAAGTGTAGTGTTGGCTGAGTGGGGGTCTGCAAAGTGGAAAATCGCATGTGCGACACACTGTTGAGGGCTTCTTCTTTGTTGAGGTTTGATCCAATTAACCAATTCAATGGTGCCTGTGGTCATGCTGTTTTCTTCTTCAATTGTGCATAGCCATTCAGGGTCTTCTATATGTAAACTGATGGATAGGAATGGTACTATGATGGAGAAGTGTCATTCCTTGATGGTGGTGCTGATCCCGAGGGCTTTAATGATCTTGAGCCGATTAGACGGTGTCCTAATCCAGGTGGCAGCTTCTGAAGTGGTAAGTTCTATGATAAGTCCTCCGTTCCGAAGGCAGGTGATGGCTTTGATTTGGGTAGCTGGCATGTTGTCTGATTCTATTGCTGCAAGGGCCTGTTTCATCTTGCTTGCTATTTTGGCAGGAGACACTTCGGGTGCAAATAGGGTCTGGCCTGGTACTGAGTCGAATAGTATTTGCCGGTCCCTTGTTGATGCACGAATAAGTGCAGCCGAGATCGGAGCCAGGGTTGGTATGTTTTGTTGAACTTCAGCACTGTATGTCTTTGGAGATCCTGGTAGGGCTGTGGAGGGGTGTGTGAGTGATTCTATTGCATCTTTAACATTGGAAATGCTGCTTAGGACGGCTTCTGCTGCAAGTTCTGCACGGATTGCAGCTGCAGACGCAGAGGTGTTGTCTTCTTTTGAATTTTCTTCTATTGTAGATTTGTATTTGGTGATGGCATCGATGTTAAGTTTGAGGGTATCTGATGCTGTTAAAATGCTGGCTACTTGAGGCGAGATGGCTGCAATAATGTGGGTGGATAGCATGTTTGAGAGGTTGTCAATAACTTGGGTTGAAAGGGAGGTCGAAAGAGAGTTTGACAGTCGCTGGATGAGCATTTGGTCCTCTGTTGCAGTCTTGAGGCCGTCTTCGAGCAGCAGAGCTATGGCCCTGAGTCCTTCTATAGTGGTGCGTGGAATACCTGTGTACTGTGTGATGTGAAGAATTGTGAATACTAAACTATCATTTGTTAGTGGTTCCCCTGAGCGATGGAAAGGAGATTTCTCTAGGAATGATATACCACTTTCTTTGTCTTTTACTTCATAATCCTGCTGAATAATTTCATCTCTTGGTAACAGCAAGGAAATTGTGTTACAATGTGATGCTCTAGTTCTGTTAGTTGGGGTTGGAGCCTGGTGTAACGATGGTCGCGGTGCTGGGCTCGGAACCAGGCAATCCAACACCTACGTTCATACCATTCCCCAACCTCCCTTGACCTTCCAAAGGCCGTGCACACTTGTCCGAACCTTCTGCAGGCAGTTCTCGTGTTCCAAGACCCATCCAAACCTCGCAAGTTACCATACCATGTCCTATCCTCATCCTTTTTGACTTTGCTGGTGCGTTTGCCTTTATTCTAACTATATGTTGACTACGTCTTAGTGCTACATGGATAACAATCCCATTGGCATCCTGTCAGGAGTCTCGGAATATGTATAAGCAGTACGCATCGCGGCTTATTACATGTATACTTGCATTCTTGCACACCTCGCGGCTTATTACATAGGTTCGGACTTGCTTATCTTGCTACTAGTTTCGCCTATGGATTCCAGCCTCTCACGGAAGTAGGATATAATCTTGCTCGCTGGCTACTGATAGGGCACTTCACTTCCCGTACTTCGAATAGTAATTAGTAGAGTCACCTCGGTATAATCGTAAATTGCGCAATCGATCCTTGTTCATTTGGAACGATTGTCTGGCTAGACCGCTGCCAATTTCGCACTTCGTTTATTCTCAAGTCCCAATAGATTAGCGTTGTTCTGGATGTCGGATGTTGCGCAAAGTCTTATACTGTTATTCGACACACCGACATACCGACACATCGACACACCGACATATATAGACCTTCAGACAGCCTTTGCAAGCCTTGGAAGGCATCGTGCTACCTTGGACAACACTTTCGCAGCCTCGGACGACCTTTGGTCGCATCGGACAAGTTTCTCGGTACTTCAGAAGTAGTCTCGGAACTACGGACAAACATTAAAGAGGTTTTCTTCCAAATATCTTGTCTACTCTCTAACTGTATAAGACTTCCCTTGCATTATCAAGGTAGTTCTTAGGTTGTCTCTTGGGACGAAGCATACTCGCATCTCTCAGGACTAGGGACTCACATTCAGTAGAGCCCAGCCCGGATCTACTCTTTACACTGGGCGTCTAAAGTGCCAGTTCCCGTGGGTGCTGGACGTGTCTTTACAGTGGCCATTGTCTCTAAGGTTGACAGTAGTATCTGTTAGAATTTATCCAGGGGTTTGTAGGAGAGGTAGGTGAAGCCTGTGGGGCATCAGTGATGCCTAGAGCACTGGTGAGTGCAGTGTTGGATTCCGAAGTTTCAGGGTCCTATCTGGGGTGCCACTTGGTAATGAACCAAGAAGTGATAACTCCAGCTCTAATCAATAGGATATGTCTTGCGCATTAGCACACATATTTTATTTTGCAGATTTCACGTGTGGCCTCTTGTGTTTGTGCACA
This sequence comes from Suillus bovinus, assembly GCF_016758785.1. Taxonomy (NCBI): domain Eukaryota; kingdom Fungi; phylum Basidiomycota; class Agaricomycetes; order Boletales; family Suillaceae; genus Suillus; species Suillus bovinus. Next base: position 382,439 of record NW_024542059.1, on the reverse strand, counting down.
TTGCACATCCAAACTTGCATCGACTGCACACCTGTCCAGCACCTGCAAAGAAAATGAACAGAGAGAATTTTTAAATCAAGAAATGTACCTTGCAACCAAAGTATGAGATGTAAGTGGAGCATGCCTCTTCCTTGAGCTTCAACTGTGCCATTATAACCTTCAACAATGCCAAAGATTCCACCTCGCCATGTGATCTTTCCCTTGCTGCTTATTGTGATACTAAACAAATTGGCTAGAATGGCTTGGATGATATAATAATAAAAATGGGCAGCTCCAAAGGGATCTGAAGCAACATTCAGGGATCAATGAAATACATCGGGACCCATATCATGATTGAATGCATCCAGATTGATTTCTTCACCAATGAAAACTTGTGCAATAGGATTGTGCATGTCGCTCGGTGAAGGTGAAACAACTCAGCTGTTGGTCAAATGATAGATCTAAAGGAGGGACACAAGAAGCTGATATAGTGATTAGTGATGCCTAGTCTGCTATGCTTGCAGGGACAAGGACGTTCGATCCAAGGGAAAGCAAAGAAGACAAATCCACAGTCACGCAGCAGCTGTGTGAAGCGAGCAACATGCGCGTGAGGCGCGGGAACACGAAATGCAAAATAGCAAAATAGCAAAAATGCGAAATGCAATAAGCAATAGATGAGGGCTCAATGGAAACAAAAGACTGCTAATAAATTCTGAATCTGGCTATGGACATCATGAGGGAACTCCACTAAGGTAAGGAGTGGTGTAATGTGGTAAAGGGTGAAAAATGCGGACCTATATATGTGTCTCGCTAAGTGAGCTGAGTGTGAGATAATGTATGTAATAAGGTATGTAAGTCAGGGTTCATGCTCTAATATGGTGCCATATTAAATAAAAGCGAAAATACATACCAGGGAGACTTGCTGGACAGTGGATGGATGCTCCTGGATGATAGGGTGATGAAAGCATGGGAAAGCGAGCGATGTGTGAGCACGAGGACATTGCACATGCAGGAAAGTGTTGCCTGATATGGAAATAGCTGGGAAAAGGCTAGGGAATGATGCTGCGAGTTGGTGCTGCAAAACTGGATGGTATGCACTGAAGTATAATGTATTGCAGACCCGCAATAGTGTGAATCTCTACATCAGGTTAAGCATAATCCACAATGATGGAGGATTTTTCATCAAAGTCATACCCCATATTAAAGCCCGGATTTTCATGTGTGATTCATCTGTCCTGATGACCTTTGTCCATACTGCATTCACATGTTGTTTGAGAGAGTGAACTATAGGATTGGAAAGTGGCTTATGATTTAATTCCTCGATGCCTGCAACCGTTAGATCATGTGAGGTCAAAGTATGAAAGGCTTCTTCATGATCATGAAATGTCTTCTTCTGAACTTGGAGAATAGCAGCTCGACAGACTTGATGCTTCTGAATTACACCAAAGACTTGAAACATAAAGTGAAGATCTTTCCTGAATCTCTTATCTACGTATCTCATAGCCCATTTAGCATGATTTTTGTATGTGATAGGATGAGGGTGTTTGACCTTAAAGCCTCTCATACCATATGGGAAAAGGCAGGGGAAGGCTTCCAAAAGATGATTTGGATTGTTGGGTTCTCCTGTAGTATGTTCGCCAAGTGTGTTTCGTCGAGGATACTTGTTGACAAAGTTAGAGTCATACTTGATGGTATATCCTTCTTCAACAGATGTAGATGTATTAGTGAATGCATGCGCCAACACTTCATTATTAAATAAATGAACAGCTTCAGAATCCAGAATGTCATGTGATTGAAGAGGCAGCACATTGGTTTCCACTGATACCAATATATTAAAAATGCATGTATGAAAAAATCAAATACTGACCACTCGTAGGACAAACAATATCTTCCTCCATAAGATCTTGCACACTTGCATGTGTATCAAAATTATGATTCACTGATTATATTCATTTGAAATTAGATTGGAATGAAAAAGTAAATACACACATGTTCAATATCATCATCTTCTATAACATAGCCATCTCGTTCTTGCTCTAGCAGGTACACTTCATCCAAAAATTTGATCATGGAAGGTAATTGTGATGGTACTCCATTCTCTGGCAACAAAGTGAGTGCATCTTCAGAAATCTGAATATTATGATAAAGTTCATTGTTTTCCTTCAAAAACAAGAGAGCTGCTTGAACACATAATCAATTGACAGTGAGAATGGATGGAAGTGAACGAGCAGGCAAGTTATGGGGACTAATGATAGAGACCACAATCACTGAAGGCAAAATATCTGGATGATGAGGCAACAAGTCTCCTTCAATCATGTGACAAATATCTTGAGGGTTTAAATGGTATGTAGACACATTACTGACTCCACTATTCAGAGCAGATATATCCCACTGCCTAGCACCTTTTTTTTGAGGATACAACTTGATGATGAATGCTGCAGGATAGTATAGAGCAACAAAAATTCACTCAGGTAGACTGAGGATGCTGAGTTCCCATGGAACAGTGCCGATCCAAAGACCATTAGTGAGCACATGAGCTAAAAGTCAATTGTACTGAATATCATATATGCAAGACATGCAAAAATGACCTGTGAGAACTGCTTGATGAATGGAAATGGCCAGCGTGTACAACAGCATGGAATGAGTAAGTTCTTGAGCGGGATGAGAGCACTCAAGGGAAGGAACCAGATGATAACCATTAGGAAGAGACATAATGTCAATCAAGGATGTGTCAGAAGACATGAACTCGCCGGCACAAACAATACAAATACTTTGCAGTGTCTGAGCATTACCTGTATGATCAATGAAATTGGCTAAACACTCTTCTTTCACTGATTCTTCAACATCCAGAAGAAAGGAATCAAAATCCAAGTTAGAAGGAAGTTCAGTACTCCCAAAATGTGCACACTTGATTTTGATCATGTCGCTCATCAATATGTGCTTCTTGCTTCCATTCAAAAGCTTCTTCCACCACCTTTCAAAGTTCAGGAGATTGCTCCACTGCATGAAGAAGATCGACCCATCGATGCTGTTCAGTGCAAGAAAAAGCTCCAGGACCTCCTTGAGTAATTATTTCCTTCATAGTCAGACTATTTGCAAGATGCATAACACAGGAAACTTCAGCACTCTGCTCTTTGGCTGTCATAGATGACATTGTTTAGAAGCAAAAGATGACAAATTACCTGAGTTTCAAACTGAACCATAGCTCAGTGTAAATTGCCAATGTGTTTGTGAGTGTGTGTGCCTACTACTGACAGTAATCGATTGCATGGATCAAAACATCTTGTGCATCAACTGTATCATCAAAAGGTAATCAATCATACACACATCAACTACATACAGCTATCAGTCACGCAGAAAGAAGACAGAAAGAGCACGCCAGCTCCAGACAATTCTCATATGTACTCGCTTTGAACATTTCAGTTGTGGTTGTTACCTTCATATTGCCAATTAAAGGCCAGATCTACTAAATCTTCTGCCAAAACAAGTAACTCTGCATACACAACAGTGGTCGCAGGATTGTTCGCAATCAAGTTGGCAATTCCTATGAATATTTAAGTACACATATTACTGTTATAGGCATCAGCTCTTACAGTTGAACTCTGTGTGGTCAGTATACAAAGCTTCCGTCGCTATGATGGAAGGTGATTGGGTGTATAACATTGTATCTCCTGCAGCTGCGAACTGAGTATGCATCCTCTCATTACATTCAATGTATACATGATTATCCCCCTGAGATTGACATTCTACTAAGCCTCTAGCAGCCAGTTCAGTTACGAGCATGGCTTGTCAATCAATACGCACTGAAAATAAAAGCACAGCAATTGTCAGAGGTGTTCAGCAATTCAAACACAGTTGGTTGCATGGTAGTTTAGATTGTAAATGTGATGTTTAGGAGCACAGACGAAAAAAAAAATCTGAATTCGGAACCCAACCCTAGTCCAGGGCTGTCCTGGGATGGATTGCCAAACATGGAATAACCCTAACCCTTCACTCATAGGACCAATGCAGGTCATCAGAGTCAAAAACTACTAATCCCTTCCAATACTGGAAAAAGTGGTGTTAACTGAATACTTGCATAGAATATACAAAAATTACTCCCATCTGAGTGGAGTTTCAGTTGATGACATGAGCTGGCACCTAAAACACTTACCCTTGCATCCCAGAGACGAGGGCAGAACAAAAAGGTGGAAAACTCAGAAGAATGGTGAAAGCAGAAAGGACTGCTAAAGTGAAAGACATGAGGCTCAATGAAAGTAGATAGGTAGAAAAAATAAGGGATGAAAAGAGTAAAAGATGGTGTGGGACTGCGAATATGATCGTTTGACACCACCATGCTGAGTTACCATTCCCACAAAGCAAAAATTGTCTGGAGCAAGGTCATAAGATAGACCGCAGTCATACTTCACTTGATCACGTGGTGTGACTTTTGTGGTGACCTGACTGTGACCTATGTTACATTTACTATCGACAATCACACTACACATCAGCTTTGTCGAGATCGCGCAAAATACTATCTGGCAGTACTCGGTGGCCTCTGTACTTCTTTGAAGCCCACGCAGCTTGCTTCTCATTCAGTCCTTTGTGGTATGCATCCATGAACTAGTGTAGAGCCTCATGTCTCCACAGGCACTTCCCTCCGAATTCTCCCACTTTTCCTACAAACTCCAGCTCTAATCCACAGGATACGTCTAGCACATTGGCGCACTTATATTTTATTTCGCAGGTTTTGCACACACATCCGCACTCACATTGTCCGTGCACTCCATCCCATGTCCTTAGAAGTTCATTGGTGTGTTTTCCCATCATATTTCCTTTTTGTCTAATTGGTTTCCATTGCTAATACTCAGCTCTGCGCTTCACATGTAACCAAGACCCTATTACATACCTCGTGTACTATTTATATCCTGTTCACCTCATTACATCGGACCTGTGCGCCTAGCTACTTTACTTATACCCCTCTATTATTTATGTACTGGGTCGATTTTCTGCCCACTTTCTCTGTATCCTTAGATACAAGGAATTTTACTCGTTGTTTGCAAGTGACTATCTAAAGTCGCGTGCCTCGGTTCTCCACCTTCGCCTTAGCATCAGCCAACCTTAGTTGGGGTGTTAACACTCATCTTGCCTCGTCTCTCTTTCATCTCTCTTATTTGTTCCTACTTTGCCCTCACTCGTGCATGCTACCTTTGTGTCGCTGTAACAATGGTCGCGGCGCTGGGCTCGGAACCAGTCAAACTAACACTTATGTCCCATACCATTCCTTGACCTCCCTTGACCTTCCAAAGGTTACATGCACTTGTCCGGATCTTCTGCAGGCAGTTCCTGCATTCTGAGGCCCGTCCAAACCTCGCAAGTTACCATACCATGTCCTATCCTTGTCCTTTTGACTTTGCTGGTGCATTTTCCCTTATTCTATCTATATGTTGACTATGTCTTAGGGCTACATGGATAAATCCCATTGGCATCCTGTCAGGAGCCTTGGAATACATATAAACAGTACGCATCACGGCTTATTACATGTATACTTGCATTGCTGCTTGCCTCGCGGCTTATTACATAGGTTCAGACTTGCTTATCTTGCTACTAGTTTCGCCTACAGATTCCAGTCTCTCACAGAAGCAGGATATAATCTTGCTCACTGCCTACTGATACTTCACTTCACTTCCTGTACTTCAAGTCGTAATTAGTAGAGTCACCTCGGTATATTCGTAACTGCACAATCGATCTTTGTTCATTCAGAATGATTGTTTAGCTAGACCGCTGCCAAATTCTGCACTTCATTTATTCTTGAGTTCCGATAGATTAGCATCATTCCGGACTTCAGACATTTTGCAAAGTCTTATATTATTTGACACATCGACACACCAACATATATTGACCTTTGGACAGCTCTCACAAGCCTCGGAAGGCATTGCGCTACTTTGGACAACACTTTCGCAGCTTCGGACGACTTTCAGTCGAATCAGACAAGCATCTCAGAACTTTGGATGAACATTAAAAAGGTTTACTTCCAATATCTCGTCTACTCTCTGACTGTATAAGACTTCCCTTGCATTATCAAGGTAGTTCTTTAGGTTGTCTCTTGGGATGAAGCACACTCGCATCTCTCAGGACTAGGGACTCACATTCTGTAGAGCCCAGCCCAGATCTACTCTTTACATTGCGCACCTCGCCTTTCACACTCGCGCATGTCCGCCTTTCACACATTGCATCGCTCTCGCCTCGCACTTCGTGCATTACTTAGTCCTAGTACTTTATTAGTTGTTTGGTGTCCCTCTTTTTACAAAGAGAGGTTTCCCTTTACCAGTTAGCTGCCCTTGGGTTGATGTTTTCACTCATGCCCAGGACTAGCTGTGTTTGCTTAGCTTAGCACCAACTTTGACCACAGTTTAGATTCCTCATCTTCACCGGCAGGCTCATGTTGAAAACCTGAGTGGTGTGAACATTTTAATGTAAGATTGCAACAATTAACACACCTGCACATACTGTTGAGTGGTACTGATTCGAGAGCCAAAAGAATATTTCGTTTGAGGTCTGCTTCTTTCGATGATGTGGGATATTGACGATAAATTCTTTTTGCATATCCCCAGCACTGTTCAATGAAGTTAAGTTCACAATGGAACTTCAGAAGGAATAACACTGAAAATCCTCTTGCCTTGCATATCCTTTCTAGATTTGACTCGACAGCGATGAAATCTGGCTGATTGTATAGGACCCGATGACAACAGCAATTTGTTGCTCCCTTTGCACACTTGAAGTCCTTGCACTGTGCCTGCAGCTTCAATTTCTAAATCAGGCCTTGCTCGTGCAAGATCACAGCCATACCTTTGAAGAGACTGGCTTTGGGTCCAGCATCTTCACTGAAATAGAGTGACTGTTTTGATCCATCTGCGAAGGTTGCATCACCCATTTGAATGTTTCCTTTCAACAGCTTGCCATCTGCACCATAAACTTGTTTGCCAGCTGCACCTCAAATATTGACCTCCACGCCCCGATTCATTTCTGCCTTTGATTTTGGCATATTTCTTGCTGAGAAAGCTCCATCTGCACATTTTAAGGGAGTTGTTGCATTGTCAAACATGAGGACATGGTTTTCATTGGTGTAGTGCTTCTCTAGAATATCCATTGATCTTTGAGCTTGTTCAAGGATGTCCTGGTTTGTGAAGTACCCTTCACAATTTTTTCCTGCTTTGAAGACGCGAGCCTCCTCTTTTCCATTAGGTGACTGCAGCCACCCATAATCAGCAGAAACAAGATCTGCGACCATCTGTGATGGTCCCTCTCCCTTTACATAGGGCATGGCTGTTTCACTATTATGGACCCATCATGTTTTGCGACAATCATTTGCATAGAATGTGGACTTGTCATGCCACCATACAACTGTCTTCTGTTCCTGTAGTGATGGACAAGGGTAATCTCCATCTCTCTCATTACAAGACCAATCTCAAGTCTTCTCCTTGATTGCTGCCTATGCAGGCAAGAAAGTTTCCTGCCAGTAAGCCACAACGTCATCTCTTTCATGACCATCGATAAATTGACCTTTGGGATCTTTTGTCCAGCGGTACTCGAGCTTTTTCATCCATCACTGTACAGTTGCAAGATGAATTCGCTTTGTGAGTCCACTCCTTTTTCGCATTTCTGGTGTGTTAAGGAAGTCAACAAGGTCCATAGCCTTCACATACTTTCCAATTCCCTGCAGATGGATGTGTATTTCTTGCGTGAGATCCTCGCCTTTGTCAAGTAATGACTTGTTCCATGTCCTGTAGATATTAAATGGAAGGTTCTCACTGAAGGTGAATCAACTCAGCTCTAGGTCAAATAATAAATCTAAGGGAGGGACACAAGAAGCTGATATAGTGATCAGTGTGATGCCTAGTCTGCTATGCTTGCAGGGACAAGTGCGTTTGATCCAAGGGGGAGCAAGGAAGATAAATCCACAGTCGTGCAGTGGCTGTGCAAAGCAAGCGACATGTGTGCGAGGTGCGGGAATGCAAAATGCAAAATGCAAAATGCAAAATGCAAAATGCAAAATAGCGAAAATGCGAAAATGTGAAATGCAATGAGCAATAGACAAGGGCTCAATGAAAACTAAAGATTGCTAATAAATTCTGACTCTAGGTATTGACATGATGGGAGGACTCCACTAAGGTAAGGAGTGGTGTAATAAAGGGTGAAAAATGTGGTCCTATATATGTATCTCGCTAAGTGAGCCAAGTAGGAGATAATGTATGTAATAAGGTGTGTAAATTAGGGTCCATGCTCTGATATGGTGCCATTTTGATAAAAATGCGGAAATACATACCAGTGAGACTTGCTGGACAGTGGATGGATGCTACTGGATGATAGGGCGATGAAAGTGTGGGAAAGCGAGCGATACAAGGGCATCACGAGGCATGGGAAAGTTGTGTGATGCAGGAAAGTGTCACCTGATATGGAAATGGCTGGGGAAAGGTCAGGGAATGATGCTGCGAGTTGGTGCTGCGAACCCGGGTGGTATGGACTGAAGTATTACACATTGCAAGCCTGTAATTATGCGAATCTCTACATCGCGATCTGCAATGAAGGCATGTACTTGTTCACGGAGTACTCATGAGTGTGCGGGTTTTGTTCTAGAGCTTTTGCGGTAAGTAATGATGCCATTGTCCACTTTCCATATGCCAAAGACTGAGGGTCAACATAGACCCACAAGAATTGTTTCATTCCTTCGAGTCGGCGACAAAAGACTGAGTCAAGCTTAGGGTCTTTGTAGCCAGCAGTCTTCTTTGGTAGTCTAAGAATCCTTTTGATATCATTGAAGGCTAAGTGTGCCTCCTTGACAGTGGGTGAGGGCTTGTAGAACCCTGTTACAGTATTTATCCTGGCACTAGCCATATTTATGTTTGAATCTGGGGGAGAAGCCTCTCCCATGGCACATTGACTTGGATGCTTGAGCTTGGACTCATAAAGTGGACTCAGAGATAGCTCTATTATTTGTAGCACAAATGGAGGAGGATCCAATACCACAGTAATTGTTACTTTCCTCTTTTTCCTCTTCAGACTGGATGGAGGAGACTCAGACACATTGATTGTCATTGGAACTTCCTGTGGCCATTGTTTTAGTATTTCTGTAGCTGCTTTAAATTATGAGGTTTCTTACATTTTCTTTGTTTCCTGAGTGTCCAAGTGACTTTGCCCAACTTCCGAGGTTTGCAACATTGAACAATTTTTGTTTTGGCATAGTAGAGAGACAGTTTTGTTCCGTTGTTGGCTGCTGAAGTGGATCATTGAGTAGCTGACAAAGCACAATGCATTGTGTTCCAAGTAAGGTATGACTCACGCACTTTCTGCTAACGAAACATGACAAAGTGTTACTTTTGTTTGAAATGTTAATAGTAATTGTAAAACATCTATTTTGCAAAAAGAAATCATGCAGGGTTCTTTGTATTTACACTGCGCACAATGCTGCACGGCTGGATTTTTGAAAAAATTGAAATTGAAAGTACCATTAAGAAAACAAATGTTATGAGCCCTTTTGAACCTTGTTGTGTGACAAACTAAGGGGGAACACATAATTGGTATGACATTCTCAAACTACCATGACACAATGCTCAAATGTGCACTGAAACACCTGAAGAACCTTGGTGGACATGCTATTTTACTTCTACATCATTTGAGCATGTTCTGGTCCACGATGGTCATCAGACAATCCTCTACTAGTGTTTGGGTCACAGCTAGTCACATCATGTCACATGCCATCACACATTAGTGGAAAGTGCGTGAGCCATACTAGATAGTCCCACGAGTCCGTGTGTCCCAAGAGTCCGCGCATCGACTCTAGCACACGCAATTCTGCACAGAATCCTTATGTATTGTATAGTCAAGTTCCCCCTAGCGTAATACATAGTGTGGTATTTTTTATTTGAAGAAAACCGAAGTAGATCTCGTCCTATGGCGAAATTATTGGTGCTGGAGGGCAATTTTGTGCATAGAAGGCTCACTATGAAGGTCAGATCACCTCATAAAATTCTGGAATGTGGTGTGATGGTTATACATGATGAGGAAATACCAAAACAAATTTCTCCGGGGCTACATGCTTGTCAGGATCATCTGTGATAAAAGAAATATGCCCCAGACGTGACAATCTATGCAAAGCGTTACATTGAGACTGTGTAAATCAAAACTCCGCAATGCCGAAATGCGGCACAAAAACACCAATGCAAAATTGAAGTCCCCAACGGCTGCATGGTCAAGTCCAAACAGCTGCGCGAGGCTCAAGAAGAAAAAGTCAAGAAGGCCTGCGCAAAGCTTTGGGAAGATCAGCGAGCTGGTAACACACCAAACATCAGGAGAACAGCAACTTACTATGGTATTCCCGAGAGTACTCTTCGTGGCCGCTTTCGTGGTGTTCGTCCAATTCACTGGCCTTTATGGTCATCTCCATCACGGGCAGAAATGCGTGCATGCGAGCATGATTGATGAAAACATTGCACCGGCAGTGTCCGAATCACTTCAAATTGAACATCCTGCAATTCGTCGTCAACTCAACGACCGTTCGACGGGCTTACCAGCGTCATCCTCATCCACTACTCCACATTATGTTCACGCGCTGTCAATGTCTGATCCTCCCTTGGCCGCTGTTCATTCTGGTGTTCAAGTTGCACCTACTTTACTTCCTCATGGACACCTGCATTATCCATTCTCTCCCCAGCATAATTTACATCATGCACCTAGCAACACACACTATCATACCGTTCCTCATCATTCTCTTCACAATTATCATATACCTGCACAAGCTACACCTTATTATTCACATTAGTTACTCTCGAGAGCCGAGATATAATACTATATATCTTACAATCACATAACTATTGCAATAGAATTGATTGCACGCTTCTACCGCGTCGTACAGATTGTTTCGTGTACCATTGCCTCTGACAGCGCGACGAACGGTGCGGACACTGATACAGAGTGCGAAAAGGCATGGCGGCAGACGTGTGACATGGTGTGACAAAGTGCGCGAACTCTAGGGAAAATGCACTTTTCTGCGCGGTAACCTTCCGCTGGACTCAACACGTCGAGATTCAAAAAAAAAACTAGCAGGTGCTGTACTTTCGATGTCACGCTATCGAGCTGTCAACTAATTAAATTTTTATGTTGATGCGTTGTGGAGTAATAGACGTTACGCCAAAATTGCGCGAACTCTAGTGGACATCTAGTACCTTATGAAAAAACTATCTCTACTCCCAGTTTAAGCTATATTCTAATTCTGAAATCTAGGTGCTCTGGGGATGTACTCTAGCTAACTTTCTCTGGTTTTAATTTTGCGAACAAAGGCAATTTGATCACATGATCAAGCGAAGTATGACTGCGGTCTATCTTAGGTTCGCGCAGCGAACCCCTAGTAGCTATAAATAGGCACCTAATCTCATTTGATCCGTTTATCTGATCATGCCTCATTATCCGATCGAGCACAACAACTTTATTTTGAACCACAATCAGTACTACTAGTCATGTCCCAACGCCTTGCAAACAAAGTAACGCAAATAAATATTTTGCAACAGGACATACTGACAGAAATTTCGAATGTAGGTTGCCCTCATCACCGGAGCCGGCTCGTGAGTCTGCTCAAACATGACATCGCATTTTCTGATCTTAAGGGGATCACAGTGGCATCGGTCTTGAATCGTCCTTGCTCTTCGCTCAAGAAGGCGCCAACGTTTTGTTAGTCGACATCAATCTAGCAGCTGCACAAAAAGGTGCTGCGCTTACCCAGCAACGCTTCCCAAACGTCAAAGCGCTGGCCGTTCACGCTGATGTCGGGAAGGAGGATGACATCAAAGGAGCGGTTGATCTAGCTGTTGCAGAGTTTGGTAGATTGGATGTGATGGTAGGATTCATATCTTATGATTATCCGCACGATGTTTCAACGAGTCTCTATAAATCCATAGTTCAACAATGCAGGCATCATGCACCCAGCAGACGATCACGCCCTCAACACCGAAGAGAAGATCTGGGACCTGACAATGCAAATAAACGTAAAGGGTGTCTGGTGGGGCTGCAAGTATGCTATTATGGCTATGCGGAAAAATCCTGTCGACGAGGAGAAAGGCCTCCGTGTTGGGGGCTCCATCATCAACACTGCGAGCTTCGTCGCGCTCATGGGTGCCGCCACACCACAGTTAGCATGTATGTGAACACAACTGCATTTTTTGTTTTCTAAAACAGACGATTCACCGCGTTCTTCAGATACTGCATCCAAGGTAAGCATGATAGTCGTTCGCTGAAGTACGTTGGCTTGAAAGAACATCAGGGTGCTGTGTTGTCCATGACACGAGAACTCGCGATGGTGCACGCGAGAGAAGGAATTCGACTGAACTCTCTATGCCCGTAAGCTAAAGTAGGACTTGCATTGCTGCGTGCTGACCTTAATACCCATAGCGGACCGCTAAAGACGCGTCAGTGCACAATAACCACACAAAAATCGATATTACTGACGTATCATACTTTGAAGCTCTTTTGATGGATTTCCTCAACACATCGGAAAAGAAAGAGCGCCGGCTTGTTCATCTCCCCATGGGTCGGTTCGGTGAGGCTGTGGAACTCGCCAAGGCTGCACTGTTCTGTACGTTCTTACTTGGTGTCACCATCTGGCTGATCTGATTTCACCATTGTATACACAGTGGCAAGCGATGACAGCAGTTATATGACTGTATGTTTCTTGCCAATCAGTGTGAGATGCTTAATTAACGCGACGTCAATAGGGCACGGATTTCAAGGTCGACGGAGGCCTCACCTCGTGCTATGTTACCCCTGTCGGAGAACCAACCCTCCAGCCTCCCACCAGTCTCATTTAAGGGTGAACCAACCGTGATAAGCATGCAACCTGATAGTGGAAACTGGGTTCATTATTGATCGAAATCAATGGTAAAGATGAAAATAACCCAGTTAATGTATGATACAAGACGACGGTGAACTATAAACAGCCCAGAACCTCCACAGGCTAGGAATAAAAGAATCCATGAGGTCGGGCAAAGCAGGAGATTCAACAGATACGTAAATTTTAAGATGATAGATATGCGACTAGGATGCTGTCGTCGATCAAATTAACTGGCCTTCTTTTCTGCGAGGCGTCTCTTGTCGCCTTGTGTCTTTCTCATCTTGGCGATCTCAGTGCCTATATCGTTTTGCAGTTGCTTGTGTAGAGCAGGACGATATCCGAGCATGAACATCAATTCCAAGTGTACAAAGAACGGAGCGAGTACAAGGGCTAGAATTGATTGTTAGCAGGCAACGTACGGATTATATGCTTGATCGATGAACCTACCACCGACAATGTTGTCTAAAAGGGCCGGAGCACGACCCTCAGCGAGTCCATGCCCAAGGAACTGTGCAATCCATGAAATGACTTGAATAATAATCGCGTCTCGAATGCCATCGGGGTGGTGGGCGTGAGCTGTTGCCGTCAGTAAAGTCAGCACCATTTGTGGCGCATACAACAACTAGGATTGGTGTCAGATGACGATATAGATGGGATCCATGGCGTGAGAAACTGACTGCAGCCAACGGTTCAAGGATAATATAGTATGCAAGATAGATGGCGGCGACCACGGCGGGCGTGTTCAAATCGAATAAGAGGTACTCATTGAACGTATAGCGAAATTCTGGCAAGAATGCGGGAGTTTGGATGCGAGTAGCCAACAGCAGTGAACTCCTGAATCAAAGCAATGTGGTACATAGTCCGTACTCCCAAGCAATGAGAAGACGACGCACCACAGAATAGCTGGGACCCCGAATATATGAACGAGGACGTTGACTGGATTAGAGTGGTAGGAACCGTAAAACGTGAGCTGTTGATACGAACGTCATGTAAAAAGTTGATAAGATTCTAATGTGGTACGCACTTGTTTGCGAACGTCGAACAAGGAGAGAGTCATGATGATGGTGGTTGTGAACAAGGACTGCGAATATTGACCCCTGGAACATGTTTAAATAAAACACTCACGAGTGACCCGGACGAATCATATTTCAACGGGATGAGACCCTGCCGGCGGCAGACGCCGAGTAAAATTAACTTGAACTTCCTCGAACTTTTTCAGTGTTGTATATTGCTCGACCATGCGAGTGACAAGATCTAGAGATTCACCTTCACCGGTCAATCGGACTGACACGATTCAAGAACGGTTTTGATGAGCTTTTGAAGGCTTTGAGCTGACTGCCCGAAGTTTCCTATTTCGGATATCGACCAATTTACCGCCGATCACGTGCTTCCACCACTTTCCGCAATTGCTTCCACTTGAGCCACGACAACACCATCTCCCACCATGGTCCGCTCAACAATAATAGTCCGCGCAACAGATGCTTTGCCAATGGCAGCAAGCGTGGACGACGAACAGGTTAGCTTCTTTGACTTCTCGATTACTGAGGAGGCTTATTTACCCTAATAGACCGAGCAGGCCCTTCAGGAGCACAAGCAACAGTCGAAACTAATTTTTCGACGTATCACTCCCAACTCGGAACCGCGGTGTTCCATCGAAAGTGGACAGTACACACTTCAGTGAGTGTCCGTTCTTATCTCGATCAGGCTCCGCATCTCAAGCCGCCGGCTACTACAGCTACCTCCTCGCGGATAATGTCGTGTACCTCACCATTGCGGACAAATCTTACCCGCGGAAGCTTGCTTTTTCGTATCTAGAAGAACTTTCAAAGGAATTCTCCGTATCTTACGGACCCAAAGTAGAGTCTGTGCGGAAACCTTATGCCTTTGTCGGGTTTGGTGCGCGATCCTATTGCACTAAATTTTACCGAGGACTCATTCGCGCTGCATTCAGATACCTTTATGTCGAAAACAGCACGGCTATATCAAGATACACGCGCAGCTGATACAGCTGGATCATCAAACTTGGACAAGTTAAACAATGAATTGCAAGACGTCACTCGAATCATGACTAAGAACATGGAAGAGCTTTTGTGGAGGGGGGACTCGTTAGACAGTGAGTGTGAATATTCTTTCGGATCCTCTATGCTTTGACGCTCTACAGGAATGTCGCATCTGTCAACTTCCCTGCGTTCTGAATCGGAAAAGTACCGCAAAGCAGCAAGAAACATAAATATTCAGGCGCTTATACGACAATACGCACCATTTGGTGCTGTGGCAGTTATTCTTATCATCATATTGTGGTGGCGGTTCTCGTGAACTGCATTCGGACTCATTCCGCGAAGTGTCGGACATCTTTCACCAGGCAAAGTAATCTATTACCTTTTGCAACTTTTTGTAATATTGTCTCTCACCGGACCAGTATGTCATATTTTATGTTTCCATCTGAATTCTACAGCAAGTGGCATCTCCTCGCTCTTTCGGATTGCTGGTCAAGTACACTATCAGAACAAGTCATCATTGATATCAACTCGCATGATTGTTCGTACCCTTCTTCACCGACAGTAATATTCTGACATAGGCTGCTGAAAGTATCGGATAGTCTCGATGGTGAATCGTATCATGCTGCCCATCTCCCTCTAAAGGATATCGTCTTATATGTCACAAAGCGACTACATGAGTGAAATTTTTGGGGAGAGAAGTGTTCAATCTACAAGCAATAGCCGTCTCCGTTGTATGGAAATTAATGGCACATTGGCGTTGTTCGGCGGAGATACGTGACAATCAGAAGCACCACGGGTTTACAGCTTTTCCGCAAGACGAATCGTTTGACCACATGGAATTCAGTTCATGACAGCTTGGTGGCCTGTACCATTATTTCTGGTCCACTGGTTGTTTCCTTTCTTTTACAGCAATAAACTGAACAAGATCTCGACATGACCGCAAAGAAGCCTAGATGCCAAAATAAATAGATGTGAGTTCTTGCATAAAATAGAGGTATTTACCCTTGGTCCCTTGCACACTCGCAGTCTTACGGAAAAGGAAGTCAAGTGCTTCCTAGGAGCCGCGTTTCCAGGTGAACTCGCAGTCATGGGTGCATCTAAATCGTTCCGGGAAGTCGACCACTATTTTCAGAGCACCGTGAGGAGTTGTATGATTTTACCGAGTGGTGGTATCCGCTTACCGGCCGCTTCCTCTCGTGACTGGAGTGTCAGAAGTTTGAAAGGGAGAATCGTCAGTGTACCCTGATACTCGAGAGAGTCCCATTTCGTGAAGTGCGTTAATACCGCAGTTTCTGAGACCCAACTCCATATACTCGACTCAGCTACCGAAGGACCACAGCTGGCATTCAGTTTGTAGGGGAAGTAACATGGTAAGAGTAAATTCTTGCCTACAAACTTGCGCTGACGGTTGGTAACTACTCAGTTCAAATTTTATTAACTCAGAGCAGCTTGTGAAAGGTCTGCTTGAATAGCGCAGCAACTATGCTCCGAATTACTTCCGCGGCACCGACGGTTGCATTTTTTGGATGATGGAAGAACTTCCTTGCTTTGCCGAAATATGGCAACAGCTTTAAGTGTACCGCCTAAAAATTTGCCGTACTGTTGGCACTAGGCGAAACATTGCGCACCCATCTGCCAAGGTGTGCCATTTCCTAAAACAAGCTGACCCAACAAATTCCATGACCACAAGCACCGGCTAGGACGGTGCAACTATCGTCGAGGACGAAAATGAGCTGCAAGGCTTTCAACACTTCATTTGGCACATGTCGTGGGATTATCATCATGGTGTCTGTGCGTGTTTATACTTTTCATCATTAGGGATTTGGAATAGCGTTGACGCGTTGACGGCTGGTAATTAGTAACGCACTGTTGTTGACGCCAGGCCTGGAGCGTTCGAGTTTTTTCGTCGAAAATGGTCGACGACATATCTGATACTGAGAAAGTAACGCTAGCTCATGGTACTATTTCTCGATCTTTCACTGCATTTGATTGCTTAGGGAGAAGGCGCTTAGAGAGAGGCAAAAATCTTCGTGGAGTGAGCTGCCCAGACGCCATGTGATTTCCTGGTTGAAATCTGAAAGATGTTTGTATACAGGAGGCTGATAATGTGAGCCGCTTTTTCGATGCAATAGCAGAGGGACTGACCTTCATAGGCCATTGTTTCTTCCTAGTTCGTCTCGAAGCTTGACAGAAAGCATAGGCTACCCATGACCTGACCGAGGGCACTCTCTTTTATCTGGTGCTTTGGTGGTATGCCGTAGTATTGAGAAGCGGGCCATCAATCCATCAAAGTCCAAGCAATGACATACATGATTTGCCCTCAGAAGACGTTCATGAGCCTACCAGGGATACTTCATTCCCAAAGAAGTGCTACCGGTGACCACTTATACCCTCCAGTGTCACTAAATCATTAATGATGGCCAGACAGATTCATGCAGATCCTGACGTATGCTCCCTGATTTGTCGCTTCGATAACTAGTCAAACGATACCCTGACAATGCTGCATCTAGCTTTCGGAGACAAATACAGAAGAGGATCCAATCTTACTGGAGCTTCTTCGCGGAAAAGGATGATTTCCTGGTACGTCGGAAGCATCTGATCCATGCATTTATGAGACAGACTTTTTTTCTTTTAATGAGATTGATGGTTCAACGTGACAAAATCGTACTCGAGAACGGTATGCAGGCTGGAAGTGATTAGGTAAGCTAACCAACCCTTCTCAAGTCAAGACAATGATGATGCTTCCCTCTAACACCCATGCGCACAGTCAAGTTTTTGTTATGTTACATCTCAAGTATGTAGTGAGCTGTTAAAAGTACGAGTTAGGTCCCAGGTAAGTTAGACTGAGGGTACCGGCATACGTTCGCCCCACCAGCCGATCAAATACGGTCTATTTGTGATAGGAACAAAATCAGCGCTGAAAACTCGGCCATCGCCAGCAATTGTCTCGATATAGCGCAACACGAGGCAGGGTAGGGCTACAGGGTCAATTTATTAGATGAGGCCTCTTATCAGTGGCATCCCCTTCTCTCCCAGCTTCCCTCATCTTCAGAACTAGAGTGCACAATGAACGGAACAGGAGGATTTGCTTCACCTCAACAGCAACCGCAACAGCAGCCTCAGCCATACTCGCCTCCGTCTGGCGGCCAGATCGCGCCTGGATCTATCACTTACACAACATCCACCAGCGCGGATGGTCAGGTTACATATCATCCCTTCAGGTATGATCGACATCTCTCTCGCAAACTAGCCTTATCGTAACCCATCGATGTTGCAGAGCGGTACCTGCAAGGCAAGTGGTTGCGATGTTAACGAGATCGCGTCGCCTGATCAGATTATGATGTGCAGCTATCAGACACCCCAAGGTGTTGTGCATGGTATCCAATGGGTCCCTGCCGAAGCCACACAGATCTTGCCAGCGGGTGCTCAGCCTGCCAATGCAGTGAGTCCTCAGATTGTTCCAGTTTTGCCCATGACTACTGAGGGTGCGACTCAGGAATTCGCTGCATCCTTTAATCGCGGCCAGCTCAGCAGGGATGAAGAGAAGGAGCTCGAAAAGTGGTATGGTTCGTTCAATTCAATGTTGCTTCAGACACTACATCTCTTCCAGGAAACGCTCTGAGGAGAAGCGCAAAAAGAAAGAAGAGAAGGCATCCCTAAAGAACATCGCGAAACAGATTGAAAAGGACGAAATAGAGATCCGCATGTCGCGCGAGAGGGATACTCATGTCAGAGAACGCAAAAGGAGCTTCTATGGAGAAGCACCTCCCTCTGGATACGCGATGCCGGGGACCGCTGCGTACGGCACCTATGGCAATCCCGCAGATCTTGACCGCAGATTTGGAGATCTCGACGTAGTAGAGCGCAAGGAGGTTACCTTTGCTGCGAGACCCAGAAAGATTTCTCAGAGTGGTCCAGGGGGATACTCTTCCCCTCCCGCCACCTACAGCAGCCCAACAGGTTATCCAACAACTGGAGGTGCTAGCCCTTACAACCGTGCAGCCTCCCCTTACAGGCCTGTAGGTAATTTCGCCACTTCACCAAATATGAGGCCGCAAGAATTCCCCTCCGCGTACCCTGGTGGACCGGATCCCATGGCGAGGGCGCCTTCTCCGTATGGTGCCCGAGCACCCTCTCCTTATGGTGCTAGAGCGCCTTCTCCTTATGGGGCTACAGGACCCCCTCCCAGAGCGCCCTCTCCTTATGGTGCTACAGCGCCTCCTTATGGTGCCAGAGCGCCCTCTCCTTATGGTGCCAGAGCGCCCTCTCCTTATGGTGCCAGAGCGCCCTCCCCTTATGGTGCCACAGCGCCTACTCCTTACGGTGCCAGAGCGCCCTCTCCTTATGGCGCCAGAGCACCCTCTCCTTATGGGGGACCACCCTCTTCTTATGGTGCTCGAGCGCCTTCTCCAATGCCGCAGGTGCCCCGTGGTCCTTCTCCAATGCCGCCGCGTGCACCTTCTCCATACGCACGCCCCGTATCCCGTGCACCGTCCCCATACCATGGTCAACCGCCAACATCGACCTATCCTCCTCCTCATCGCGCTCCTTCGCCATTTGTCCCTCCTGGCCAAATTCAATCAGTATACCCCCGTGGGCATGTCCTTGAAGGCCAGCCTATCGCGGCCCCTCGGTCGCGAGCACCCTCTCCAATGCCTGGTGCGCCTGCTGGGCCAGGATTCGCCTCATCCCCACGTATGCCCAACGCAGGATTCACTTCATCCCCTCGTATGCCCAATGCAGGATTCCCCTCATCCCCCCGTATGCCCAACGCAGGATTCCCTTCATCCCCCCGTATGCCCGGTGCTGCCACAGGAGGAGAATCACTACAGCTCGCTGCTCCGGAGGCATTCTCCCGTCCGCCCAATGCCGCCCAGCCTTACACCCCGTTCAGCGTAATGAGGATCCAAGATATGGACAAGTTCTACGATCAGATTCCTCGCATGCCACTAGTGCTGGACACTCATGACGTTTACCACCAGGATTGGATCAGATTCATGAATGTACGTGGTGACAGACTTATTGATTGGCATGTCAGCTCACTTTCACTCCAGGATCTTGCTCTTGCGTGGGCTGGCAAGATGCCCATCCATGAGTTCTCCAAGGGGGGGATTCCTCCAAAGCGTACCTCACTTGTTGCAGATTTGATCAATCTGTGGAACGATTCATTCTTCCGTGCCCGTCGCGTTGAGGTGGTCCTCTACAAAGGCCGCGAGCGACGCTCAGGTCCGCACACAGGGACCATGGACAAAAACCTTCCAATGCCTGATCTTGACCTCGACTCTGATTCAGACTCGTCGGATTCTTCTTCTTCTCTCTCTTCGGAGTCTGACGACGGGTACTACGGTCGCGGTGGTGATCTCGCTGAATCCAAGAGAAGGCGCCGGGAGAAGAAGGAGGAAAAGAAGTGGCGCAAGAAGGAAAAGAAGCTCAGGAAAAGGGTCAAGGAACGCGAGAGGCAGTACGCGTTGTACTTGAACTACATTGCTCCTCGCGACATGCCTGTTCCAGGAAATTACTATGGTTGACAGAGCATGCAGCGCGTGAAGCCAGTAACGTCGAATTTGTTGATACTTTAGTTCTTCATTGTCACTGTACTACTACGGACTGCGAATCAATTTGTTGCCCGGTCGAGCTTAAAGCTGGCTGAGGACGTTGTGTTATTAATATTAGGGTTCCGAGAACTTTTTGAGAATCTCGGGCTCTATTCCAATTGATGACCCGGCCGGAGGCTCTGCGCACTGTTCCGTACAGGATCATGACACCCTGATATCAACATCATTGGACGCTAGTCGCACGCCAAGGCACCCCATACACGGAGATGAGCGTCAAAGAGCTCCACCGCCGTATTGGATTTCCGACGAGCACGAGCCTTTGTGGTTGGCAGTGCACGTCATTCGACTAGATTCACGCAAACTTACGATAATAACGTTGTCACATCATGATGGAGATAAGGGAAGACACGATAGAAAATCAATGACAAGACAGGAACTACAGGCCTACAAGTAGGCGATCTTCAAGACTGCGGCGTTCGATATTGCACCATCTTTATCGTCGCGTCAGATATTTCATACTCGCCCCAGGTAAGAACTCACCTAATGGTTTGTAGTTGATGAGTTGACACAAGCTAGAAACATCAGGCCATTTGTGGAACATCTCTTGACGTTCACGCAGGCCAGTGGTAGCACGTGTGGTATGCATTATTATAACACTGTCGTATCATAATTCATTTTGTGGCCCTTCAGCTTCTAGGGATTTATCATGAGTGATTCCGCACGAAGACTCGTCCAGGAGTTCGACCAATATGTGATGAACCATATCCCAATCCGCCTCATACGCCTATCAGATATGGCGTTCGTGGGGCGTGATGATGTGAGGAAGCACTTCAGGAGCTCTGTTCCTCACACGGATCCTTTCGGGGTTTATAAGCCCTCCCGGCTTGTCAAATATGCCATTCTATCTCACCGATGGCTGGATTCGGGAGAGCCAACGTACGAAGACATGAAGGCGGGCAAAGCAACAGGTCCGGGATATGAGAAGCTGAAGAACTTCTGTGAACAGGCCAAGAAGTACAACGTGGAATTCGCATGGTCTGATACCTGCTGTATCGACAAGAGCAGCAGTACTGAGCTGGACGAGTCGATTCGCTCCATGTTCCGGTGGTATCGTAACTCGGGAATTTGCATCGTCCATTTAGCAAAAAGTACAACCATCGAGGACATATTGCATGACGAATGGACAGAAAGGGGCTGGACATTGCAAGAACTCCTTGCACCCTTCCATATCAAGTTCTTCAATAAACACTGGAAGCCTATGACGAATGATTTAAACGACAAACGAAAGGAAGCAACCACCAAGTTACTGCAGACTCTGGAGAAAGCCACTGGCATTCCTCATCGTGAAATCTACTGGCAGTTCAATCCAGGTCCGTTCAAGGTGGATGAGCGGATGGTATGGGCAGCCAGACGCAAAACAATGAGGGTTGAAGATGTAGCATATTCTCTGATGGGTATTTTCGATGTCAGCCTACAAATCGCATATGGAGAAGGAGGGGACCGAGCATTCTGCAGGCTCATCGAAGCCATCATGCAGGCTGGTGACCATTCCGTCCTCAATTGGAAGGGCACAGCTGCAAAACATCACAGTTCAGATGTTATCCCTCGATCGCCGAGAAGCTTCCTGAACCGTCCAGAGTTGAAGTTGGCTAGTGGCGGGCGACTGGAGATGACTATGAACGGTCTCGGCCTACGAATGCCTCTGGTGATACTTCCTCTCAGTCTCCCGCCTTCGACAGTGGCTACTGGCACGGGGCGTGCCCGCATCACATTCGACTGCCCGTTGTATCCCAACATCAAGGTTGACATCAATGTTAACAACTCTGTGGGCCACGGCCAGTATCGATATGCGCTTGGGATCATCAACTACTCACTTGTCAGGGATGGATCATTGCGTGAGGTTGTGGAAATGCAGGGCAAGTCGGCCGGATTCCCGCTCAAGTGCCGGCCAGTAGATCCGTTCAACACATCCACTTGTCCACCCAGAGGAACCGGCGTTGTTGGGTTTGGGTTCCAGACTGTACACGTGGAACAGACATTTGGACCGTGGAAGAAGATACGTGAGGAGGGCTTGATTGAGATCAATTTTGCAATCACACCGCGTTTTCACATTGAGCGTAAATACCTGGAAACCGTCCACCTGTAGCACTGACCTGTACTCCTAATACCATTTAAGTATCATAAGGAGAGTTGAACTTGGTACATGCAATGAACTCCGCTTTAAACAACATTAACTCTAGCCTACATGGTCTACCCGAGGCACGGTAGTCTTCCCTGGACCGCCTGTGCTAGCGATATGCTGAGACATAGGACTAGCAGCTCCAGAGTTGTCGCTATCAACATACATACGCAAGTTAAGGCGCCTTGCCCATTTTGTCGTTATCACTGACTTTCCAGTAGTATGGGTACGTTATCCCTTAGAAGGAACACTCAGGTTTAATCAGGGACAAATGATAGGAATATCGTTGTCAGTGGAAGGCTCTGTAAGCCAAGGCTGCGCCTGTCATGTCTGCTCGCGCGCTGGGGCACGTTCTGATGGGAAGACTATCGGGAAGACGCCTACCCTAAGGCGGGCCCCTGGGTCATAACTCAAGTGCAATATTTGCTGCCCAGGCGTTCAAAGTGTCTTCTACAGTTCCCTTCCCTCTGACACGCTTCCATCATCAACAAGGTGCGCAATGGTGGCAGAAGTAGAAGGATTCATAACTCTTGAGCCGCAACCCCAGTCGCACCCGCCCTCTCAAGCATCTAATTCTTACATCGTACATCATTGGGCTACAAATGGCCAGATCACTCCTGGAACCATCACCTACACGACGAGCAGTAATGCAGACGGTCACGTTATAAATCATCCTTTCAGGTATGAACGTGTATCTGGCAGATATCGCTAAACTTCATCTTGAGCTTTTGAACTTGCAGGGCGGTGCCTGCAAGGTAAGTTGTTTACGATTTGATATTGACAAGATTTTCCTGATTCAATCACGATGCACAGCTATCAGACCTCCCAAGGAATTGTGCATGGTCTTCAATGGGTTCCTGCTGATGCCACACAGATCTCGCTAACAGGCGCTCAGCTCTCCAATACAGTAAGTTTTCAGATCACCTGAGTATTGTCCCCTGACCATTGAGTACTGAGCATATGGATTAGGGACTTGCGGCAGGATCCTTTGATCTCGATTCTTTGCGTAAAGAGGATGATGCGGCATCTCAGAAGTTGTATGAACGTATGTCTTATATGCCTCGGGTGTCTGCTCGATGCCGCTAACTGTAAGGCTGGAAGAAACCCTCCAATCCACTCTTCCCGGTGCACCTGATACCATCGCGATGGCAGCATCCCTGTTTTCCCCTCGAGGGCGCTCTCCTCAAGGTACTCGTGCGCCTTCTCCAGTGTCGCTACTACAACATCCTTCACACTCACGCTCTCCTTCCCGCGCGCCGTCCACATACCAAAGTAGTCAGCAGTCGACGTCACCCTATCCTTCCTACCGCACTTCTTCGTCTGGTGTTGACATTCACCCGCATGTGCCACCCCCATACCAGAGTCGTCGGCAGTTGGGATCAAGCTATCCTCTCCAATACACTCCTTCACCTTATGTCCCCCCTCCACAAGTTGTATACCCGCACGGGTATGCCTTGGATGATCAGCCTATTTTGGCTTCCCAGTTGCAAGTACCTACTTCATTTCCAAATATACCTTCTGGACCAGGATTTTATTCATCCTCGCGTATGCCCATCGTTACAGTCCATAGAGAATCAGTGTCACACCCTTCTCTACATCCGTTCGCCCGTACACCAAATACTACTCAAGCTTACGCTCCATTCAGCATGACAAGGATTCAAGGAATGGATCAATTTCTCAGCCAGATTCCAAGCATGCCATCGGTGCTCAATACCCATGATGTTTACGACCAGGATTGGAGCACATTTATGAATGTACGCGGTTATGGAGATTATTTCAGTGACGTATCAGTTCATTATCCGTTTCAGAGTATTTCTTTTGCGTGGAAGGGAACACTACCCCTTCCCACGTTTGCCAGGGGCTTTTTGCGGAGCTCAATTGTTGCAGATTTGATTAGTCGGTGGAACAATTCCTTCTTCCTTCCCCGCCGAGTAGAGATAGTCCTTTACAAGGGCTGTGAGCGACGCTCAGGCCCGCACGCAGGGACTGTAGACGATCGAGTCTCGTTGCCTGCATCAGAAAATGATAAGTACTCGTTATACTTGACCTGTGTGACGCCTTATACAGTTGACGGCCGACTCAGGTCGACCAGTTACAATACCCATAGAGCCTACGGTAGCTCAATGGCAGCCCACAACCCTGTAACTTATGCCTACTATTACTGATGGAATAACAAGCTTGCAAGAAGGTAGATATGGGATTGTTGATCTTTTCTATTGTTATTTGCATAATATAACCATCTTACTGTGTTTCTCACTACACGGCATAACCCAGAATTATCCCAATCACTGATGCCAGTCACCGTTTGCACGCTGAAAGTTTGTCAAATAATTTACCTGGTACGCGTGAATGTGGTGGTGTATAGTTAGACCAAGCCTAGCGGCTTGCAGGACCGTAGACGATAAATATTCATTCACCAAGTTGAATAGGACCAAGGGATGGCAGTCATTTGAGTGATTCTTGTGACATCCAAAAACTGATATGACAGGGCGATACAGCCATTTTCATATCGATGTAGCGAGTCCATATCGTTGGTATAATCAGAAAGAAAGCAGATAAATATATATCAATGGCCTATAATACAAAATATCTGCGAAGGAAATATTAACGAGAAGCAGTATGCAAATAAGTTACTCTAGAACCCTCGGCCCCGGCCCCTTGAAGGGTTCTGATAACCTCCTCCATTGTAGCCACCTCCATAGCCACCACGAGCCTGTCCGTCATTCTGATTTCCATAACCCGTGTAGCTACCGCCGCTATCTTGTCCTCCTGAACCACCATAGCTACCTCGGCTCGTGTGGCCACCGTAGCCCCCGTAACCACTATTCGCCTGTCCACCATATCCTCCGCTGCCGCCACCGTACCCACCAGAGTAGCCTCCACGGCCATATGCCGGTTGATGAGCGTTTTGAGCATAGGACGTAGAACTTCCATACCCAGGACTGCCGCCACGAGGAGGGCCGCCACGGGGAGGACCACCGCGGGAGGGCCACTGCGGTTTGGTGGCATTCCACGCGAGGGAGGGGCACCTCCTCGAGGGGGTGGACCACCACGGGACTGGCCAGGATAATTATTACCATAATTTTGAATTGGTGGCCTTCCATTGGAGCCATAGCCTCCGAATCCTTGTTGGGGCCCCTGAGTGTACGGCGTTCGAGACTGGGTGGTGGTGTATGAAGAAACATATGATATTGGAGTTTGCGATTGGCTATGAGTGCTGCCGTACCCATGTCCGTTGTTGTAAGAGCCGTTCTGGTAGCCACCTCGCCCGCGACCGCCACGATCCATACCGCCCCCTCGACCATGTCCTCGGCCCCTCCGAGCTAGATCCTCGCCAGTAAGCTGTCTTGCAGGTTTTATAACCCCTGGAAGAAACATCGATCGATGAGGAGAGAGTTGCTTTGGGAAGAAGTATAACGCGGAGAGAGAACGATCATTTTTAATATCTTGCAGATCCATGGAAGTCAAAGGGGAGTAATACGTCGAGCCAGGCAAACAATCGGGGTTTGGTAGAACGCTACCGCTAATGCCTTTAGACAGGTTGGTAGGTATGAGTTGAGGCTGGGTAGTTGTAGTCAGTAATGAAACTGGTTCTGGTCGAACTGACAGCATACCTCTTTCTCCTTGCGTTTACCATACAATCCCTCGAAGAATGGATATATTGAATGCTCATCAGCGACAAATATGACATTTTGACCCCAGCTGTTTCTTCGAACTTCGTCCTCGGTGAGCTTAGGGTAGTGCTCGGCCATCGCATCTAATAGCCTTTTCTCGTCTATGAAAGGCAAGAGCGCAACACCTTGCCACAACATCTTCTTCCCATTCATATCGATCTGGAAAGTCGATGGGTAGAAATCATGAATTGGAGATTCTTCGTTTGTCATGAGATCGTGGAAAATTTCAGGTATGTGCTTGCGACTGGCAATACTTGTGAGCTATGTAGTCAGATCATTAATCAATGTGAACGTACCTAGCAGGGGGGAAAACACCCATAAGTTGCTCGTACGGTTTGAATGGCTGTCCGAGGGTAAACTCCAGCTCCATGTTCTCCAAACCTTCGAAGTCCGACGCGAAAGGTGCAAAATGGTATGGGTAATACCACTGCCACGAGGGGGTCTACTACCGAGTCAGCAAAGAAAGGCAAATCGGCGGACGGAGCTCACCCCTTGATAGTAGTAATGCAGAACCCACGCAATACCTTCGACATAGTGTTTTGTTAGCCTTTGCGCAGGAGAGTCAGCCAGGTTTGTGCAGAATCGATAACAAAAGCGCCCACTTTCTACGGAAATCATCGTCGTTTTCTGATATGCCAAACTTTTGCTGATAGTATCGCTTCTTATACCCGGGTTCATACAATCTGAGGAAATGTTATTCACAGCATTGGATAATTTCACAGCTTTTGCATACCTCACGTTATCGGTCTGCTCAACTGAGCCATCGGCCCTGACTACCAGGGCGTAAGACGCATCTTCGTTATCTTCAGATGACTCCTCATCAATACCAGCCACTTCATCGGTATCATCTCCTTCGATATCTTCAAGCTTCCGCTTGATGCCAGCGACAGGTGTTACAGGCTCATCAGCTGGAAGAGTTATAGGATTATTGGGCTCGACATCCATGTCACCAGCCCCATCATCAACGAATTCAAGTGCTGATGGAGCATTCCCAAGACCTGGAATGTCTCCGTCATCCATAAGTTCAGGGTCTGTTTTGGGTGGAGGGGTAGGAACAACTGGCTCAGGTTTAGGAGCAGAAGCACTCTGTTTCACAGGAATGAGACCAGATAGCTCAGCCTTGAGCATCTCTGCAGCACTCATGTTCGCCATCCGAATAGCAGCTCGATTGGCAACTACATCACGATTCGAACCAGCCAGTGCTTGCGCTGCAACTGGAGCAACTTCAAGAGACTGAGCATTACGCGGTGCTCCGAGACCAATAGAGTCGGCCTTTGCAGCAAAAGCATTATCTGCACGTTGGGGAAGAGATGATAGTGATGTAGTGGATGCAGTCAGACCAAGTTTCGCAGACGGGGCGGCAAACTGAATATCGCCCGCAGCGTTCTCTCCAGACCCAGACTTCTCAATTTTACGACGTTTCGCCTCTTGATCTTGGCGTTGCTCAGCTGAGATATGGTAAGTCTCTAAGGCTTTGACGGATCACATTATAGATACTCACTCTCTTGTCGCTTACGGAAGATCTCATCTTCTCGTCGCGCCAGTCCCTCTAATATGATCTGCGCACGACTAAGCACTAATTGACCATGGTTCGTTAGATATCCACCCATTCTGGGTAACTCCATCTTCCAGATCCTCAAGAGAGTATCAATCGCTCCTTCGCGAATCTCAAGTGATGGCAAATGCGGCAAGAAATCGTTGCCGACAAAGAATATGAGCAACACCCAGTCATCAATAGCCTGTTCCAAATCGAAAGGGAAGGGCGTATTGTTCACATTCAACTCGGATTCCAGATACTCGCGCAGAATGGCGACATCGAGGAAAATGAACGGTTTTTTTTCCGGTGGAGGAGGCTTTTTAATCTCTGATTTCAGTGCTGTACATTGAGCGGCATAGTGACCTTCTTGTCCACATATTCGGCACCCGGAACCTTTGTCCTGCGAAAACACGTCTTCCCGAAGTACTCGGAAATAAGGTTCATGGGTCGCGAGTGCGAGCATAATGAGATCAGCATCCTAAACATGCGGTCAATAATGCAGAGCACGATGGCTGGGAATCAACCCACCAAACCATAAATTACATGTCGAGTATTAGGGTCATGACCGGGGTTTGTGCGTTGTCTGCGTATGAAATCCATAATCTTATGTTCTCCTTCTCCAGGTACACTGGCATCTGAGATGATGACTTGTAGCTATACCAGAAATGAATCAGAAAGATACCAAGGAAATGCTCCCTACGTACGTCTTTCCACCCTGGGTCAGTGTTCATCTTCTCCACCACCCAGTACCGTAACGACGATGTTAAAAGGTCCATGAACGGCGTACCAGGTGTGATAGCGTTCGAGTCCCAAGATTCCTTGTTTTTCTCGTCATCGGTAATAATCTTACCCATGGCTGCAATGATAAAATCAGTCAGAAACACAGCATAGATTCGCTCTGAGAACAACGCACCTTCCCACTCAGCGACAGCAAGTTTATGAGCTTCCGCCTTGTCTTTTGCTTCTTGGGCAGTCCTGAACCGTCTACTCCGCTGTTGGTTCATCTTGGCACGAGGGGCGACTCCATCTAAATGCACTTTGCGTAAGTTCGTGGTATGATACAATAAATACTAAGCGCACCAATAGCCATAAAAAGAAGCTTGCGTGGCCGCACCATGTTGACCACTCTGTTAGTGTATTTGAAGACTTCAAGCATCATTTCCTCCTCCGTTTCGGGAGCCGGCTGTGGGAGACGAGTTAAGGGGTGAACCAAGCTTGTAGAACAATTGTATGCGTACCTTGCCTTCGGGATGAGTGCAAGGATGAACCTGTGAGTGCAGATAATCAGCCACGAAAAACGTATGTACTTCCATCACTCACGATACCAGTTCATGTCCAGGTATAAGCTGTCGAATTCCTCGCCATTGGGGTTAGGTTGTGTGATGTCAACGGGAAGTTTGATAGGATCTCCAGCTGCGTCGAGAACTTCCTCCTCCTCCGCTTCAATGACAGATGTTACTGGTAGCTGTTAGCCAAGCAAATACAAGTTAAGCACCGATTGCTCACCAATTTTCGGATACTTCTTGCTTAACCAACGGAACAGTGCGGGAACACCCTATAAGCAAAGTCAATAGAAGCACAATTCACAAGTTTTAGAGGACATACCATTGTACCGTAATAATTCCAATATAAACGAAAGATTATAATGTGATCGTTCACGAGCAAGGACCTAGCGTCGGCACGACGCCGACTGCCACACAACGCAAAATGATGGCCGTGAGAACATAAGCTGATGTAATTAAAATTCCCACGTCCCCAGACTATGACTCGGTATGATTGGAAACGATCAAGCACAGTTGAATGTAATGTCTACTGCACTTCTGATCATCAACCCTTTGACTTTGTCAGATCTACTCTGCTTAAACGATGAGCGCAACTAGCAACCATTACGACGTCTGCTCTTCCTTCTAAATCTACAATCAAGCTCGCTCCTACTCAATCTCATCCCGATGCATCATCATCTCAGGCCCAGAATCAGCCCCCCAAGTCTCAAAAGCAGATGACCAAAGCGGAGAGACGCGAGCAACAAGAGCGTCAGAGAGCTGCAAAGGCTGCCACCAAGGCAGCTGGCCCACAACCCAGCGGATCTAATCAGAATTCTGCTCAGGCAAAGAAAGGCGCACCACCCGCTGCAAGCACTAGTGCTTCTGTCAAGAAAGGTGGAAAGGGTCCTGATGGAAAACTGATAAAGGACACAAAAGACACTACATCCGATGAGTCTGCTCGTGGTTTGCGGATATTCTCTCATTTTGGCCTCCCCAAACCTCCTGGCCCTAGCAAGGGAGATATACACCCCACTATCATTCGCCTCGGATTGCAATTTTCGGAGTTCAAGATCGCAGGGGCAAATGCGCGTTGTATTGCGACCCTGACTGCATTTAAAACTGTACATTACGATCGTCCTGGTCTACCGAACGTTACTGACGTCTATCAAGGTGATACAAGACTATATCACTCCTCCTAACAATACGCTCTCAAGGCATCTCTTGACACATCTTTCGCCTCAAATCACCCATCTTGTTTCTGCTCGCCCCATGTCTGTCACTATGGGTAATGCCATCCGGGAGCTCAAATTAGAGATCAGTGGATCGGATATCGACCTTCCCGAACAGGATGTTGGTGTCAATTATTTGTTGCTGTCGTATGTACCGCTCATTTGCTCTTCAGGCGAAAAATCTCCTTTGTCAAAAGATAGATGACTACATCAGCGAACGAATTACTATAGCAGATCAAGTTATCCAAGAGACTGCAGGGACCAAGATTAAAGACGGAGACGTCATTTTGACGTATGCTCGGTAATAAGCTTCACACTTTCCCGTTATCATCAGCTGATATAGTCATGTGCTTAGATCTTCAGTTGTAGAACAAGTTCTGGTCGGTGCGTGGGATGATGGGAAGCAATTCTCGGTTATGGTTGTCGATTCCCGGCCAATGCTAGAAGGTAATGGACCCTATTATTATAGCCCCGTTTGTGATCTCATGCTGTAGCCTATGGAATAGGAAAGAAGCTTCTCTCCGTGCTTTCTGCCATGGGCATCCCTTGCACTTATCTCCTTCTGCCATCCATCGGATCTGTCATCACAGAGGTATCGACAGTCTTAGTTGGTGCTCACTCCCTACATTCGAACGGTGCCGTATTTTCCCGTGCAGGCACGGCCCTCGTAGCCATGATGGCAAAACAGCACAGCGTTCCTGTCGTCGTTTGCTGCGAGACATACAAGTTTGCAGAAACAATCCAGCTAGATAGTTTTACCAAGAACGAGCTCGGTACGTTCCCAAGTAGTTGTTATCTTTCATCTCAAACTGATGTCAAGACCCTGTAGCACCAGCTGGCGATATATTTTCGTCCTTCCCCCTCACACGATCAAAAGATACGCTCACTCTCAACAAACAACCCAATCTTGAGATTCTTAATCCGCTCTACGACCTGACGCCCCCTTCGAGTATCACAGCAGTCGTGACAGAAGTCGGAGTTATTCCGCCAAGCTCCATCAGCTCGATTCCACTCGCACTCGGTCGCACTACGCTGTAACATATCGCACATAGCATTTTATCTGATCATGACTAGGAAGTTACAATCATACGATTTAATTGCAAGTGGTGCATTGACATTGTCTATTTATGCCCTTTGTTCCGCTGGAGTGCTGGTCATCATGCATCACCAGTCAGCATTTGTCAGATAACAGTATTTAAATTTATTATTGTTGCTACTTACCCGGATTGTGCAGGCCTCGGAGTTTGATGTCAGCATGGTCAACAAACTCTTCTGAGCATGGGCCCCACTTCGGCATTAGCTGTCCAGTCCCAGTACTGGCACGAGAGGTTCGGCGTTCGAGGGAGTATCCACACTATTAATGGCGACGATAATCCA
The DNA here is from genome assembly GCF_016758785.1 of Suillus bovinus. Taxonomy (NCBI): domain Eukaryota; kingdom Fungi; phylum Basidiomycota; class Agaricomycetes; order Boletales; family Suillaceae; genus Suillus; species Suillus bovinus. Next base: position 350,785 of record NW_024542059.1, on the reverse strand, counting down.
GTGCTTTAGAGACAGGATATAGGGTAAACAGTAGATAAGAAAAGCGATCTAATTAGTACGATTACCACTATGATTTCTCTCTAATATCTTGACTCTCAATTAGCCTCTTCTCTATCCACTCGAATGCTTTGTCCGTTGCCGTCTCAACGGGGTGATCGAATATGTACGGCAAGAAAGGAACGATAGCAAGTCCACTGATAGTTGGACCCCACGTCTTCAATCTCTTGTTTTGCACGTTCGTGAAAGCTTTCTTTGCTTGGTTGACTGCGGTGTGAATAGTGAATGCGGGTAGAGCCCTGTGCGTGATAGGAACATCCAATGAGAACGACTCGTCGTAACGAAAGGGCGTAATAGTCAGGAACGTGCACGTACATTGATGCTACAGATTGAAAAACCGCACGTTTGACGGCTACCATACCTACTCTTGTCGGCTCGGAGAAATGGGCGGCTTCTATTGGGCTGGGTCCACGTCTATGGGTTTTATACGCTTCGTAGCTCACGTCGCTGGTATGACTCGTCACTATTCGGCACAGATATTGATGAAAGGGCACGCACCCAGCGAGGTATAGCCATGATATACCGTAACATGCAGTAACTACGGCAGGAGGCACTACGGGACGAAATGCCTCTCCGACATCACTGGTCTGTGATCCGTCTTCACCACGAACAAAAGTAAGTCGAGTGATGCGAAGAAACGTACATATGCAATGTAACGACTGCCGGCACGTACTGCAGTCCTGAGACGAGCAGCATATGCCATGTAACGCAGATCAGAGTCTGTGCTGTCTACATTTCTGTCAGCTAGAGAAGAAATTTCATTCTGTGCTTTCTCTGTCATTTGCGACATAGTTGTAAGTATGAGTACTAGACCACTGTAAGCCTACTGGGATTGAAATTACATAATTTGAAATCGAGGGGTCATTTTTCTTGTTTGACTCCGTGTTATGTAACGAAAGCAAGTCAGTCTCACCGACACTCGCCGACTCTAACAATAATGTCCTTAACAGCCCTTGCAGTGCTGGACTCACAGATGGACAACATCGACATCCCTCGTAATTTTCCCTCTCAAGATGACTCTACAGCAAAGATCAGCGCATATTATTCTCTTGTCTTCCCAAACATCACTTTCTATCTTCAGACCCTGACCGTAACTATTGGACGACGCTGCATACCCAATGCGTCTACATCTGCTGGCGACAACAGTCCTGTTGATGTCGATTTGGGACCTCTCAAGAGTGTATCCAGGCTCCATGCCAAGATCGAGTACGAGGAGGACGAAGAGCGCTTTGTTCTCGTCGTCGTAGGCAGAAACGGCGCTTGGGTGGACGGTGTTTGGTCTGGAAGCGGTAGCAGAGTTCCTTTGGGGGAAAGGTCGGTATTTGGTCTCTCATGAGCGGGAGCGTGTCTGACCGTAGATCAGGTCTCAAATACAGATAGCTTCTAGGACTTTCCATTTCGTGCTCCCACCCCCTCCAGCACCGGAGGACTCGCCATCCCCGAGTTCGAATTCATCAGTGCAGCGCGCACGTTCACCTTCTGTCGATATTACGTCTATATCACCGCCTTCCTCTCTTCCCTCGAATTCGCCGCCCCCCGTCTCCGTACCAGTTCCGCCGCCAAAGTCGCCAGACCCTCAGCTCCCAAATACGAACAGCATATCCAGGGTAAAGACAGCGCCAAAAAAGCGCAAGAAATCAGACCTACCTATACCGAAGCCAGAGGTTATGCCCCCCAAACCTCAATTCACATACGCTCAGCTCTGTTATCGAGCTATTAAGGCAATGGGCGGCAAGGCAACGCTGCAGGATATATGTTCGTGGATGATGGAGACTTATGACTGGTATCGTTACAACGAGGGTGCAGGGTGGGAGGTGAGTTATCTTATCTCTGATATTACATTGCATCCAACAGTCCAATGGCTCACCTGTATTTCAGAACTCTGTTCGACACAATTTATCATCTGGCCGTGCATTCAAGAAGATGGAGAGAAGTTCTGGAGAGCGAGGGAAGGGATTTTATTGGTCCGTGGACGAACAATATGAACACACCTTCGAGGAGCAAGAAGCCCGATCACAAGCTGCATCATCAAGTACGGGTGGTAAAGACGGAAAGGGTAGGAAGAAGGATAAAGCAGCTCCCCTAGAACCCGCACTCAAGCGCAGTGTCAAGGGCGACATCAAAGGTGTTACTCTTCCGCCACCGCTAACATCAGCGCCGCTATCATTCAAGTCTTCTAATTCCTCTATACCGCACACAAACCCGTTGACGACAGCCCCACTTGCGAGTCCTTTCACGACCACACCCATCATTAAGTCAGAGCCTTTTACAACAACCAAGCTCACTTCAACAGTGCATCCAGCACCAGGAGCCACATCTCCGCATGTGGCTCCTGCTCTAGCATCAACTCCCTCATCGGAATCTGCCGCATGTACGGCATCTAGCGCCGTATCTGCGCCCTTCTCAGCATTACCGGCATCTGTTTGCCTACCTATCATTGTCGGACCTGTTCCACCTTCGCATCCTTCGTCCTCGAACCCTGAGCAGGCACAACCTATCATTCTTCATAACAACACCCTCATACTATCTCCGACGATCTTTTCACATTTGTCTCCAGAGCAGCTCAGAGAGCTCGAGGCTCTTGGTGCCCAGAAAGCTTTAGAAATATTACAAGGTCATATCGTGCGATATCTCAAGGAGAAAATGACACGTGGACGCGGGCGGACCAAACGTGCGAGAGGTGGCCGCGGGGGTCCGCCCGGATCTCGTGACAACAAAGCCTCTCCAACAGGTGGGCCATTTACCACTACACCGCTCCCATCACGAACACCTCAACTAGTCACGGTACCGGGTTTTGAGAGTGCCCAGTCTCAAGCACCAGCTGCCCATCCGCCAACTGCTGAGGGCGTTGCTGTCAGTGTCATGGAGAAGCCTCCTGTGCCTGTGCCAATAACATCATCTGCACCTGCCCGTCGAAGCGAATCTCCTATCATTGTTGTGGATGATGTTGATTCGGCTGATGAGGGTCCCGCGATGAAGAAGCGGCGGATAAATGTAGTTTGTTAGCATCATCATCATATCAACCGTTCATTTCCCACACCATGGTCATTACACGCCTTCGTTTTGACTTACTTTTACCGATCCACTATAGTTCATGCGATAATTTGACTCGATAGTAGCATACGATACTCATGGAAACATGATTATGATTCAGAGGACTATAGATCAGAATCTACACAGAACTCGTTGGGCGTGCGCATTCGTGAGACGTAGCTAATGCAAAAGGAGAGCAGCCAATCGGAAGGAACATGTTAGGGGGTAGTACTAATGAAGTGCACAAAGTGAATGAAAACAGTGAACGTCAACGTTCGAAAAACAAAACCACGACAAAGAGCATATGTGCATATGAAACCACAGAACGACAAAGCACAAAACCACGACAAAAAAAGCAGAGACAGCTAATGTGAGACAACAGCACACGCCAAAAACGGACAAACGGATACCGTCGGCCATACCGAGTGCTGGCGCCTGCGAAATTTCTGGAACCCAGGATCCCGCAGCAGCGGCCATCCCACGAGTTACCTTCCTTCAACCTGTTCTCCTCCCTTCACCTTCACCTACGTGTCTGGGGGTATCTCTCACCGCGGAACCGCTGCGCAAAGTTGTCGAGGATGCGCGTTCCGATATTGTAGGCTTCCGTTCCGTTCATCAGATATTCGGTCAACACAGCGGTTAGGTGCTTCTCAAGACGAGCATCCTCGACTTCCGCACGAGTAGCCCAGTCCTTGTTCTCGTCGATCTCTTTCAGCAGATTCAAAATCTCGCCTTTAGACATAATCTCCTGTTTCCGAAAAGGTGTGTGGATTAGCGTTCATTGCCACGATTGCAAAGAGAAACACGCACCACGTTATCATCGAATAAAGACTCCAAACGCGCGTGGCGGATTCTCTTCAATGTTTTCGCCCACATACGCACTTTTTGGGAGATCGCCGCCGCATAGGACCATGCTCGCTGAGGATCAGCTTCGACCTCGTCGTCTGACACCTCCATATCTATATCCTCCACCTTGACCCTGCTGCTCGACGCTGCGGTACTCCCACCCAGGGCCGGCCTCTTATAACTGCGCACCACATCCGAAACCCCACTCCCTCGCGCCGAATGCGTTGGTGCTCGAGTGTCATCAAGAGACACGGAAGGCTCTGGACAGTTATTGTATGCATCCGCTATGGATTTCGGACCGTCCGGGATGACCTCATCAGTAACTTCGACACTGCTGGACGAAAATCTGCCCGAAGACGATGTCGGTTCGATTGACGAGCGTGGCCCGGGCGAAACATCGCTTGTGGCTGAATCTGAGTGGAGACGAGGTTGTAACGCTCCTTTCTGCTTTAGGCGTTTTTGAGGACCGCCTTCGGAGGCATCGCTGGATTCCAAGTCGAGGCGGCGCTTCGCTGTGTCAGCTTTGATGTCAATGAACGTCAATAGGATCTGAGTCTAAATACAATGATAGGCTTTGGCTCAGTACCATTTTCAAATTTGTACAGCATTAATACTTACATTTCTTTGCTTCTCTGTGCCCTTTTGACTTGTAGGTTCCTTTTGCAACAGACCATTCTTCTTAGCATTGCCTAGGCTAAGGTCAATGATATCTTCTGTGACTGTGGGAACAAGTGGGGGAGTGCCATTGACATCAGTAGTAGTAGACTCCACAGTGTCATTTGATTGGTTGAGCACTGCCTCAGATACCACTGGCACCAGGCTTTGGGGTTCTGATTTGTGAAGTTAGAATCAGATATCACTAAAGGCATGTTTGCATCACCTGCAGTAGCATAGCTATCATGAATGACACTAGAGTCAGTAGGATTGACAGGTCCCCTAGCTTGAGCTGCTTGTAATCGGCGCAAAAAAACGAAGCGCAAATTTGGATCCTTGGGCATGGCAATGATGGAGGAACCTTGATGAGCAGCTTGAGATGTGCCAGTGAGCTGAGGGCACAGTGGTTGGTAAGTTTGAGGTGGTGGCTTGTAATTAGACGAGGCAGAACTTGCACTAGAGGTAGTAGGTGCTAAATTCAGACACTCCATAGCACCTGCAATAGTTCCAGTATCATGTCGGGAAGGATAGTAGTCAGAGGTAACAGATGAAGCAGCAGTAGCGAATGCAGGATTAGCTCCCTGAGATTCCCTTGCAGGAATGCCCCTGGTATACACCAATGGGTCTGACCATTGAACATGGTGTCCAGCAGAATGATTGTTCTGTGACTGGACACTTGCATCAGAAATGGCAGAAGGTAAAGCCTTGGAAGGGGTGCTTGAAGGATGTGTCATGAGGGGAGAAAGCTTTAGCTATGGTAGTGGTATCTGATTGAGGGAGGAAACAATAAAATAGGGACCCATATCGCAATTTATAGTGGAGTTTGAACTTTATTAGTAATCTGACTCATTCAGGTTCTTGATCTTCTGGAAGGTTCTCAATTCTCATGCCAAGCAATTCTTCAACGTGAGTCAAGTATCTGCATTGGCAGTGACAGGTAGAGAGGATATGCTTATTTTAATGATGTGATGTTTCTCTCTGATCCCACTGTATATTGCCTCTAAAAATTATGTGCATTGTATATCCTAGCATAAGGCAGGATATTTCTGAAGCTCATTTCATTACTGAATAGTAATATTCACCACTACTCATCTGTTTCTGGCGACAATAATTCTCCCACTGCTGCCAGTGAAAATTTATTTGAAACAAAACTAAACCAACACCATTCTGAATTACTTTGTGCACCATTTGCATTAATTTATCACTCATGTCAGCCTTCATTGGGCCCCTTCCCAATAGTGCATTTGACTCTTTTGAGTCATGCCATTAAGAACCACACTGCCAGAATGCAGGATATGACCATCTGATCAAGATATCAAGATTTAAATACAATACATGGACTCAGAGTGAACACCACTCATATGGCCATAGGGCTGGATGGCAAAAACTGAGACTTCTACGATAAAAGTTGGAGGTAGCAGGCTTTACCATGTCAGCCACGGCCTACTAGTATAGCACTGCTTACACATTAGTGCACGAGCCAAGGAAAGTGCGTCTATAAAAAAGTGTATGTATGTGCCTGCAGAAGGGAACTTGCGACTGTAGACACAACTCGAGATAACAACGACTTGACACATAGATATCTGCCTAGTGTACGCGCAATGCCAAGTCGTAGTCGGCATCCCCCAGCGTGTCCCACATGCCTACTATCCATATTCAAACCCTACATCTCAGATTTGCGCCGTTCCCCTCCAAACACCGGTCCGCTTTATAAGAATATGTGAAATTTGAAGCGGCAGAATTCAGATACAAGTTTACAACTCACACATGCACGGTATCTGACACGCTGCATCAGAGAACCGACCCGGGGCGTTACGTTGATTGCAGGGCCTTTGAGACGTAATATATGACTTTGTATTGCTTCTAGCGATGGAAATGAAGGTCATGCGCTGCATATAAGTTCCTCACCGGTCCTCTGATGTACCCTAACTTATCATCATGTCCATAGTGAGAGTGATCGTAGCTATTCGCAACTATGAATGCGAAGACGATGGACGCCCATGGAATACCGGATGTCAGCGGCACACCGCGGAGCTTATCTGCACGGAGGCACCATCAACTCTCAGTATGGTGAGGATGAAGCTAGTGGCTAAAGTCGGAAGTTGGTGACGATCCATCATGGGTTGGGTTTAGCAGGCATTCGGAATTCTCCTATCCAATTTGCAAAATGTTGAGTTCACTGTTGTCGTACTCGGTCCCCACGGGGTCCAATGGGCCAGCACTTTGGTATCCGCCTACACCTTGATTACACGTACTAACCACAATGTTAAGGGTGGGAAATGGGGGGCCACGTTCTAGGCTGAGGTTGAAGAATGTGCGGCTAAATGCACACGGGCGCAGGATACATGCATGTAAGCAGTGCAAGACCGTGCATGCTCTCATTCGTCCTTGATGAAAAGTAAGGTGGGATGACTGCGGCGAAGACGAAGCTTACTCGGTTTGATCCAGAGAAACGATTTCATTTGCCGACTCGGGATCAGGTCACCGGTCGTGCCAGGGTATTTTGTCGAAGTACGTTTGCAAGCGAACGTGCGATGGGATAGGACCCATGGCACCCCATGTGATTGGACGGCTGAGTAGAAAAGTCCGTTCAAACGTTTGGATTCAGGATTCTTTCATTCCTACAAGGTAAGATGCATCCTTGTCACTCGATGAATTCTCTGCATTCTGTGCTGAAATGACTTTGAACAGATACAGGTTGCTTGGAACTTTGTGCTTATTAATCATCATCCCGACAAATCTTCAAACCACGTGTCTCGTCGATATCGTCATTCATCATTCTTCAAAACTCTGCTCGTATAATAACTCGTGCAGGTCACCCACAACTCACATAAAAATCTTTGTCTCGCAGCACAAGGATTAATATCTACCAGTGCTTGTATTCATTCCAAAAGGTCAAAGCTGATCCCTAGTCGGGCACAGAATTAGCTACCATCGCGGCTTGGAACAAAAGCCACTGAATATGACATTCGGTGCATCAGATGAGACTCTTCCACATATCCCTCTACGTCCTTTCCGAAACCAAGTCGGTGGCCACAGCGCGATCTACAGATTTACCAAGCGTGCTGTGTGCAAGGTGTGTCTGCTTAATGCTCTATCAAGATCTGTTTCTTATACATCTTATATAGCCGCTGGTTTCGAGAGAGAATCAGTTTTATGAAGCTGTTGAGCGAGAAGCACCCCCATTACTTGGATTCATTCCACGTTATCTCGGCGTGATGCTTGTTACTTACCGACGCGTATCCAAAGGCTCGTTACCAGCCATCAACTCGAATGCACCTGACACGCATACTCTTCATCCTCATTCGACCTATCCGCCGCCTCCCGACTTTCACACATCTAATTCCTACCTTTCTCATCCCACTGAAGGGTCGACATCGCAGTTCCTAGAAGACGATGATGTGTCGAGCCATGAAACATCCGATGAAATGCCCGAAGTGGTGCTTGATCGTAATCGTCACATTATTCCTGAATGGGTTCTCCACCTTGACGGACCGAAACACGATCGTCTGCGCGGTGTGATTGCATCAACACCTGACCTTGTGCGACAACAGCCTTCATCAGTGAAGTGCAGTCCTTCCTCGTGTCAGGCTACCACACCCCTCCAGGAGGGGGAGCCGCCCACCCCTTCCAATTCACCCGAATGCTCCTCAGGTACCCTTCCAACGTCATTTGCGGAACCCCATCCAGTTCATCGTACATCAGTACAGGAGGGGACCCACCCGCCTTCCTTGCAGCAGGAAACTCCTAGTTGGTTTGGGGGAACAGGGTTAACGATGGTTAACACAAAGCTCAAAGATCACGTCTTTAACACCATTCTCCGTAGGTTCCAGCGTCGGAATCGCGCCAAGTGGTCCACGAAGACAGAAGACGAGGGTGAGATGGCGGATCATGAGGGTCGTCCGACTTCCTCTACCCGACGTTCTCGCTCACATCGTCGGAGGCACCCTGTGGGACAAGCGGAGAGGCTGAAAGGAGAGGAAGGAAGTCTTCAGATCTCCTCCGTTCTTCCGCGTGTCCAGAGTGAGTCTGCTATAGACTCAATGTATGTACAAGAAAGTGCCAGCGATAGGGATTCCCTTACGCTTGAAGATCAGCACCAACTCGTCCTCCCTTCCTCCCTCACAAGACATCGAAGTCGGTCACGATCTTTCGGGTTTTCTAGCCCTGTAACACCTGTTTCCAGTAAACCTCCGTCCACATTCAACTTTGATGACTCGATTACGCGTCAAAATCATTTCATTTGCATGGAAGATTTGACTGGTCGGTTAAAACGCTCGTGCGTTCTTGACCTGAAGATGGGGACACGACAGTATGGCATGGACGCGACGCTTGCCAAGAAGAAGAGTCAACGGAAGAAGTGTGACCACACGACGAGCAGGCCCCTAGGCGTCCGGGTCTGTGGTATGCAGGTCAGCATATATATATATATAGATGGGTGCGAAATTTAGAGTTGACTAAACTGGTTTACATTCAAGGTGTGGAACAACGCCACACAATCATACGTGACCCAAGACAAGTACAGGGGCCGAGACGTAAAAGCTGAAGAGTTCGAGTCAGTGTTGACGTCTTTCCTGCAAGATGGGGAACGTCTCCTCGTCTGGCAGATTCCTGTTCTTCTCCAGAAGCTCTATGCTCTCGCTCGGATTATCAATCGGCTGAGGGGCTTCAGGTTCTACGGCTGCAGTCTCCTCCTTATCTATGACGGAGATCGTGAGGCACAAGAAGCGTTCCGAACATGCGCTCTTGAGCACCCTTCATCCCGTAGTAAGCGTGGAGAATCGATGGAGCGATCCAGTACGCGGTCCAGCGCCAGTGACGAGCGGCCCTTGTTGCGCCGTACTCATAGCGAAGACCTGCTCGTTGGTCCAGTTGGCAAGCGTTCCAGCGGGAAGCGAAAGCGCGGCGAAGTCAACGTCCGCATCGTTGACTTTGCTCATACAAGTACTGGACGGGATTGGCTTCCTTATCCTCCGCCCGCAGATCGTGATATCATCCATCAGGTGTCAAGTTCCAAGGGTTACCAGGCTGAAGTGGATGTGGAAACGGGGCTAATATATGCTCGGTTCCCTCCTCACTTTCCCGAAGAGCCTGATCGCGGGTTCCTGTTCGGGTTGAAGAACCTTACGGAAACCCTTGCGAACATTTGGAACGAAGAACGTGTTCGTAGGATCAAAGCTTCGCGGGATGATCCGTCTGCTGACACCAGTCAGCTACCTCCTCTATGTGCTGATGGCAAAGAGATCTTTGATGAAATCTTCAGTCGCTTGGATGATGAAGATCCCGGCATGCTCTCCACCTGATACTATATTCTCTCCTGTCCCCAGTGACACCTTTTCTCTTTAGCCGATGCGGTATCTATCGCGTTGTATGTGGTTTTTCGGCATATATTCCACCACGCTTGGGCGTCCGTATTTCTATTCGACTGCCCTCTGCCTGTCTTTGTGTGTCTTCCATCATCATCATCATCATCATTATCATCATCATCATCATCGGTAGACCAATGCTCATTTGCACTTTACAATTCAGCGTCGTATTCTAGCACTGTACCAGACTGTACCTCACCCTCATTTGCATTTATGTAGCGCCGTGTTCCGAGGTATATACTCTCATACTCAACCTATTCAAACACGTAGATATCGATCCCTTCGTTATCGTGTTCGCCAATAGACTCCTGTAATTGCCCCAGTTTGACGACCACAATAAGTTTGGGCAGGTGCCAGCTCGCCGGAATTGTCGGTGGATATATAGAGTCCGTATAGCGGTAATTCATTCAAGTCGCTAGCGAAATGGAAGATACGCGCATCAACACCAAAGTTTCACGATAATATAGTTCTCCATGTTCTTGCACACACCGACGACCGCGAGACAATTCCGGGAAGAAATCTAATAATCATTATGCAAGTCGGTCGCTGACCAACTGGGAAGAAACTACGAGTCTGATCCCTCCTGGACATATTTCGAACGAATGTCCTTCCATTGTTTCTAAAACATGCGGGTATCAGTCATCGAGCAGCATTGAATGTGTCGGCTACTCACCCCCTGGTTCCAACGATCCCAGAAACTGGTCACAGCGACGTCAAAGCCTACATTGAACGCGAAGGCTCCAGCAAAAATGGAAGTGACGAAGACGCCTAGAAGTTTGATTTGGTTACATGACCATGAGCGCTGTAGAGGGTCGGGTCACATACTGTTGCGCTTTGCGATGGTGTTGTAGAATGCGTTAGCAAGCTATAATCGGTGTCCCAGTTAGCGTTGTATCATCGACTCGACTGTTTATTTTACTTACAGCCATAGTTTTTTGTGAGCAGCAAGTTGGATGGAGAGGGTTCTGGACCCGGTGCAATCCGAAAATGTGACAGACTTTACTTTCCCACAGTCCTCGGACGCGTTCAAGGTCTTGCTAATTTCTGCGTTTGCTCAGTTCAAGGATTAGACATGGTCTCACTCTCTCAGCTGAGACCATCAGTGCTCAACGCTGCACGACAATATCTTCATCGTGCTCGCCTGCACCAAAATGCAGTTTTGTCAAAGCCTGACTCCTTCGGGACTAGTCTCGCCGATACCATGTGGAAAGGTGAAGACTCGGCTGCTCCTCCACTAGACAAGCCTCCAGTGGGCCCAAATACGTACTACAACTACAACCCCATGACTTCAATGATGCAAAGGGGACCAAAGAAGGACAGCGTGGAGCATCCAGAGTCTTACCACCTCCACGTATACACTACAAGCAACAATTGCCGCATCGTTTTCACCTATCCATCCGGCAAGCTTGTCAAGAACGGATGGTGGACAAGTGGTTCATGTGGTTTCAAGGGAGCGAATAAAAGCAGCTATGAAGCAGGATATCAGTGTGCTGTGCGCGCTTTCAAGCGCATCGAAGAGGAAATAACCAGGCCGAACTTGAAGGATGGTGGTGTGTACCCTGTCAGGCTCGCGCTGAAGTTTAAAGGGTTCGGGTGGGGGAGGGAAGCGGTTCAAAAAGCGTTTATGACTTCTGAGGGGGATAACATCCGGTCGTCAGTGTTTTCAGTTGAGGACAGGACACCTATAAAGATCGGAGGGACGAGGGCAAAGAAAGCAAGGCGACTATAGTATTGTGCGCTGTTTCTGGTTCTTATTGTGATGTATCCGCTGAATCAATTACAGTCACTCGCAGCACGCACTCACAAGCAGAGTTTTATGAGTTTGCGCATCTGTAATCCACTAGTCTTTCTTCATTACAGATAGGGAGTCAGATCTCCACGGTATCTAGCCAATCAACGGCAGTATCATCTATTGTTGCTCTACAGCGCAATGCATGTCAGCGCCCACTGGCAAGCCTCCTATGTGTTACAATCATTTACTGTGTAGCGCTCTAAATACCTTGTGCGCCATTGGTGGTATGTGTTAGGGTTATATAACATCCATTCCATTCGGAACAGGGTGCCTAGGCCGTGAAGAAAGGGTCCGACATATACTTCTGGTACCCTGGTCTTGCCATTGACTTGAGTGCGACCTTCTTGTCAAATTCTATGTCCTCTATAAGTGCTTCTGTGAGAGGAAAGCTAGTCAGTATGAGTGAAAGCGGTCCAGGGACAACCGTACCCCGTGAAGTGTAATGCAGTTCCGGACGGATGTATCCCAAAACCAAAGCCTTCATATCATATCCATAAAAATCGGTCTTAAACTCGTGCATTATGTGAATTTCCTGCGCATCGTGGTTTAGGATGATTCGAAGACGGGGAAAGAAGACTTACCGCAGTCATGCGCTCGTTCTTGTAAAAAGGATTCCACCCAAAGCTCATGACCATGGGCAAGACGCATACGTCTTGGTCAGATAAGGATGATGGTGTTCCCTCAGAAGGGGTAACCTGAGCGTAACCGTAGTAGACTCCTGTCTTTGCAGCATCAATCATGGGTGGGAGGGAATCGTCAGGAAGATTCGCTGTAGTTCAAACCTATCAATTAAGTTCGATCAAGATTCGGTTTGGAAACATACCAGTTGGACATCCAAGATCTTTGCCCCCTCTGCCGAATCCGTGCTGCACAGGACCTGACAATTTAATTGGAAACGGGGCGTCTGGAGCGTCTGGCCCAACGATGTCTGGCCTACTCGTGCGGAAAGATTCGTCTGGGACTGCATCGAGCCCCACAGTCTCGTTGCTGGAGGCTGGCACGCTCGGAGAAGATAAGCTCTCTCCGGGTGCATCGCCCGTTTTAAAAAAACTAAGTAGAAAACTCAGTAGGGCGAACATGTGAAGAAGAGGGCTTGCACAAGTGCGGTCTAATGGTTCCGCAGTGCGCACAGCATATATAAGTCAAGGAACTGATGGGGACAGAGGGAACTTGAAATAGTTACTACCGGAGTAGTGAGCTGTGTGAACATCAATGACATGGGCGGCCGGCATCCATCTGACTTTCTATTACTACCATGTCAAATTTCGTTCCATATCAACAAAGCTATGGAACCTATCAACAACCTTATCCTATCGTGTACGCAACTGGTTCAGGACCGCCCCAGCTGCTTCAACCAGCGGTAGCGCATTATCCTCATCGATTCCCGCCGCCGCCAGCAGTGGCCTCAACTTATCAGTTTCATGTCCAGTCGCGCCAATCGAGCGTGGCAGTCGCTGAGATCATACCAGATATCTCTCCAGAAATAGCTTCCAAAGAAGTCCAACGGCTCATCCTTGCCCAGCTACAGACCTCGGAATATGATTCAATCGAACCCCCGGCGTTGAAGAGACTAGAGAAAGAAGTCGTAGCGTGTACGCGGCCCTTCATTCTATTAATTGTTGAGCTCACCTCTCGGAGAGCAGTCATTCAGAATCTATATGAACGCGCCCACCAGTATGCTAATCTTGCCAATCGTGCGATACCGATAGCAAAGGACATGCTAATGGCATGCGAGGAGCGAGATTTGAAAACAAAGGATCTACGCACAGTCGCTGCAGAATTTACAAAAGCTTCTGGTATGTACTAATGTCGAACCATACTAACATGGATGTTTGACCCTGGATTAAGCTGAACCAGCCGAACCAATTTTTGAAATGCCATCTTCGCGATCGCAGTCGCCCGAACTCCTCCCTTCAGATGACGAGAATATGCCGCCCGTTGTGCCAGGAACTCTACGCCGGCTTCCGACCCATTTTCCTCCATTGCCACCCAAGCATACATATCTCAGAACGCCAGTGAGTCCATTTTCGCATCTTCTGGTTGAATCGACTGACATTGTTCCTCAAAAGGCCTCTCCTCCTAAAAAAGCTGCGCTTCCCTCACTCGAAAGGAAACTCAAGACTGCAGGGCTGGTTCAGGAGTCATTGAAGAATCTGCTCACAGCAACAGAGGATAATCTCGGGCAAGAAGATGGCGAATTGCTAGGTCATATTGTCAACTGGGAAACTTCTACGTACCCACGGAAACGCTGGAAAGTTTCGGCTTAACCATTTGATTTTGCATATACTTTGGCTTTATAGTCCTTTTTTGTGCCAATCGAATCATTTAACTGGGTGGTCTGGTCCTTGTCACGAGTCATGACTGATCTTACTCCACATATGACGTTAGACTAAAGAGGGTTTAAATGACGCGTGAAGCATAGTATTACCATCCAGTGTCCGACAAAATGTTCGAACAGTCTAATATATACTGTAAAACACGCTCCTACCGCTCCGACCACCAACATGCCCCCTCCGGTCATCAACATCACAATCCATAAACTAAACACCATGCAATTTCGCCATGTCGGGGCTAGCCACCCCATCTATCCCAGGATCGTGGAGATTGCAAGAGCTCTTGCCAGTCGTGATAGCGTAGACGGTGTAGTCACCCCGGACGAGATGCTACCCTCGCACTCATCCTTCCTTGCTATTTTAAATGCTACCACCGGTGTCCTAGAACATTCCGGTCTTCATCTTTCCAGACTCGATCCCTTGTCGCGCCAGAAGATCATATGCTTCTCAGTTGATCTGAATAGTATGATGGTAAGGGATGTCACCCAGGGTTCCGAGGGCATCCCAGACTTTCCCTTACCCGCAGACGAGGGCGTGCAGAATGCATTGAAGATTTTCATAACCGAACAGGTGAATGAGTGGAAGAAGGACGAAGAACTACGAAGGCGAGAACAAGAGACAAAGAGGGAGCAAGAACATGAACGTCGCAAAAAGAACGCAATCGTAAGTGCGATGCTCGTGATATTCTTTGGTGGTCCCAGAATACTGTAGTCTCCGTGGTAATATCATGTTTTTTTAGGTTTTCTTGCACCGTCTTGTGGAGTTGGACCTTGTAGATCCAGCGGTGCTGGAATGTGATGCCCCCACTACTGCCTGCCCACTGTGTTCCCACGACCTTATTCGATGCCGCATCTGCGGGGTACATGCTTGCGAGAATTCAAGTTGCAAGGCATCTTCCATCGTCTCCGTCGTGGGCTGCTCTTACCACGACCGAGAGTTCTTCTGCGTACCCTGCGCAACACCTCAAACTGGCCAGTGTCCAACATGCTCTCAGTGGTATTGCATGGAGTCACTGAGCTGGTGTGTTGGACGTCCTGAAGGCGACGCTCAGTGGACCCCTAGACCTAATCACACAGCATTTGAAATCATCGATCCTATCAAATATCCAGATATTGGGGACGACCACCAGTCGACCAGCCACGAGCATCCTCCAAGCATCGCTCCATGTCGAAATTGTGTCCGCCAGGGCCTGGCTTCAGCGTGGCGTCGCTGTGGTAACGTTTACTGCTGGTCCCGCAATCGCAATCGCTTTCGAGACATGGTCTGCTCAGACTGCGAACCAGGAGGGCGGACATGCGCATGTTCACGGACATGGTTATGTGGACTCTGCACAGCTGACCCATCCGGGACGTCGTTCATCGAATGCCCAAGCTGCACAGTCGTGTATTGCCAGGACTGGTGCGCATACATCCAGAGTTGTACAGTTTGCAGTAGGACAAGGCTCTGTGATGACTGCATCGAAGAGGAAAACAATACAGAGCTCCAGTTCCCGTGTCCACGGTTTACTGAGAAGTGTGGGATATGCCGTCGTCATATCTGCGATGACTGCGTACCCCGCTTATCGAGGTGCTCCAGTTGTGATCGCTGCTACTGTCATCGGTGTAGATGGACTGAAGCAGCACACTCATGCAAAACTTGCGCGTCCCCCATGTGCAGGGATTGTACAAGAAACTGGGATGATTGTCGGCGGTGCATAGATGCAAAATATCCAGGGTGAGTTATTGAAGCACGAAGTTGATGAGCATCGTGCTGACCTTTGTTACAGTTACAAGGGACATCGTGCTAGCAGTCTTGTGATGTTTCCACCTTTGTACTGATGAAAAAGTTTGATGCCAGTAGGAAGAATGCTAGTAGGGCGGCCAAGAGCTAGATGTTGCATAAGCATGGAGCGACAGGAAATGAACCGTAAATATACGATTTCACGGTTGAAATACCTTCTATGCATGTATTTTGACGCAACTTATCATTTACGACATTTACCCTTGGCAAGGTAAATTTCGTCGTTTGAATCGACTTATCATTTCAGGCTCACCAACACTTTCGAACGAAAACAAGACATGGTTATGACACATCAACATTCAGGATTACCTATCCCATTCAATTCGATGGCGACGGTGGTGTTAAGCCTAATTCATTGATATGATAGCACTGGACCACAAGTCCAGGACTTAGAGTGCTTGGCCCAGCTTGATCAGTAGTCCCGCTATTGTCCCCTGGAATGAGTCAATATCTAAAAACAACATGGTAACATGAGTACGTACCTGGGACACAAGGAGGCCCTAAATCTAAAACCATGGTACCAGGCGTGGCATCCTTTTTGCTGCGAATAGGTCGGGCTTTAGGTCGGGGAGCCTTCTTGGCTGGCATTTCTTCGGATGCGGGTTCTACACGAGCCTTTTTCTTTCTTCCCACTTTTTTGGTAGACGTTGATGTGTCACCAGTGCACTCCAGGGTGATGCTAGCGTCAGGTTCTGTTAATTTTGACTTCGACTTCGACTTTTCGAGACTCTTGCTCTTAGCCATCCCTAGAGCTTCTCGAGTGCGTTTCCTGTGAGTTTCAGGGTTGACGCTGATGACTGGATCAAGAAACCTTATGGCCGAATCAACCGTCCTCGTGTTTACATGAATACCTGGAATTCTTGGCGCAGAACTTGGCTCCTCGATAGGCGCGAATTCATTCACCTCAGTACACTCATCAGCAGGAGTGGATGCTTTTCTCCTTCGAGATGCTTCTCCAGATGACTCTGCGACCATGTCCATTGAGGGTTGAGCGAGGACGCTGAAAGTTGCTGTTTGAGATTGCACTTTGAATGGATTGGAAATCTTCGGTCGTTGGATCTTATTATACCTGTTTCGACACTAAAGCAAAATAAATGAAAAAGAAACATGGGTCTGAAGTAGTGAATGTTACCATGCTATCGGTGCGCCCGCTGCCCAGTCGATTACTGATCTCCTTCCAGCTCGAAGTCCCGAGTTGCCGCACTGTAGCCAAGAGATCTTGGTCTTCTTCTTCGGTCCACCTCCCCTTGGTTATTGCAGGGTTAATGGTATCGTTCCAACGATCGCGACACTGATCGTTATGACGACCTGGGATGGCGGATGCGACATTCACCCAGGAAGTACCGTGCGCTTGAACTGCGAGACGTAGGCGCGAGTCCTCATCATCAGACCATGCTTTGTGCTTCAGAGCGGGGTTCAGAGTGCGTTGATAGCGGTTCTGGCACTGGCCAGGGGTAGCATCTTCTGAGACTTGACAGGCAACTGTACAGTAGATTTGATGAATGCAGATACAAAATTGCAATGTTGCAAGACACATGCCTACAGACCAGTTATCGTGACCGAAAGTAGCAACAGCTTTCAATAAACGTTCGTCAGAATCCGGTGTCCACAAATGAATTTTTCGCGTCGTGCCGTGCACCATGCAATCCAACGGCGTTCGGTGGGTCTGTCATGTGTAAATTGTCGCTCTTTTTCTGTTAGTTCAAAAAGCAGACATACCCCGAGTTTATCTACCACAGCCTCCCAATCCACTTGCTCATCCCCGTATTCGGCGACAAGCCCTTTGAGTTTGGTGATTTCATCTTGTGTCCAAGGACCATGATTGAAACATGGATGTTGATCACCCAGCCAACGTATTTCACACTCTCTTGGTGTACGCGTATACATGGATGATGAAGAAACCTGGAACACGCGAGTTAACAAGTAGTTGTGGATATGATATATTTGAACGCACCTTCTCTGCGATGCGATCCCAATCAAGGTCCTCCTTATTCAACTCGAGATAGTTTGACGGTTGATTACTCAAACTTGTAAAAACAGGATTGCCTCTGGAAGAGAAGTTGGCAAGGCCATATCATACATAGAGCAACACGAACTTTCGTTGAGCATCCAGAGCGTGCATGCGGTAGTTTTCGGTCCTCACAGCTTCACTGAGAGTCTCGAGATCCTTTTTAGTCACTGCAGCTACGACTTAGGGGGATGAATAGCGTGATGATTCGGATAACGGACTGGGATGAACTTCTGTCAGGCTTAGATATCGACTGCGTCGCGCAGCCTCTTCGTAAAATGGAGAGTCCTGGAAGAGAACATCAATAGTAGTGGAGCAAACAGGAGCCATTCTCACTTCTGAAAGCAATTCACTTGGAGCCAAAAGTCCAGATGCTTTAACGGAGCCTGGAATGACGACGGAGCCTCCGACGTCGATGTCCGGCTCACCATCCGGATTAGCATCAGCAGTTTCCTAGAAGCTATTATTGAAACTATAAGTGCGAGATATACAGAATATGACATACCAGGAGTTTGTCAACGGTTTGAAGCTCTGCCTCAAGTCTTTCGGTGTATACTTTCAAGGCGTGTTGGTGGTCCTTGTTAGCCTGGATGGCCTCTCTTACAACCTCTGTACAGTTGGTCTGTGACATGACTGTATGTTTCGAGGAGCGAAGTTGACGCGTGGCTCGGAGCTACTTAATTTGAAAATTATATAGGGACGCGTGCACAAATTGGGTTCAGCACGCTTGCACGCCATCCACCATCATGGCTCACGGAGCAGCTAAACGAATTGGTACGATTTCATCATACAACCAGCGCTCTCTTTGAATGTGCAACTTTTTTTAGCGCTACAGAATGAGCAGGCCCTCCGAAATTTGAAGCTCGGAACGTTCATCCCCACCCTCCTTTCTGCAATCTTCCGTCTTTTATTCCGGCGGAGCTCTCTCCCTCCATCTAAGGGCTCGCTGGCACTCTATGTTGTGACATATCTCCCTGCCTTGTTCCTTTCACGCTATCTCGAAAGGATGGGCACTACAAGACGAGACCCAACGACTGGAGCACTTATATCTCCGGGAGAGGACCTTAATCAACCAGGAGTAACAGAATGGTGTTTCGATATACTTTATGTCACATGTAAGTCGATGTCACTCTAAGTGTTCGGCTGAACACATAATCTATATATCTAGGGGCGTGTCAGATCGGCAGTGGGGCATTCGGTGATTGGGTCTGGTGGTTCTACCTTGTGGTGAGTGCTTGTGCTGCTTCACCCTATAGTTAGTTACGAATTGCTCTTTCTTTCTAGATCCCATTGTACGCCGGATACAAACTATGGAGTAACTTCATTGGTCCGATGCTCGGTTGGTCTCGTGGTGCGAACACTCAGGCCGCGGAGGGGGGCGGCGAGAAGGAAACGGTCAGCAAAAGGCAAGAAAAATTACGAAAACGCTCAGAACGGGGTGATCCGCGTGTCCGCTCTATGCGAAAGTAGTGCTCTGCATTTGTTCAAAGAATCATGTTTTCGATACTCTGTGACTGCACAGAGTGCAAGCTTGCGATCCAAATATTACTAGCTACTTTTTGAGCACGTGATCTCGCGGTCTTGATGAGATGCGGTCCTTGACCTCTTTCTTTACCATTCACTTACTAAGTGCAGTGCTCATTATCCTACAGCTAGATATTTCCATTGCTTCAGATATGGAGACGACTGCTGAACAACAAACGACAGGACTTAGTACTGATACTCTCCCTTCCAGAGACTCGGATGATGAATTTGTCGTGGCACCATGCGCATATAGCCAGGGCCTTGCTAACCCATCATGCGTGCAGGACAAGCCACCTTCGAACAACCACCAGGCAAGTATACAGTCCATCTATGTTTAACTTATTGGTGCCGATTTATGCATATGTATACACAGTTAGCTGAAGAGTCACTTGCATCGCAGCCACCTCCTGACCTCTCTCCTCCACTGCCACAGTCCAGTGAGCTGGAGGATTATGAGCACCATATAGGTAATTTGTCTCTGCCAATGCTACTGAGGAGTGCATTGACTTTACAATGACCTGGCGTCTTCATCAATTCATGTCGCATAAGCCGCGACAAATACATCTTGTTCAGCAGCAATATTGTCCAGAATTACCACCAACGAAGGGTTTCTTCAGACCGATGAAGTAGGTGTATAGAATTTGCTGTCATCTGAGCAAGCTAATACAATGCACAGATCCTCGTTGAGGATGCATCACTCTCTCCTTTTATATCACGGAGAGGTACTCCGCATACTGAATTGATCGACACAAACGACCTACAGATGATTCCCCTCCAATATAGTGGTATGACAGTTCAATTACCTCGCCTTCAGTCATGTGAAGTAGATGAAGAAGCACCATCGAACTCACTGGACAACATATGGTCGTCTTCTTTGCCTCCCAGCTCTAGCCCTCCTCAGATTTTTTCTTCGTCCCCGTTCGCATCATCTCAGTCGTCGCTCATCGAAACTGGAGACCATTACAAAGTCGCAGACAGGGTATATGCGCCGTTTTTTCTTTGTGCAGCTGCTGACAAACCTCAGGATATAAGAATGGAATCAGACGATCAGGATCTCATCAGTTCTCCGGACAGAGTTTACCCAGATACCTTGAAAGAAGCTTATGATGATCATGATGATACTGACATATATCAACAGCGAGAAATGGTTTGTGATATTTTCTTCGGAAGCCCGGTTACGATCAATTACATGGATTGTAGCATGAGCCCTACGATCTCGCTAGTCATGGGGGAAGCCCTTCAAAAAACGAAGGCGCTTATAGCGTTCAGGAAGTTAACCCGCTGCCACAGAAGCGATCCTGGCAGGAAGGAGAGGTAGAGTAAAGTGCTCCATCGCTTTCAACGACTTAAAAAATGTATGTTTAGATCGGTGTCCTTGGTTTGCGTGCCAGGGACCTACCACAAAACCAAGAAGACATACGATTGGCTAAACGCATGGTAATCAAGACGGGTTTTTTTGTCGACGATGCGCTGTCATTCACTCGATGTTTGCTCGCAGAAAGCACAGGATTGTAAAGTGAATCTGCCACCGGCTCCAAAACGCGCTACCTTGGCGTTCCAGCAACGGCAGTTCAAGAAACTCATCACTCCGTTTCGTTCACCCTTGATCCCGAACAAGGACGAAAATACACCATCGGAGGATCTTTTAAGGTCCAGGAGTCCTCCATCGATTCTTCCAACACTACCACCAACTCTGAAAATGCCTCTTACACCTAAGAAATATCATCATGTCCATGCAGCTCCGTCCGTTACACCAGCTAAGACCAGAGTTCGCACACTCAAAGCGGCGTCACAATTTAAATCTCCATTAAGCTCCTCTGCTTCATCATCGTCCGGAAGAGGATCATCGATTCGACTGACGCCTAC
This sequence comes from Suillus bovinus, assembly GCF_016758785.1. Taxonomy (NCBI): domain Eukaryota; kingdom Fungi; phylum Basidiomycota; class Agaricomycetes; order Boletales; family Suillaceae; genus Suillus; species Suillus bovinus. The sequence goes on along the minus strand of NW_024542059.1, from coordinate 329,527 downwards.
AGTCCAGTCCCTAGAACGCAAATTGCAACTTCTTAAACGCGCGGTCAAAGTGAAAGAGGACGACGAGGAAAAGACGCTCGTCGGACTCATCAACAAATGGACAGAGGCAGGACGGGAGGTCGCATATGAGCTTTGGGATTTGGTGAAAGATTCTGTTAATAAGGGGGATGGTTTGGGTTGGGACGGAGGCGAGAGGAAGATGGGCTCACGAGACTCGAACTGGGGTTGGGACTCCCCTGGCATCAAACGTGAAGGCTATCCGGAGAACGAGATGGACACTGTTACGGATAATCCCTTGGACGGAGGCTATACCAACAAGATCGTTTCAGAAGATGACGAACACGCACGGAATACCATGGGTACGATGCTCCGACGGCTTGGAATCGCTATAGAGACATTAGGATGGGATGAAGATGCAGAGGTTTTCTTCGATTAAAGCTATGTTCATTCAGGTTTGTGCTATTCTACATCCAGGTTATGGTAAGTTGGGATATGAAAGTCTCAATTGCCTATCGTCTTATTCTTCGATATTCCTTAACGCCTCTTCAACAATTACTTCCGGAAATTCATACTGTATCCAGTGCGAGGCATTCGGAACAATCACTGCTCTAATGTCTTTAATTTTTGCGACAGTTTGCAGCTTCAAAGCGCCATTAAACCGCGTATCTTCAATTAAAACCGTCAACACGGCGGCACTAGGCTTGTTGGCGAACAAATGCGAGAATGTCCATGGTACATTACCCTGAAGCAAATCAAACCATCAGCACCGTTGATTCTAGAACGCCACTCGCAAACACTGACATCGATGTGGTCATCGGAGTTGGTTGATCTTCCAATCTGGATCCCTAATACCCTCCAGATGGCATCTTCTCTCGTCCATAGGGGATTCAATGTCATATAATCTTCAGCGGCGCGGTTAGTTCTGGTATCATTGGAAAGTCTGGCTCTGCAATCCACCATCTGCTCTGCAGTTATTTCCAGAGATGGGTCGATAAGAACCACTGAAGTAGGTTTGGATTCTGGCAGGTACTTGAGAAGCGATAATACCACGAGCGCGCCTAATGAGTGGCCGATGATAATATCATACTCGGCAGCTTGAAGGTATGGCAAGAGGTCATCTGCCAATGTTTGGACTTGAAAGTCAATTCCAGGCTTCCTGAGAGCATGTCCAAGAAGGTTTGGAGCAACGACTAAATATCCTATGATTGTCATATAGACAATATAGGCCGGCCGCCCACTATCAGCACTATAGAGGTTTGAGCGAAGAAAACTCGCCTTTGGCTGCAAGTGTCGATGCAACACGGTGGAACGTGTGCGAAGATGAATTCAAACCATGTATAAGGAATGCTTTCTTGTTTGCAGTAGGAGATCCCCACTGACTTGCAGACGGAACAGTGGTCATAGTACGTGAGTTGATTCCCTGTTCTGCCCGATACTAACTACTTAGTAACATCTAATTCGGATCCTTGATGAGAAGCACGGCGAATACCGAACGCAAGTTGACCAAAACTCCATGGTAGCGAACCACTCACGAGCAATGCGCGGTCTGCTAGAGAAAAATTGAGCGACCAGTTCTCTTTGGTATCTCCCGATCCCACTACTGCTAGGTATGAAGGATCGTGACGCCTATTTTTACGAGCTTTATAATAATGTTAGACTGGACGTGGCGACCCGAATGATGGGCTGGGCTGCTCCTGCCATTCTACTGGAAATTGGCGCTCAAGCGCAGTCAAGATGGACTCGCTGTAACTTGTATGTCTAGAATTTGTGGGCGTCTCTGTCTGAGCTGCACAGGTACTATAAGTGCACAGTGCTTTCAGTATTGCTCTACAGCCCCAGGCTGTTTCGTGTCTCGTCAGACGCCCAGAATGCCAGCCTGCTGAATGTCCTGAAACTTATATTCAAGGAAAAGCTGATGTACCTCCTTTCCTACATCTTTGAGATTGATATTGACTCAGAGTTCATTCCTCAGTCGAGTGTCTGTTCCATCGGCAATAACAGCACAATTGTCATGCTGATAAAAGCCAGAAGCGTCGCAATTCAAATATTCGCGAAGCTCCTCTGCGTCTACATCTTCCTTCGTCGTCTCGAAGAGGATCGTCCGTTTGACTGACGCCTCCGTCTGCTATCCTGTCTCTGAGACGCAAATACAGCTTCTCAAGCACACAATGGAAGTGAAAGAGATCGACAAGGAACGGACAATTGTTGTTGTGGCAATAGATGAACAGAGGCAGCAGCGAAGTCGCGTAGGCTTTCTTATTAAAGGTAACGTTCATTCAGGTTTGACGTCTTCTACATCGAGGTAATTTATTACACAATGATATCTGAATCATGGAAGTCTTTACTGCCCATTGTTCTACTCTTGGATATTCCTCAGTGCCTCTTCGACAATCACTTCTGGAAATTCATACTGTATCCAGTGCGAGGCATTCGAGACGAGCACTGTTCTAACATCTTTGAACTTTGTGACATGTTCTAGCTTGGAGGGGTCGGCCACCAGAATCGTCAATGCGGCAGCAGAGGGCTTGTCGGCGATAAGATGCGAAAATGACCATGGCACGTTGCCCTGGAGCAATTCAAACCATCAGCACCACTGATTCTAGAACGCCACTCGGCAAACACTGACATCGATGTGATCATCGGGGTTCGTTGGTCTTCCAATCTGGGTCCCCAACACTCTCCAAATGCCATCTTCTCTCGTCCATAGATGATTCAATGCTGTATAGTCTTCTGCAGTGGGGTTGGTTCTGATGTCGCTCGAAAACCTAACTCTCCCATCGACCATCTGCTCTGCAGTTATTTCCAAAGATGGGTCGATAAGAACAACCGAAGTAGGTTTAGTTTTTGGTAGGTGCTTGAGAAGCGTTAATACCACGAGCGCGCCCATTGAGTGGCCGATGACGATATCATACTTGGCAGCTTGAAAGTATGGCAAGAGGTCATCTGCCAATGTTGGACTTGAAAGTCAATTCCAGGCTCCCTGAGAGCATGTCCAAGAAGATTTGGAGCATTAACCAAGTATCCTACGGTATCAGAATCAATATATAAGCGCTATCAAATGATGCTCAAGCGAAGAAAACCAGCCTTTGGCTGCAAGGGCCGATGCAACACGGTGGAACGTGTGCGAAGACGAATTTAAACCATGTATAAGGAGTGCTCTCCTGCTTGCAGTAGGGGATCCCCACTGACTTGCAGATGGGACAGTGGTCATAGTGAGGTCAGAGATTAATCAGTGTTTGATCAAATGATTGTGGCTTGAATAGTGATAAGAGCAATAGTACTTGGGCGGCTACCATGGTCACAGGGAAGTGGGAAAGTATTTAACGAACCTATCAGTGAAGTTTCGAAAACAAAATGTATGAACGGCAAGCTGAAAAGTTGATTTGCAGTACGACATGGAAGAAGCAGTTACATAAAGTGGCCCTGCGCCGTGCGGGTTGTGCAGTCGTAGAGATAAAGTACGCCGTAAAAAAATATCTTCTTCACACGAAATGATATCCAGATACTCGGATTGAATGCAGCTGCCTGAATGCGTCGTTGGAAGTTGTTAGCAATGATAGGCAAATTGTGCCGACCGCGTGGTCTTGAGTCCAGGCTCAGGCCGATCCGGTGTATAGTTGCTCGCGTGCAATGGGTCGAAATTTTGAACCAAGAACTAGTATGTATACTAGTTGAAGAAACTCAAACGAGGACATGCCTCGGGGTATCAGGAATAACAAGAGATTTTGAGAAGTGATCCTGGAATTATCAAAGGACAAAAGTGGCGGGAGCTATCCAGGATAAGCGCCGTTCCAGGGCTGGATCCGGCTGGTGTGCTCTTACCACATGCCGGTCTCTGGAAGAAGTACAGACAAAAGTAACGATGCAGAACACCATCCCTTCTCTACACAGCTTACAATTTTGTTCTTGGTAGGGGAATTGCATGCATAATAGCATCCGGACACTCGTATTGAATCCAGTGACCGATGTCGGGAAGAAGTTTAACATTCAATCTCTCAACGTCACGAGGGATCTGTTCCAAGACACAATTCGCGCCGAGGTTCGGATCTGATGCCAGAATGGTGATCTTGACATGAGGTGGTATGTTTGTGAGTGCAATAGACCATGATTTGTTTCGCTGTTCGATGCAGAAGGCAGAATATGTCAGCAACACATCCAATTTCAACACCTGAAATATTACCTTAAAAACCTCGACGGTGTTGGGATCAACCATTGCAAGTCCCAACACTCTTAACACGGAGTCAAGTCGTGACCAAGCAGGGTTCTCAGCCATGTACTCTTCCGCAGTTTTGACATTCGTCGTCAACTCTACAAACCGATTCTGATTCATTTTGACCTGCTCTTCTGTAATCTCGATGGAGGGATCAACCAGTATGACCGTGGTTTCTTTCGTTTTGGGCAAGAATGGCAAGAGTAACATGTTCACTGAGCATCCAAAAGAATGACTGATGATCACATCGTAGGACGTGTCCATGGCAAAATATGGCCGGAGATCTTCTGCAAATTCGGACATCCGATAGTTGGTGCACTTTCTCCCTCCATGCCCAAGGAGATTTGGTGCTATAACGAAGAAACCTGATCGTCTGTTAGAAAAATCATTACTGTTGTATTGCAACCTGACTCACCTTCTGCTACCAGCAACTGAGCGATACCCTCCCATGACTTAGAGCACATAGTCATGCCATGAATAAGAAGGGCCCGCCTGGTAGCGGTAGGAGAACCCCACTGGGATGCTGAATGAGACATGAGCGCACTCAGATGGCTTATATAAGTTTGAGGACTTGAAGAGGTTCGGACTAGGGAAGGGAAAGGGACCAGGTAAAGTAATAGTCAAGAAAGTGTTTGTAGGACTATAGATAAAAGAACTCACCTCAGTCTTGGATCCTGAGGGAGATTGTTTGACAGGAGGAGTTAATACGCTGAACTTTTAAACGGAGAATCAAAAGTAATCATGTATGAGGCATGTGATGTGGAGATTGCGTATAAAAAATTAGAAGGACGGGTGCTTACGACGTTCAGGCTTGACATGCATCGACAGAGAAGCGAGGGCAAACTTAACCTCATCAGCAAGTCGCGAATGTGTTTATTCGGGGATGATCAATAGCAAGCATATGATTGAACATCAGACGAAAACTACGGAGACGTACTAGATGCAGCATGAATCGCTGCTGCGCCGAAACACAGGATTGGGTACATTGCATGATGATCGGATGTAATCATAACCTAGATAAGCGTGTATCGTGCGAAATGCGGAGGTAAGAAGCTAACCTACTCACAAATAATAATACGAGACCGAAGACTGCCATTGAGAAAAATGCATAGGACTATCTAGTGATCATAGCTTGACCAGACACAGACATGAAACGTTCTGGGTATCTCGTCTTGATCCGTGCCGCTAGATCCTCCTCATATATCTGGTCCTGACCCAGCTGATTCCCAAGCGTTAACCACCTTCGAAGCATCATTGTCAGTACACCCCATCATATGAAGTCGTTCGCCATCACCCACCCAGATCGCGTATTGTGCTTTCTTCCGAAAATCTCAATCTTCCGCCCACCAGGACACATCCTTTCGATCAGGCCGTACACCTCGTCTGGTTTGCGACTCGTCTCGCGCACCTCGCTCACGATAACATCGGTGTCGAGTCCGCGGTTCGCCCAGGAGGGAAAAATGAGGTTCCCCGCAGCGTCTGTGCGAGTTTTGACACCGACAAGCATGTGCTCTTTCGTGTGGTTGAGCCAGTGGCCTGTTCGGCCAGTGCGGATCACGCGTTGGAGCTACTGAATATAAGTAAATCGAAAGGTTAAGAGGGTATATAAGGCATGTACCTGGTTAGTCTTAACCCAGACTACTTCGTCGACACGAGTATACCCCCATACTCGAAGGCATTCCCGACCGACTTCCATTGCACGCCCAGTGACCCAAAGGAAGAGAAGTCCTTCGTCCTGGAGTGTTGGTATCGGCATGGCACGCATTTCATCGTCTGTCATCGTACCATACGGAAGCTATTCAAAATTTACTCAGGCTCACATACGGTGGAATGGTCCTTATAAGACGCGCACGCTCATGTGTATATCCCATGGTGGGTCTGCCATTATAACGTGGAATTTACCTAGCACTGAGTAGTCAAAACGGCGCAGGTCACAATTGATCCACTGAGGAGGAAGCTGGACGAAGAGCGTCAGCGTCTACTACGTCGAGACACATCCACCTTACTTACCACTTGCATGTCTCTTCCATCAGGGCCCATTCCCAGCTCAATCTTGAAAGGCTTCTTTAACTTCTGGTTTTTCCATGCATCAGCCGGAGCAGAAGGTCCATCTTTCTCGTCCCAATCAATCTCGAAATGCAAATACCGACATGGAGCTTTCTCTTTTCCCCTACCACCTGCACCGAGACCAGATGGTAATGACACGCGTGCGCCAGTGCCAGGTGGGAAAGGAGTAATCGAAGGCGATTGTGAGTAAGTCGGCTCAGAGTAGCATGTGTTTAGGTAAGAGCAATGTCCAAGGCTGGGGTCTGTGTGCGGTCGAATGAGAGGGCGGAAGTGCAGGAGGTTGCAGAAGGGAGGGTTAGGCGGATTGGAAGGATCAGCCTCAGAGCGAAATTTGGCGCACTCTCCTTTGGTAATATAGGTGCAGATCGGCTCGAATCCACCGTTGAGAGATCGAAACTAGTGCTGAACGTTCAGGAAAACACAGCACATGAGCATTGGTGGTACACGTACGCGTTCCGCAAGCAGCCGGCCCTTGGCGGTACTCTTCTGGAGGATTGCGTAGACCTCCTTCAAGTCTTTACTTAAATTTCCTAAGGGGGTGTTCATGGAGATGGAAGAATCGTTTTCTCCGTTGGATGATGAGATCTCATCAGGAGAGTTACCAGCAGCGGAGTCCGCATCCTCGTCTATGGGTGCTCGTTTGCGCTTCCGAGGATTGATAGCCTCGAGAACATGGGGATTTCCCAGATGAACATCCATAATATAGAACTCGCCGCCTTCGTGTGACAGCAGGATAGAACCATGATCCCAGTTCGATGAGAGTGCCTCGAGTACTTTTTCTACATGGGCTAAATCAGTTAGTCGTGGTATTGTGAGGCTTGGAGCAGCGGAAGTGGATGGCCTGAAGGATATGAGAGCCAAAAGGAGATCCATGGAGGTTAATGGCGTCGAGATTCTTCCTGAAGTCAGGAGGGTCTGTAAGCCTGTTGATACCAGGAGCGAGAGTTCATCATCGTTCATGATGACAAGGGTGTTCTCGACGACGACGATGAACACTGCAGTCGTCGAAGAATGATGGTTCCAAAAATGGGCATGGGAAGAAAACCCGTCTACCAAAGAAAATGCAAACTTTTGTTAGTGCCATCCCAAAATTTCCTTAATAGTATAGCGACAGAGGGTAACTCAAGCAGACAACGCCCTCGCCTTTTACTAGGGCGTTCCGTGGGTTGCCCTCGCTTCAATGTCGCATAGCCAATTTTTCAGCTCTCAGCTTGACCTGAGCAATTAACCATTTCTATGGTTAAGTTTCTCTTTTGTCTTTGCTGTTTTTGCTAACACACAACGTAGTATCGCTGAATTCGAATGGCCGCCTACTTTTATTATCTCCAATTTCTGTCCTTTGACCCCCAGTGTCCCTTCTTATCTCCAGGTGCGCGAATGCCCTGATGTGAGGCGTACCCCCATCAGTCCGCCGTTCCCGCCGGCCGTTTTAGACGCGCCACCTTGTTGATGAGATGATGGGCCGCCTACTTCTTGATGCATGAGCAATAACAAATGCGGATGGTGGACACCAAAATTAGGCCAATTTTTGTCTGGATGCCAGCCTGGCTCGTTCCGTAGGGATTCCGAGTCTCATAACTCATATCGCTCATGCCTCATTCTTGCATCTAATAGGCCGTGTCTGCTCTCAGCTCAGTGCTCTATGGATGGTGCTAGATTACAAGCATCGGTCGTTGACCGAGTCCGACTTGGATAAACGGCTTTTCCCAATCTGAAGAAGATTCAGATGATATGAACGAAGCTATGACTTGATACTCTTTCAATGCCTGTGTGAGTGAGCTATATATACTTTCGTACTAAGATATGATACCCCTCCGCACTGTACACGATCACTCTTCCTACACTGGCCGCCTCCTTCCAGTCTTCGGTTTACCCGCCCTCAGTATTTAAGTGGAAACTGAGCTCATGAGTTTCTAACCTCTTCAAGTTAGGTCCCTACCAGCTTTACTACCCACAAAGATATTCGAACACATTCAATTCATCTGAATACGAATACTATGTCTACATCCATGTCCGCAACCCACTGGGGTTCCCCTACCGCTTCTAAACGTGCTCTGCTCATCCATGGTTTGACTATGTGCTCGCAAACATGGGAGAGCATCGCTCAACTATTAGTAGCAGAAGGTCAGGTTCTGTAACACTATGATGATGCTCTGTTTTAACACCTATCCAGGATTCTTCGTCGTCGCGCCCAATCTTCTCGGACATGCATGGAGAAGAGGCACTGATTATCGCGTGTCCACCCTCGCAGAGGACCTCCGTCCATATTTCGCTATGGACATGTCTTACGACGTGATTATAGGTCATTCTCTTGGGGGCGTAGTGACCTTGTCGCTGTTGCCGTTCTTGCCCAAGACGAAAGAAACCACTGTCCTACTTGTCGATCCACCCCTCGAGCGCGCGGGGGGGACATTCAAAGATGATAAGAACTGGTATCTGAAGAAGGTTGTAGATCCCAAAAGTGCTGATGAGCACATGGTCGAGAATCCCGCCTGGTCTCGACGTGACAGTACATTAAGGGCGCTGGGAGCCTACATGTGCGATCGCACTGTCATCGAGGGGATCTTTGAGGTAATATTTCTCAGGCTGGTATCGATATGGCAGCATTACTGACAAATTCACCGTGAACAGCATAACACGCCTTGGTCTTTCAGCGGCCTGTTCAAAGACATCCCACCTCACCTGAAGATCACTGTGTTGGCATCGGATCCGGAGCGAGGTGGTCTTTGTCACTCGGAGCACGTCCCTCCTGAAGTAAAAATTAAAGTTTTTACTGGAATTGGTCACTGGATCCAATTCGAGTGCACAGATGCTATCATGGCTGAAGTTCCGTTACCTAGATCAAAGCTTTGAGCCGAGCATATGTGAAGAGCTGGGTTTTTATGATGTAGTATTCGTATCCAACTATCGATTTAGACACTGATATCCCCCCAATCTGAATTACCTAGATCTGCAACAATGCCAAATTCCCTCGTACCACTATGAGTATCTGTTTAACAACTTGCTCTCAAACCCTGCCAAGCTTGCCATCTATTGTACGTTCCAAACTTGTGTTGGAATCTGTCATACCTAGGCTGCAACAAGCTCCACCTACTACAATCGATCTACAGCAACCCGTTCATGTTCGCATCCGTGAACTTCTTCGCTTCTCTCCTCGCACCCCGGGCCCCTGTCATCATCCTCTTCGGTCCGTTTCATGCGCTATCGATACATGATGGATTACAACATTCGGATCATCCTCGGAGTCTGACTGTAAGTATCTCTCAAGCATATCAGTAGCCATTGGATCAATCTGGGGATGGGCAACGCTGGCAAATGAGCGCTGAGCTTTCGATGGTAATGATAGCTGTGTTGTTGAGTTATAACTCGGTTGTAACTCGGTGCGCCGACTTTCACCTTGCTCCATTGTATGTTTTTTTCTTCTTTTTTTACCGCGACCTGTTGGCGTTATCTACAGCCCTTCCACACTTGCTGCGGCGCCCATAGTAATTGATTCTGCCATGTGGGTAAACTTCAACTTGTGCAATGTGACTCAATTTATATAAATCATTACATAAGCATGATTCCGAAGCTGATCACGTAATTACATAATTCAACCTTAGGTGACGACTGACAAAAAACTACAATAGCCATGGTCAAAAGCTTTTCTGCGTGTTTCTTTGAGTTTAGGGATGCAAGGTGAGCTTTTGTTTCTTAGACCGTTTTTTTGATGGATTATAGCGATTACTTGGGATACATCTCCGTGCAATGGCCTTCGACATGACGCGTCAAACGCGTCGCGTCGCGTTCAATCCTATTTAGTCAGCACATATTTGGGTACACCCAAAGGTCGCATGCCCATGTGGCAGACAGTTCAGTCACTGCTAGCTGCATACAAGCATCATCGTGCTTTAGGTCCATCTGCTTTTAACACTTCTTGCTACGACGTGACCGTACGTCAAGCCCTACCATGCGATATTTCTGATGGATCCCGGTCATTTCAGCCACTGTAGAGCAGGAATTGAAAATCACGGTTGGAGTTTAAAATTGGTAGGTCTTGCCCATCCCCACCTTGACATGCATGGCGGTCGTAAAATTTGTCACGTTACCCATTCCTGTGAGATGCGCTTTATCCCTGCACTCACACCCTTAGTAATTTAAGTGAAGACCGAGCCCATGAGTTCATAACACCTTCGTTCCCTCCCTCTTGCAAGATTCTCTAGAAACAACCAAGTCAGCCGAGTATGAGCACGTCCAGGTCCGCATCCCACTGGGGTTCCCCTACCGCTTCTAAACGTGCTCTGCTCATTCATGGGTTGACTATGTCCTCGCAATCGTGGGAAAGCATCGCTCAGCTATTAGTAGCGGAAGGTCAGGTTCTGTAACGCTATGATGATGCTCTGTTTTAACACCTATCCAGGATTCTTCGTCGTCGCGCCCAATCTTCTCGGACATGCATGGAGAAGAGGCACTGATTATCGCGTGTCCACCCTCGCAGAGGACCTCCGACCATATTTCGCTATGGACATGTCTTACGACGTGATTATAGGTCATTCTCTCGGGGGCTTAGTGATCCTGTCGTTATTGCCATTCTTGCCCAAGACGAAAGGAACCACTGTCATACTCGTCGATCCACCCCTCCAGCGTACAGCGGAACAATTCAAAAATGATAAAATCAGGTTCATGAAGGAGATTACGGATGCCAGAACCGCTGACGAGCACATGGCCGAACATCCTGCTTGGTCTCGAGGTGACAGCATGTTAAGAGCGCTGGGAGTCTACATGTGCGATCGTACTGTTATCGAGGGGATATTTGAGGTAATATTAATATTTCTCGTGTCGAAATTGGAAGTATCGCTGATAAATTTATCCTTCCTGTGAACAGCATAATAGGCCATATGCTTTCAGTGGCCTGTTGAAAAACATCCCACCTCATGTGAAGATGACCTTGTTGATGTCCGATCCAGAGTCCAGTGGTGTTTGTCTTTTGGAGCACGTCCCTGTTGACGTGGTGAGATTGAATGTAAAAGTCCTTGACGGAATTGGTCACTGGGTTCAATACGAGGTTCCGAAGGCTATTATAGATGAAATTCCTTTGACAAGGGCAAAACTGTGAGTCGTGTAGACAAGGGAAAAGTAATGTGCGACGAATTTTGTGTAACCGCTGCACTTAAATGTATAATTACTTGTTCTTGGTAAATTTGCCTCAGACTGACTGCTTTAAGAAATTTAGGTTACGTTGTATGAGCACAAGCAATGCTATTTGAAACAAAACTGCTAAGTGGCGTATACCTAGCTAACGCTTCAGCGTCCTGCATTGACACTGAGCTAGCATCCCATCCGATAGAAGGAAGTGTAAGACTGAGCATGAGTTCGGCAGGGAATTGCGAACGAGATGAGATAGATACTGTAAGAGACGTGTTGATAGATAACACGAAGACAAGAATGAATACGTTTAGAGGCGGAGACTTTCTGTGAGGCGTGCTTGGAGCGGGGAAATCAGAGTATCCGATTCTGCTGCTGCTGCACAGCGCCCTCTACTAGATATGAATGTACATGAGATATCTATACTCCCGAAACTCTAAGGGTCCTCGGATATGGCTAGGCCAAATGATTATGTGCATAAAAACGGAGGCAGAAGTAAGTGGCGTTGAATCTCAAAATGACAGGAACGAGACAAAGAGTGCTAAATATTGAATATGAAGGGGTATGGTGTAAGATGGGGCCTGGAACCATGATGGCTGACGACGACGGTGAAAATGTATCCGCGTGACTCGGATACGACGATAAGTCACATGGATGGCTTCGGCGAGAGCCTAGTCGTAGTCTGTGCGTAGAGGATATGGGATATGGTATCCTTACAGAAGATGATCAGTCGCTCCTTCTATAGTATTGAGTCAGTGAAGGAAAACAATTAGGGTGCAGAAACAAAGCACTCCCGTTCTTGGAAACGCCACTCCCAAATTTCAATATGCCTGGATCCAATAGAATGACACCTCGAAGGCTGAGCGCATCAGCTGCCAATGTACAGCCCGTACAACAAGCTGTGAAGCAATCACGGAAATGTTACATAAAACGTACCAGCTCGAACTTCCAGCATACTCAGCTCAACTCTGACTTGACCTAAACGTGTATTGTGTCTTTGTGTCGGGACATCGAGACCTGCTAAGAGTCATATCGTCGTAAGTGGTGATTTTGGACTTTGTTGGATGAAGGGCTGAGAGGCTATGCTTAGTAGTTGATAATGTCTTCATGCACTGTTGGAGCGCATGATACATCGAATTCAACCCCCTGCCAGAAATTTGAAGGACACACCGATTGGGTCTATGGCGCCATACATCTAGGCGGACAGCAGATGATAACTTGTTCAGATGACAGCTCGCTGCGGGTATGGGACTTAAAGAGTGTAAAACAGATAGGAGGCGACTGGCGGGATGGAGAAAGTCCGGTGCTGACAATGGAATTGTCTCCAGATGGGAGGAGGCTGGTTAGCGGGAGTCGGGATGGTGGATTGAGGTTGTGGGATATCGAGACAGGCAAAGTCATCACAAAATGGACGGGACATGCATATGGAGTGAGGACTGTCTGCTGGAGTCGAGATGTTCGGCGAGTCTTGAGTGGATCCTACGATGGGACTGCAAGGCAATGGGATGTAGAGAGCGTAGATGCACCAATCGCCGCGGTCCGGGTGATCGCAATCGAGACTGGGTACACTGGGACACAGGTGTACGTGACGCAGCTGTGTATTCGCCAGACATGACCTTGATCGCCACTAGTGGGTACCACGTGCCCTATGAATATCTGATCAAAATATGGGACGCGAATACAGGCGAACTTGTTGTCACTCTCGAAGGGCATACACATTGGTCATGTCTGGCTTGGACCAAGGATGGGAAAACGCTTGTATCCGGATCACATGATCGCTCCATGACACGGAGTACTACCACCTGGACACAGATCGCAGTGTTGGAAGGACACACCGACTTTGTCTATGGTATTGCGATATCACCGAATAGCCGTATTCTTGCAAGCGCATCTGCAGATAACACAGCGCGATTATGGAGTCTTGACAACGGCCAGCCCATCAATTCGCCCCTCCACCATGCAGATACAGTGAGATGCGTGTCGTTTTCGACAGATGGAAAGCTACTACTCAGTGGCTGCGAGAACAGCAATGTTAATGTGTGCGCATGGGATGTTTGTGCGATACTAAGAGAACCTAGACTCGCCAACCTTATGGAGCAGTCTGAGCACGACAAGTGGATAACTGTACGTGAAATTTTCATTGAATTGCATCAAGGCTTATGCAGGCTAGGCTGATGCTACACGACGTCCTGTCCGTCAGTCAATCAAGTCCCATCGGCTACCCCGAGGTTTTTTCGGCGACACACCGAATCCTGCTCACGTACGTCGTCCGTTAATATTCAGCACTGTTTTCATTACCTTCATGCTCCCAGTCGTCTGCACGAAACAGCCTTCACCCTTCACCACAATCGCATGGAAGCACCCTTCGTAGCCGGTTTTTATCTTTATTTCGCCCCACACCCTCAGATGCTCGTGATACGTTATCTCGAGCCCGCCATTTCCACTGGGCTCGAAATCATCTCCCTGCCAGAACAAGCAGTGTAGATATCGAGCTGCCTGAATGTTTCTCAGCAGTCGTTGACGCCCCGTGTGCCAGGGGCAAACGCGTATGTTCATAGCTTCCTTCTGAAATGTTCAATTTCACCTGATTTTCTTTTCTTCATCTCGGATGTTCAAATCTAACTTCACACCACGCAGAGAACTGCTTGTGCAAGAGAGAGACGAACCCCACTGATCCCGAAAAATACTATTGCAGGAAGCTCACGCCCTCTAAATGGCACCGTCATCGATGCGGCTCAAGCTCAGTCGGCCTCGCAACCACATTCTACCGTCTTCACCTCCACCGCGCCCCTCGCTGTCGCTCATACAACTTCGAGCATCAATCCTCAAGCAACGATCAAACACGCTGGTCTTTGGACTCGCTTTTGGCTCTTTATCTGTTGTACCTCTCCCGAGTATATTGACGGACATCACTAATGTACCAGCGATCTCTCCCGACATTTCATAGTTGTATCTCGTTTAATAAAATGACGGTTTATTTTATTGCATACTTGAAGTACCAGCCATGCATAGCTTTGTCATGTACAACCGCTCTCTAACCCTCCTCGGTTTAAAGTTAAATATGACGATTGGTTGGTGCAAATCATAATACCCCACCCTCACAATATGCGCCGCTCTTCTCATTATGATGAATGGCATGATTATATATTTGCCGCAATCCACGAGAGGTCTTCCCTGAGCTCAGCTATTGGCAGCAGAAGGTCCGATTGTTATACAATCACCCTGCCGCCTTCATACTCTTCCATGGTTGGAATCCAATTTGTTGGTTGCGTTCACAATTGGGTCAGCTCTGAAATGGCTGTACATAAGTTAGATTGATATTACTGAGAAAATCATTCGTGCATGCTCTCAATGTGACCACATACCAATTTGTAGTAACTTCAACGAGTGCTGTATGTAAAGCTGATCACTGTGATTGTATACGGTAGCCATACGGTTACCGCCCGTATCGTATTGTTTGTCATACGGTCCTCGATACCCTCGACGGTACGGTGTATGGTCATAAGGGGGATGGAAACTTACAGTCGCTAGTGTGTGGTAAATGTAAGTATCAATCAATCGATACTGATGAGACTCGACACACCAGGGCCGAAGGGAAGCAGATGCCAGATCACGGAATGGGATACGGTTTTTTGTTGCCACACATAGCCAAGTAGAACGCGTTATAATCAATTGAACCGCTCCTGCAAGTTCTATCGTGCTAGCAACAACAATTCTGCCAAATCGATCAGACGTGCCCAAAGATATAAAAGCTGTCATCCATCAGAATTCCCCCAACATCAATCGATATCTCCTCAGAAGATTCCATATCACCTGGCTAACAAAATGTGTTTATTCTTCCTCGCTGTTGTTGTTTTGTCAGCGTCTATGTCTGTCAGTGCATGTATACCCCAGGGAAAATTTTGTGAAAACATTCAAGATTGCTGCCCTAACTCGAATTTGCAATGTATTTTTCAAGTGAGTAAGAGCAGGAACCTGGAACTAAGGTTCAACCATATGACTCACCTGCGCGCCTTAGGATAGCCAGGCTCTACACAAAAGTTGCACATACGTAACGCCGCACGCACGCAACTTGGATCTGTTCGTCTAATTTGTTGGCCTCGAAAGCTAGCTCGTGGATCTCTCTCTATGTATGTGATGGAGCCAGCGAGACGCCACTTCATTTCTGATCATGATTCGTGACAGATGTGTTATTTTCTGCTTGATGTAGGTGTTTTCGATACCCTCGACGGTACAGTGTACGGTCATACGGGGGATGAAAAACTTACAGTCGCTAGTGTGTAGTAAATGTAAGTATCAATAAATCGACACTGATGAGAACACACCCGGACCGAAGGGAAGCAGACGCCATGTCACAGAATTATAAAATAGTTCTTTGTTGCCACTTGCCAGCACACACATAGCCAAGTAGAGCGCGTTATGGGCGATTGAACCGCCGCTGCAGGTTCTATCGTGCTAGCAACAACAATTCTGCCAAATCGATCAGACGTACCCATAAGTATGTGCAAGGTATAAAAGCTGGTCGTTCATCAGTATCAGTATTCCCCCAGTATCAATCGAAATTCCCTCAGAAGATTATATATCACCTGGCGCACAAAATGCGTTTCTCTTCCTCGCCGTTGTTGTTGCTTTGGCAGCGTCTATGTCTGTCAGTGCATGTGTAGCCAAGGATGAACCTTGTGTACATCATGAAGATTGCTGCCCGAACAAGGGATTGGAATGTGTTTATCCAGTGAGTGTGACCAGTAAACAGGGTTCAGCCATATGACTCACCTGCACGCCTTAGAATGGTATGCTCGAAGGCCTGAAATGCACGTTCATACCGCCGCACGCACGCAACTTGGATATGTCCATCTAACTTGTTGGCCTCGAAAGCTAGCTCATGGATCTCTCTCGAAGTATGTGATGGAGCCAGCGAGACAGACGCTGATCGTGATTCGTGACAGACGTGTTGTTTTCTGCTTGATATGGTTTTAAAGCCCAAGGTCATACAGGAGCACGCGTTATGATGAAAGTGAATAAAGGGGGCAACAAATACAAGGATAAAGTTACTGCCTGAGTGTCAAGAAGTGTTGGATAAGGTGGAAGGGACACGGACACAGTTGGAGAGCCTGGAGAGGGGGAATTTGAAGAAAGAAAAAAAAAAGTTGGTACCTTGATAGTGGTTTCATCAACAATGTTCTTTGTCTCCGAGGGAGTACAGGGTCGTCTGGGTGTGCTCAACTTTGGCCCTCGTCGACGAGTCGCCGTCAACATCATGCGGCTGCCACACGTGACACCAAGTCACACGACCGACGCGCTTGTGAGCCGTAGTAACCGTCAACGAGAGCTCAAAAGCTCAGAT
This sequence comes from Suillus bovinus, assembly GCF_016758785.1. Lineage (NCBI taxonomy): Eukaryota > Fungi > Basidiomycota > Agaricomycetes > Boletales > Suillaceae > Suillus > Suillus bovinus. The sequence continues at coordinate 312,782 of NW_024542059.1, read as the reverse complement.
GAGCGGTATTAAAATTCAAACCTCTTACTGACGCCCATTGTATTCTGATAAACGACCAGTGTCCAACTCGAGATGATATATAAAGAAGTAAAACACCTACATTGCCATGGTATCCCCATAATATAACATAAGGGAATTTGATTCTACTTATTTTCCAGTTCTCGGATACATCATAGTTTTTTTAGGAGGCTATCTATTATCATTTTTGACTCAGGATACCAAGGGTCCTATGATAAAGATGCATAACAGTGTAACGTTTTGTCCGAGGGTTCTAGACCTATGGTCGTCCTTCAGGCGACCAAGGAGGGTTGTTAGTCTTGATGCCGCCGACACCACCTTCGTAAACGCCTTCAATGGTGAGCTGCAAGGTTGGACTGACAGCTTTCGGTTCCATAGCCCATAGTGCAACAGCAACAGTACTATACGGAAGTCAGAAATCATCTCGTCAATACACCAGGGGTCGTACTTTATGCCATTGTAGTCCAGAATACCCTGCTGGACAGGAAACTTATACTGGGGCCTGTACCTTGTTATCAGCCGGGTTTATGTGACAAATTGAACCGGGCGTACCCGAGGTTAGACACCCTCTTACCCATCATCCATCCGTTGACGTATAACTGAGATCGATACGGCTGAGAGGTGTTGTCAAACACGAAGGACATCGGAACATCGAATCCATCTGGGATGCTCAAGTTGAATGTCGTAACAAAGAACCCAACGCCGGCGGCGGCGTTGGGCAGACCCTCAGAGAGGTCTTTCAGTGCCCAAGAAGAGGTATCAAACCCAGGTAAGTGCCAGCCCATGCGTTCACCGTAGAGACCTCCTTCATTCAGCACCCCGCGCACCTTGTCGAGATAGCTGTGGTGTCCTAAGCTGATAATGTGGACATACCAGAAAAAGGAAAACGCACTTAGTGTATCCGCCAACCTTACCCTGAACTTTCCATTCACCGAAGTCTCCAGTATTGAGCATGAAGCCACGGACACCACGAGGAGATTTATATTCATCAATAACAGCTAAAATCATTCTCAACATCAGAATCACTTCGGTCTGAGTTTAACGCGCGGCTTACGGCCCGACTCATTGAGGCCCATATTATCCTAGTTCTGTCATCAGTGACAACGACGACTTAGAACATGAGAACCCACCTGAAGGATAGTGATGACGTTCTCTCGCTCGTAAAACAAAGATCCCTGGGGGAAGTGGAACTTATCATCCGTTTCTTCCAGAATATGTCTGTTGTTTGTGGAGCTATGTAGCTAGGGTCAGTAACACCCTCAGATGATATCCATGATGACGTACTTTCCGTAGGATGTGTTCAAGAACACATCGTTCACCCAAACACTGGCAGCAAAAGCTAGTTGATATTATCAGCATTCAGATATCTTTTACTCCTTTGGACCCACCTTCGCCGCCATTGATGGAAAGGTTGACAGATTTTGTGTTTTCCGTAGCATTGAAGTGCCCACGCCAAAGTACGATGTTCTCACAGCTGTTAGTCAATAAGCTATAATGAAGGACGTAGATGAGCCAATGACTAACAATTCATAGTCACAGCCATAGAGAACCCTCCCGTCGCCGTAGTGAGGTTTGAAGGGTAGGTTCGTGGTGGTATGGTTAGCAAGAGTCCAGCTGGCATCAGAAAATCCGCTACAGATTTCTGGTAAACTGTCTGCATATCTCCAGTTTGTAAGCGCGGGTGGCGTGAAGCCAAGCACGGCGGATGAGGGCTTTACTTGTCCAACAAAACCTCCTTGGGCGGTCAAATTTGAGACCGCAGTAACATCAGCTGAGATAGGAATTCCGTTCCATGTAACCGTCTTCACATCATCAGGCGCGATAACTGTAAGTTGAACGCTATCATTCAAGTCGCCACGAAGGGCGAGCGTCGATCCAGTAATTGTAGCGTTGCGAACTAAATAAGGACCTCCAACCAGGATCGAGGAATTCGTGCCAAATTGCCAATAGTTGGCAAACTCAACGGAATCATTTGCAGGGATTTCGGGCGACCAAAAGGTTCCAGCGGTGTTGGTATCACTATAGAGGACTAGCTGCTCACTGGAATCCCAAATCGTAATGAGTCCTTGAATGCCAGGAAGGAGAGTGACGGTAGCGACACCATTAGAGGATACTGAAGAGACTTCTGTCCCTTGTATACGAGGCGTACCACTCAATGTCAGAGCAGCCTCTGACTCATGCATAGGGTCGCCATGGAGGAACAGTACATCTCTTCCACCAATCTGGCCAGCAAAAAGAACCTGCGCTGTAGAATAGAGAACTTTCGATGACGAGCCAAATGAGTAATCGGTGACGATAATTTTTGATTGTCTACCCCCGAGTGTGATGGAGGATGTGACACGGGGGACCTCAAAATTACCAGCAGAAGTAGTGACATTGAGCTTAAAAGTGGTTATATCCCTAACGGGATTGTGAACACCCAGGTCAACGTGACGATATAATGAGCTCACGTTGTTGTTGAATTTCCTTGTCTTGCAATGTAGAATGACGCCCCTGAGTCGGGGTTCCTTAACAAAGTTACAAAGGCAGCCGGATTGGAGACGGAAACAATGCCGCCAGTACTGTTTCCAACCCAGTCCGTTTTATAGAAATCTGGGGAGCTTCGCAAGAAGAGACCCTGACGCTTAAGTTCCGGATACTTGACAGTCAGTTCTCTGTTCTCTGCAATGGCACTCCCGTAATCGTACGAAGCTATGAGTCGATGAGCCAGCGTTTTATTGTTAGAGGGGTAGAATCTTACTGTATACCCCGGGAAAAGGAAGGGCACCCCATGAAGTTCCCCTGTAAGTGTGTTGAGTATCGAACCAAGTACAAGAATGAAAGGCTTGCCCGTATAGCATGTAGTAGTTGATTAATTTTGCGTTGGATGCCCAAAGATGAAGATTGAAGACATTCTGGAAATCGACTCCCGTGAGTATGCGGCATTGATCATAACCTGACAAGATGGTAATGTGAAGGCGTAACCAAGGCTTGGACTAACTATTTACCTGGTGCCGTTGGACCCCAGGCATCGAAAGAACCACCCTGGAATTCTGGGAAATACCAAGGTTGTCCAGGGTTAACAGCTGAATGCTGACTTAGCATCAGAAGTAAGAGCTACCAGTGTAAATCACATACACTCATGATAGCTATGATAGTTCGTGTCCACCGGGCTCCAGACATCTGGGTGGGAACAGTCAAACCCTTGTGGGTAGGAATCCATACTTGAGGACAATAGTCATGTCAACACGAACCCAAGTGTCTCGTGAATGCACTTGCCCATAGATATTCACGGCACCCTACACGTCATGAAAATCAATATAATAGTCATCTGGAAATAAATCAGCTTACCGTTCCATTGATCCACGCTCGTTGTTCTCCCGGGTCGTTAGCTGTTAACGGGATAACAATACTGGAGTTCGAATAAACAGCCTCCAACTCGCGAAAGTATTTTGCATGTGTGGCTGGTTCCTGGGAGTATTCATTGTCTTTACGTCGCAATTAAGCACAATACAATTCAATCCAATGGGCATGTCGAATGTGGCGGCCGCTTACCGATCTGGATTGCTAATAACGAAGCAACTATGAGACAAATTAATGTAGAACATGATCAGCTCGGCTTGCCTATTACTGGTCCGCCTTGGGTCACTTGGTAAGGAACAGTTTCGGTAATGACACCTTGCACATAGTCCTGCCAAGCTGCGTGCCAGTCCGTCGCATTTGTCCGTAGTTCGCTTGCAACTTCTGATGTTACCCAGTGCGCAATACCTCCTGCAGTCGTCTCCGCATTGATATAAGGCCCTGATCCTCATTAGCATGAACCCATTTACAAAATACAAAAAGTCACACCCGGACGGAGAACAATCCATATGCCAGTCTGTTTCGCAGCCTCGTAAAGGGGCTCCAAAGCACGGTAATCATTGAAGTCGACAACGCCAGGAGAAGGATTGATCAGAGCCATGTGGGTATAAACACTAATTGCGTTAAATCCAGCAGCCTTCACTTTCTGCAGAATATCAAGCCATAGTCCAGGCACAGGCAGTCGGAATGTATGAAACTCTCCTGAGCTGGGTGCACAACGTGAATGTATCAAATATGATTCAAGTGCCCATCGAGTACTTACTGGATGAAAACGCGCTGCCCTCTGATAATTAGACTGTACTTATCCCACAGGATATCATTCGTACGTCCATTTCCGGTGAAGCCCATGCCTACCGGCATATCTGCTTGTTCTGCCCTGGAGAAATCAAGATGAGACGCTCGGGAGAAAATGTTCGAGCGCCTAACTGGTAACACCAGAACGCATAGAACCGAGAGAATTACAAAAAGGACCCATGAAGGCCCACGACGTTTGGGTAACCTAGATGATGCAGGTCCACTGAGAAATAGCATGTCTGACTGAAACTTGAACGACTTGGGATCCACTGCCTCAAGTGTTGCCTTCCCAAGCGCATTTATACCGCTCTCCGAGTCATAAAGTAGGGTAATATCACTAGTATTCCCGGATTTCTTGAGCTGCATGACTGCAAGCTATCACACGCGAAGCTGTTAAGATGCAATGACGAAGTCTGCTGTGGTACACCGCGGCGTTATGGGAGAATGTTACAGCCCAGATGTTGAACCGAATTACAGAGGCGCGGGAATCATCATTGCGACCGTCGGGCCGCTCCAAGATTCAATTGATCAGGCTTTTTCGTCACTGCTCCGAATGTGGATGGAAACAGTGCGCGGACTACAGAGGACCTCCCCCTTCGGGCATACTTCGTTATGAACACTTCCGTAGTACGACGTGTCGCTTGATTATTCAAATATTCAAACCCCATTGTATTTGTTGTACTTGTACATTGCATGATCTCCAGTGCACAAAATCTATATAAATCGTGTATGCGTGAAATATACATGCTAAAATGAACAAGCATCTCGGAATCCAACCCATGGTGCGTAATTAAATTATCATGAGCGTGAGGCGGCGAAGAGATACAGTTGCTCCCCGGCATCATCAAGCTCAGCGACGAGGAGCTCGTTCACAGCCGTGGGATTATCCAGGTAAACTGAAGAAACCAGATCGGATGGCTGAAAGAGAGATACATGACAGAAAACTTACCATGGTGACCAGCGTATGGTATATTATACATCCTGCTCCGATAATTACCGGCTTTGCGTAAATTCTCAAGAGACTGCAGTCCGCCTTGCGGGTCCATCCAATCATGCTCACCGTCTAAGGGAATATTGAGAAATCGCTCAAGACAGCTAAAAATAGCACGTACAAATGAAGGTTATTGGTATTTTGAGGGCAGCTATTCTGTCGACAAGCGGCATACGAGCATGAGCGTAGGGTGCAAGGATATGAGCTGGGTGAAACACTATCAGATCAGGGGTTGAAATTGAAAGAGCAGAACTTACATATGCAATACTCTCCCGAACCCTTAGAAAGTGTTATATTTAAGATGTAATCATGCATATCGCGTGTTTCCTCTTCCGTCAAACCGGAGAAACGGCGACTTGAATACTGCATTGAGCGGAAATGTCAATACTCCAGTGTGTTCGACGATATCATACTCCACACCTTTCCTACAAGCATGGGACCCCAGAAAAGAGTCGAGCGTACAACTTGAAAGGGACTCCAGCCCTCCTCCCATAGGTACGTGAGGAGCTTTCTTGCTCGACTCTCTTTCTCCTTGATGGCTTTCTGCTCTTCTCGTATTTGTTTAACTCCGCCTGTGGATGCGGCGACCGCAGAATGGCTCGTCGATATCGTGCTTCGTGAGTCACCTTCATCAGTTAGTTCACGCGAAGGCGTGGTAAGATTATTCGGATCATGAGGAACACCAGCAGGGGAGAGAAGAATGAGTTTGTGCACGCGGGTGGGGTATCGCAATGCATAGGCAACACTGAAATAAGCGCCAAGCGAGTGTCCGATTAGCGTCATCTTCTCGAGGCCCATCTTTGTTCGCCACTCCTCCAGCGATTCAACGAAGAAGGACTCGGCTTCATGCACACGCCCGGAGATGTCATCTCGCTTTGCTTTGATGGTGAAGGGTACGCGGGCGGAACGGCCCATGCCCAGCCAGTCCACAGCAAATATGTCGGTACCGCGGTGACCCGCCCATTGTGCGAGTGCGGGGAAATTACGAAAAAAAAAGCCAAGACCTGCACCATATCCATGAAGGACTACAGCTGGGGGTGGTGCAGTTGGCGAAGGATTCGTGGACTTGATTGATAAGGTGTTTAGGAAGTGCTTCGGTGCCGCAAGTTGCACGCGCTCCCTGCGTGCAATGACGGGACTGTCATTGGTCGAGGAAGCCATTTGCTCTGGCTGGAAGAACGGAAGTCGCCTACCATGAGGTCATACGCACGCTTTCAATGCATGGGGGCATGTTGCATACCTGAGTAACCGCTCTTCGGACGCAGTACCCTGCTTGTCCCCAGCAGCCCACCTGGCTCGGATGATCAGGGTTAGACAGTAGCTTGTATTAGCTTTCCTTTCACTCACCAACTCTTCAAGCTCGCCGTGAATGTAACAGGTATATCCTTAGCCGGGGGAAGTGGGAGGAAAGCAGATGAAGTACTAGCTGGTATTGAAGCTGACATGACGCCTGCTTGTCTACGGAGGAGGTTTATCGCTGAAATGGTGAAAGGAGAATAACAGATTATTATGGAGAAGGGCTTGCGTGTGGTCTAATGTAATTATACTGTGAGGCAGTTGCCCTGCCGCTACCACGACGCGTCGAGAGCAATGACAAATGTCGTGGACCGGCTAGACCATATTTTAGACTCCGATTCTATTTATGACAATTGAACTCAATTCATAATCTAGCTTCATTCTCTCCAACGTCATGTACAACGGTATAGGATTAACCACTCCCCGTGGCAGGTGCGTTGCTTTCGGTCATAGTTGGATTCGTCATGCTGACTTCATGTCACAGCGGCACAAATGGCTATGTCATGCGTAATCTCTCGGCACTTCGTGTGCACGAGACAGCCGCAGATCGAGCTGCTGCCTGGGACGTAGCTCCCCCAAAGCATAGGGAACCGGACGAAGCTATTTTGGAACACGAGAGAAAGAGAAAAGTTGAAGTTAAATGTCTGGAGCTGCAATTGCAGCTAGAGGACGATGGGTGCGTAGCTTCAATGTTTGGATCAGCGATTCTGACATTCAGTTTAACAGTCTGGATGAAGGAACCATCGAAACGCGAGTTGACGAGCTTCGTACAACTTTGAACAAGGATTTAGCGTCACTCGCTCCGTCCGCGAAAAAATTGAAACCATCTGATACGCATGGTATTGCAGCTGCCAAAAAGGCTGAACTCGACAGAATGGCCCGAGCACTGGGCACGAGAAGTAACTACACGGAGGGCGATGCATTTGACCGAGAGAAGCAAGAAGAAAACAAGATGCGTCGTATGGTTGAGCGGGAGGAGCGCGAGAAGAAACGTGAGGAAGACAAGTTGAAATGGCTGGAGCAAAAGCAGAAGTGGGAGGCAGAAAAGAAGGAACGTGACCGCTTGCGTCGGAGGGAGGAAGATAGGATAAGGAGAGAGAAAGAGGAGAACGGCCGAAGGAAAGAGAGAATGCTTCCTCCCGTTCCTGCATTTAGGGATCGACCAAGAGATCATCGTGGAGAGCGTGACCGCAGGAGCCGAAGCCCCCGACGTGAAAGAGATGTTCGACGCCGCAGGTCACCTTCTCGATCTCCTCCGCCTCGTCGGCGTTCTCCGTCTCCTGTGCAATCCAAAAGGTCTCGTTCCCCCGACCGAGCAGGATATAGGCGTTCTGGATCTGTTACACCGCCGTCGAGGCGATCACCACTTCCCGTACTTTCCCATCGCTCGCGTGAGCGTTCAGAATCACCTCCTCGTCGTGGCCGTGATCGCTCAGGAACACCACCTCGCCGACGTGGGTGGGATAGGTCAGAATCTCCACCTCGGAAAGAACGCGACCTCTCACCACCTCCTCTTCGTAATGGAGGCGACCAAGATCGTGAAAGAAATGCCTCTCAATCACCGCGACCGACAGGACGTAGTCGCTCAGCTTCTTCGAATTCATCCATGTCTGTAAGCACGGGACGCAGCCGCTCCAGAGATTAAGATGCAGCGCTATCACCAGATTCGTATTTTGAAATCTGCTTTTCGCCCACTTTGCTTTTGCTTTGTATTTCAATTTGTACAAAATTTGTGCTGCGATCATCATGCATGTCGATTGATGTTCTTTTTCGAGTGCTTGTTGTAATGCTACTGGCTCAATTGTGCCCGTTGCCCTGTGACTCGGAATTACCGCTAAGCAGCCGGCTCCTTCCTGTGTCATAAATTATGGTAATTGTGTTGGACTGGACTACCAGAGTCAGACTCACAGGACTGCTCAGCAAATAATTCGTGTGACTGCTCCATGCACTCTACTGCGTGTTTGGCTCGTATGTCGAATTCTCTCCTAGTTACCCGGCTGCAAATTTTTGCTCGAGGCTCTAGGGCAGTATCCAGGCGGTATGCTTCAAATGTTGTGTCTGAGGTACGCCAGCCTATGTTTTTTTAACCTCTGTTTACAAAATGCAAAGAGATGTAGCTTCCAACATCCCCTAGCACACGCTACTTGAAGCCTATATATGACTTTTCTGCACATACACAATCCTCTGCGACCAAAAATACTATAGCGCTTGGCGATGAATACCTCCTTCCTGTCTACGCACGTCCTCCGTTCGTGCTTTCGCATGGACGTGGTAGCTGGGTCTGGGACGCAGATGGCCGAAAATTTCTTGATTTCAGCGCGGGCATCGCAGTGAATGCTTTAGGACATGCGGATCCAGGTGTCTCAGAGGTGAGTAATTTCTACATTTTAAACCCTCTTTTCCATTATGGATTAGAGCGTGTATTACGATGGGAACTTAGACTATACCATCATAGGTGCTCCAGCAGCAATCGTCAACCCTTCTCCATACCTCAAATGTATACTACAACGAGTGGGCGCCAAAGCTAGCGGAGCTTTTGGTGACGCTCACTGTCAAAGAAGGTGGACTAGGCTACGCCGTTGGCGGCACCTCACCGTCTTCTTCGGCCGCTAAGCAAGGGGCCAAGGTTTTCTTCTCCAACTCAGGCACCGAAGCGAATGAAGGTGCTCTGAAGATAGCTCGCAAAGTCGGAAAAGACCGCTGGGCCGCGGCCACTGGTGGAAAAGCGGACGATCCATCGTGTCCTAAAACGCGTATCGTGTGCTTTGAGAATTCTTTCCACGGTCGAAGTATGGGTGCTCTGAGTGTTACTTCGACGGAGAAGTACCAGATTCCTTTTCGACCGCTGATACCTGGGGTCAGCGTAGGCAAGCTCAATGATATGGAATGCCTGCATAGGCTCATCAATGATGATACCTGTGCGGTCATTGTCGAACCCATACAGGGAGAGGGAGGCGCCACTGCCGCAACAGAAGAATGGCTGAGGGCTCTGCGAAAACGCTGTGACGCGACAGGAACAGTGATGATCTTTGATGAGATTCAAGTTTGTTTTTACTTCGTAACATCCTCGCACACTGCCTCCTGATAGAATTGCATTGCAGTGCGGCCTGTACAGGTCGGGAAATCTTTGGGCACATTCAACGTTGCCGATTGATTGTCATCCTGATATCATCACGATGGCGAAACCGTTAGCCAACGGTTATCCAATTGGTGCCGTATTACTTCGTGATACCATTGCATCTACAATGACACCAGGTAAGAATGACAAATCATGAGAGTCGACTACAGCAGCTGACAGTTACTGGCAGGCACTCATGGGACAACGTTTGGAGGGTCACCCACGGCTTGTGCAGTTGGACATCATGTTCTGAACCGCCTAAGTGATCGTGTGTTCGTTACCCATATGAGGGAGATGAGCGTGTACCTGAACAGCCGGCTGGAAGTTTTGCCGAAATGGTTCTCAGCGATATTGCAGCCTCACGTGCGCGGTCGTGGTTTCATCCGAGGCCTTGGATTCAAAGATGTCTCACATCCTGGAGAAGTGGTGCAACTGGCACGGGAGCGTGGGGTGTTCCTGCTGACTGCTGGAAAAGATGCCGTACGTCTCGTGCCCTCTCTGAATGTCAACAAGGAAGAAGTGGATACAGCTATGGACGTGCTGGAAGGGTGCCTGTCATCTTTGCGGAGTTCATAAATAGTTACTTTGGTTACATTGCAGTGACTCATCTGAGACACGGTCACTAGTCTACATGGGATACGGTACATATCCTGGGACCGAGGGCTGAACACAAGAATTTCCATCATCAAAGAGCTGTGCTGATTTTGAATTTGATTCACTGTGCTGACATACATAGTGCTGAGCGAGCATGTCGGCAGCCGATATGCTCACCATTGAGGTATGCCGATAATGTAGTCTAGTAGCCGAATAGTGCATGATTTGGACCGACCGTATGACATCGTACGAGGCAAAGCAAATTCAATTCAAAGCGGTGTGACACGGTGAGTTTGGACGCAAGCGCTATTATGATGAATGTGTTGATCCCATGATTTGAGTAGCGTCTCTATGTTTGCAGATGGGAGTGCAGTGTACACTGGTAGAAAATCATTTCCACGTCGCAATACTGGCTTACAAAAGGGGAATAGCCACGTGATTCTCATCAGCCAATGGGCGCTTTCCTAATTTCCGATATAACGTTTCCATAAAGTTTCAAATCCCCGATATTCCATATTGTCCCGTCCGATTTGCACTCTTCACAAGTCTTGCTTGTAAGCCTACATATCTGTGCTAGTCTCCATCATCTGAGTCACTGACCGTTGATGTGCCATACCAGATTTCGCTATATATTCTGTGACTTTTTCTAGATCAAGTCCTCCCAGTACTTGAAGATGGAAAAGTTTTCTTCGCTGGCACGTTTCAAGAGTTCCTGCCCGTTTTTGGGCGGGACGAAGACTTCAACCCTTCGCGCCCTCAGTAGCACCATTTCCCCTAGATTCTCCTCGATTTCTCAGCTCACTGAGCGGGCCGCGAGTTGCCCCATCATGGGTCCTGCCCTGGTGATGCGCTCTACCCAAATGGTCGCTGGTTACGCCAGTGTTGCTGGTCAGGCCGATGTCCAGAAAATCCACCACAGCAAAGGTATCTTCCCCGGAACCAGTGTTTCCGAAGCGGATATTTCCAAATGCCCTCACGCATCCGCTGCTCGGGCTGCTGCTCGCATGGCGGACGATCTTGCTGCCGCATCTACTGCGAAGGCATCTGAAGTTAAAAAGGAAATCCCAAGCACGGCCCGAGAGGCCGCTGCTGCCGGATGCCCTTTCCATAGGGCCGCCGCTGCTGCCAAGGAACAACCCGTCAAATTGCCTGACATGACAGAGACACAGGCTACCCCTACCACTTCAGATGCGTACAACTATGACAAGTTTTATGCGGCCGAGCTCGAGAAGAAGCACAAGGATCAGTCCTACCGCTACTTCAACAACATTAACCGGCTTGCAACCAAATTTCCAATTGCACACACTGCGAGCGTCAAGGAAGAAGTCCAAGTCTGGTGCGCTAACGACTATTTGGGAATGGGAAATAATCCTGTCGTACTTGAAACCATGCAGTACGTATAGCCTCCGCAATCATATGATTTTGATCGCAAGCTAACGTTCTTCTGATGCAGTCGGGCATTAGACAAATACGGTGCAGGCGCTGGAGGCACTAGAAACATAGCTGGAAATAGTGCTATGCATCTCGGTCTCGAACGCGAGCTTGCTACCCTTCATCGCAAGGAGGCTGCGCTCGTATTTTCGTCTTGCTATGTTGCCAATGATGCAACTTTATCTACCCTCGGTTCCAAACTTCCTGGTTGCGTTTACTTCTCAGACGCTTCCAATCATGCATCCATGATACAGGGCATTCGGCACTCCGGTGCGAAAAAGGAGATTTTTAAACACAACGACTTGGACGACCTTGAGGCCAAACTGAAGAAGTATCCGAAGGAGACCCCTAAAATTATCGCATTTGAGAGTGTATACTCGATGTGTGGTAGCATCGGGCCTATCAAGGAAATCTGTGATCTTGCTGAGAAGTACGGCGCCCAAACTTTCCTTGATGAAGTCCACGCTGTTGGACTTTACGGGCCCCGCGGTGCGGGCGTTGCCGAGCATCTTGATTGGGAATCTCATCAGTTGGCCGGTCAAAGTTCTGAGCCGATCAAGGACAGCGTGATGGATCGTATTGACATGATTACTGGTTAGTCATACATATCTATCTGATGAGTTCGGCTTATCGTTGGCAGGTACACTCGGCAAGGCATATGGCGCTGTTGGTGGATACGTCGCGGGGTCTCGCGATTTCATCGACATGATTCGTTCATACGCACCTGGTTTCATTTTCACTACATCACTGCCTCCCGCCACAGTCGCTGGTGCTCGAGCTTCCGTCATTTACCAGAAGCACCATGTTGGTGATCGAGCATTGAAACAGGTTAATGTGCGCACTGTCAAGGAACGTTTTGCTGCTCTAGACATACCCGTCGTCCCCGGTCCATCTCACATCGTCCCAGTCTTGGTTGGTGATGCTGGCCTCACAAAAGCAGCCAGCGACAAACTTCTTCGTGAACACGGCATATACGTCCAGGCAATTAATTTCCCCACAGTTGCTGTGGGTGAAGAGCGCCTTCGGGTCACTGTCACTCCTCGCCACACTGCAGAGCAAATTGATGGGTTGATTACTGCAATGGATACAGTATTCACGGAGCTCAACATCAACCGGATCAGCGATTGGACAAAGTTGGGTGGACGTGCCAATGTTGGTACAGGCAAGGAAAACGTCGAACCCATCTGGAGTAACGCTCAGATTAACACCGCTGGACAATCACAAACGTTGCATGACGGAGACATGGTATTGGTTGACGCGAATGCAGCTCAGGTAGTTCGGAAGAGCTTCGAGGACCTTTTGGGACCTATGGAGTTGAGCGAGACGGAGAGCATTCAGAAGAAGGTGGAAGCTGTGGTGATGACCGGAGCTGTTGAGCACATTGCTGGGCCTCTGCCAAAGAAAGTGAAAGCACGGGCTCCCGTCAATCCAATTGACATGTCCGTGGCAACCACTATCGCAGTTTCGGCTTAATTAGTTATTGATAGACTGTCAAGTATGACCCAAATTCCAGTGTCAATGTGGTCGTCACCATCATTCTTGCTAGCGTTGTGCGCCTGTCTGCTGAAAGTAACATGAAGTCCGTAATCCTTGGACTGATGCTTCAAATCGTGCTACCACGCAACGTCAGAGTGACTTGGTCTCACTGTACATCCGACAGAGCATCCAGTAAGCTACGAGCTCTCATCACTTTGGTCGTGATATTGGACTCTCCATTCGAAAGATCAGTCGGTAGAACGGTTGACACTGGAGTCACAGGATCTGGTGTCTCCGAGGTAACTACAGAATTGCACATCTGTATCAGGTTCTAGAAAAGAGCATTACAAGACCATTCGTCAAACATGATGACCAAAACATACGTCTCGAATTCCCCCCTTCACATCTGCGAGATATTTGGTTACTAGGACAAAATACTTCTCAGGTATCTGGAGTAGAAAACTACGATCAGCCAACAAACAAACTCGCAGGAGAAATTCACCATTTCTTCCGACCACAATCTTTTAATTAGCCATATCTGCCTGGCTTTATTGAACTTCCAGTTTGGTGGATCCTCAAATCGTGCATATGCATACGACAATGCTGTAAATCATTCTATGATCGATAAACATACACGGAAATTTCGTAACATACCCTTCCGACTTTGATTAGACAGAGACTGGTCTACGCTAGGATCTGTGGAGGGCAAATCTGGTGGATGATTGCCTTTCTTTTTCTTGAGCGGTTTGCTATCAGGTGTTTCTTCCGACTGTTCTTCCGCCTTTCTTTTCATCTTCTTTATCTTCTTCTGTTGTGCCTTTTCTGAGGCAGCCTCTGGTGTTTGCACCTTGGTGTCGTTCGAGTGTGCGACCTGACCATCAATTGCGGCTTCCTCATACTTGCCTTCATTCGAGTCCTTAGGTTTCTTTTTCTTCTTCTTCTTACATTCGCCACTTTTGTCGTTCGACTGCTCATGCGTCACGTCCCCCGAGTGACTCTTGAGTTTCTTTTTCTGCTCTGTATCGCTTTTAGTTAAGTTTGGTAGCTGATCATTTTTGGATGGAACATTTCCTGCGGGGGATGCACTTGAAGGAGATAAGGGATAAATCGCGCTCTGAGAATCTCGTGTCGTAAAACCCGCTTGATCTTTTGGGGCGGTCATGGGCAACGCGTCACTGGTAGCTTCTCTATGCTTCCTCTTCTTCGACTTTACGCGTTCTCGACCTACATCCTTGGCATGAGAATCCTCGGACTTTGACTTTTTGTGTGAGTTGGGCGATACGCCCCCTACAGCTGTTACGGACATGCTGCACAGGACAGGACACGTCCAGGGATGATATCGGTAATGATGAAGTAAGAGCCTGGTCCAAGCCCTGAACTGTGATGCAAACTGGATGGAGTTGTGATTTCACGTGTGCACGTGATAAGGTCGCCAGCTAAACGCCCCAGTCTGGAAATGGTAGTTACACTAGTACTACTACTACAAAGCTACTGATTCCATGGGTCTTACAATATCTTCCCTTTTCACATCGTTGTCATCGCTGGTACGATGGAGCAAAGACCAAGATGTCCGTATACTCATGCTTGGCCTCGACTCGGCTGGAAAGGTATGTCCACTTGCGAATGTGATGTTATTCGGGTTCAAATGGACCGGTGTTTTTGTAGACGACAATCCTGTACCGATTGCAGGTGAGTAACATTGAAAAAATTCAGTGGAGGTTCATATAAATTTGCAGATTGGAGAAGTGGTTTCTACAATCCCGAGTGAGTATGTCATCATAGACTTATTGGGGTTTGGGGCTCACGAGGAACAACTCAGCAATCGGCTTTAATGTAGAGACCGTTCAGGTATGTTCCTGAAAAAAATATGCATCCAACTTTGTTGACAATGCTGTACAGTACAAAAACATTAAGTTCCAAGTATGGGACCTTGGAGGACAGTCTAGCATACGGTATGCACAACTCAATTTTCGTCAGCAATTTCCTGACTGGTGTTTGAAGGCCATATTGGCGATGTTATTTCCCAAACACATCTGCGATCATATACGTCATTGATTCTTCGGATCATGCACGGTTGACGACGTCACGGAGTGAACTGTTGACCATGCTTTCGGAAGATGAACTCAACGGCGTGCCACTCCTTGTATTCTGCAACAAGCAAGACGTCGAAGGTGCACTAAAACCCGAAGATATCAGCGAGCAACTTGGTCTTGCAGGTCGCGAGACGTCAAGACCATGGAGTGTGCGTGGAAGTTGTGCGACAGAGGGGCAAGGTCTAGAGGAAGGATTAGACTGGTCAGTGATGTGCCTTGTCCCATTCTGACGATATTGACATGTCCGAATGACAGGTTGGTGAATGCAATACAGAAAAAGTAGAATACGTGGCTGTCCTCGCACACGTACAACTTCATCGTCTCTTGCATATTTCTTTTGGTCGTCTTTGGACAATGGTATACCCATTGGTACAGCAAACATAATTACATTCGTCCCATAATTTGCGCTATAGATTTGGATTTTGTTTTATGAAAGATGACGGGGATCCTATCCCGGCGCACAATTCGGGGTTAAGAGACCCGTGCTACTACAAGAAGTAAAGCTTGATATCGTTAGATGCTAGAGTTTGGGAGTAGGCAGCGGAACTTATTGCACCCCTTGTTCTTTAGGCTCGGCAATAATGACTATAGTTTTCCATTGACCTTTTGTTGTCACTTCGTGGTGTTGCGTGGACCATATCATCGCCTCTATTGCCCTCAGAAGCAGCGAAGTGCGGTCTGCCATGGGGGTGAGTCATGTCACTAAATCCACCGATACTCAAGTACTTACACACTCCATCGGTATGCAGGCCTGGCATGCTTTTTTAGTGGTACACCAGAAAGGACATTTATCGGCACCGTCGCTAGCCTGAGCGTCAGTGGGGATGGCAGAGATTGACGGTGCTAAAATAGCAACGACGATGGGTGCGATTGCAGAGGAGAAACGCATTGTTTGTGATTTTAAGTTACAGTGTGATGTGAGGATAATTCTGAAAAACACGACTGGCTTTTATATGAATGATTATATTGTTCTTTCCTGCATACCTGGTACCAGTACCGGTGCGACCTTCACACATCAAGGATTTTACTAATTACAACGCGGGTATAAAGTGAGG
This sequence comes from Suillus bovinus, assembly GCF_016758785.1. Lineage (NCBI taxonomy): Eukaryota > Fungi > Basidiomycota > Agaricomycetes > Boletales > Suillaceae > Suillus > Suillus bovinus. The sequence continues at coordinate 296,576 of NW_024542059.1, read as the reverse complement.
TACACAGACTCTACACTTCTCAATACTCCATTGAATCCATCATTATGGTTAATCAATTTACTGCCAATGACACAGCCTCGCTCACTGAATCTGCCTCAACACGTTCAGATGTATAGTAATCTCTGCAGTCCATAGCGGACAATGCTTAGACGCGTGTAATCGCAAACGAAAAGGTCACCACCCATCAAACGTTTGGCTCAATACCACATCACAGGCTTAATCCTGAAAATATTTCTTTAATGGCAACAAACGAGATATGGTTCAGCGAACTTAAGTAGACCAAAACCATTCCCACTTTTGTTCCTCCGGGTTGGAAATACAGGTTTGATACCGCTCCAAATCAGGTCTCCAAATCCGTACTGTCCCGTCATCAGCACAGCTCGCAATCATGTCACTTGCCCAGTCGACTGCTCCAATTTCACCCGATTGTCCACGAAAACGGACTGTTTGGGAAATTGGTTCATCAGCTCTCCTGCCGTAAGATGGCGCGATTCTGCCTGCGTTGCTGACGTCAAAAAGAAACAAACTCCCAGCTCGGCTTGTGCTACCGCTTGCGAGCCATCGTCCACACGGAGAAGTAGCCAGTCGGACATAGAACGAGTTCGTTTGGAGGTTCGGGTGGGTCTCAGTGCGAAGCGGGGTTAGGGTAGGGTAAGAATAGATGTACAAACGAGAATCGGCGCCGAGAGCAAAGAGGAGGCCTGCACTGGGACCTGATCCCTGAGATATGCTTGTGATGCCTCTACAACGAGCACCATGAAATGTAGTTGGGTCCATGGTAGAAGAAAATAGCGGGTGGTATGATGGTTTTTTGGGGCTGCGCTTTGATGACTTGTCCGAAGGAAGGCGAAGGTCCCAGTAGTGTAAGATGCTGCAGGGTCGATTAACCACGCACTTCAAATGAAACGTAGAATATTTACCCATCAAAAGATCCGCTACTGACTAATCCGTGAGGTCGGTCATCAGGGTAGAGAATATTTGTGATGCCTCTGGGTAAAGGTCGGATCTTTTGTCTGCCTCCAGAAATTTTATCCTGTCCGTGAGCAGCGGTGATTGTGATTACAGCACTTCTTGCGGGGATTTCATCTTGATCGGATAAGTTGTTGACACGCAGGTCATACACGCAAAGCATTCCGTCCCTGCCGCCCGTAGTTAGAAGGTCTCGATGCGCTGGGTCCCACGCAACGCATTTTACAGTGCTGGCATGGCCATCAAGAATAGAAGTTAATTGTTGGGTCTCCACGGATGATATCCTGGTGCTTTTGTCTCCAGATGCCGTAGCGAGAAGAGTGTCGTCCGCATTCCATTTGACGTCAAAGATACCATTGTCATGGGGCTCGAGGGTCACCCGTGCAGGTTCTTGATTCAGGTCAGTATCGATCAGCGCCGAATTGACGTGATTGAGACCTACCACAGTCCCATTCTGTTCGTTTGGTGGTATCGAGAATGTTGACAGACCCTTGTTCCGTAGCAACGGCAAGAAGGGGTATGCCACCGCGTTTTGCTTCTGCATAAAATTTAATGGGAATATTATTTCAAAAAGGAATGCCATGCCATTGGAGTATGCACAGGCGTAAGGGGGTGTGACGAAAGAGTCGACTGTTCTTGAATGACATTTAAAAACATCCGATGTATGTGAGGACACAAATGACTGAAGAATGTTGCGAGATGGCACTAAAGTGGTTCCTCAGATAGGTATGCAGAGTAAAACTATTTGACTTACAAAGTACCCGATGTTCAGTAGGATAGCCATTGGAAGTCAGGCCCAACGTTCGAAACACTGTACGACGACAACTTCGTTTTTTGACGACAACATCAAATACGTCATTGCTAGACTCTGCATCTGCGAGTCTCGGCTTCTTGGTAGGCGTCTCGTCAGACTGTGATATACGGCGCTTTGGTTTTCCATCGTTTAGTGGTGTAGCTGGCGTTGGAAGTTGAGATGCGTGTAGGTGTAGGTTCTCCCGAACATTGGTAGTATCGAAGAGAATATCGCAGCGGGGAGCCTCAGGACTATCAAGCATATCTGATGAATTTTTTGGACGAGGTAAGTTAGGTAGGCGGTGGTGACAGACAGAACGACCGCGTTCTCCCACTGGCATAATCGCGCGTCGCGCTGCATCACGTGCTACGCGACTAACCACTTGCCGCATTTGGCCGAAAAAGTCGACTGCTCTCACTCCATGGAATTTCGGCTCTCTCGCGAATTATTCTTGCATTCTACCGTGTGGTTGTCTTCAACACCCACACCCTGACAAACTAATACAATGGCATTCAAAGCACCCATTCGTTCGATGGCGACTGCTGCCCGGCAGTCGTTGAAAATTGGCATGCTCCCAGCCGACGGAATTGGCAGGGAAGTTTTACCTGTTAGTATTGGAATTTTCCACTGGGGTAGATTAATAGACACGCCAGTCAGGGTGCGAAAGCCGCCATTTTGGCTCTTGGGTCGTCTGTACCGAAGACGGAGTTCATTGACTTACTCGCTGGTTTCGAGTACTTCACGAAGACAGGAACCGCACTTCCTGACGAGACTGTTGAGATATTGAAAAGTGAATGTGATTGCGCACTTTTTGGGGCTGTCAGGTATGCACTCGTCAACTAATGCATTAAGCTTAATACATGAATGAATGCTAGCTCTCCATCTCGAAAAGTAACTGGATATTCTTCACCAATCGTCGCACTTCGCAAAAAGATGGATCTATACGCCAATATCCGGCCAGTGAAATCAGTGTGTTCAGTTTGCTGCTCAATGCTACTCTGCTTGTCCATTTATGTATTTCTCCGCCAGGTTTCTGTCAATCCTGAAGGGAAGCCAGGTGTAGACCTTGTTGTCATTCGTGAAAACACCGAGTGCTTGGTAGTACCATTTTCGTGCGACATCTCTCTTCGACTTACAGGTGTAATAGTACATCAAGCAGGAAACCCAGACCATCGGAGAACACGGCAAGGAGGCGCGGGCTACTCGTCTCATCACAGAACGGGCTTCCCGTCGAATAGGCGAGCTGGCGTTCAAAATGGCGTTGGAGCGCCCTCGTAAGGTACTCAAACACTTATTGCTCAAAACACCTCCGCTGATGCATCAGCTTAGCACTTGACCGTGATCCACAAATCGAATGTCCTTTCTATTACTGATGGTCTGTTCCGCGAGACGGTTCGTGCAGTACCGACACTACCTGGTGTGGATGGCAAGTATGATGATGTGACAGTTGCCGAGCAACTTGTAGATAGCGCTGTGTACCGGTGCGTGAAATGTTTTGATTGTTAGCCTGCAATGACGTATTTTGTATTTCCAAGATTGTTTCGTGAGCCAGAGTAAGTCTCTCTTGGAAAGCTAAAATTGCGCCTTTAATTATTTCATAGAATTTATGATGTGATGGTTGCACCAAATCTCTATGGTGACATCCTTTCGTATGCCATTCATCACTCCTACTTTTACGCTGTTTAACTCGCTTGGTGCAGGGATGCCGCAGCAGCGTTAGTGGGGTCGCTTGGTCTGGTGCCTTCGGTCAATGCAGGGGATTTGTTCGTGATGGGGGAGCCGTAAGCAATTATATCTGCTAGGGTTCAGCTCATTGACTTTATATCACAGTGTGCACGGCTCTGCACCAGATATCGCTGGACAAAATATTGCAAACCCGTTGGCAGCCATTCGTTCAGCGGCGATGATGCTGCGTCATATTGGTTATGGTGATGGTGCGGATCGTATCGAAAGAGCGGTGGATTCTGTTCTGAGGGAAGGCAGGGTTCTGACACCTGATTTGGGTGGTAAGAGTAAGACGAGTGAGGTTGTGGACGAGGTGACCAAACGGATATAAGGATAATCATTTTCACGTGATGTCGTGTCCTATCTATCCCCCATTAGAAATTGGTTTATCGATCTACGCCATTTGGAAGTCTTCTATCGGATTCATTTGTTGGTTCATTATCCTCGAGTCTTTCATTTCTTGTCTTTACGCGTGTAAGTGCGTCACTAAACACGAGTCTTGCAATCTAAGTAGTTATTGTGGGGTAAGATGCCCAAGAATAACAAGAAGGGTAAGCAGAAGGAGGCTCCTGCTGCTCCTCCTGCTGCTCCTCCACCTGCTGCTCCCCTACCTCCTCCCCCGCCACTCGCGCTGCCTCCTCCCCGCATAATGACCATAGATACGATCGAGGAAGAGGAGGATGATTTTGGTGGACTCGGTGAGTCTTTTCTGCCATCCCTTATCCATCATGGTGGCCACAGGATTCTGAATGTTATCTCTCACGAAGGTGGTATGGAAGCTGGAGAGCTTAATGAGGATTCTTGGGAGCAAATGCATGACACCGGTGATGTGCAACAGGATCTAAATGGGTGGGCGTCCAACGATCCTCAAAATAGCAATGGAGACTGGGGCAGTGATGAGCAATGGGAGACGGGCGCTCCTCCCCAGGCACAGATGCCACCACAACCACCGCAGAAAGATGGTGGCAACACCAAGTCTCAAAAAAAGCAGCACCACCAATACCAGCACCATCAACAGCATCAACAACATCAACAACACCAACAACACCAGCAATCGCAAGATAACGATGGATGGGGTGGCGGCGGCGGAGCTTGGGAAGATGCTGGAGGAACGCCAGCACCAGCGAAAAAGCAGATTTCGAAAGGTGACTGGAGTCAAACCACTCAGCGCGCTATGCATGAGCCTGCCTGGAGTAATTGGGGCCACGAAGCTGGCTGGGAACAAGGCGGGGATACCTCGGAAGTAGAGGAAGAATCATGGTCCGCTGAGGATGACTCATGGGGTGCGCCAGCTACAGCCTGGCCTCAACAGCAGCCTACCCATGTACCACAGCCGTACGCTCAGAAGCAGTCTACCCATGCACCACAGGTGTATGCTCAGCGTCAACCGAGTCAGCAGAGCAGTTGGCAGACATGGGGCGAAGAGGCACAAAGATTACCCAAGGTGACTTTTTATTCCACTATTCACTCCACTTGGAGCATCACAGTCCCATCTCAGTCAATACAATACCGTTACTTAATGAGCCACAACAGAGTCAAAAGCCGTATGCCGCTGCCAACCCGCCCCCGGGTACTGGTGGCTATTTCCAACCGCAAGGCGCAAACAAACAAGTGTCTCAGCAGCAATCTGCTAATCCACAGTGGTCCCAACAACAGGCCGTCATGTCGGCGGCATTCCGCCAGCAACAAGAGCAAGCTTACGCTCTAGCTCAGGCCCAGAGTCAGCACAAGCAGTTGCAGCAGCAACAACATCACCATGTTCAGCAGCAACAGTCTGAAACTTACGCTTTAGCTCATGCGCAGAACCAGCATATGCAGCAACACTACCAGCACCAGAATCAGCCGCAACATAATGAAGTTTATACTTCAGCTCATGCAAATATACGCAGGCAGCTGCAACACCACCAGAACCCCAACCAACTGCAACACCATCAAAACCAGAACCAGCCGCAACACCATCATGACCCAAACCAACCGCAACGCTATCATGACCCGAACCAACCGCAACACCATCATGACCCGACCCGACAACAACACCATCATGACTTGGCCCAACCGCAACGCCACCATGACCCGAACCAACTGCAACACCACCATGACCCGAACCAACTGCAGCACCACCATGACCCGAACCAACTGCAACACCATCAGGACCCGAACCAGCCGCAACACGAGGGGAAGAAGAACAAGAAAGACAAAGAGAGCAAGCAGAGCAAGAAAGAGAGGAAGCGCCAGCAAAAGGAGCAGCAGCAACAGGAACAGCAACATGACAACGATGTCTGGGGTTTGGGCGAGGGCTGGCAAGATGCTGAAGACGATCCCGATGATCATGACGATCCATGGGGTCGACGAGTACATTTCTCGCCCTCTCGTACTGCTCCTTCCGTTGCTCCATCCACAGTAGTAGAAAACTTTACCGTTAACGCGTTTCCCCCAAATAAGCTCGGGTTGTCGTCATTCAGCAGCACGCCATCGAAAACACTTACTTACGCATACCATGGAACGGCGGCACCCATGGAAAATCGCCCAGCCCACAATAACACACAAGAATTTATCGAGTCTGAGGGAGCTGCAATAAGTCCTGTGGCAGGCGCCTTTTTCGGTCGAAATTCGCGCATGGCAAAGGACCGTTTTCACTGGATGTTCCCGCCTGACAAAGATGAGCGCGTCGCTTCTAAGTTGGCATGGATCCAGTCTGTATCATACGGACTGGGCTCTTTTGGGGTAAGTCGAATCTCCCTATGTGATTATTTGCTGTCTTAAAACCGACATTAAAGCTGCATAAGTTTTTGCAAACACGCGAGCGTGGTGCTCTCATAGTGAACGCTGATTATCGGCCTTCGAAGTCACCTAATCAACCAGCGTTTGATTGGTTAACATACCCGGAGTTACAGAGGACCATGGATCGTACTCTGCAAGAGTCGGTGGCCTTTTACGACCCCTCTGCGCTGGTGGTCGTATTCGTATTTCTCCCATCGAAGTCAGGCAATAGCCTGGCTATATGGCGCCGCAAAATTGCGGTGCCGAGTAGTGTGCGCCTAGCGTATCAGGCGCAGATAACCCAAGCCATAGGTTCTCTAAGCAGAGACTATCCTGTATACGTAGATGAGTATGTCGCACTGGCGATGTTGATCTTCGGTCAATTAACTTCTATGACAGGATACCTCCCCCAAAATCCGAACCTCCGAGTCCTCCTCCAAAGAAACGCAAGTGGTGGAAGTTATGGCTATCTACGTGAGCTTTTGTTTTGTACATATGTATACCTTTCTTGCATGGAACTTGTATTGGCCTTGGCCCGTTGGGCATTTTATACGCCGTGTCTTTCTAGCGTAGTATCAGTTGTATCAACTTGTATGATTGGTTTGCTTTCGTCGTCACAAATGTATCAATTTCACATATTCTATGGAGAGCTTTGGAAATATCCTCTGTCGTTGTTGTAATCAAAATCAAGATACGAATTTATTCGACCCGCAATCTCTAGTCCTCGGCATCGGGCGCAATTATGTCCAATGACATCCATCACTCCTTAGACCTTAGGTGTCACGTAGTTGATACTTACACTGCATCAAGTGGAGCATCGTTTCGCATCGTGAAAAACGCAAAAGTGACTTGGCAAAAACGCTCCATTGTTTCCTGACTTGCTACTGTAAACACAATTTGTCATCGAGCAGCAGACCAGAGATGTGTTTGTATGTATATATGATACAGTACAATGCACTCAGATATCGGTACACTATGAAATACATGTATCATACAATTATCCAGACTTCCTGAGTAGTTTATCACGACTCTTGAACCATTCCACGCTTCTCCCCACTGAGTGGGGTATGTGGTTGACGATTGTAGGTGGCTACCTCGACCCCTCCGACTGCGCTATGTGGAATTTAAGTGCAAGTCGGCGAAGCCTTTCTACACCGTGACCATCAATGGCGCTTGACGTAATGCCGTGGTGCAACTCTACTTCGTACATGAATGCGGCAACATCAGCTAGTGAAGTACCCAGTTGGGGGAGAAGTGCCAGGCATTCGCTGTAAGAAAACGACGTCAGCAATGGATGGTGATCACAGAATGACTGCAATTCCAGTTTCCGCTTGCCTGTTCAGCTTTCTCTCTTCAAGAAGCTGCTTCAGAGCGTTCCGCATCGTTATCTCTGACGCATCACGTTCCATGCGAAGCTGTTTGAGGCTGCGGCGCAGCTGAATGAGTTCTGATCTTGCAGCCTCAAGCGAGGCTGAGGTGCGATGTAATTCCACCTTCCGTGCGGCATTCTCAGTCGCAGAAGTCTTTAATTCCGTCCGCAAAGAAGTGGTTGTGGCCGAAAGTTCGTCCAACCTTCTGGAAAGAGTGGAAATATGTCTTTTAGATAGCAAATATGGCACTGCAACAAGCGGTGTCAAAAGCAACGCTAGCACTGTAAAATGGGTGATGGCTGGATATCTTTGGGAAAAGTTATTAGCTCGTGCGTCCAGCACGGCGTTTGTGGGTGCAGCAACAGTGTTGGTTTCAGTGTTTTCTGGCGGTCTGGCCTCCATATTATGAAGAGGAAGAGAAGCCTAACAAACCACTTTAAGTAGAAGCCGAGTGACCGTCACGGCTGAAGGCCTGAGATCGTAATTGAAGGCGGCCCGGCTTAGGTAATAGATGTACCGGTGTGGGCTTAGCGCCTCCTTGGCCTCGTTGAATTCTGCAGGCAAACGCGCGGTCATAAGACTCTGTTATCCAGTGTTGCGGACGTCTGCAGGCAATGCTGCATTTTCCTGGCTGATAACTTTCATACATTTGTCAGTCTTTATCTTACTGGATATCGCCCACGGCGCCTGGACCAATAGCCATACCAGCGGCTGCTTCGTGTGTTTCTCCAGATATGGCGTCCGGCACGCTTCCACTCGATCAACAAGCATTCGCTGGCTCTAAATTGGAGTTCACTCAAACTCAAGTCTCGCAAAATGAGGAGGAACAAGCGTTGGAGATTCATGAGGTCATTGAGCTTCAGGCATTCAGCGAGCGGAAAGCCTGGATAGAAGATAAAATTAAGGTGCGGATGTGTCATTCTTATCCCTATCTTCAAGTTAATTTTTCTTTGTTCCATAGTTCTTGGAGGCACTTTCGCCCGTCCAGGTTTTCGTCGGGCTGGGCGCTATACGAACCTCTGCAGAAGACATCCCTGGTTTACCCACGCGCGAACAGCTTCAGGAATGGCTTGCAGAACACGACAGGATTGAGAAAGAGACGGAAATTTTTGATTCTGGGGAGCTTAAGAAACTTAGGGCACTAACTAAAGGTATGGGCTTTCTGTTCTCCATCGAAATAAGTGCTGACGACGGTGCAAGCGGCTACACAGCGGCATCTGTCACCAGAAGATACTGATGTTATCGAACTCACCCTTACGACCATCTATGAACTCGACAAGCTCCTCCACCTTTTGCGGGACCGCTCCGAAAACCTTGATCTTTTGGGCATCAGGCTGACGTGGGAAGAGCAACGCCGCGCAGCTTGGAGTGACCGCCAGAAGATACTTGCAGACATCGAAAATTTCCTCACTACTCGTGCTAGATGGTCGCCTTCCATCTATGAATTCATGGTTAAACCTGAAGAAAAGCCTTCAAATCGTCGCGGCTCTGTCGCTTCCATGGCTTCAGATACGTCTATTACATCTAATGCTGGTTTCTCTCGCAGCGCCCGTTTCAAGCTTGCAGAACTTCTGTCACGGGATTCGGCACATTTTGCAGGCAGGGTGTCGTCTCTTAGGCACGGAAAGGTTGCTGCAGCCGGCAAAGCTCTGGACAAGTTGATAGACAACAGTCGCAGGGCCGTTCCTGAGGAGCTACTGGATGAGCAGGACAAACTCGAAGACAAAGGCATCAACGAGATGGAACACGTCGGCAAATTTGTCATGAATGTTGTTACACAATGGCGGAAGTAAGACTTCTGGTTTCCTAGAAGGTCGTTTCGCTAATTGCTAGTCAGAGCTGATGAAATCTACGTCGAGACAATGAAGGATGAGAACGCCGCCCGAAACCTTTTGGAAGAAATCGAGATCTCGAAGCTTTATCACCCGACGTACCGCCAGAGTACCAGCTTCCTTTCCCGTGCAGAGACACTGGTGAAACGGCTTGCTGTGAGGGGCAATCCTATTGCAAGTGGTGGCACCTTCCCGCGACCCCAACACGTTCTCTTTCCTGATCAACAGTCAGCTAATGAAGCCATCAGCCAAATCTTGTCCTCAGAACTTGCTTCCACTTCGGATCTCGTTGCCAAAGTTGATTCCCTTGCCAAGGAGTACAGAGTTGGTTATGAAGCTGTTAAGGATGTCGAGTCCTTGTCCCGGTCTGCTGATGAATTAATGTCAATCTTCAAGTCCGCCATTGATCGCCTCGAAAATGGAGTCGCTGGCAGTGATGGTGACGGCACCCCTCCTAGTCTCATGTCGGAAGATTGTTTGTATCCTACGGCGCATTCCGCATTCATCACTTTCCTACCATCAATCACTCAAGAGGTGGAGCAATCATGCACTCGAGCCGACCATCTACTGCAAGCCTTTCGGGTGGCACTTCTCAATGTGGAGCGACCCGGTATTGACCAAACATTCAAGGACAATGCTGCTGCTCAGGTTGAGGCTTTAGTTGCTGTTCGCGACAAGGCTGCTGCCATTTGCGCTGACGTGAACTCAAGACTCGGCAGACTCCGTGTAGCCAGGAGAGTTTGGTCGATCATGGATACTGTTCTCAATGAACTGGAGGACACACGCTTGGAGGTTGCCGACCTGATGGAGAGAGAAAGATGGAAACAGACCAGTCAAAGTGCAGAACCTTTGACCCCGGAGACGCCACCTCAATATGTCCTTCCTGCACCCTCAGTGTCGTCTAGCGACATAGTGGGTCGTTTAGAGGTTGTTCACCAGACCCTCACAAATGACGTGATGCATCCCCTGGCTACCTTAACTGAAATGCTCGAGAAACCCCTTGACGAATTCCTCTCTCGTACCTCTGAAGGATTATTTGGTCACTTGGACAATTTGAAGCAGATGGTCGTCCTCCTGGATGCTATTCAGGCACAATCTGCAGCTATGACCTCCTTTCAGGACAGCGTTCACGACCTCCAGGTTCGAGTTGAGGACCTCAAGATCCACTATGATGCCACTATCGAAGAAGTTCTCAATGACCAACTTTGTGGGGAAAGCTTGGGTAACGCGCAGGATCAACTAAAGGACGAGTCGGATGCACTCCGTAGTACTGCAGACGCATTTACGAACACCGTGGCTCAGCGGATACCATTCCTCTCTCAACATGTCTCTGATCAAAGGGACACACCTACCCTAGTTCGGAAAAGGTTTTCATCGACAGGGAACATAAGACCCATCGCATTCGATGTACCAGCCACCGTCGAACCTCCCTTTACGTTGCGCAGCCTCGATGACGCCGTCCGAAGAGACTCCAATTCGCTAGTCATGCGTCTCTTAGGAAATGTGCAAAGCCTCGAGCAGAAGACTGAACATCTTCAGCTGGCACGCATGGCTAAAGATGCTGATTCTGAATTGATCTCGGTAGCTGATGACCTGCGTGGTGTCACTGAAGAGCTTAGCTCGTTGAGAACACTACTGGACTCTATCTCTCGAGCAGATGAGAAGCTTACTCCGCTGCAAGATCTATCGGAGGAGCTCGACAGACATTCATCGCAACATCGTTCTCGCCTATCACGCCGCCTCTCACTGATCCGTGAATCATTGCGCCGAATGGAGTCCGTACCTTGTTCGCATGATCATCGTATCTACGAGACTCTCATCATGTCACGAAGAAGGGAGGTGGATAACCTTGAGGTCAAATTGAATACCTGGGCCGATGATGCAGCTATGTTTCGGGACAAGCTGTCGGTTGCGCTCACCACGGAGGCAAAACGTATCGAGGCAAAACTCAAAGAGGAACAAGAAGCGGAAGAGAGAAGGCGTCGGGTTGAACTCGAACGCATAGAGGCAGAGGCGAGAGCCAAAGAAGAGCAAGAGCGTATCGATGCGGAGGCCAAGGCCAAAGAAGAGGACGAACGCAGAGAGGCAGAGGCGAGAGCAAGAGAACAAGAACGCAGAGAGGCGGAGGCAAGAGTAAGAGAAGAAGAAGAAGAACGCAGGGAAGCGGAGGCGATAGTAAAAGAACAAGAACGCAGAGAGGCAGAGGCAAGAGCAAGAGAAGACGAAGAACGCAGAGAGGCGGAGGCAAGAGCAAGGGAAGAAGAAGAATGCAGAGAGGCTGAGGCAAGAGCAAGAGAAGACGAAGAGCTCAAAAAGGCGGAAATGCTAAGGATCGAGAAGGAGCTGCATGAACAACAGGCGCGGGAAGAGCGTTTGGAAGCCGAGCGACAGCAGGCCGAACGCAAACGTCTTGAAGCTGAGGCTCAAAGAAAGGCGAGCATTCAGCTACAGGAAACCGAACGTCATAAAAGAGATGAATCAGGACCATTTGAAGGTGAGGGGTCAGTCTTCGATGTTCACTGATAAGTTCTAATCATCCGCGTTAGACGTATTTGGGTTGCGAATTGCTCCTTCTCCATCACCGACGAAAACCCATCAGAAAGATGATCTGCTGGATAAGGTCGTCTCGTTGAGGAAACGACTTCGTTCTATCGGCATCAACGAGGTCGCACGTCCCACAGCTAACTCGAATTCTTCCAATCATCTACCAACTCTGGAGCAATATGGGAAGATGAATGCTCTCTTTGTGACCATAGTCTCTGAATTGTCCGAACTTGCTGCACTGCCTTCTTCGATGACATCCCCTGCTGCAGATATGGAGTTGCGATCGGTACATTCGGAAGTCAAAGCATCCACCGAATTGATGCAACGAATTCGACAATTGGCCGACCTATCTGATGTCGCCCATCGTTGCGATATGGCTCTTAGTGATCTGCTTGAGCACATTGACAGCTACCCTTCTCCTCCTGCTGGACCACTTTCTAGCACGCATGTCTCAACCTCTCGTTTACCCCCAGAGGAACAACTAAAAGCTCGGCTTGGTTTCACGAGGCGCACTGTTGCTCAAGTAACGGCATACATAAATTCGGTCGAGGATGATGCTCGTGCTAGTTCTGAACATCAACGCGTTCAGCAGACATGGGTCGAGTTGGAAGAAATGGCCAACGATAGGATCAGCGGCAGGAAATCCCGTCCTGCTAGTGTCCTCAGCTCTGGTAGGAATAGCAGTGCATCTGGTATCAGCTCTGGAGCGACTGGTCACACTAGGAAGGCCAGTGGTTATTCCAGTCTCTCAGTAAGAGGATCGGCGAATGGTCGTTTCCTAACTCCAGCCCATCCAAGCCCCCGCCGAGTAGCGTCTGGCGATTTGCAAACCCGATCCCGACCGTCCAGCAAACTTTCTATGCTATCTACCGCTAGCATGTCAAGATCAGTATCACTGGCAGGGCCGATGGCAACGCCTTCATCATCATCTTCTCTGCACGGTTCAACCTTTGCATCTCGTCAACGTACTGCTAGTCTCTCTGGTCATGCACCTCCCGGCACACCGACGAAACCACCTCCAGTTCCTACCCGTCCCCGGGCGCAGACACGTTCGAGAGCCTCCCCCACACCCTCTGAAGTTTCCGTCATCGCGCGATCCACCGCAAGTCACTCAAGGTCATCTTCATCCATGTCTACGTGGGCCCGCGCGCCGCGACAGTCATTCCCCACATCAAACAAAATCCAGACGCCCCCAAAGAAAACGCAGCCACAAACGCGAAAAACCTACGTTGCTAATCCCAAGAATAAGTTGGATGTCGCAGTTGGAGACGTTGTCAATAAATTACCCGTCAATATCAATATCGAGGTGGTTGCCGACACTTGGAAGGATCAAAGCGGGAAGTACTGGATTGGTGATCAAGAGCCAAAGCTATGCTTTTGTCGCATATTGCGCTCGCAGACTGTTATGGTGCGTGTTGGTGGTGGTTGGCAAGAATTATCAAAGTAAGCGCGCAGAGCTTAGCCTGATGATTTGCTAACATGATGTATAGGTTTATCAAAGATCACTTCGCAGATATGTTTCGTATCATACCTCCAGAGTCTCCTCCCAAATTCGGCTCTCCCCGCTTTGGATCTCGAGAAGAAAAGTGGATTAGCTCTGCGACTTTGCTTGAAGCGCCTGAAATTGTGACTACTCCTCCCCCTTGCACCCCCGAACCTAGAGGTCCTTTCCTTCCTTCCTTCACCATCTCGACTCCAGGAGCACATAGCTCACATTCAGTGAAGTCCACGCCATCATCGGGGTCTCCGTTGGCTCCGCTTCAATTTCTGAGGCGAGCGGATCCTGACGCAATGCGCCCAGTAACGCCGTCGAAACCACATCGACCTCGAAAAAGCATTCCTAACACCCCAGCTCGGCATAATCTATGGAGACCATGATAACTTACAGCTTTTTCTACTCGCATATTATTGGACTGACTCTACTCCCGATACCTTCCTCATCTACTCTTAATTAGACATTCGTGTTTCATGTATCAAACACAATTGCCGATACCACCAGTCACTCCGCTTTTTGCTATGTATTCGTTTTGTTGTTTAGGCTTTGTTGTTGGAACTACAGTAGTTTCCTTTTATGAACAATTTTAAATCAAAAGCAACCCCGGGCCTGGCCAGGGTTCACAGGCTCTGCTGTCACGGCGAAGCTTTGAAGCTTGCTTAGAAGAATAACTCGCACAACGAGGATGGATGCAGAGCTGCGATGTAACCGAATGACATGTCGCAAGGCTCTCATTGATAAAGCAGTGGTGGTGAGCCCATCACTTTCCTGTTCCGATTTTACCGTGACTGTCTACAACGATTTTTCCAGACAACATGTAGGCAGTCAGGCGTGATTTATTGTTTATGAATGACCGTTCTACACTAGGCTCGCATATATTCTGCGGTAAGATCTGATGAAGGCCGAACGATTCGGAGGGTTCACTGATTGAAAATGGCTCTTGCGGTTCCACTAGTCGACTGTGCAAACGAATTGTTTAATGCTTCGCGGTTATGCCCTGGTAAAAAGATCGTCTTTCTCGCATACTGCATTCTGATTGATATTCTAGCTTGTGAAACATCATTGACCGAGCCGTAAGTCACTTGTCCGAGTCAACATTGTAATTCAAGGCCAGTTCATCAACTGTAATGTCATAAAGAGACGATGTGGTTGTAAGTCACTTTGTATGTGTGCATCACTTTAGGTTTCTAATTATTTCCAGGTGTGCTCATTAAACCCGACTAATGACTACAAAACGGTGAATATATGCGCTCAATTCCTCATCAAACCCAAGCTCAATGTCGGTAGTCTGTTCTTTCGGGTCTCAGCCCGTCCTTAATCATGGAAATTTGCAGTCGGTGAGCGTTGTGTTTCTCACAAGCCCCCTCGGTACCTCTATCATCTAATATATCTGGTGGAGGGCTCTATCATTCTGGCAGTATCAGGTGCACCAAGAGAAGTACGTGCTATACTACTCATGGAGTAGGAGTATTGTACCAGTGTATTAGTTCATTCCAGCAAGCGGTCATCCGAAACCTCAATGACAAGCAAGCGCAATTGCAAAAGCAGCTAGACAATGTCATCAGAGAAGGTAATGCTCCTCCCGCGTTAGACTACCTTCACTCACAGCCTTCAGCGAATGGGGAAATCAATCTTCTGAGCAACAAGGTCGCAGGTATAGTGAACCGCCCCACTCACAGAATAGCATAGGCTTCAATTGTCTCAGAGTTGGAACGTGACATGGAACTGGAACGGCGAAAGGCGCACGAACTACAAGATTCTTTCAGAGAACGCGAGAAGGAGTATCAAAAACTCAAGGTTGCTCCGACAATTGCCTGGAGGGTTAGTATACTTACAACTGCGCCAGGCCCAATACGACAAAGCCAAGCGGAAGTCGTTACTTGCCCCAAGCACAGCTCCGCCAGGGCAGGGTGTTGGCATTGTGAATATGTTTGATCGACCTTCTCAAGATGATCATAATAAAGGTAGAGCTAGTATGGATCTTGGTGCAGTGATCGGTGGAATGGACGCGAATGGGGTAATACAGGATCCATACTTACAAGATCGACTTTGCCTAATACAGCTTCAGATACAAAGAACTCCGTTGGTTAATCGCACCATGGCTGGCCCTTTCGGGCCTCATCAAAGCGCCGCTTGGCCACAGCCTCCTCGCCCTCAGCAGCGCACCAATGCGGGCGGCCAACGACGACCTTTTTCTGTCAGCAACAACGATCATTCATACAGAACAAACACCACCTCAGAACGCTCCGATAGCGCCAACGAGGTTGAGAACATGCTCATCCCACACTTCAATCGTTCAAAAGTTCCTCCGCCACCCGGTGGTTCCAGTTGGGGCGGGCCAAGCTCATCCGCTAGACCTCGTCCTGCCCAGCAGCATCGTGAGTTGCCCGCTGCTTGAATTTTATCTGTCCTAACATGACATCGATCTCGCAGAGTTCAATAGCAACCAGGCCGTCAAACATGGATTCAGACCTGCAAGGTAAATGTCGACACAGTAAGAGTCTATTTCTATTCCGATTCCGACAGTAGTGTAATTCTGAAAACAAATAATACATGTATCATATAGACGAATCAGAGCGCTGTATCGCATGAAGGTATAAAATGTGCGAGTGAAAACAACAAAGCATAAATGAGCACCGTTCAGATCAAACATAACGAAATGATGGATTAGTCATAACGTAAAGTTCCATTCTTATCGTCTTCGAGATATTGTCCGATAGCAAGGATATCCTGGCCTGCCCTACGGAGATACCCTGCCAGGACGTTTTTATCGGCCTTCGGGAGCAGTGCAGCAAGCTTGTCCACCTGACGTGCGAATTCGTCTCCATCCGTGGGTGACCCGCGTTCGGAATATGTGTTGCGGCCACTGAGTTGCGACGGTCGATGTATAACAACTGTGCTTGATCGGTGGTGACCCAAGCCATTCGACGGGGACTGAGGGGATAGGACTATGGTGTGGGACCTTTGCATACGATTAGGGGGTGCGCGCGGACCCCCTGGCACAGATGGAGAATTCGAAATAGTCACCGGTCGCGGATTCGGCTCCTGTCGCGGTGGACTTTTAGACAGCGCCCTCCCAATTACTGGAGCTATCAATGCTACACCCTTATCTTTCTTAAGACTTGTTTTCCGTCCCAAAGACGCGAGGAAGCTTCCAGGAGACTTGTTCGATGAAGTGGGGGAAGTCAGCGAGCGACTAGAGGATGAAGATGAGCTGGCAATGATAGTGGATGCCCTACTTGACCCATTGCGTGGCGCTGAGGCAAGTGCTGGGTATGGAAGCGCAGGAGGTGCATTGGGGGGACTGGAGTCATCGGAGGGAGGTGTCGACAGATCCGTGGCTAAGTATGCGTCTGGACGTCTTGGAAAAGTAACCTCGGAGCCAGTCGAGGACTCTGAGATATTACGGGTTTGGGTACGGGGAGAATGTGTTGAAGGAACACGAGGATTCGTTTTCGCAGGAGCACGCTTTGGGGGATTTGCAGCTAATCATGTTGTAAGCGCATGTATGCATGGAGGGTTAATGTAACTCTCACCTTTGTATCTTGTCTCTACAATCCAATCGCCTAATCCACAATCATACAAATAAAGTTCATTAATCTTCTGCGCATATCCCACCGACCGATCAAGGGCATTCTTCTTCACAATCACATCTGCAAAATGCATACTTGGTGGCCACGCAGACTTGATCTTCTGAACTGGAGGTAATGCTTTTGGCACTGAATGAGCTACGAACGATGGCGACGGCGTCCTCGAAGACCTGTTGATTTCTGTAGAAGGCTGGATGGGCGACATCTGCGAGGGCGTGCGCGGAAGAGACGAAAACCGCTTGATACTAAGCGCACTTCTAACTCGTAAGTCTGAAGGCTGAGGCTCGTTCTTTGCCGGCAGCGGCGGAAGCACTTCAGGTTTACTCTCATTCTCAACGATATCATTGACATCTAGTGGTGGGGTGGGTGTTAAGGAGATGCGTCGAATGTCGAGACCAGATCGGTTGCCTCGATTCTCGTTGTGCCGTAAGGGCTCAAGAACAGTCGGGGGAGGAACGTCAGATGAACGGATTATACCCATGTCATCAATTGCGTGTCCGACGGTAGCAACAAGGTCATCAATAGACTCATGGCGGGGAAGAGAAACAATCGTTCGATCTGGGGACACAGCCAGACTTGGGTTTGAGTCTGAGGTGCAAAAGCGTGAGGGAGGGAAAGCGCCTTCACGGATATGAGCTGGCGTCTGGGGAAGTTCAGACTCCCTTTTCTCCTTGTCCGAGGTATTGTGGCTGTATGAGGGTCATTTGATATAGGGGCAGAAACACAAAAGAGAATAGCGCACTGAGACTTTGACTCATCTGACCGGGGTTCAGAGGTTACTGGTTGCAAGGGACCCAGCCCCAAAGGGCTAGTACTCAAAGTCGGAGCAAGCTCCTTCACTGCTTCCGAAGGCGAGGAATTGGCACTGGTGGTCGCTCCGCGTTCCTCCTTGGGCTGCGCAAGAGGTCTTCGCGTTTTGAGTGCAGCTGCGACAGAAGGAGGCAGAGCCAATGCTTGCTTCACAGCATCTATATCACCTTTCTTCTTCAATGGCTGATGCCGAGGTGGTCTAGGTGGAGGCGGCGCACTGGGATCAATACTGAAGACAGACATGGGGGGAGGAGGAAGCGGTCCTGCTTTTGCATGCAGACCAGGCTGGTAGTGCAAGTATGGAGTAGCAGGTGTGGCTGTAGATGTCTTGGGTGGTAGGCTCATAATGTGCTTCCCAATATTCGGTGTGGGCGATTCGGGGAAGATATTGACAATGACTGGACCAGCCACATGGTCGCCAATACTATTACTCTCCCCCATGCGTGGCGTCACCTCAGGAGCGGGCATGGGACTTGTTGAAGGAGACAGAGTTTCTTTCAGCTCCTTGATAGGGCTTACACTAGGGAAGAGCGCGTCTTTCCTCTGTCTACTCTTGGGAGGCGCAGTGGAACTCCCTGAATCAGATGTCTCGGGTGTCCCAGGGGAAGGTGAACGGGATTGGGGCGTTTGGAATAGGGGTGGCTTGAGTACTTCTGTGACAGGGGACGAATAGCCCTGGCGTGATGGTTTCGTTGAAAGAGATATTGTGCCTATGACAGCCACTTCGCGGGATGACTTCCTGGTGTGCCCCGTAACTCGTCCAGAGACTGTGACTGTCTCTGACGATGAGCGTACGTGAGAGGGTGCAGTGCTCGAAGTGGGTTTTGGTTGGATAGACGGAGGCTGGACAGGCGAAGCGAGTGAATGGGTAAAACCAAAG
Organism: Suillus bovinus; assembly: GCF_016758785.1. NCBI lineage: Eukaryota > Fungi > Basidiomycota > Agaricomycetes > Boletales > Suillaceae > Suillus > Suillus bovinus. The sequence continues at coordinate 277,808 of NW_024542059.1, read as the reverse complement.
ATTTGTGGCGATGCATCCGCTGGTGCAACAAGTGCGAGACCACCTAGCTGTGTCTCACGACCTCGTTGGGGATATAAGTCGTTCGAAGAAGTGCTCGCGTAGGAATCACCCTTCGGGTATTCGCCAACATGTGTGCTCATCTCAACGATGGCAATCCGTCGTCTGTCTGCGCTACCTTCGGATGGTACGCTTTGGCGGCGCGCTAGCCCTCCGTTTGAACCGAGTGGGGAGGCAGGCCGCGTTTGAGGAGGTTTATACGCGCTCGGAGCAGTTGTACGCGCCTTTGAGGACTCAGAAGTGTAAGCGGAGGAAGAAGATTGGGTAGCAATGGATGTTGACGAAATTGAACGAGAGTGAAAAGCAACAGGAGAAACAAAGGTGGATGAAGGAGCTGAACTGGGAGCTAGACTGCTGACGTCTGACATTGCTCCATTAACCGCAGCAGTCTTGTAATACGATAAAATCGCCTCGGTATCCCCGGTGGGAGCTGACTGCAACTTTGATCGCCCTAGTACTTTAGTTTGGTCTAATTCAGTTACTACAAAGTCAAGCGGGTTACTAGGGATTACGAACTGACCTGAAGGCAGATCGGTTCCGGTGAGCGCTACCATCATTGTGATAACGACTGTGACGGTATCAGAGAGCGTTAAGTTTATCAACACGTTCCTTTTAACAAGGATCCTTGATCTGGTCACACGAAGAGAACCTAAATTTACGGTAAGGAGGATGTTGTTGTTGTCTGGGATCCATTGGGTTACTGGCTGGCCTGTCTTTTATTGATCTTTTTTGTGGCAGAGCTTGCACTGGCTTCGGAAGCTCGAATCACGTTAGTGGTTTCATGACTAGCTCCATCGATATTCGGACCATTTCTCTAGTACAGCTCCTACAGCTCCAGTCGCGTGTCGACACGCGTACGAAGACGGTGAACAACCCATGGCGGCTGTTTTATTAACTTGGAGATCATTTGTGACCACAGTGGACCGCTGCGCAGAATTTCGGGAATTCAGATCGAACACTGCTCTTCACCGGTGGGCACTTTCAGCCTTGTCACAGCTTCAAGTGTACTGCGGGTCGAAAAACTGACACTTTCTTGGCATTCTCTTGACAGAGAACCCTTTTAACATGCTTGTACTACCCAACACCATCATATGAACTTGTCTTGTCGGCTCCAGTGGGTGCTTTATCGATCCTTATCAACAATGGCCATCACAAAGGCGTCTCTTGTTCCACCTATTCGAAGCCACATCGAGAAGCTGTATATCGCCCATGGATGAAGGTGGTTCCGCTAGTTCCTCCCCTTGAGGCTTGTTCATGGGATCACACGCACCGCACGCGTGTCATTAATGCAAACCAGTACCCTCATGTCTAGAGAAGTTGTCGAACGTACAAAGTTGGTTCGTTCAACGTCTTCCTGAGTGCTGTAGAAAAATTGATATGACATCGCTTGAGCAGGGAGATCCATCCAATAGATTGCCCTTCACAGTGCGATAAGTCCGAGTCGCTACAGCTTTTCGGGACGCCGTTTATAGACTACCAATAAACAGAACCCTGATGACGCGAAAGCGATGTGCTTCTTGGTGCCGTGCAATATCCAGCCTTTTCACAGAATTTAACGCAGGCCCCTATCGACTATCCAGTGCACTATAATGTTATGGCCTACAAACGAGATATCACAGAAGCCTCGGTTACAAACGGGAGTCTGTAACTACCATGTCATTCTGGGGTGTTGTTGACCAGTGAGACTTGGTACGTGATTTGGCAATCAAAGGGAGCTCCGTGTTTATGAATACAATGAACCGCCGAGTCGGAAACGCCTGAGAGCAAGCTGAGGTAACCCAGAACAAATCCAGAACATGTACAATGTGGTGTCATGCCGCATGTTCATGTCATATGAGCAACTCGTGTTCTCGCAGATTACAGCCGACCAGCAATGATATCACAGCAACCGATTGGGTTTAGGGACGTTTTTTGCACATGATCAATCTTAAATTTAACTTCGGCATAGAGGACGTGGCAGGTCTTGTGTGCCCACTCATCATTTATAACATTAGATTCACATAATGTAAATTTGTCTAGACTCTGAGCCCGAGTCACGAGGAAAACGGTCACGTGAGCATATTGTCAGACGCGTCAAGTTGATTTTTGAACGAAACGAGGCAAACTCCTGCATCTATACTTCCTCCATAATTGCTCGCTGCGTCGAGCTAACATCTTTTATCGCGACCGTACACAGTGACAATCATCCAATTTGTTTATATACAGTCTGACAGTCCCTAATCGACAAGCCATGGTTGCCGCTGGCTCCATCACTGTTGCAGGTGAGCTTCTTTGATAACGTGCTTCTCATGATTTAATGTCATCTAGTCCGTGTCAGACCTCCCACAACATGGGAAGCTGCGCGTCTCCCAGAGGTCTCTTACGATACCACAATTCGCGGCGATGGTACCCTTGCAACACCAGGAAGACTTGTAACTCAAGCACCCCTTCGCGACATCGTGCAAATCGTCGATGACCGCATCCTTACATTTGACCCAGAGGAGAGAGATAAGACACGTGCATTTGTTGAGCGCGGGTTTGTGCCCCCTGGAACAAAGAGATACAAGGACAAGAGATTCATGTTTGATCGAGTATTCGACAGTGGGGCGAGACAGGGTGACGTCTACGAAGCCACCGCGAAGCCACTATTAAATGGCCTTCTAGACGGCTACAATGCTACCGTATTTGCTTACGGGGTTTGTGCATTTCTTTGAAGGCTCTCGGGTAGCTTTTGACGATGCTCCATAGGCAACAGGATGTGGTAAAACACACACCATCAGCGGGACTGAAGGAGATCCTGGGATCATCTACCTCACAATGGCGGACCTCTTCCAACGCATCGAGGATCGAAAAGATGACTGGAACATAGAAGTCGTTGCTACTTTTCTTGAAATCTACAACGAAGAGATCCGAGATCTACTCGCCGAGCCTGGCATGCCCACGCCGCGTGGCGGTCTGCAAATCCGCGAAGACAAATCTGTTAAGGTCGTGGGCCTCGTCGAGCTACGTCCCACAAGCGCAGAGGAAGTTAAACAGATTGTTCTTCAGGGTAACTCGCGGAGGACACAATCCCCAACCCATGCGAATGAGACATCGTCCCGATCACACGCAGTCCTCCAAGTGCATGTCACTCAAGCGCCTCGTACGGCTTCTCTGACTGAGCAGCGTACCATGGCGACACTTTCCATTATTGATCTTGCTGGTAGTGAGCGTGCTGCAGCAACGAGCAATATGGGACAGCGCATGGTTGAAGGTGCTAATATCAACAAGTCACTTCTCGCGCTCGGAAACTGCATCAATGCGCTCTGTGAAAGTGGTGGCGCTATCCGCCATGTGCCTTATCGTAATAGCAAACTTACTCGACTGCTAAAGTTTTCACTTGGTGGGAACTGTAAGACCGTCATGGTCGTTTGTATTGCCCCTACGTCACAGCACTTCGATGACACGCATAACACCCTCCTTTATGCCGAACGTGCTACGAAAATCAAGACCAAGGTCGTCACTCGTAATGTCGTCAACGTCGACAGACACGTAGGCCAATACGTCGAGGCTATCAACAGACTGAACCTCGAAGTTTCCGAGCTCAAAGCCAAGCTTTCTGGGAAGCTCGGCGCTGAGAATGACGTTCTCAAGCGCAAGAGAGCAGAGGCTGCTGCTGAAGTTGACCGCTCTAAACGAGATATGCAAGAAAAGATGGAACAGACTCAGTCGAGCATAGTTGAGGGCGCGTCGTGTGCTGGAAAGATCTCGGTAGCAGAGATGAAACTCTCCATTATCCGCTCTCGGCTTGCGCAGATTGATGCAATGGCCTCATCATCTCTCCCGCTTACTTCAGACCTCGAAGCGGAGCGTGCCCTTCTTAAAGCTCTCGCTCGCCTTGAGGAATCCGTAGTAACTCCCGATTCCCCTCTCGTAACTCATCTCACGCGGTCTCAAAATTCCCGTAACATGTTTGAGGCGACCTTGCGCGCAGTCTCCGAGCGACGGTCCGATAAACTAGAGGAGCTGCACGTCGACTGCATCAAGACAGACGCACGCTGCCGCAAGGCAGAGATTGAGCGCGTACGAGCCGAAAGAGAACGTGATGCAGTCCGGGAGTCGGTGCGCACCCAATCGGAGATGATCATCAGCCTCCTGGGTATGGTGGGTCGGTGTACGGTTGTACTAGGAGAGACAGCTTGTTCTCTAGAAGCACAACATGGCTTTGAAGGAATGGCATCTGCACTTCGCAGTGTAGTACAGAAAAATGATGATGCATTCGCAGCCCTGGTAGGACAAACCACGGCGGCGTATGTAGCTCATGGAACGAGTGCTCTTAATACATTCCGCGTACCATCAGGTTCGGCACTACCGCAGGCTGTCAAAGCTTCCAGAAAGTCTATGTCTTACAACGCTATCGCTTCACCTTCACGGCGGACATACAAGTCACCGCGACGCTCCCTGCGTTCCAGTATCGGTCAACCCTACCGTCGCGTCTCTGACAAGGAGAAAGAGAAGAAGGTTGTCCAGTGGAAAGATGAAGCCGGACAAGGTGCACTGGATGATAGGGGAAACCCATCTCCTCCAGTCATTCTCGTTACGTCCAGCGATAGCAGCGAAAGTGTCAATGGACGTTGTCATTCGGCTGCTGGGTCTGAGAATGAATGGGAAGACGAGCGGACAGAAGACAGTCTCAACCTGAGCAACAACATGCTTCCCGGATCATCATCATCCTCATCGTCGGCAAGGTTAAATTCCATGAGCCTTCACTCGAGCACAAGCAAGCGCCCGCGGGCAAGCCGCCTGGATCCGAGCTTTCTCAAAGTGAAAAGCGCATCTTCCCTTGGCTGTCTTCAGGAGGCGGACGAAGACTCACCAATGCGACGTGCATCACCACTTTCAAATCGCAGTATGAATAGTCAAGATATAGAATCTCTACACATTCCGAAATACAAGGATTGCGATACTAGCCCAACACGACGCCTTCCCACATCAACCTCTCGTTCGACGACACAGTCCAAAAGCTCTCGACGGCGCTCGAATATTGGTCCTGTGCGCAGCGAGAAGGCAAGGAGACGATCTAGTATGATCCTCCAGCCATCTGGAGAAGATGCTCTATTGCACGAGCCCACGAGTGGGCCCAGACGCGTAGAAACGATCGGGCGTTCACCTGCGAAGAGGCCAAAAAGACTTTCACTCCTTGCCAATGCATCAAGGTCCTTGCGGGTGAAGGGACCCAATGTGATGGCAACCCTCCCGGTATCCACCAGCGATACGAGTGCTAATATCAGCGCGGACCTGAGTATTTTGCCTGGGGTATCTTCAAAGCCTACATGGAGATAAGTAACCTGCATTTTTTCTGTTCATGAGATGCAGAGGCGGTGCCTCCCTGTAATTTTTTTTGTGTACTACACAACATCGCTCTTTATACTATCATGATGAATATGACGAATCTCGCATTCCTACTATACTCGCTATGTTTCGCTATACCCATGTTGTCTCATTCCTCGCATTTTGTCAAAGGGTCCATATTGCACTTGCATATCCTCCCTGCATGCTACTGGCTATCATCATGTTACTTTACATCGATCTATGTATACCTGCTATTTTGTTGTTTGTATAATCAAAGTTGTCCTGTCAGGCACACTGGAATATTTTTTCAGTACTTGAGAAATGTCCATATAGCAAGCTACGTGGATGACGATGGTTGATCAGTTATGCCGTGATATTGTTAGGTGTCAGCATCATGGGTTCTGCGACCACAAAAAGCGTGCTGAAAATCGTCCAATACAAAAATTTCTTGTTGCCTGCAGGGATCTTTAAAGATGCCATATCGACATTTTGGAACTCTCGCTCGAGGGTACTGATCCGACTGTCTGGTAGGTGCCCCTTGTCTACCGCTCCAAGAGACTCGAGGACATTGGACGATGTCAAATTTCTTGCCAGCTACCATGACGTCAGCGACAGCTCTACAACGACTATTTTATTCAACTTGAGAGTCATAGAACGTGTTGTCCGCTATCATTAATTGATTATATCATTCTGACAGCGGTGAAGACCGAATTGACACTGGCCAGTCAGTGACGTGCCATCCTTCACTTGGATTATGAGTGTAATGATTTGTGAGACACATCCTGAGATAGTGGAAACGAACGCGTGATATTTCATTACTCCATGCACTATATGACGCGCTTTACTTCAAAGAAACTCTATAACCATAAATCAGTTTACAAAAGCCAGCAAAGGAGGAGTTACAACACACCTTAAGGTAATACACCTGCCATGCGACTACCGCGACCAATACAAGCGTTTGGAGCACAGACCACCACTTCACACGGTCACAGGTGCTTTCTGCTGTATCCCGATGCCTACGCTCGCGGACGACTATATATTCTTGTTCGTCCTTGACAGATGTGAGACCTATAGCCAGCGAACGGATCTCGCGCTCAACAGGAGCAGTGACATCTGCTTTTAGGAAAAGAAAAGTTAACACAGTCTAGCAAGCATGGCTAAAAGTAGGCACATTCACCTTCTTCTGACACGTATATGATACCGTGAACGTTGAAGCTAAGCACATTCCATAAGTATAGATACCGGGAAGTTGCGGGAATAGAGAGCCGCACCTAACCATCTTGTCCGCTACCGTGCTCATTTGGTTGGAGAAGCAGTACTCGTACCGGCCATCCTTTTCAGCTGTTATGGACGTCGTGCCGGTGCTTTCACGAATGTGTTTGGCAAGAACATTGTTTTCTGGGTCCGTTAGCTGCATGTGCAGGGCGTCAGTAAGGTTATTTGAGGATAACCAGCATCAATATGATCGGCATACCCAGAAGTCAATGTCGAGGTGTCCACCCTCTCCAACCTGGTATGTGACTGTCATTTGGTCATGTTCGTGTAGGTCCTCAAAAAAGCACTCTTTTCTTGAAGCTGTAACTTCAATCATGTGGGCAGAAGCAAAGGAGATTAGGGACAGTATCGAGAGGACGAGCCATGGCGTATGTCGCCACGACAGAAACACTGTCATTTTGAAAGTTGTGCAGCGAGTGGTTGAGTGGCAGAAGGTGCGTTATTGTCGAGGTCTGTCCAAATTTGGAAACTATCAAGACCCCTGGGGACCTCCTGATCAGGGGAGTGTTCGAGGTCCCGATAAGAAATCGAATCAGTCTTTGCAAAGTTGAGTGCTCTTTGTGATCTTGCTTGTAATCGTAATCTCAGTCTCAGTCATTTTGTCTACTCAACATCAGATTCCCTAGAAACACCACGAATTAATCACAATGGCAGATACTTCTGATGCACTCGCGCCAAAGGTGAGTCTCTGGCACGAGACTGGTTCAGCATGATTAACTGACGAGCTGTGGTATTGTAATCAGCCAGAGGGCGAGGAAATTGATCCTCACTTTGAACCTGTTATCAAGCTCACAGAACAAGTGGAGGTAAAGACCTACGAGGAAGACGAGGATGTGCTTTTTAAGATGTGTGTTTTCGTACCCCTTGGCCCACTGACTACCATCATTGAACGCTATTGTAGGCGAGCAAAGCTTTTCCGCTTCGATAATAACTTAAATGAGTGGAAAGAACGTGGCACAGGCGATGTAAAACTTCTTCAGCACAAGGAGACGAAGAAGGTCCGTCTCGTAATGAGACGCGACAAGACTCTCAAGGTTTGCGCCAACCACCACAGTTAGTTGTTGATTTTTAGCCTCTTTGGTTCTGCTCATATTGAGAGAAATACAGTCTCCTCAGAAATGCGCCTTCAGCCTAATATTGGCTCTGACAGGAGCTGGGTTTGGAAGGTTGCTGCTGACTATACTGAAGAACCGCCAACTGCTGAAACTTTGGCCATCCGCTTCGCAAACTCTGATAATGCAAATGAATTCAAGCGTCAATTTGAATTGACACAGAAGATGAACAGCGGCGCCTCTCTTGACGAGAAGTCTGTGCCTGAAGCAGAGGAAACAGAGGAAAAAGAAGAGGAAGAGGAAGAGGAAAAAGAGGAATCGCCAGAAGAAAAGAAGGAATAATAATGTACTGGACGAAGCGATTCCTTTGTCTTTCCTTAATACCTCTTTTCTGTTGTGACGTCCATCCGTCAATTTGCTTTCATGAGTGCCCCCGTGACACCACCGCTCGCTGCCGTTTCATTTGACCAAGTAATGTAGATCACTTACCTACCCTGCTTTATGAAATTCATCCGACATGTACTGGGAAAAGGTCGTCGTGACATCATGACAGGAGACAGTTCCCCACCTTCATCTCAGTGGGAATGGACTTCATCCTCACTGGTGGCGTTCACGTGGTCTCATGACCGTGTCTGCGTTCATCCAGTTGAAATCGAGATCTAAGAGAGGCAAGGCATTGAAAAGTTCCAGATGAACCTCGTGTCCCACGATACATACACGATAATACATTCCAAGAGAGATGGACCTCTCGCTACATCAATCGAGCAAGCAGATTGTCAAATCTCCTGCGTCAGATATACGCACCTATGACTAATGCCTTTCTAGCCGCTGCTCCTCATCCGCCCAGGCTGCCCAAAATGCGGGGCCGTCTCCGCGCATCCAATAAAGAGCTGGAGACTTGCCTAGCACCGTGTCTCCCGTTATCAGAACATAGCGGACATTCTTAGACACCATTAGTGTGAGTAGTGGTCAAGAGAAGAAACACCACACCGATCCACTGGTAAAACGCCAGAAAACAATCAACAAATATGTACAACAGTAAGATGATTGAGAACTCACGGGACTTCGTACATCGCATCTAACAGCAATGATTCCTACAGTATCTGATGAGCATACCGATGAATTCTCCGCATAAAAAACAGCTACCATGATTCCCCTCAGCCCTCTCGCCCCTCCGCCTCGTTCGACAGCTCGCAAACAGATCTGATCAATAGATGCTGTTGTAAACCGAATTTCCACGCCCGAGTGACCAAAGAGCGCAGTGTACTGGCTAATAAGTGACCCACGGACGTCGGTCAGAATGCGTCGTAAATCCTGAGTGCTCAGTGGGGATAGTGTAGTCAAGGTTGGGAGGCGGGAGATGAATTCAGGAATAAAGCTATGCAGGGAAGATGAGTTCGAAATTGACATAGCATGCGACGATTGAGTTACCCGTATTTCACTAGATCTGAATGATGTTTCAGGCGTGGAAGTGGTATTTTAATGAGATATAACTTACCAGCCGGCTCAACCATCTCTAGCAAGTTTTCTGATGATCGGCGGTTCGATGTAAAGAATGGCATGAATCCCTTGCTGTCTGAGTCTTCCTCCTTGGATGCGAGGTTTGCAGTAAAACCAATAGACTGGATTTATAGGAGTGATAATTAATAAGAGCTGAATAAGATATAAGGTAGAGAACAAGAAACATACTCCCTTGCTCACCCGCCGCTTCACGACGGTATCAAGCCCCACGAACGCACCGCTGAGGATAAAAAGCACATTGGAAGTATCAATATGGTAGGTATCAGGTCTCTCTGGCTAACGTATTAGTGCTCCTCGTGCATACCATAAGTTCCGATGAGACTTACGTTGTGCAGCAGCTGGTGAGCCCCGCCCTCGTACCGGGGGTGCCGGAGGTTCTAGTGATGATGGCTTTCCTTGCACAGTGACGACAGAACCCTCTATCATTCGTAGAAGAGCTTGCTGCACTCCCTCGCCACCGACATCTCGTGAACTCTCAGTCATAGATGAGGATTTACGTGCAATCTTATCGACTTCGTCAATGTAGACGATCCCTGTGCTGTAAGTGATATAAGAAAGTGGAATAGACGGCAATGCAAAGAGCTGAAACTAGTAACGAAGATCGTGAACAGGGTGAAGGTGAGAATTACCTGGCGCGATACGCGTCCCAATTGGCTGCTTGCAGCTAGGCAGTACAGAATGAGACTATTCACACGCATTCGGCTTAAATGGACGTACCAATCGTTGTATACACATATCAACATCCTCTCCGACATCTGAAGAGATATCAGCTGACCTTCCAGCGGGGCAATCAGGTAGACTCACAGCCAGCCTGGTTCGACATAGTAAGGGGTAGAAAGCCTGTAGGGGTAGTAGAAGTTATCGCACCTGCGTGAAAGATGTTGCATCGCTGACGGAAAATGGGACGTCAAGGACGCGTGCAAGGGTACGCGCGAGTAAAGTCTTCCCTGATCCTGTTGGTCCTCTGTAGTAAACAATATTTCTGAGCAGGGCATACTTCCATATGAGCATGTTCTGCGTACATTACCAGTACATTGCTCTTCTCAAATAACGAGACCGGTTGTCGAGGTTGGAGTGATAATTGACGCGGGAGGGCACGCTGGGGGTGGGGATGTAAATGTGCAGATGACACGCCAGAGTGTGCTGAGTTCATTAACATCCTCTCTGAATTATGAAAATATAAACGGTACACACCATCACCCTCATCTGCTTCAGACCATGGGTCCGCACCACTCTCGTCGTCAAAGGCGGCAAGATTTGCGCGAACACGGGTATAGTGGTTGAACACACTTCCTACTGTCTCAGTTACACGTACTACAGAGTCATACGTATGGATGCTCACGCGACGGAAAGGACCTTTTTCGCAGTCTCCTGCCCAACTATATATTCATCGAGGTATCGTACAAGCTGTCAGTGACAAGCTGTGAGTCTTTCTTTTACTTAAAACACGGGATGGTTACTACCTGTCGTGGCGTCGCAAGTCCAGATCGTGGCAGAAATGAATCATCCTGTTCATTGTGCGAGGGATACTCGTATTGTGCCTGCGTCTGGAGAGTGCGGGAGAGGACCCGCAAGGAGTGTACTCGGTAGGTGTGCGGGAGCCTCAATAGCATGGCACCTTGTGATCAGCAGAATCAGTGTGAACACCCGCTGCTATACAATTTACAACCCAGGGAACTGAGAGTCTACAGAAGAATTGAAAGAATAGACCGCACACAAAGTCTCACAAGATGTCATCATACAAGACAATTCAGGTCTGTGTAAACAACGTCAAACACCGTTCTCCAAAGCTTGGAGCAACTTTGAGACAGAAAGTTGGCCCGAGTTATCGTCGAGCTTGCAAGCATGGTCCACCACCACTCTCACTCATACGGTCGTGAAAGAGATAGAGACCACGCCAAAGACGAGAAGCGCTCTTCTAAACGGGACCCACCAGACGAGTACAGGAAGCGGCGGCGCAGCCGGAGTAGGGATCGCGACGAGGAACGCCCACACCGACAGAGAGAGCGAAGTAACAGTAGAGAAAAAGATGAAGAGCGCAAGGACAAGAGGTGTGTATTTATTGTTCGTTCACGCCAACGCCCAACTTACCTGAAGCAGACGCAAGCGTGACAAGTCCGAGGAGCGCAGGGCCCGCAAAGCAGAGAAGTTGCGCATGAAGGAAGAGGAAGAAGCTCGTCAGGTTGCTGAACTTAGTGTATACAGCGCAACCGATAATCCCTTCCACGACGTAAACCTCGGCCAGCAGTTCCGCTGGCATAAGAAGAATGAGAAAGACCGTAAGCAAGGTTTGTCCCTAACGGAGGCACAGCGTAAAGATGCGATTAGAAGACAAGATGCTAAGGAGGAGCTCGAGAGGTTAAACAGACGCAGAGCGGAACGGGAAGCGGAGCAACGCCTGCGGGAAGAGGAAGAGTCGCGCATGGCAAGAATGGCAGAGTCTGCTCAGATGTCGGAATGGATAGCGAAGGATGGGGAGTTTCAGTTGGAGCAGGAGCGAAGCCGGGCTGCCATTCGAATAAGGGAAAAGAGGGCAAAAGCTATTGACTTCTTGGCCTTGAACTTGAGGTATGCACATCCGCTGGATGAAGATGATGTCGAGGATGATGCCGGCCTCGAAATTGACCTTGACGAGCCATATAACATTCTCGACGTACGTATGGTAGACCTCAAGCTTGTGTCATGCAGCTCACTCGTCCAACAGAATCTTTCGCCTGACCAAATTGATGAACTCCATGATGATATTGAGCGCTACCTATCACTTGAAACCTCCGAAGTGGACATCGACTTTTGGACGGTATGTTAGTTGCATCTATTATCTTGCCTTAGCTGATTATGCCTTCAGAATATGATGGTGGTTTGCAAAGACCGTATCGACAGAATCAAGGCCAGTGAATGCATGGGGGTAGAAGCAGCAGTCACTGTGGAATCAGAAATCACTACACTTTTGTCGGGTAAAAGCTACGACCACCTTGCAACGCTTCAAAAGCAAATCCAGGCAAAGCTTGCAAGCAGCGAACCTATTGATACGGACTACTGGGAAGGGCTTCTCAAAAGACTACTGGTTTGGAAGGCAAAGGTATGCCTATTTTACAGAGGTATGATACTGCAGCTGACTCTCACATGACAGGCAAAGCTGAAGAGCCTGCATGAAGTCGTTGTTCGCAATCGACTTGAGCAGCTACGCAAGCGCCAGCGCGATGAGGCTCTACACGCACAGGAAGAACTTCTTGCTGGTGTTGCTCGATCAGTAGCTCAAGGGCTGAAAGATGTAAATTATGTTGTACCTGTGACTACAGCAGAAGCAGACACACAGGAGGACGTGGAACCTTATGACAGGTCTATGAGTCCGTCACTGATAGATATCACGAAGTTAACGGAGGACGAACGTCAAATCGATATAGTGACAGAGCTTGACGACCTTCGTGCTTTGGTAAGCATAGATTTTACTGTTGGTTAAGACCCCGCTTATTGTTGGACAGCTGAAACAACGCCGTACGGTCGCTGCCTCGCGCTTCGTGCCTAAAGCTGCTCAACCTATGGTTGAGGTCGAAGCTCCAGAGGTTGCAAGCGGTGCTGACCTCGCTTCCGAAGCTTTGTACAGGGCCGAGGCAGAGAGAGAGCTTGACGAAGAGGAGGAACTCTTTAATCTTGAGGAGAACATTGCAAATCCTACGTCATACAACTGGGAGGACAAATACCGACCTCGGAAACCCAGATACTTCAACCGCGTGCATACTGGCTATGAATGGAATAAGTATAATCAGACTCACTACGAGTGCGTGCTCTATCTTCTTTACTCGATCTTCTCTTGATGCCATCAATCAGCGTCGACAACCCGCCTCCGAAGGTTGTTCAGGGTTATAAAGTATGCGTTTATTAATTACCCTACAACTGACTTCCAACTCACGTCATACTCTAGTTCAATATCTTTTACCCGGATCTGATCGACAAATCAAAAGCCCCTACGTACAAAATCGTCAGGGAACCCGGGAATGAGGACACCGTGTTGCTGCATTTCAGCGCTGGGCCTCCATATGAAGACATTGGTTTCAGGATCGTCAATCGGGAATGGGAATTTTCACATAAACGGTGAGCAGCCTCACGTTCTGGCTCTGCTACGCCAATACTGAACCTGCTGGCACAGGGGCTTTCGAAGTAGTTTTGATAGAGGATGTCTGTCACTTTGGTTCAATTTCCGTCGTAATGTAGGTTCTTCCATAATCAGTACCTGTATACAGTGCTTATTCACTGCCACAGTTCTATCGGAAGTAGACGATCTCGAGCATGTAGTGGCATACGTATCGTCCCTGCAGTTTCCTCAATGTAATGTTATTTGTTTATGTTTCTCTGCCAACTCTGAATTCGCCACTCAACTAGTCCTCGGTGGACAAGTTTCCAAAAAGACGTTCGAAACAAATAGCCCTTTGTGAACTTGGATCGCACCTATAACAACAAACAAATGTTTTTGCGTAAGTTGTAAGCGTGTTTCTTGACAGCAGTCCATTTTTGGAAATGATCAAGTTGTGTAATAACACGAAATGACGAAGGCCCAACAACTTCGAGTGGTGTTCGCCACTTCGACTGCTTTGTCCCCAGCAGGGTTGTCGTCGTAAGCGGATGGAAATCCTCGACCCATAATTTCATTGTCCTAGCTTTACTTCCACATCGTCGTGGCGGCGGCGAGCATCGCTCTCTTTGGCTTTGTCCATAGTGTCATTCACGCTACTCCTGTGTTTGTTTGCCCTGTTGGGGAGGGGGTGGCGATACAAAAGACGCCCCGCATTTACTTGGGTCTGCACCGTTCGTTTGTATTCCCTAAATCAGCATTCCCTTCCACATTTGTATTGACCATAATGACTGCTATCAGAGGTACTCCTGCTTCAAGGCAGTCTTCAAAACGTCCACCTATCTGTAACCCGTACTTCAAAAAGCCAATATGGGCTTGTTCCCCTGACGCAGATACCCTTCCGCCACCGATCTTTGACAGCGGAAATATACAGACCAGCAGGGGCACGATCGAGTCCCCGCAGGCGCTTAGCACAGCATGCATAGAAGGCCCCTTCGCCCATTCACGGGCAACACGTTCCTACTTCGTTGATCACCCCCACCTCGTGCAAGGGGCTGCGGAACCCCCACACGACGTAAAAGCGTGCTCAACTCAGGCGGAGTTACAAAAGCTTGGACTGTTCTTTATTACTGCTGCCAGTTCCTCGAAAGTTGCCCGAGGCAACTTTGCGAGCGCCTCCCGTGGGAGCGGGCCCTCCTACTCGCTCGAGTACTGTCTATTTGACATGTCTCAGCCGTCGCGCTTGCCGCCTCGCTTACGCGCCCTTTCCAAGGATGTCGTGCTGAGCAACTCAGCGCCCATGATCCCTCCCGGTCTCAGTCATGTTGTTCCTCGTCCTGGCTGCGTTTCCCAGGCTTTTTCTGGCGCTACCAAAGGGAGAGATGGTACAGAGAGTCTTCTCTCTCAGTTGAATTCGGACGGTGTCGGCAGGGTAGTCACAGCTTTTTCAGATACTCTTCAAGTTGGACGTTCAGGTAGCAACGTTGTCCCTCGGGTCATTACGCTCAAAAACCCGGACCTTGATGATATTGCAACTGCGTTCTCTAGCCTTTCCGCGCATTTCATGTACTCGTTGGCTATCAAAGCCGGCGCAGATGAAGTATTCCCCGACCCGTGAGTCATTAATACATTGTTTGGCAAGGCATTCAGCTTGATTATTCATTCCATGAACAGGGAATTAGATGGGCGAAATTACGTAACTTCTATTATTGGCACTCGCATTCGATTCATTCTTGAATCCGTCGGCAACCCTCAAATGGTTGCCATTCATGCGTTGTGGTACATCTCTAAGATTGTCATGGCAGAAATAGGCGAAGGGAATGATTTCCTAGGAGTATCGATCTTTAACCATCTCCACTGTTGTGGTGCGGCCACTTTCGACGAGCTTCTCTTCTCCGCTTTTGTCGTCGTTGCAAGGCTGGCCGATAAACTGATCAACGACACTGGCCTCCCGAGTAAGACTTGGTGCGCGAGGCCATTCTATTCAATGACTTGACTGCTGAACCTCTACTTAGGGTCAAGACAACCGCAATTCCTTCCTCTACCCTCACCAAGGTTGAAATGACCGCACTGGCATCCCTCGGCTATCTCGGGTACATCCCCAGTTCTTCATGGCATAGCTGGGTGCTTGGGCTTCGCGTCTCCTCTAGCCAACTTCCCAGCAATAAAAGCGTCGTCATATTTCGTGTTCTTGATGATGTGCTTGCCGTCAATAAAGCTGTAGATGTCAATACGACTTTCATTCGCTACCGCGGCCGAAAGAAACAAATTGCTGCGCCCCGCCAGGACCCTCTGATGATCCACGTACCCACTCCGGTCAAACCCCAGAACCGTCTCCCGGACCCTAGTGACTGGTGTCCTGAGGCAGACCCCGTCGTCAATAAGAATCCCCGTACGATGGGTATTGCCCCAGGCAGTCACAATTTTGCACCAGAATCGAGGCAACCTACAACAGCGTTAGATTTACTGGAATTCATTACCCAAGGGACCTGGGGTGCCGCAGTTGGGGGTCCTTTGAGCACTATTGGTGCACATTTGGTCCATTCTGTAGGTCGTTATGGCCCTTGCCAGACCACTCTTGGGTGAAAATTCATCATAACTCCGTCCTATTCGTCTCCTCTCTATGCTCCCCTTGCTTTCCCATCCCCCCAGTATGCTTTGCCTTCTGTGTAGTGTATGGTCTGTCCTGGTGGATCTTAACGAGATCATTAGCAGCATTTGCAGCTCCTCCAAGCTCAGCGCCGGCTTCGGCCAATGCAAGCCTATGGTGGATATAGGCTTTTCTTACCTTCAAGTTCTTGACGTGTACTATACGTCTCACGCGCACGTTGACTTTCCACTTTTGCTGATTGGATTTTTTGTTTTGGATATTTCCGATTCCTGTAATTCGTTGTGATACCGTTGTCTCTTGTTATACCATGTTGAGTCTATCGAAGGATTCGTGATGACAAATAATAGAAGAATGCTTGTAAGTGTCCACTGTCGACGTTGTACTTACTTCCAACAGTGGGCAGGTGTCAAAGCACACTTCCAGCATACTCTTTAGACGTAGTTCTCCAGGCCCGTACTCTAGCACATATACTGCACAACGTTTGGTCCCCTCACTCATCCCCTTGCGCTTCGTCAACAGAGTCCCAAAATTGGTCTAGCTGTGCGGCTTAGTCATCAGCAAGCATAATTACAGTGGTTCCGTGGCTGTATTACTGCACCACGATCTTATCTTTCACCACCACCTACTTTTATACGTTTTAATCATGGCGGATGCAGGTAATCTAGCAGCAAAGATGGATGTTGACGAAGCTGCGATTGATGAAGGCTTGTACTCTCGTCAACTGTAGGTGCTGCTGTCATCCTGTGCGCCGGCTTGCATCACTCACCATTAATCCTACGTGATTTTGCAGTTATGTTTTAGGACATGAGGGTAAGTTGTGTTGTCTATAATAATAACCATACCATGTTTGCTGAGTGATACGCCCAGCGATGAAGAAGATGGCTGCCTCTAATGTACTGATCGTCGGGTTGCAAGGCCTCGGAGCTGAGATTGGTAACCCTTTTGCCAACAAGCATGGTTCCAACAAATTCATTTCATTTTCATATCTTCCACAGCAAAGAACGTTTGTCTGGCGGGAGTCAAGTCTGTGACGTTGTATGACCCAGAACCGGTCACCGTGCAGGATCTCAGCTCACAAGTGCGTGCTTAGGCATCACACTGCCTCAAAATATGTCCCTGACGAATTTTTCACAGTACTTCCTTCGCGAAGACGATATCGGAAAGCCGCGTGCGGCATCCACCCTACCTCGTCTAGCCGAACTGAATGCTTACGTCCCCGTCCGGAATCTTGGAGGAAATGCAGGACAAGAAATCTCAGTCGATTTAATACGACCTTTCCAAGTAAGTTCATGCACTGTCGGCCAGATTGTGATATCGACTTCTTCCAGGCCGTCGTCTTATGTGGCGTCTCTTACGAGAAACAAGTTGAGATCAACGACTGGACACATCAGAATGGTGTTCACTTTATCTCAGCGGAGACCCATGGTCTTTTTGGGTACGTGAAGGCTGTAATCACATTTTATATGTTGTTGATCGTGATCAGCTCCATCTTCAATGACTTTGGTCCAAAATTTACTTGCGTGGACCCTACAGGCGAACAAGCTCTTACCGGAATGATCGTGTCAGTAGCAAAAGTCAGTCTTATGAACTATTACTACGACGTCACATTTATACTTCCATTAAATAGGACAAGGAAGGGCTGGTAACATGCCTCGATGAATCAAGACACGGTCTTGAAGATGGCGATTTTGTCACGTTTACTGAAGTGCAGGGCATGACTGAATTGAATGGTTGTAATCCTCGCAAAGTATCAGTGAAGGGTCCATATACTTTCACCATCGGTGATACTTCAGACCTGGGAGAGTATGTCCGAGGTGGGATCTTTACCCAGGTGAAAATGCCCAAAATCCTCCAGTTTGTAAGTCATATTCCAGTTTCGTTAGATCGTAGTTCATTTTTTTCTCTAGAAATCCTTGCGAGAATCGCTTGCAGCTCCAGAGTTCTTCGTGACAGACTTCGCTAAGTTCGATAGGCCTGCTACTCTCCATGCAGGGTTCCAAGCTTTATCACAATTCAAGGCACGACACCAATGTCTACCTCGGCCCAGAAACGCAAAAGATGCTGCTTCCCTGGTGGCTTTGGCGAAGAACATAGATGCCGATGCTGATGAGAAGATTATCACAGAGCTGGCATACCAAGCAACCGGTGATTTACCGCCCGTTGCAGCTGTAATCGGTGGTTTCGTGGCACAAGAAGTCCTCAAAGCATGCTCTGCGAAGTTCCATCCTATGCTCCAGCACTTGTATTTCGATTCTTTGGAGTCGTTGCCGACCACACTGCCGACTGAGCAAGATTGCCAACCCCTTGGTAGCCGGTATGATGGACAGATTGCAGTGTTTGGCAAGTCCTTCCAGGATAAGGTTGCCAATCATCGTCAGTTCCTCGTCGGTGCAGGAGCAATCGGGTGTGAGATGTTGAAGAATTGGAGCATGATGGGTCTCGCTACCGGGCCCGACGCTAAGATCCATGTCACCGACCTAGACACTATCGAAAAGAGTAACCTAAACCGGCAATTTCTCTTCCGTGCCAAAGATCTCGGGAAATTTAAATCTGAAGTCGCAGCGGCAGCAGTTGCAGACATGAATCCAGCTCTGAAGGGCCACATTCTCTGTAGACAAGATCCTGTTGGTCAGGCGACAGAAAGTCAGTCACTCATCACCCTCTGTATTGTTCCCATTTTGAAATTTTCAAAGATGTCTTCGATGACGACTTTTTTTCTGGGATTGACGGTGTCACAAATGCATTAGATAACGTTGCTTCACGTAAGGCTCCGTCTTGCTCTCTGTGAATTTCGTCTGACAGCACTTGTCGTAGGTGTATACATGGACCAGCGTTGCATTTTGTATGAAAAACCACTCCTAGAATCCGGTACCATGGGCACAAAAGGCAATACTCAAGTTGTCATTCCCCATCTCACCGAGTCGTACTCGTCTTCGCAAGATCCCCCAGAGAAGCAGACATTGTCATGCACTGTTAAAAACTTCCCGAATGCCATTACACACACGATCGAGGTGTGCTCTTAAGTTTGTTCTTATCCAGCAGGGTCTGATAACAATACAGTGGGCTCGTCAAGAGTTCGACGCAATGTTTGTTAAGCCAGTGGAATCTGTCAATCAATATCTTTCGGAGCCCAATTACCTCGAGAACTCCCTCAAATACTCGGGCCAATCACATGACCACATCTTCCAGATTGTTTCATATTTGGTTACCAACAAGCCTTTGACGTTCGAGGAGTGTATCATCTGGGCTCGTCTGCAGTTCGAGGAGAAGTTTAACAACGCTATCCGTCAGCTTCTCCACAGTCTTCCGAAGGATCATGTTACCAGCACGGGACAGCCATTCTGGAGTGGACCGAAGAGGGCACCGGACCCACTCGTGTTCGACTCTTCAGATGTACGTCACACAGCATGTTACTAGACCTTGAGTACTGATTATTTTCCTCAGCCCACACATATTTCTTTCATTATTGCTGCAGCCAATCTTCATGCCTATAATTATGGCCTTCGAGGAGAGACCGATCCTGCGGTCTTCAAGAGGGTTGCAGACTCTGTGATCGTTCCCGAGTTCTCTCCAAAGAGCGGAGTGAAGATCCAGATCACCGAAAACGACCCCGTCAATCAGTCGTCTTCTGGTACGTTCACTCATGTTAAGACTCACCTGCAAAGTATAATTCCGTTCAGATCCCGACAATGTCTCTGACTTGGTCAAGAAGCTGCCTCCTCCATCGTCACTCGTTGGCTACCGTCTCAATCCTGTCGAGTTCGAGAAGGACGATGACACCAACTATCACATCGATCTCATCACCGCTGCGTCCAACCTTCGTGCGATGAACTACAACATTACTGTGGCCGATCGTCATACCACAAAGCAGATAGCAGGCAAAATCATTCCTGCCATCGCTACCACCACCGCGCTCGTTGTCGGTCTGGTGTGTCTTGAACTTTACAAGGCAAGATCTTGTTATCTTTATCGGAAGGGTGCGCTGACACGTGCACTGTAGATCATAGATGGGAAGAATAAGATAGATGTCTTCAAGAACGGTTTTATCAACCTTGCTTTGCCTTTCTTCGGTTTTTCGGAGCCAATCGCTGCTGCAAAGAACAAATTCCAGAACACTGAATGGACCCTTTGGGACCGATTGGAGTTCAAGAATGACCCGACGCTCAAAGAATTCATCACTTGGTTTAAGACTAACCATAACTTAGATGTCAGCATGGTTAGTCAGGGTGTGAGCATGCTCTGGAGTTCGTTCACCGACAAGAAGAAGGTTCGTAAAGTGTGCGATTAACTCATGGCAGCTGCTCATGTGAATCATTTAGAGCGCTGAGAGGATGCCTATGAAATTCAGTAAACTGGTAGAGCACGTCAGCAAGAAGCCGGTTCCCCCGCACGCCAAGCATCTTTTGGTTGAAGTCATGCTCATGGATGACGAGATGGAGGATGTTGAGGTTTGCCATGAGAGCCATATGTTTGAACGTTCATTATTGATGACATTTGCAGGTGCCTTTTATCCTGATAAAGATTTAAAAGCAAGCGAAGAAGTCCCATGTACTAACTACGTAGACAATCGAGTACTGTATAATTGCGTCTGACTGAATGCCACTTTCTAAACAAACCTGCATTCACACTCATCAGGAACATACGGGAGGATAACATTCAAAGGGAAGCATCAGAACGTACATGCGAGAACCAGTATGTACGGCGTATGGGCTTCACGCTTAACTATTGAATGCTAGGAAGGAGGCGCATAACTTCTTACCTACGGATGAGAGCTGAAGGTGAAAGAGAAGCCATAAGCTAAACTAACCACCAAAGAGGGGGGGACGGATGATAGACAGGAGGAAAGGGAGCTACCGTAGCAGCCAAGGCGGAAGGATAGGGAATAAAAGAATAGCAAATGTTTTTGTAGTGTTAATAATTTTCTGCATGTTTTTTTGAGTGATTTCGTTATGCGTACTGAATGAGAAAAGCGCAGCAAAAAGAAACACCAAAGCCGACGGCAGGAAAAAATAAAGTCATGAAAGGTTATTAGTTGAGGAGCATGAGGATACCGAAATGATAGGTGGATACATCGACAATGAAACAGCGAACCCGCAAATGTTCAATCGATGAACGCGGTATGGCACATAGTCCGAGGAGATCGTCGTCTTCACACCAACTTCAGTCGGCGAGAAGAGTAAGTGCAGATGCGCATATAAATAAGAATATACGCGATCGAAATGATGAGGATCAAGAAGATTGAACAGGCGATTGTCCCCGAGACAGGATGGATATGTCTTGCAAAGGTGGGGATCGTGTATGTATGGACAGTGCCGGCGACGAAGAGAAAGAAATCCAGTATTGACAACCGCGAAGGGACGGACAGAGGGAACGGAATTATGGCGCGGCACGTAGGCGATGCCGTCGGAATCGATTGCAGTAGTGTTAAGAGCCGGAAAACAGGAAAAAATGAGATCTAAGATGCGCACGCGAGCATCTGGTCCAGAACATATCTTCAAGCACGGACCCAGGACGACTGGTAATTGATAGGTGGATGGGGGCCAAAGAGGACTCGAGGTGCGGGGAATCCATATGCCTCAGCAGAGGGCCAATTGGAATTTGCTATTGGTTGAGAGGGGTAACCTGTTCCATCGAATGACATGCGAACGTGACTACACTGGTAGTCAAAGCCGATTTGATACGAGTAGCCAGAATTAGGCGGGGAAAATGCATCAGCGTCACAATGTGGCTGTGAGGGCTGTTGAGCGAGGACAGACTGTGAGTAACAGTAACCGTTGGACACAGCTGCTGGTTTGGAATATGGGGCAGTCGAATAATCCGGAGCAATTTTGACAGGTACATAAGTAACAGCAGGCGCCCAACATACTGCTGGCGGCTGAACTGGCATGTATAACGCAGGACGGTCACTAGCACGGCGGATGGGCTCATCAGCTGCCGGACTCCATTTGGACGGAGGGGGAAGCGCATTCCAATTTTGGCTGGTCGCGGACTCGCGGACCTCTCTTCGCTCAACCTCAACCCTTGAAGCCAACTCTGAACTACGTCGGCTTGTCGCACTGCCATTGCTCACGCGACGCCTTGGCAAATACTCGTCGCGAAGCGGCCCATCCTCATCGAGATCGATGTCATAGGCTTCGTGAGAAGGGTCAGCGCACGTTTCTGCCCCATTGAGTTGTGTCTTGCTCCTCTGCTCAAAGCTGAGAAAGACGGGCTCCGAGCTAGGATGCGTGAGAGGTGCTTCCATGATTTCTTCAATGACTTTCCGAACGATTGATTGAGGATTCGAAGAGGGACGAGAAATCGGTTGGGCGTATGGAGGAGGCGAGAGCGAGACATGATACGAGAATAAATGCCCCAGCCACTGGCGCCAAACAGCGGGTGATATTGTCAGGTCATGGGAAAGGATATCCAGGGCGAGCGACTCGAGTTTATTTAGCGAGTGGACAGGAAGTTTGCAGATGGTGTGCCTGAAGGGGAGAAATTGGTTATTTTGACCTGACACGGACCTTGAACGTGATGCTTACCATGTCTTGTTGGAGAAGGTATGGTCATCAAGCCACTTGTTCGCCAGCATGAATCCAAGGACGATGAGTCGGAACGTGGCATTGGCCTCCAACGTTTTCCCATCAATTCCCCCAGTTGTATCAAGCAGTTCAGCAGTAAATCTCCGTTCTTTTACCCCCAACCCTGAAGTGGCCCCGCTAAAGTATACTGGTAATCGAGCGATGTACCACATAGCAAGTAACACGGCAGATGGTTGTAGCAGTGTCGACATTAGAAGAGCGTGAACTGAGGCAGACAAGTGCATTGGAGCTGTAGGGGCTGGCTGCTGCCCGCTCATGGAAGGACTACAAAACCTACGTCAACATTGATCATGAAAATTAAGCTGAAAAACAATGATCTTACGTGTAGCGAGATACTGCGGGAGGAAGAGTGATTGAATTCTTGCAAACTTTCCAAACATATGACACGATCCAGTCCGCCATTGGCTCCGCAAACATCTTGTATTTCGTTGACGCGGATGGCGCAGAATCGACTGACTCTTGTTTGATCTGATCTGCGTACTGATAGTCCAGCAAATTGTAGGAATGGAGTCCACATTGATATGAATTATCTTGTCTGAGCGGCATTGGGTCGGATACCGTTGTTCCGTCAGATGTGGTGATTACACGGTCCACGTACTCTGCAAAAGGAGTCATGGGACCGATAGGACTGGAACCCAAATCACCATTCATCATATCATCACAGTCAGTCCTCCAGGACAGGTGCGAACCGAGGCCATACGTAGTCGTGCGTAGAGGCATTGTCCGGACTGTCGTAGCTCTCGGTACCCCAGGCGGGAGTATATGTAGAGGTCTTGTGCTCAGCATGCATTGGGTGGTCAACGTCACTCTGTGATGTGTTCAAGGCACATTTTTGGAGGAAGGTGTTCAGGGGCGGAAGACATGCTTCCGCATGATTTCCTTTACTGACTTGCACGTCGGCCGTACTAGTCAACCCTTGGTAAAAACCCCGTTCTCTTTGTTCTTCAGAAGTGGAACGCGCGTCGTCCTCCCATATGCGGCGAGTTTTGGTCCTCCTCCAAGAAGGCAGGGAATTGATCCACTGATCACGACTGCCAAAAGATGGTGGCGGACCCGTCGGGGAGACAGGCAAAGTGTGCTTCAGATTATGGAAAACGGAAGAATGAGACTTTGAAGCGTCTTCAGTTTGGGGGTACTTATGGACCTGGTGCGCCGGTTGTCGGGTAGGGACGGGGACTGGCATCTGCAACTGAAGAAGGACAGCGAGGAGAGCGTCCAATGCACTATAAAGCGCAGTAGGAAACGACTCTGATATCTAGTGGTGGATGGGACTCCCGAAGGATTGAAGTAGAATGGAAAATCGTAAGATGGGTCGTAAGCAGATCCAAGAGCAGAAGGAAGAGAAATGGAAGGCGATGAGTGGCAAACGCGCAGCAAAGGCGTGCCTTTTTGTGTGCTCTGAGGATTAGATGAGCTATCGTTGATGAAATATCAGAGTATGACACTGCAGCAAGTAATTACCTTGTACCGCCGAGAGCGTCTCCGACTTTGAACCGAATCTGAAACCGATACTCGAGCGAATCGATCGCAACGAAGCAAACGCTGTCGCAGACGATGAGCCGAAACGAGAACGGTGAGTGAATTGGCAAGAATGTGACCGACTGCGAAGTCGATCCACAGCCAGAATCGTGGTTGAAAGAAGGGGGAGAACCCAAAAATTCTTATAATGCACTGATTATGTCATAATTTCTCACAGTTGTTTTTGGTTCCGCATGCGGAGCGCAGCGGCGGTTTGACTATGTACTTAGTGCTCCATCCCCATGGAACCATGCTAGGCTAGGCTAGGCCGCAGCTCGGTGACAAGGTTTGCGTATGCGTCACTGCCGAGCATGTCATGACACGTTCAGGCTTATGTTGTAATATTATAAACGTGGATGAGTCAAGCGAATTATCTATGAATCCTTAATCTGACTCGCATACGCCACCATCATACACGCTTCCGGTTCATGTGAATTCCCCAGGAGTCTTAGTTTAGGACTATTCATATTATAGCGGCCCGTGCTCGTAATCTTGGACATGTGCCAGCATCGATAAGAGTCCAGAGACAGACCCTTCTGGCCTACATGCCTAAGTCACGTGATACCTGGTGTGACAAGTCGTGTTCCTTTAATTCATCTGCGTTACATTGTAAACCACAACGTCCAACAACGTCAACATGAGCGGCATGATATTTGCAGCTCCGCCTTCATACTCTGCTGGGGAACAAGAAGGCACAAACACCGCATCCCAGCTAGGACTAGACTCCATAACGCTAGGACAGCTCAAGGCAATGGTCACATGCGCGCCGAAGCCAAAGGCATGTTTCGTCATTTGTCGTACTCATGATGTATTTATTATATATGCAGCAATCATTTTATGACTTTCGCTACGACGATGAAGACACGGTCATGAATGAGATCGATGAATTTTATTCGTACGTAGAGATGCCTCAAGTCGCAGAAAACCTAAAAGCATGGAAAGGCTCGTTTCCCGGAGGTGTGCAGCATTGTCCATCGCACGTCATGATCATACATATCCTTTGTATTTATAGAGTGGACCAGCCCAGATACTACTCCCGCACAGCGAAAGGCACACGTTGAGATACTCCTCGAAAGTCTTGAGCACAGGGACGCGGAGATCCGATTTACTAATGCCCGTCGGCTCTTTTACGTTCTACAAGGTCCCATTCTCATACACGACGAAACGATGAATACTCATACGTTTTTGGTACAGGTACCTTTGCCGAGACAACGTCTCCAGAGCATCAGCTGCACTGGATCTACGAGAACTGCAAGGTTGTGCGGAGCGCTAATGGGTTAAGCACAATCGTCGAATCAATGAAAATCGCAAGTCAGAAACATGATCTACTTTGGTATGCATTTATTTAGTACGTGGTCGGTTATCTAACCATTTGATAACAGCTCGCTCTCAGATGCAGATATAGCCCACTTCCAGATCACACCTACTGAAAAAGCTGACTTTCTAGAAGAGGTCACAACCGAAATCTCGGTATATCTCGGCATGATGTACCACCTCATTGAAATATTCAAGGAACGCGATGACTTCGCAGATGAACTAAGTGCGTGTTGCAATGGGAAGACGTCACACAGGCTAATTCCGATCGGTTAG
Source organism: Suillus bovinus (assembly GCF_016758785.1). Classification (NCBI taxonomy): domain Eukaryota; kingdom Fungi; phylum Basidiomycota; class Agaricomycetes; order Boletales; family Suillaceae; genus Suillus; species Suillus bovinus. The sequence continues at coordinate 252,221 of NW_024542059.1, read as the reverse complement.
TGAGCATGGACCCGTCGTTACCGGTTTACTTATTCAACGTGGTCTCTGCATTGAGGGATAAGAGCGCGAAGGGATACCCCATTAAGAAGGTATGATACTACGGCAGATCTGAAGCTTGCGTTGCGAAACTAAAATGCAATTAGCTACTCCTTGTGCTTTGGAAGACACTTCTCGCGTGTTGTGGAGGCATTAGAGAGCTTGCACGTGTCAAGAAATTAGCCCGGGAACTTGCCAACCTTCCGTCTGTGCCCGACGAAGGTTGGTCACCTCTCAATCCATTAAACGCGTTTTACAAAAAATATTACAGCTGTTGCCGTCAAATGCACCCCATTTGACATTGAAACGTTCCGACAGGAAACTTCGGTGAAATATCCGACATTCACACCTCCAATTCCACCTGCGCAACTAGATATACCTCCGATCAAACCCGCGCCCCCCGTTTCCACTGCCAAATTGGCACAGGCATATTCTCCTATTCCTGTCCGCCATCACTATCACCACGATGACACAGACTCGCAGCACTCTGGTCTCCCAAGTTCGCTGAATCATCAGCCTTTCCAATCACATGTTCCGAATCCAGGATATCGCCCGGGTCCTCAGCCTGCAACACCTGCATCATCCCCGCCTCCTTCTCCCAAGCTCAAGAAACAACAATATCAGACGGATCAAAATCGACCGTTCCTATTTCCCTTCTCGCGGAAGAGTAGATTTGGCGCTAACAATGATCGCCTCGTACCGTTTGCAATCGATGAGGCAGACAAGCTATATAATCGGCATATGTACGTAAGTCTCTCGCTCTGGCAAATGTGGAGAACGAGAGAAGAGTGCATGACTGCCGAGAGTGGGCTTGACTGTATGCCTGGGTCTGAGGGGGATGCCGAACCACTCCAGGTCACCAACGAGGTGTGCCGTCCCATTACTAATTTGGATGGCCGTTGCTGAGAACGTTTATTTCAGGATCTTGAGATTGCAGAGCCATTACTAGATGTTGCAATGCTGGATGCGAAAATTTCTGAGGCCGTTGCGGCCATAGGTGATTCCACTTCTCCCGCCCAAGAGCGCAAGGCGAAAGAAAGGAAGGAAGACTTCATGCGCCTAAAGAGGGTTGAAACAATATATGTGAGTTCGCTCGGTGTCATATCGCCATTGCCTCACCTGCGTTTAGAGTGCTGTACTACCTGTCCTGTCAGGATGGGTACTGGTTTTGCTGAAGCTCCTTTTGGCGACTGTATCCGCTGGGACTGGGCAGCAGCAGGCTCCTCAGTCATCAACATCTTCGGTATTCCCTCCCGGTGTTCCCTCCCGTGTGTACCTCCATAGTCCGTTCTCACACGTTGATCATAATTTTATTTAGCCCCTGAGCAACCTCCTGCCCCACCGCCGACACTCGACGACCTTGACGTAACCCGGCATCGCGAGATTACGTCTAAAGCTGTCTCAGCTATTTTGTTACTAACGCTGAAATGGTTCAAAGCTTCCCGTCAGTACTCCCTTGACGTGTGTTAACGCATCTCTAATGTACACCATAGATGTAATGAAATTCCATCATCTTGGCCAGCTTCTATTGGACACCAATTGCTTGCTGCTGATTCTGAAGATGTTTGGACTGCAAGAAGTTTCGTCATCCGTCGTATCGAAAGCCGATTCTCCTGACCACAAGTGAGTGAGACGGAATCCACGAGTATCGACACTAATCTTGGACATCATCTAGCTTCTTCCGATATTGCCAGATACATCACGCGAAAATTGCTCCACGCCCGCAGGATGAGAAACCTCGTGCAGGTGCTCACATTGTGTTACAGACAAAATTTCTTCCGAACGGCCAAAAACACGAGGAAGAAGTCGAAATGCTTACTGAGTTCTCATGGCGCAACTTCTTTTCCACAATTAATTTTGCCAAAATTATGCAGAAGTTATCCAAGAGTCGGTCACATCGTATATGGATGCTTGTACAATACAAGAGCTCTGTGAGTGCACCTGTTTTGAGCCGTCATTAACTATTTACAAACTTGTCCAGGCGGTGCTGAAACGCGTGTTACGAGTGTCGCATCCTTTGCTTCAACTTCATGTCCTAAAACTCATCAAGAGTCAAGTTCCCTTCTGTGGGAGAAAGTGGCGGCAATGTATGTGCGATGATACAGGAGTAAGCGTTTACACTTACCCCCTATTAGCAAATATGAAGGTGATCACGTCGATCTACCTGAACTGTCGACCGGATCTGCGCGATGAATGGCTTACTGGCACGGAGGTTGATGATATCTCCGACGCTCAGGTGTGTGACGAGTGTCTCGTCGTTCGCATCATATGCCGATGTTCTTTCAGGCACAAGAACAAGCTCTGCGTCACCTCGTCAAGTATTGTATGCATCTTTCCCGCGTTTGTATGCGCCATACTCATTGTGAACCATTTCCTAGACAACAACAAACGATACGGACCTCAGGCACCGAGCCAACAATCCCAGGCTCATCGGCGTTCCGTCAGTATTTCTCACAACATGGAAGGCCTGCCTCCAGGGCTAGACCTCGGAAACATCATCCGACCAATCGGTACTCCGAATGTCGTCGAAGCTGATGTCTTCCCACCTCCACGTTCTCAAGCACCGGATCCATCCATATTCCTCCCGTATACTACTGAAGATCTTGCGTTTGAGGATGAATATGAGGAATACTTGTCTGACCTCGGTTGGTCCGACGATCAATCTGGCCTCCCGCCGTTCGGAACGATCTCAATGGGCGGGAACGCATGGCAGCGACTCCCAGAGCTTGTCTCAAGTATCGCTGATAACATCAGCGACAGCGAAAGCGTAGTATCAATCGGTGATTTGGGCGATGACTCTAGATTTGACGTCGGTCGTGACGATCGTGACATTCCAGATGAGAACGTGAATGATTGGCAGGTAAGCCAATGTCTGAATGTTTGGAAACTAGTTGCACCTCATTGACATTGATGATTTATTTCAGCATATGAGCCCGAAGACTATGGCTGCGCTGCCGAAATCTCCGGCAGGTAACAGGCGATCTAGTTCGGGAGCGGGACTTCGCCCTGTTGTAACGTTTGGTCTTGACGATGAGAATCCTGTTGACTTGGAGGATGAGCCTGAGCTTGGTCCTATCCCTCGCGAGAACAATGGTCCTTTCCCTTCTGGCGGTGGAGTTGATGAAGTCGAAGCTGTTTATGGGTAAGTCACACCACTGCTGCTGCGAGTATGTCAAGCTCACGCAAGGGACAGTGTGTAACGTGTGTGTAGACTGTTCGAGTGTACATATCTGTCGTTTGATATTTGAAAAAGTAACACCTTTGTCATTTGACGAAGGGCAGCGTATGCCAAGTACATAGTCTCTTGGATGTCTTACTTCATGACCATTTACAGAGGTACTGTTATAGACCAAAATATAGGCATCGCATCAGCGTGTGCGTGCAGTGGGGTGTTGAAATGAAACGTTGAAGTTGGTACGCAACAATCACCGATATGATAGACCAGTGTAAGGAAAAAGCGCTCCCTTTACGAGTAGCACCACCCCAAACTTCCAAGTACCTGCCCGGGTATTGCGTTCTTCGACCGAGGATGCCGTTGTCTCCAGGCCATCGTAAGACGTCAGCCCCCCTGATCCAAACTATTTGAGGGTAGTTTTATATCTAATGAAGGGAAAATGGGCGTCTTACGCAACAGATAGGTATAGAGTATGGTATAGAATATGGGTGACTCAGAAACGGGCTCTTTCAAGGAGTAGTTGATTTGGAGAGGTAATATTAGACATTGTTGGTCGCAGTTAATTTGAGATAAGTGAGGCGTGATCTTTTACAGTATGTCATATGATTGTGGTGAAGCAGACTGAAAAGTGAAGTGCGGACGATAGCGCTGATGGGAAGAAAGTGGTTAGCGGGAGTTAGGATGGCGGAATAGATGTGACATACAAAAGACGTGATTTCTGGCTAGTGAGCCGAGATTATCAACGAGTCTTGAGCGAGTCATTCAATGGGACTGTAAGAGAGTGAGATGTAGAAGACGGAGAAACGATTCTCTGTCCAATCGAGACTGGGCGCAAAGAAGTGTAGCCAGTCGTCTACATGACCATTTTTGAGACTGCTGGTCTTGCCTCTCCCCGTATCACCAATCCGAGTGTGGGATACGAAGACAGGCGAGCTCATCGTCATTCTCAAAGGACACGCAGATTCAGTGAATCAACATCTGGCTTGGACCACGGGTAGAAAAACGCCCATCTCCTTAGATGATTATTCGATTAGGACATGGAGTACTATCATCTGGAAGGACATACCAACATTATCTAAGCCATTGCGATATCTTCGAATGCCCGCGTCCTCGCAAGCGCGTCAGCAGACGATTAGGGAACTGGCAGGCTTGACAACAACAGCCAGCACATCAGTTCGCCTCTTCAGCGTCACAGTACAGGTACAGTGACCTGTGTGTCGTTTTCGGCCAGTGGAGAGCTACTGGCAGCTGGCTGCGATAAGCAAAACACATAGATGACAAGAAAGCTTTTTGTTGGACCAACGTGGGAATTGAAGTCGGACTCAATCGGTTTAGACTCCCGATGATCTAAATATAGGCTAACTGTCGTCCGCTCCAAAAGGCAGTGAAAGCTAGTGCTTCAGTATATCGTATAGTAAGCACCATGGCCAGCGGGCTTACACCAATGCGACCTACTACTAAGAGTATACAGCCATTATCCACTCAGACTCGCGCTTGAATTAAAGATATGAAGACTTCGTCCTAGCAACAGCCCATGGACTGCCCGCTTCGTAGAAATCCATAGGATATCTTCCACCTCTAACCCTTTCATACCCCTCTTTCTCCTCATTCATCCACCCTTTTGCTTGCCCTACCGCAACAGCTGTTTCATATGGGCTGAGGAGCGGTTTGTCAAAAGCGTACCCCCAGTCTATCGACAACCGTGGACACGCCGTTTGAATGAACGTCGATACATATGGGTTAAACAGTGCAAGCTTTGCGGGCGAGAGTTCAGAAAGCAGGATAGGGACATAAGGAATGACTGTCTTCGAGGTAGATAGTTGGTGGGTGATCGCCTGCATCTGCTTGAAACTGCCCTGCCGCCCCAAAGTGCCGAGGATGATGCCCCATATCGGATTTTCATCAGCTGGGGCAACGATCCTCTGGGAAGAGGATGTCTGGGAGAAAGCTGTAATGCTCTGACGGGCCTTTTGAATCGCATCATCTCGGACCGTCTGCATTTCTTCGTGATTGTAAAGCTCTCTCGTGATTTTCTTGGAGTATGGATCGTATCGAAAAGCAGGTACTGAGGGATTTGCAATCATAATGGATTCTAGGTGAAATCGACCGTCTCCAAGATATCTGAAATACTATGAGACACTTGGTGAACACACAAATGTGATCCCTTACATCAAGGCGTCTATGTCACCAAGTAGGGGAGCAGTACATCCTAGTATTTCACCGGGAGACAAAGGTTTAGATCTTGGTATCGTGACATCATAAACGCCAGTCCAGAAGTGATAACGAGACGACGACTTCGAGACATCACCCGCTGATGACTCTGATTCTGCACCGTGCAGCAGTCCATTAGGTGACGTTCCGGAGTCATCATACGGAGACGTCAGATCTTCCTTTAACCTCTGTAGAGCTGCTACAAATTGGATTGTTGAGACCAACGCGAACCTTGTTGGCTCGTCGGGAGCTGCAAATTCCTCTTCTCCTTGACTCGAAGGACCTTCAATTTGGAGATGGCGAGCCTTGCCGACTTTCTGGCCAGTAGCTATCCGTGCGCTATCTTCTTCATATTCGAGTAAATGGTTGTGAAATGTCTGTCTGTCGTTTGGGAAATTTAATCGTATCGTCTCTGCTAAGTGAGATGAATCGATTCCAATTTCGACAAAGATATACAAGGTCTTGATTGTAGTTTGGTCGATGGGCACTATGGCCAAATGAGAAATAAGGCTTACAAACTCCAGCGCATGGAACTCACCAAGACAGCTGTGACCATAATGGACCAACATGTCGCATCCCAATGCGACTGCAGTATAATCATCCACGCAGCATGCACCATAAGTGACATCGCCCATGATTACAGTCAACGCGTGGGTGAAACTACGACATCAAGAATCAGTTTAGCATGCAACTCTGCAAAGCAACTTCCATCACCTGCGCACCGCTCGATTATATCCGCTATGGTGCATGCAAACATCTGCAGGCCCTCGGGCATCTGCAGGGCGACCATCTTTGCTTTGTTCTTGCAGACATGGTGCACCGTTTTGTGGATTTCGAAGGAGTAATTTGCAGGAAGCTGCTTGATCGCCTGGTTCAGTAGAACATCTGACAATATCTCATCAGGTATTTGATTGGCGATTGCTGCTGGCGAGCCAGATTTGGATGGTGCTGCAGATTTCGAGCCGACAAAACGCTTTCGCGGTTTTGCAGCGGTGTTGAGCTTCTTCGATTGTGTTTGTTCTGCCATGATTGAGCGGATGGTGCGATGGACCCAAGATTGTTAGTAATGTTGTAGTAATGTGTGATCAATACTTTTAACTTTTTATGTAAGTAGTTCCTCATTTCCCAAAACTTGCACGTGGTTCACAGGTTGCTACTTTCAGACTCCAGAGAGTGACTTGCGTGGACCGCGTGTCATAAGTCCTTTGGCTCAGCTGCGACTGCTGCCGCTACTTTCCACGTTTCATTTGATCATCATCAGTCGCGTTACTGAACAACTCAACTCTGCATTATTTTGGCCGTCCGTTCTTCGATTCAGAACTTCTACCATGTTGGAATGGGAAGGGGACAGCGGAGCTGGACAATGTGCTATGAGGGGTTCTTGTGGAAAGAAAGGTTGGTTTGGGCAGGAACTTCCGTGTCCGTATGATGGTCCTCCGGTCGACGTACGTTCTATAGTGTAATATAATCGTGTCTCTGCTCACCATTACGCCAGCCCGAGGACAGCAAAGCCAGAGATTTGCTTGTGTCAGTTTGTGGTGCCCAATTTGTAGAAGGGCCTACCTGCTGCACTTCTGGTCAGGTCGAGACCCTGCGTGATAGTCTAGCGCAAGCCGAGCTCATCATTTCGTCTTGCCCTGCATGCCGAAACAACTTCCGTTCATTTTTCTGCTTATTCACTTGTTCACCACACCAGGGATCATTCCTGAACATTACGGATACCCAGAAGGCCAGTTCGGGAGAGACAGCTGTAAAGACGGTCGATTTTTTCGTAGGCGACCAATTTGCTTCGGGTTTCTTTGACAGCTGCAAGTCCGTCCAAGTTAGTGCCACCAACGGATACGCTATGGACCTCATTGGGGGAGGTGCTAAGACGTATTCTGAATTCCTCAAGTTCCTAGGAGATGAGAAGGACCTTGGAAGTCCATTCCAGATAAATTACCCCTCCTCCACACCCCTTGATTTCACTGCACTAGATCCCACACCGCGGAATTGCGCTGACAATGATCTGGAAAGCCGCTGCACTTGCATTGACTGCCCCACAGTCTGTCCTGCACTTCCTTACAAGCCCCCACAGATCAATGGCCCAACATGCCAAGTCGGCACGCTTTCATGCCTCTCATTCCTACTCATCCTCGCATACTCCCTGTGCGCATTTGCCTTTGTATTGGTATATGTTCTTCAGACCACTATAAGGAAGCGAAGAGAGAAAAGATACGAGAGAATGGCATTGTCAGTGGACACTGCATCCATCCGCTCCCCTACGTTACACACACGCGGTCTTGTGGGCGCGGTCTCAATTCCGCAAGGTGACGCCAACGACTCCCTCGGAGCTCAATCAACAGAATCTAGACGGCTCGGTCGTGGTGCTTCCCTCCTTGACCCCATTGAAGCGTCTCAGCCACGCCAATATCGCCTCAACACAATCCTTCGTCGCGTTTTCTATCGTTTAGGCCTTGCTGCAGCATCCTCGCCATTCTTGACATTTTCAATCATGTTTACCGTGATTGGTCTGCTCAACTTAGGCTGGCAAAGGTTTGACATTGAGACTGACCCAGTTCGGTTGTGGGTTGCTCCCGACTCAGAAAGCAGACTACAGAAAGAATACTTCGATGAACACTTTGGTCCATTCTATCGTCCACAACAAATATTTATCACTGCGCTCTCAGGCCTCCCTATCACCATCGACCCGCCTCCGACCACAGATACTGGTGTATCTTCGCAAGATCATGTGCTCAGTTACGACCATCTACGATATTGGATGGACGTAGAGAGTGATATACGTGCTCTCCGTTCTTCCCCTAATGGCTACGGTCTCACAGATGTATGTTTCAAGCCTGCCGGGCCACAAGGAGCATGTGTCGTACAGTCTGTTGGTGCATGGTTCGGTAATGATCTCAGTGATTACGACGAAGAGTCTTGGAAAGACCGATTGGTTCAATGTGCAAACTCCCCTGTGGATTGCCTTCCAGATTTTCAGCAGCCTCTTGCCCCACAGTATGTCCTAGGTGGGGTGCCTGAGGGTATGCCTGAGCGAAACTCATACCTCGATGCGAAGGCTCTCGTCGTCACTTATGTGGTGGCGAATTCACTCGACGAGACAGAAATTGCGAAAGCCGTCGAATGGGAACAAGCTCTGAGGGCATATCTCGTCGATCTTAGCGAACGCATTCCCTCTGAGGCGGGCATGAATATTGCATTCTCTACCGGCGTCTCTTTAGAGGAAGAAATCAGCAGGAGTACCAACACTGACAGTCAGGATTGTTGTCCTGTCGTATCTTGCAATGTTTCTCTATATATCATTGACACTGGGCAATGGGTCAGCAGCAAGGGAGGAAGAGGGTGTATTGGCGTCTCTCTCTTTGTGGGCTCGCAACTTCCCTAAGCTATTCAAACGGTCAAGCATTACTTCCTCTTCGGTCTCTGTCGATTCCCGTAACACACCGCACATTTTGCCGAGACTGCCTCGCCATCTCTTCGTCGGTTCGAAATTCACGTTAGGTTTGTTCGGGATCGGACTTGTCATTTTGTCCGTCTCATCTTCAGTCGGTTTCTTCTCCCTTGTCGGCGTGAAGACGACCCTCATCATTGCCGAAGTTATTCCTTTCCTTGTACTCGCTGTCGGTGTCGACAATGTCTTTATTCTCGTTCACGAGCTTGATAGGCAAAATCTCCTCCACGGGCCTAATGCTGCAGCAACTGTTCCCGGAGGATACCCAGCGCCTCGCTCCCCTAACACTCACCGCTCACCTTTTGAATCGACACATGATGAATCCGTCGATACTGCCTCGGTACCCTTATATCTATCTGCCGAGGAAAGGGTTGCGCGGACATTGGCAAAGATGGGCCCGTCAATTCTATTGAGCTCTGTGACAGAAACAGTTGCTTTTGGCCTCGGTGCATTGGTGCCCATGCCAGCTGTACGCAACTTTGCCTTGTATGCCGCTGGTAGCGTCTTCTTGAATGTGCTCCTCCAAGTTTCTGTCTTTGTCAGTGCGCTTGCTATCGATCTGAAGCGCGTAGAGGTGGGTAATCCTCTGTCGGTCCACAGAAAACTTTTTAGACTAATCACATCTGCAGGCAAGCCGAGTTGACTGTTTCCCCTGCATCAGATGGCCTTCCCGCATTGCCCTACGTGATGCTCCCATGAACACAAGTGGACTAGGGAGGATTGCTCACTTTATCCGACGCCACTATGCTCCTTTCCTCCTTCGACCAGTTGTCAAGGGTGCTGTACTCCTTACTTTTGCGGGATTCTTCGTGCTCTCTGCAATATCGATGCAGCACATTCAGCTGGGACTTGGTTTGTAATTTAATATAAAATAAACTTTAGTGTGCTTATTGTTTGATAGATCAAAGGTTGGCTCTCCCCTCGGATTCATACCTCAACGACTACTTTGATCATCTTGACGTGTACTTGGATGTCGGACCTCCAGTTTATTTCGTATCTCACGACCTTGACGTGACCCAGCGGTCTGGCCAACAGGAGCTCTGTGGTCGTTTCACGACTTGTGGTGAATTCTCTGTTGCTAACGTTCTCGAGGCAGAACGGAAGAGACCAGAGTCGTCGTTTATCTCGCAGCCGACTGCGTCATGGATAGACGACTTTCTCAAGTGGCTTGATCCTGCCATGGAGACGTGCTGTCGTGTACGCAAGAGAAATCCTTCCATTTTCTGTACACCGAGAGATTCAGAACGTTTATGCCAACCCTGTTTATACGGCAAGGAACCTGCCTGGAACATCACCATGGTCGGATTGCCTGAGGGAGAGGAATTCATGCGATATCTGAAGCAGTGGCTCGTCTCACCTACAGATGAGACGTGCCCCTTGGCAGGCAAAGCATCATTCGGCACTGCGCTCTCGCTTGACGACGAAACTGGTGTTGTCGCATCTCACTTCCGCACATCACACTTGCCTCTTCGATCACAAGATGATTTTATCAATTCCATGGCGGTCGCACGCCGTATAGCAGCCAAGATATCAGAGTTCACTGGATCACAGGTTTTCCCTTATTCCCTGCATTACGTTTTCTTCGACCAATACATACATATCATCGCCATCACGCAGGAGATACTCGGGCTGGGACTGGCTGCTGTGCTCGTAGTCACAGCGCTCCTGCTAGGCTCGTGGCGCACAGGGACAATTGTGACGGGTGTGGTCGCGCTGACAGTAATGTCCGTCATGGGGGTAATGTCTGTATGGGGCATCAGCCTGAATGCTATAAGTCTAGTGAACCTGGTTATTTCAATCGGCATTGCAGTGGAGTTTTGTGCCCACGTTGCAAGGGCCTTCATGAGTGTTGGTTCTGGTTTGCCAGCTGATCATCCTGCTGGACAGAAAGAGCGAGATGAGAGGATGTGGACCGCCCTTGTTGACGTCGGACCCTCAGTGAGCATTCCTCCTCATCGATGCTGCGTTATGACTAACATCTTTCAGGTTCTGTCCGGTATCACATTCACAAAGTTGATCGGCATGTCCGTCCTTGCGCTCACTCGATCCAAGCTGTTAGAAGTAAGACTTCAAATTACCGGTGGAATTATTGATAGATCTCATGTACCCCCACAGATATACTACTTCCGCATGTGGCTTACTCTCATCATCTCTGGGGCTTTGCATGGCTTGGTACTTCTACCCGTCATACTTAGTCTTGCTGGAGGACCAGGATTTGCTCAGCAAGAAGCCGATGAAGAGTGGATGTCAAATGCCATTAGGAACGATTATGAATATGCGTAAGTGGGACCCTTCACTGTTTCAACACTACTGTTAATATTATCTATGACAGACCCTTCCTTGCCGATGATGATTCCATGGGCAGTGATTAGAGTACGGATCAAGACTTCATTGTGATACTGTAAAACAGGAACAGTAGCTTTCATAATTACAACAGCAAGGATACCAGAGAATATATAATTGCTCTTTATACTGGAGATCTCGACCTGCTATCTCTGATGTCATCTCGACTGTAACTCCTCCTTCCGCGGCTGAGAGACTTTGAACGAGTTCTGCTACGGCTGTACCGCGAATAAGAAGAGTAGGATGCGGAACGAGAGCGAGACCTAGAAGGAGTGCGTGAACGAGAGCGACTAGAGCGCACCGAGTAGCTCCTGGAGCGAGTTCGACCCCTACGCCCATAACCAGTCCCAATCCCTCCACGCTCGTAACTTGGAGACCTCCTTCTGGGTGGCAGGCGATCCCCACGCCTGATAGGCGAGCGGGAACGTGATCGAGAAGGACGGTACGTGTCCCTGGCGGGGGGTCCACGACGCCCAAAACTTCTGCCTCCTCGGAAAGGTTCATTGAAACGGGAGGGTTCATAACCTCTTCTACGGAAGACCGGCGAACGGGAGCGGGAACGCGACCGGGACGGTGAGCGCCTTTCACGACCGTTGCGTGGAGGGCGAGGGCGAGAACGAGAACGAGTGCGGATCGGAAGATCAGATAACTCGACTTTCACGACCAAACCATCTAGTTGACCGCCATTCATGTGTGACACGGCTTTCTGGGCGGATACTGCATCTGTGAATTCAAGAGCAGCCTTTCCTCGATTCTGGCCGGCTAAATATGGAAACAAATCAGATGTGCGAGAGTGATAATTATCGGGAATCTTACATTTCAGGAAGAGTGGAAGGTCAATCTTCACGATTTCTCCATAGAACGCGAAAATGGTCTGTAGATGTGCTTGCACGACGTTGCGAGACAGACCGTTTATGACAACTACTTTGCACTTCTTGTCATCATTTCCCCCATTCTCCATATCTACATCGGCGTCCTGCAAGGGCTTTGGGGAGATGGACCGTCCTCTGGTCGACATGGTTGAGCTTGTTGGCCGATTTTTTGCCAAACTTGCAAGGGAATGCGACGTGATGCGTCACATGCGTCACATTCAGTTGTCACAATACTAACCTACGAGAGAAGACTAGATTCCTTCTATGCTACTGCGCGTTGAAAATTTGTCATGCGCATTGAGCTGCACCCTAAACATACATTTTTCTGACATTGTAAGCTGTAAAAACTTCGCTATCGCAATATCAATGTTTTTGATCATATCCTTCACAACTTCATCATGATCAGCCCAACAATATTGATTGATTTGACTGTCACCGATATTAGGAAGTGTCTCTATTATCGGCCAAGGAAAGTTCTGTTAACCATGAAATCACTCAATCCTCGCTTTCTTGCGGCGCAAGCCCTTCTCTAATCCATGGGTCCGTTTGTTATGTCTCTTCAGCAGATCTTGACGAACGAAAGTCTGCCCACAAATTTCGCAATGATAGGGTCTCACACCAGTATGGCTCGCCTCATGACGTTTGCATTCATTCTTGCGCAGGAACCGCTGTGTGCTGGCGACAATCATCAATGAGTGTTAGCCAGTCATCGCCAGAGATATAGCAAGAATAATGCGAACCACATGGAACAGCTGAATGGCCGTTGATCAACGTGAGCCCCGACATGTACGATGATGTGATCTCGGCGCTTGTTCCTCTGGCCACAACCGACGACGTAGCATCGGAACTCTTCTATAAGCTCTCCCCGGTCGCTCAACTTGCCCGCGAAATGCATCAGCCATCCTCGGTCAATCTCTTGTACAGAATGGCGTGCCCTATAGCGCTCGGCTCTGAAGGCAAGCTCAGACAGCTCAATTCCCATGTGCGCGTTAAGAATCGGCGATGGATGTAGATCGTTGTAGATACCGCGATCTGGCTCGACCGCGGTCTGTGGAGGCGGAAACATATTGTTGTGGAAAGGGAGCAAAAAATTGTCGCAGCTAGAAAGAACATAACGTTCCTCCTGTTTTGGAGAAAACACACGCAATATGGATGCGTCTGGCAATGTCTCCAACTTTATAATCGGGGACGCCCTAGCCCTCTTCTGCGGGGCGCATTGCTCGAAGGACGGCTGTTCGGTATACATGACTGGCATGGGCTCCGGCTGCTCGATTTCCTGTGTTGCTGAAGTGGACAAGATGGTAACAATATCATGAATTAGACGTGGCGATGGGCAATCCTGAGGTGGTGGGCCTGGAGTCAATTCCTGCATCGCGCCAGGAGTGGAGGGAACTGAATCGTAAATATATAGCGGAGAGCGGAAGGTGACATTGGGAGGGGTGATGTGAGGCGACGTGAATGCTCGAGGGGACGCAGGTGACTGTCCCATGATGGCTGAAGGATTGACACCTACACTGGGTGACTTTGTAAACAGTGCAAGGTTGTACATGTTAACGTCAGGAATGAGACCAATGTTAGAAGGTGAACCAGGGAGAACATCATCCGCGAGGAAACAAGCCAGGGCGAACTCTCTCGAAGCCTGACCTTCCTCGTTTTCAGAGACAGACGGAGCGGAAGATAAAGAAGCCAGTGATGATGATGAGTGCCCAAGGTTAGGCAACGAGGTGTCGCTTGAAAACGTTAGGGAGCTTTGAGACTTATTTAAGTGACAGAAGATTTCAGCGGTATCCTCTGTTAGTTGGAATGCCGCGCACGAGGGGTTTGAATGACTCGGGGCGCCACTGATATCGTCCGCCCGCATATGCGAAGCACTCTGTCCTTCGTCGTACGAATAGTGTCCCTCGTCGATTTGCATCAAATTACTGGAATCAAATTGGTAGTGAATACCGAGCCCAGCGAGAAGGCAACGAGAAGGTGACTTTGAGAACCCATTCGTCTGAGAATCTGGAGACAACCTTGAGAGCTCGTTAGGGTCCTCGTGATCTACCATGTATCGCGTGTCTGAGGCAGAAAAGAGTGTGGGAGTAGTCATTTGATTTAATCGCAACGCCAGCGTCGTGGTATTATGAGAGGTCATATGAATAGTTGTTCCTGGGGCGTAGCTGCATGTCGGGTCGCGCAGGTGTCTCATTAAATGTGAATAAAATAGAATAGACTGTGAAAGAGAGAAGGTCGTGATTTTCTTGAACTGACGGGAGATTCAACTAAAGGAGAAAGTTGCAAATGGAAATAGGTCGATCCATGTTTACACCTGTTTGGCAAGAACATTTACTTGTAAAGTTACTGGGAACTCAACACCAAATGCTGAAGCTAGGTTTTCAAGTATTCCAGTCAACGAGACATGCTGGTTTTCGTGCTAGAGATCTTACAACCCTCAGTACATCGAGATCATTACAGAGAGCAACAACAATACTGCTCCTAGGAGGCACATCTGCTGCTGTCGCCGCTTATCTTCTTTTACCTGACATCTCCCGAGGCGCACCAACTCGTGACAACATACCACTCAGTCCGTCTCACTTCACACCAGCGAAACTCATTTCGTCCACTGTTGCATCAAGCGGAACAAAATTTTGACTATCGCAATACCCTCCGAACTTGTACCCAAGGGAAGCGATCTCTTCGCACCAATCTGGTCTGTCTTCATCAAAGACGATGACATACAAGTGGAGCGACCTTACACTCCACTCGATGGGGTAGACGAAAACGGAAATATGAGATTTTGGATCAAAAGATATCAACATGGCGAAGTCAGCCGGTGGTTGTACTCGAAACAAGTCGGGGATACCATCGAAATTCGAGGCCCTCTCAAAACATGGTCTTGGAAGGATGATGCTTGGGATGAGATCATTTTGGTGAGTAAATAGTCAAGTTTATAAATTACTCATATCTAATGCGTACAAGATATCTGGAGGTACTGGGATTACTCCGTTCTACCAGCTACTGCGTACCGTATTCTCTGGCAATTCATCCTTTCAAGGCCGAATCACACTGTTGCATTCATCAAGAACACCTTCTGAGCTGCCTCCGCGCGATATCCTTGATCCTCTGTTAGAATTCGCGCAGCGTAATCCCGAGAAGTTCAAGCTGAAGTTATTTGTTGACTCGTTTGGCGAAACCAAAGGTCAAAGTTTTACAGACCTAGAGGTACACAAGGGTCGCATCGATAAAAATTCAATACATGGCGCTCTCCGTTCTGCCTCTCGTGTTCCTTGGTGGCGCGGTTTATTTCCGCAAGATAGTGATGTCAGTGACCGAAAGATACTGTTTTTGGTTTGCGGTCCTGAACAGTTAGTCCCCACTTATGCTCTTAGTTCTGATCTTACTCATTGATATGTCGCAGAATGGTCGAGTCTATCGCAGGTCCTTATGGCCGGAACTACTCACAAGGGCCGGTAGGCGGAGTGTTGCAATCATTGGGATACGAATCGCGCCAGGTGTGGAAATTATAGATATCCGACACTTGCACAGCCGTGTGCTTCTCAGTTTCAAACCCTTTACAATGGTGTCTCGTCCCCCACGGGATCCTGATCTAAATCTGATATACCACGTGCTGCTATTATAACTTGCTAATAGTATCTGTTTGAGAAGACTCATCATAGCCAGTCGCTGTATTTCAGGTAACTTCCATCTACTTCGAGTTGTTGATTACTGACATGGATACATTGTTGTGTCTCCATAGCGATAACACATCTCGGGCATTTGACGAGTATTTGCATGCGCCAAGCATCACTTTGGGCTGCGGGCAGCGCTACCTATTACCTATCCGAACCTTCATGTACCATTTCAACTCACTCGTGCATTCAAACACTGCGCCTCAGAGATCACGTAGAACATAGGTCTAATTCGACAGTGGGAACTTGCCCACTCGATATAGGCATCGAGCTGGTCCTCGTCAGTATTGGGTAAAAGTGGAGCTATCAACTGTGCGGCTTTCGCGCCTTGCCCGTGGAATCGCTGGGTGTGATGAAGGTCATGCCTTGTCCCTCTTGGTATATAGACCTAGATCAACTTGGAATAGAAGATCACTGAAAAACAATGTTTACGAGGTGAGCCCGTGCCGCAAAAAAAAACAAGAAATATGGCTTCCTGGATGCATACAGCTGTGTTCCGAATCGTCTTTCCTGTGACCTCTTGTCTCTATTTTAAGCCACTAACCTTATATGCGCGCCAGAGCAACACAGATGATCAATCAGGCTGTGAGAATTGATGCAACGCCGGTGCCATCAACTGCTATTTTTTGCATCAGAGTCCCATCTTTTTTTTCCATACTGATAATATCATAACCGGAGCTTGGAGGTGCACACGAGGCAACAGATGCTGAAGAATTAAGAAGACCCGGGGCATTGGATTGCACTGTCGAGGGTGTTTCAGCCTGGTAAGTATCTGTTAGCCACGTGTTCACCTGTTCTATCTTTCATTCCTGACTTTTCTTGTGCCTCGCCCACAGGTTGTGACATGTGACAACAGACTTCGAATGCACTGCTACCCTGCCCTGCAGCGAGATGGATACCGATCCTCGTCAAGGATTATCGAGATCGCAGGCATTTTCGATAATTGCCATGTGGGAGATCAATGAAATGCATGGTCTCACGGATGTGATCGCCGAAAGTACTGATGCAAGGGCCAAGAACATCTCAAAAATAATATCGGGAGTGAAGCACTAGCACCCCAAACTGCTTTTCGATCTTTTCCGGTGTTCAACGTCTTGTGCATGTGTCACTGCTTTGCAGATTCACAGCCAAACTCCGATTTCGATTCAATCGAGGGTTTCCGCATTCACCGTAATTTGTATAACAACAGTTACTTTGCTCAACCAAGGCAAGAACGAGGGACCCTCACGATACTTATTTCGGCGATATGGGCGCTGGGTGGTGGTATATCTAGTACGAATACTATCGGTTTACGTTCACCCAGTTTGCCACTCCCTCAATCACACCCCTCGAATATGAATCTAGTCTTGAACGATCACGGTTGGTTGGTCATCACTTCGGATCGATTTCACAGCTATGTTGCAGGTTTGTGGAGAGCCAGTCAGATCAGCGTGTCTCGATCTAACTTTGAATATGGTTTCGCAGTTGCATCATTTACTGCAGTGGTATATGATTGGGGTGAGTGAACATTATCGAAGAACCAATGATATCCTAATGGTGTTTCCAGCTTTAACCTTCGGGCGAGAGGTAGGCCAAGACCATATGCATTAGAGTAGATATCTCACTTAGAATGGTGTTATAGGTTGAACTCGTTTGGGTGAGCAGAGTCCCATATCGGAAGGATAACAAGTTAACGTAATTCATTCGACCCAGAGGCAACGTTGGACCCTTATAACCATTTTGTACCTCGCCGTACGTAGCTCATGTATACACGCAGTTGGCAATTTGTGCTGACAATATCTGAATTTCTAGGTACGCTATGCTGGGATGCCATATGTCGTGTATGTTTTCAAGACTAAAGAGCTCAAGTTGACATTGCTAATAGGACACCTCTCACAATCAGCATGTTCATGCTAGGTATGTCTCTTCACACACTGCAATTGTTTGTTCTCATTAGTGGCATGCAGGAAGTCTTCCGTCAGTCCCGCTGACAGATCTAGTGCGTACTCTGCATCCATTGCTGACATTCCCATCCAAACAATTGCGCTCCCACCTAGGGGTGAGTTCTCCATCGGCTTGTTCGTTCAATGTAATGACTGCAACAGCTGTGAGTGCTTGGGTGCTCGTGATCCTCCGATACTCACCTCATACTGTGTTTTTGCCAGGCAATATTATGTTTGTTGTACTAAATTGTATGAATGTGGTAGTTTATGGCATGCTGGGCGGTGAGTCACCCAGTTGCAATAACTCCGTGATATCTTGACTGAAATATCATACAAGTCATCATGATCACTCGGTTACATGCCATGTATCAGGGGTCAAGAAGGATGCTTATATTTCTCATTGTAATCTTGTTTGTTCTTACAATGGCCGGCGGAGCGATTACTACAATAGGAATCAACCGTACTAATTCAAAGGGTAAGCTTGAATTATTGACAAATGACTCAAGTGCATCGGGCTCATCGGAAGAATGTTGGAAGCCGTTTCTGGCATTCATCAGTGCACTTATAAACACGCTGGAGACGTCCGCCTTCTGATGTCCATCACTTGGATACTCCGCATTATATGGGAGGTTCTCGTGATGTGCCTGGTAGTCTGGATTGTTGTAAAACATTTCCGGCAATTGCGACTATCATCGCAAGCCGCAATCATCGGAGACTGTTTCATGATTTTGATGAAGACTCACGTGGTGTACTTTGCAAGGTTAGTTACTAATTTGACTGTGGTTATTTTCCTCTGCTGAAGTCCCGCACGTTTCAGCTTTGTTGCTGGTTCTTGGATCGCCCTTGGTTATTATTTCTCGACTGTCTCGGTATGCCGATATCTTGCTAACATTTACGTGTCACTGTTCATCATATATATAGGACTCCAAAACCATGGGTTACAATGGTGCTCTGAACATCTTCTCGGTCGTGCAGATGTTCGTGCTGGGACCACGCCTCATCCTTAATGTCCGAGGATATCATGCTAAGCTCATAGCTGAGTCCGATACAAGAACCAGGATCCCTCCTCCAAACACCTCCCAGGAGCTGTCAACTAGCGGTCATGTGTAGCACAGCCAGTGAAAACGCTCCAAGTGACAAACAGGAAGTACAAAGAACTTCTGTTGTCATGCGGCAGTGACTAGGATTCATTGACCGGCTTCCTGAGCTATTAGCTGCGTCATCACCCGTACTCATAATCGACTTAGCACCTATGTACTATTTAATGTCTGATCAGTACTTTTTGTTGCGACATGGAGTCATGGACATTGAACAGCACTATACGGAGATGGACGATATAAAGTTTTACTATCCTAGATCACGTTATCTCGCACATCCTGACAAAGTCTTGACTTCCAATGTCTATGTTCGCAAACACACAGACGCATGCGCATGCCTACGAAGTCGCTCTTTTCGGTGAATTTTTCGCTCGGGATCTCAAGGCGATTCTCAATCGCCTGACACTGCACACGGAGTCCGCAGCGCCCATGCACACCCGTGAAATTTTATTCGAACAGTTCGGAGTTCAGTCGCAAGTACAAGGAGATGAGCCAGCGTTGCTAAGAGCAAAAAAAGAACTAGGAGATGGGACAGAAAGTGGATGGTTGGTTGGACAACCCACTTGAACGAAGGCGTTGGATCAACCATAACATAGGACACTTTTTTCATACCTCAAGCCGGAATCTGTACGCGTTCATCCCGAGGCTACTGTCAGACCGTGGGCTACTTGCGAAGTGATTGGAGATGCCCTTAGTTTCGCTTCGGCACTGGGATATGTGTCCGTATACTCTCCAGAATTCATTGTCTGTGCTTACGCTTATAGTGTTGTTAGACAACGATCACAAATCTACAAACGTGGATATGCATTCCGAAGAGGAGCTCTGATAATACAGATGTTCCAGCAAGAGCAGGTATGTATCCGTGTTCATATTGTCGTTCCCTTACCGCCAGTTGACATTACTGTTGACTAGGTCGACCCAAAGACTTCCCTCCCTATACCAGCACATACTGACACGCTTTGGGAAGTCGAGGTCAAAACTGCTACTCAAGTTAATACATCCGCACAAGCATCTAGCGGGCATGTGCAAGTGAGCACAGTCCGTGCAGCTATTGATGCTGTTCTCGAAGTTCAGCTGATCATGAAAGGACTGCTGGACCTCCGGCGACAGGATTTGTAAATTATTACTCAAGCGCACGGTTGGTCATGCTTTGTTGTCTGCTTACACTGAATCAGATATGGTTGCCTGCTGAGGGCCGCCCTACTCTGTGCCACGTTCTTGTTCTCAAACCATATCACTACACTCGACTTCTTATTGAGTACGATGTAAAACCATGATGTGAACTGGACCTTGTAATCCAGGGTGATTTATTGGCTGGCTTGAATCAAACCATTTGAGCCAACACGATACTGCACAAAGTCAAAGCGAATTGTAGGAGTAAATCAATCTCGATTCTTAATGTAGTAAAACCATGTATAAGCAGGATATTCTAAAAAACCATATTGGCAACATATTGGGCTACGACCATGCTACAGGCTCATTTGACTTCTACACCTCTAGCGCAGACTATCACGCCTGGTCTGGAATCAGTCGCCAGCGGGTCATCAACTCGTCTTTGTGCATTATGCTCGACCCCTGCACGTTATACTTGCCCGAGGTGCTCTACTCCAACATGTTCTCTACCCTGCTCTCGTACCCACAAATCCAACACTGGATGTAGCGGCGAACGCAATAAGGCGGCCTATGTGCAGATGAACGCTTATGGGTGGGGTACGATGATGCGCGACTATTGTTTTCTTGAAGAAGTGGGCAGAAAAGTGAGTGAATGGGGCGGAGAAATTGGTCGCGAAGGCTACGCAACAAATGCGAAAATAAAATATACGAATGGAAGAGGGGGAGCACGTGGAGCCAGCGGAAGAGGTAGAGGCGGGAGGGGGACTTCAAGGGGTGGTGGATCATCCAAAAGGGATATGTTAAAAGCTCATCTAGACAGCTTGGACATCGAGATGGATGTCCTTCCCGTCGGAATGCAGCGCAGAAAGGTGAACCAGTCAACTATTGATGCAAAGTGCGCTCTTGTCTTCCGCCCTTACGCGTGTGCTGACTCTTATCAGGACGCAGACTGCGCTATTGACTATAGAGTTCAGGTTTCATCCCGGAGCGCCGGCGCAATCTTCTTCATCCACGACATCAGTTCCATATACCGCACTTGTGCATCGCAATGCCATTAATTCATCTCTAATCACCCTTCTTCAAAGACATGTTCCTCAGCATGCATATTTTGACAAGGACCATCCCAAACCGAAGAAAGACCATCCTTGTCCAGAATGGGTCGCTTCTCTGGTCCACCCTCATCCAGACGATCCTGAAGGCTTCAAACTTCCTCTATGTTACTTGCCTGCGCAACTAGACTTGGCCAGAATTCCGTGTTATCCAGGCGTCGGAGTGCAGACTGGCCCATCTTACTATAAAATTTGCCCCAGTCAGACTCTTCAGGATTTGCTCCAGGGCACGCAATTTGCCGAATTCCCCACCATCCATGTATATGATCCAGACTCGTCGACATTCATTGGAAATATTGTGGCCAAAAGGGGTCAGCCCCCGCTGATGTCCGAGCACGAGCACGACGTCAGAGCTATGAAAAGACGAAAGCTAAGTACGAAAGCGGGGAGAAAGACAATCTCAGGACTCGTCGGTGACTATGGAAGTGAATGTGAGTCTGCATCGGAAAAAGCGGCTGCAAGGCAAACAAGAGATGAGTTGGGGGCTTTGGGGAACTATGCGGAAAGCGAAAATAGCGACCAAGACTCTGCTGTAGAAGCGCGCACCACCGAAGACGACATATCTAGCACAGGCTCTTTGTCAGCGGATGAAGGAGAAGGTCCCGCGCTTGATTATGCTGCCGTTCTCGAGTTGATCAAGCAAGCACAAAGCGCAGCTGACTATGATCCGGAGGTGGTTGATTGGGGTGACGATTGGGACGAAGATGTAGTGGAGTAACCCTTTTTGTCGCCTACCCTGTCGTGTATGCAGACTTTCTCCCCCCTTTCCCTATTGCGTTGCATCGATTGCAGGCACTTGCACTTCAAATCATTGAATCCTCCGGGTGCCACATCTGTAAGCAGCTACAACCGAGCATTGAAGCCAAGATTCCGAGTTCATTCCCGGGACGCTTCGTTGGCGCAATGCCAGTGCGCCAGTTTCTTGACTTCCTGCCTGAGGCAGACGGTCGTCCAGTAATGCCAAACGTGGTATCGCCAATGGATCCTGTAGGAATTTCACACAAACACTTCTCCGACCCATCTGTTTTGGGTGTCTCTGACAGGCGACATTTCTGCGTAAATTCACCACCAATTTTGATCTTGTCGACACTTCTGGTTCTCCTGACCCCTCTGTCGTCGTAGGCGGATATAACTTCGAACCAACGATGGTGTTATATAAAAGTGTGAGCACTCAAAATGGAGTGACAGACATGTCCGCGATGGAGGTGTGGATCATCATCAAGCCTTCCGTGCGACAAGACCCCTTCATCGACCCGCCGCCAAATGAGGACTTCACCGCACCGATACCTTGTCCTGAGGAGGAACTGCTGCCATATTGGGACACTAAAAGAGATTACTATCCCACATTTGAGTCCTCCGACGAGCAGTGCATTTCAACCCGCGCACATATGGTGGCGTGCACCAATGCCTTCTTCGCAACTCAGTTCCGTCGCTTTGGATTTTCCATTCTCCTCTGCGGCTCCTGGGCACGTTTTGTGTACTGGGACAGCTCTGGTGCTGTCGTGTCTCGGCAGTTTGAATACACGAGCAATTTCACCCTATTGGGTGAGTTCCTGTGGAGGTTCAATCGTGCGTCGCCTGGGAACCGTGGCGTCGACGTATCTGTGGTTCCCGTTTCCCTTGTGGAGCCTCAAGACAGCGTTGTTCGTGAGCTGCTGGGCGTTGGGAGTTCCGACCCTCTGTGTGGATACATTGTTCCCGTCGATACCGCACTTCAAACATCCAAAGATGTGAAAGACCCCCCTCAAACTACCTACCACTTTTACGTCGGCCCACGCCCCGCCCCAAAGCAGTGCAACCTACTCGAGCAACAAACTCGTAGTTTCCATGTTTGCGACCTTGCACAAAAAAAAGTCGGTTTCTTCAAGGAAACTTGCAGACTTGATATCCAAGGTATCAGAACAGGATCAGAAGTATACCGGAAATTACATTCCCATCGCGTTCCCAATATCTCTACCTTCGAGCACGGCGGTGACATGTCTGCCCTCGGAACAAAAACAATCACCCATTTATTCAGCAAGGCCTGATGGTGCTGTACCCCCAAGACACACATTCCTCTCGTACGACATCGAATCATTCTTCGTGATGTCGAACGGAACCTTAGCACATTCAATACCCCCACGGAATTTCTGATCGTATCTAAGGATGCTCTCACGGGCAAGTTTGATCTCGAATTCTCAAGTAAATGTTTATTTCTAACGGGTCACTGTAGCTCACGAAAAAGCTTACGAACGTGGTTGAATTCTGCATCGGAACATCAGTATAGAGAACATTGGCATCAGCAGTGAGGGGCGCGGGCTTCTCATGGGCTGGGAGTGCTGTTCTTCCGAATCGAGTGATGAGCTATTGGAAATCCAGATGGTGCGTGCAAATAATATATACACACGTCAGGATACTGACATAACTTCAAGTGACAGGGAACTGTACCTGGTGCTCTCTTGGACCAAAGTACACAGGACAAGCGCCATGTACTAGCAGATGATTTGGAATCCTTCCTGCATGTCATGGTGTACACCATGGTCCGATACCTCCCCAGTCCAATGAACACTGAGGACAAGAATACCTTACTCCAAATATTTGACGAGGAGTATGTCATCGATAAGGGGAGACAGGCCACAGGCGGTTCCCGCAAGACGAGGTGGCTTGCTAACCCTGGATGTCACATTCTCAAAAAATTCACGGCACCCCCCGAGATCGCTACGCTGCTACGACAGCTATGTGAATTGTTCCCTATTCGATACAACGTCACTATCCAGCTGATAGAGCAACACACCCGTGACCCGCGACTTAAGACGCGAAGCGATCTTCTGGCCAGCACACCAAGAGATGATGAACTATGTATGCTTCTCAGCTCCCTCGGAGGACAGACTGGGGTTGTTGGAATTGGGTATTCGTGATTTCTACTACACCAACACGGTGAATAGATATGGCTTCTAATGTCTTGTAAGCAACATAGTACAGTATAAATATTATCATACAACGTTTACATACTTTGGCGAATGATCAAATTGTAATAATAGTGCTCAGATGTCATCCATCCCGATGTCAATCTCCACTTTCTCACCCGGGTTAAATGCAGGCAGACCTTTTCAACGGATTTTCTGAGTTTTGAACTGATACGAAGAGCATTGTTTTAAACGTACCAAGATACGGACAGCTGGCACATCGGAATGCATCACCTAAGAAGCAGCTCCCACAACTGCTAGTTGCCTTGGGTGCAGCTTTAGCGGCAGCGATCAAACTCTTCACCATGTCACCAGCCTCCACCTCTACAGCGTTGTCGCTGTCGAGCAGAACTACTTTGCCTGACTTTGCCTCCTCAGCTTCCAGCTCAGCAAGACCACATGAGCAATTCTTGCACGCCTTCTTCCGCCTCGGGGCACCTGCTATGACAGGATCGCACGTGGGGACTGGACGCTCACGATCTGCCACTGTTAGGAGGGCTTCAGCATCAATTGTGGGAGTTGATGGTGATGAAAGTTCCCAGAGAGCCTTTTTGGAGGACTGCTTGGCAGGGTCGGTCTTCCTCCGGAGAGGAAGTGCAAAAGGTTGAGGTATTGCGATTGGCAAAGGCTTCTGAGCAACTATTCTGGCTTCAGGACCTTCACTCACACTCTCTATGACCGTGAATCCAGCTAGAGTCAACTCATGAGGAAGATTTAGGAAGCCTGCGGTTAAGTTAAGAAGGTGGAGAGTTCCCAGGGGTGTCAGACCGGCAAGGGTCTGCTGAAGGAGAGATGGTAAACTGGGCGATAACGAGTTATACTCTGATGGGGAGAGCACGACATGGATGGAAGCATAGCTTGACGGAGCCAACGATATCGCTGTATCAATCATGATGATAATGAGCGATGCTTCAAATTGTAGAGACATACCTCCATCAATGAGTCGGTCAAGCATCTGCCTTTCGGCGGCCTGCCCTTCCTGTGCATTGAGGCGCAAAAGAAGTGATTGGTACTTTCCATCTTGAGCAGTGTCCAATGAACCTATCGCAAGGGCAGGCCCTTTGACGATTTCATGAGGCGATGATCCATTCATTAATGATTTCTTGACTTCAGATGTGATTTGGGAGGGAGAAGGAGCGTAGATAGCCGTAGGTGCCATCAGAAATGCGTAACGCTAAGACTTCAAGGGATGGAGGACAGGGTCAGCTGAAAAATGATGAAGCAGTGTATTAATCAGATAAATATTGTTTCGCTTAGATAAGCACCAGTCACAAGAACGAGTTCAATCGGCCGAAATCTTCACGTGCGGGGGGGCATTATCACAATGTATCGATAACAAAGAAGTCCATTAGGGATACAAAAATGACATTACAGACAACATGCTGTAATAAAATGAATTCAGAATGCTGTCCAATCAAGACAATTACTAATGACAGAAGTTTTCTGAAACATGGGAACCAGTTAATAATATTAAGAATGACAGTTGGGACAGGGCTAAAACATTCGCTTCAGGAATAGATTTACTGCTGCAACTCCGGGTTGGGCGGAGGTGGAGGCGGCATCCCAGGTGGAGGGTGCATACCATCATGATAAGCAGGTGGTGGGGCCATGACAGCCCCACGCATGCGCAAAAGCATTACGCGGTACCAATCTTCGCCCATGTCCTTCTCCGATGAGATTTGCTGCAAGTGCGCGAGCTCCTTCATCAAGGACAAACGCCACAAGATGTTCCCATTCTCGTCTACCTGCAGATCATCTATGGGCACAGGAGGGAAACGAAGGCCAGGAGGTGGAGGAGGCATCATCTGAAAGTTGGGATCAAATCTAATGAAAGCGTCAGTTCAGCATCGATGTTTGAGACCAAACGGCATACGTAGGAGGATATGGAGGATACGGCGCTTGTCGACTGGGTCCTGCTTCATCAGGATGCATAGGCGGTGGCTGCACAAATTGTGCATTAGGGTCATTGAACGCTTCAGGATGATAATCCACATCCTGATCTTCCTCCGACTGTCGACCCTTTGCGCCCTTCGGCTTCTTCTTCCTCACTCGATGGACACCCGTTCTCGGGTCAACGTTATCATTGACGGTCCAGTAGGAGCCTTTCCCTCGGTCGGTAAGGGGACGTGGTACTTTCTCAAAGCATGGGTTGAGTGAAAGATTGTGTCGCACTGAGTTCTAGATACGGGTGAAGCGAGGTTGGTCAGTTTGGTGCCTGGCCTGAAGAACTGATCAAAACAAATATGAACACAATCAAACATCAACATCGCGCTCGCGTGTTTCGCGTGCATGCAATCGACAATACAAATTATATAGAAGCCATTGGCCAACGGCATCGGAAGAACCTTACTCACCTTCCAACCAGAAGGGGCATTCCTAAAGTAAGGAAACTGTGACGTGGAGTTAAGGATTCGCAAAATGCGCAGATACGAATAAGTTACCACGTACGCGGGACTCGATGGCGTAGTAGATATCTTCGAGGAGTAGCTTTTGGTTTGGAGAACCCTTTATAGCATAGCTACCCACCCAGACAAAGCGAGACTGTTTACTATAGCATCTACAGTCAATTCGGAGGGGCTTACCGTATAAGCGTAGAATATGGATAAAATGGTTTGCTTCCTGGTGGACCATCACGCAGAGAATCCAGGTT
This sequence comes from Suillus bovinus, assembly GCF_016758785.1. NCBI lineage: Eukaryota > Fungi > Basidiomycota > Agaricomycetes > Boletales > Suillaceae > Suillus > Suillus bovinus. The sequence goes on along the minus strand of NW_024542059.1, from coordinate 225,626 downwards.
AATGGGAAGACCCCCCGTTAGGTCTGCAGGTTCCTGTGGGTAGTAGGAGTTGGCTTGAGCGAGTTCTGCTTCCCCAGGAGGGAGCATATTCTGTGGCATCACTGTCGGTGGCGGCTGCTGTGACATGCCTCTTGGCACAAAAAATCACAAGAGCGAAAGGCGCTGAACTTGCTGGCAACCTGTGGAGGTCCGTTGATGTTGAAAAGAGCTTTCATCAAGGCCCAAGGGGGAACATGTGCGGCTTATGTCAGGCGTGAGAAATGAGGCCGCGCACGGGCCAGTTTCCTCTCGCAGATACAGCCGTTTGTTGTCGAAGTATGTCTCGTCATCATAGACCGCGATGACAACGAGCGTTGTGGGTAAGTGTAATCAAGTTGATTTGTTTGTTTTGCCCAACCGACATACAGACCGACACAAGTGTCCAAATTGTTGATGACACTGTAAAACAAAATCCAAACCGACCACGCTCTCCAATACACAAACAAAGTTCGCATCACCCGACTATGTTACTCAACAATCATTTTGCATCATTCAAATCGACCTCATCTAAATCCTGGTTGTCCATACCTTCACCTTTCATTCTCGATCTTCGACTCCAGGTGCTATAATGGGGTTTAGAGAGCCTCACGGCACCAGGCACCTGGCTCCTTGCTCAGTGCGAAAAATTCAGTTGCTATTTCGTCACTGGAATCCTTCTAGGAAGTCCTGAACCTCATATCGGGCTTGATTTTCCTATGAATGTCTTTCTCAGAATAACAGGCATGTCCGGTAGTCGCTAGAATTCTGCCGCTACCGCCAAATCAGGAATTATGTCCTGCCTTCCTTGTCGAGCCTCGCAGCCCTGGTCCTACAGTAACGAGCCTTCTAGCAGAATCGACTTACCAACGTACTCTAGATACTGCACGATGGAGTCAACATGTCTCGCTCTTGAATGACCAATCCTAAAGGTAAGCTGTATACTTTTCGCTTGTGACCAAATGAAAATCTATCCCATTCACAGGTATTCCTACAAGCACACAACTATTACACGGGATGCATTACATGGTTATTCGACGATGGACGATGTCAAGGATTTATGTTTCGAACGTCTGAGGCAGCAGGGCCCGTTGTCGCATCACCTTTTTTTGAGCGCAGCTCTTTGTGCATATCAATGCACTGTGCTGGACCGTCAATTTGCAGGTGATCAATGCTTCTTCGGCCCCACGGACTAACGTCGTTTCGCGTGACCTTTGTCTTGTGGTCCTGGCACACCCGCGTGCTTTTTCATTCTTAAAAAAACGGGACGTTGGTCCGACTGCATATACCGCGCATAACGATTGGTGGCTATTGTCAGTTGCGAAGCCATTATCTCTTGACAGAATTCTTCGAGTCCACTACAACAAAATACATTACAGTCTGTTTCTACCTGATTCGATGATGATATGGTTGCTCGTGTATCTCCGAAGAAATTACATCTGACAAAAATGACTGCTTAACGTTGAGACCTCAGACAATTTCCTCCGTTCTTGCAGCAACTACTGTGCCTAAATAGGAAACGGGTCACTTAGCCTTAATTTATGATTTCGAGTACGAGGATGGAGTTTTGTGATGGAAAAAGTACATAGAATGAGAGAACAATTCTGGCTATCATAATCATGTATTGTTAGAATTTCAGAGAAGTGTTGTGAGGGTCTACGAATATTTTGCCAGAGGGTCTCAGTTTTGGCCAAAACCAGTGTAGCGAGTCAGCCGCCGGCAATCTCCGGTACCTGCCGCCGATCAAGGTTTTGTGCGTTGTCGCACAGGCTGCCCTTTATCAACGACGACAGAGTCTGCATTGGCTGCAGCTGCAGCATGAACATCATCCTCACCATCAAGGACACTGTTCTGGACATTGATGGGCCTCTGGACATGGAGTTGCAAATCAGGTAATGGGTTGTTCACTCGGTGCAGGATGGGTCGAGGACGAGGGCGAGGACAGATATTTGAGGGCTGAAGAGGTTCGAGGGTGTTATCATTGACAAGGTTGAGATTTTCTGAGCTGTGATTAAGTGAATCTTCATTTTCACTTTCCACATGTTGTTGACAAATGGTTTTTGATGCTTTCTCCAGCTGCTTGCGTTCTTTCTCTGCTCGCGCTGCAATTTTGCGCTCTTGTGCAACATGTTCCTTCTCTTCTGCATCTGCTTGCTTGGCAGCTGCTGCAGAACACTTTGCCTTGACTGCAGCTTTCTTGGCAGCTGCTTCTTCAGCCTTGCGAGCCAACACCAGCTCGCGCTTAGCTGCTTTTTGAGCATCTGCGATGTGCTTTGCAGCAAGTGTCATTGCAGTTTTGACAGCTTTTGCAGCCTCCTTCACAGCTGCACTGTTGGTCATGTTCCTCTCTCCATCGTAAGTCATCTTCAACCTTTTTGTGATCTTGTCACAATCCAATAACGAAATAAACGCTAGGGCAGAGACTAGGACTCAAACAAGGATAATCACAACAAAAAGAGAATGAGCAAGGACGTCTTGGTGTCACGAGTACCTTTAACAAATCACTATTCTTTCTTGAATCTTCCTAAGCGCCAATACACAGTGCCTAAGTCAAACCCTAACCCTACCCCAAAAGCGTCTACCAGTTCAGAAATTCCGTTAGCGCCCACGACACGTGTCTTCGATGTGACTGATGAAGAAGACGAGTTCTTTGATTGTGAATAGATTAGATAAGATATGATAAGATAAGATATGGTCATGTGATACTTCCTTAATATTCTACGATGTTCTATGGTACGATTCCCTTTCTCTTTTTATGATTGGTCAGTAGTTGTAACTCAGTTTCAATCTCTGTTTCAATAGTTGTATATAGGTGGCACGTCTTGGTCGATAGTTCTCTAGTTCAAACCTCTTGTATCTACAACTGTAGCAATCCAAGACGTACTTGCTCCTCTCTCTCTTGTCCGATAACCTTAGTTGAGTCCTAGTCTCTGCCCAAGCGTTAATTCGTTATTTGGGTTGTGACACTTGGATTGCTACAGTGTAGATACAAGAGGTTTGAACTAAGGAACTATCGACCAAGACGTGCTACCTATATACAACTATTGAAACGGAGATTGAAACTGAGCTACAACTACTAGCCAATCATAAAATAGAAAAGGGAATTGTACCATAGAACGTCATAGAATATTAAAGAAGTATCATGTGACCATATCTTATCTTATCGTATCTAATCTAATCTATTCACAATCAAAGAACTCATCTTCTTCATCAGTCACATCGAAGACACGTGTCGTGGGCGCTAAAGGAATCTTTGAACTGGTAGACGCTTTCAGGGTAGGGTTAGGGTTTGACTTAGGCGCTGTGTATTGGCGCTTAGGAAGATTCAAGAAAGAATAATGGTTTGTTAAAGGTACTCGTGACAGATCTCGTATTACCTGCCGAATTCCTCTGAACTTTTTTGCAGCCTCGGTGTGAACAACCTTGATGTTCGCAGTCCAGTCAGCTTTTGCAAGGGCATCGAGCATATCATCACAGGTCATGTGGCGAGAGCCTGAGCCACCTTCCCTCTGCAGGCCATTCTGCTTCTGCCCAAACAACTGCCGTCGCAACCATCCGTTTTCGGCTTCCATCAACTTCTTCATGGCATAGTCGGCCTCCATCTGCTGTTTTGCCTTCTCTGCCCAATCACGGAGGGCATGGTAGCCAACAATATAAGCTTTCCGAGATGCGTTCCAGGGCAAAATGGGTGGAAAGTCAACGAGGCAATATGACTCTGCCTTGCCGCTGTTGCTAGGTGGAATACTACTGACGAGAGTTTGTGTTGTGCTGGTAGGTTCATTATGCAATGTTTCAGCTGTTGCTGACGATGTTGGAGGTTCACTTGTGGCCTCATCAGAATCAGAAACATGGTCTGAGTCTGTCTCAGCTACAACCTCCAAGAGTGCGGGTAGCATGGCTGGCACTGTTACGACTTGGATGGTATCTGTTGGCGACGCTCAAACAGAGCTTGTGTCGTCAACGGTCGAGGACGTCCTTGGGCTGGCCCAAGGTTAGGGGTCGTACTTGGCGGGTCTTCGGCAAGTACGATTTGACGCCTATGTCCAAATCGGGTAGCTTATGTCACGTGGGTGCGAGACGATAAGCTATATCGGCCTAGGCTTACGACACCCGAAGGTTAATCGTAAGGATCGTCGTTAATTAGAAGGACAGAAGTCCGACTAGTTAACAGGGGCTTTGCTCGTCGACGAAGTCGATGAGTAAAGATCGAGACTATAGGCTTATCCGCGATGAGCAGATAAGAAGATAGAATATAGACTGCTGGCGAGGCAGAAAGGATCACTCTGGTGAGAGTAGGAGGTCAAGAACCAAGTAGATTCAAGTTAGGGAATATAGTACATGGTAGCGAGTTTATATAGAGGACAGGAGACGTATTAGTGGGTGATAACTCGTACTACCGGGAGAGGCAATCGGTAAAGGGTATAACTATAACAGGAAGGCACGTTCGGTCGAGGTAGAACGTGCTAGATAAGAAAGTGAGTCAGAGATCGAAAATAAGAAGAGAAACGTGCAGGGGCACGATCGTGCAGCTGCGGATCTAAGTATAAGTCGCATGTGCGACTGCGCACCAAGTCAGAGATCAAGAAAGGAAACAGGGCAAAGGAGATGCGTCGTGCATCATATCATAGGTTACCTGTCCGGACGGTAAGGGTAAGGGGACTGTCCACTAGATCAGTCAGGTGGTGAAACGGAGCATGGGTATGCTTCGTCAGTGAAAGGATCGGGCCAGATGTACTGGCTTTGCTGAAGCGATAGGTAGAGGGCGAAAGGGAATGCGAGGATGACGAGGATGACAAGGGTGAGGTCGGGGTAAGGGTATGACGCGAGGGCTGATACGAGGAGGATTAGGAGAAAAATAGTAGGGGCCCAAGCGTCTAGATGTTCTTGTAACAGGCACAGGTTGTGCTGGCTGCGTCGTAGTGTTAAGTGCGGGGGCATATGCAGCATCTTCAATGATATTAGGGTCCGGAGGATGGATGCCTGTCTTGCGGAATGCTGTCTGAATAGTGGACGGAGTGAATGCTCGCTGGCAAGCTTTGTGGTAGAATTCGAGAAAATTGCCCTTTGTAATGCTAATGCCTGCTTCGCTTGCCTTGTTCACCTCTGACTTCCAGCTCGACGCTAATGGCCCAAAAACACCAACATCACAAGGCTGAAGATGGTGTGTCGTGTGCGATGGCAAGCAAAGCAGGACAATATGGTGATTGTGACAAAACTTGACAAACTTGAATGTGCAGTGCGAGTTGTGGCCATTGAGGATAAGCAGCCTTTAACCACCTGATGGATTACGGGCTGCACTCACAGGTTCAAAATCATTCTGCAACCACTTGAGTCCAAGCTCGTTGTCGGTCCACCCATTTGGAGAAACTGATATACTGCTAACCAGTCAGGCATTGGCATGAGTTGAGGTCTATTTAAACATACCTTGCTTGGTCAGGATTGTTTCGTGACCATGCGAGATTATGATGCAGTGCTTTGAATATGACTGATGGGGGTACTGAACTGCCATCTGCACAGACCGTTTCAATGATGGTCACAAGTTTGCTGGTCACCATTTTCAAGGTGTTGGATAGTTTTTTGATCACGGTCAACAAGAACAAGGGTATGTTTTCCAATTCAAAGCTGCACACCCTTCTCATCCATGTTGTAGATGTTACTGGGGATGATATTGTACTTCGTTATGAGCTCGACAAGGATATTGAAGTACTCCATGACTTGTGGGCGGTTCAATGCCTTCACACGACAACATTCAAGTCCACTTGCCCAACGTGACTGTAAGTCAGGGTGGCGAGTTCGGAAATGACGTGCCCAATGCTCCGACAAAGGGTTGCCACCAAGAATGACCTGAAGCTTGTTCTGCCACTAAGTGAAGTGACATAGGCAGCCCTCGACGTCCCAATGCTTTGATCCATTCTTTCAAAGCATTCTCCTGGGATGGAGTAAGCTTCTGTTCTTTTGTGTGAGCCTCGAACCTCGTTTGTTGGCCATTGTACCGTGCTGTGAGTGTCGTGCAGGAAACTCTGTAATCCAAGGCTGCTGAACGCAAGCTGTAGTTTGGCAAACCTTTTTCATTAATACCTGCTGCAAGGACAGCTGTAAGAGCAGCCTGCAGTGTTTGTTCTGTATTCTGTGGAGACATGTCACTGGGTTGAATGCAAAAGTTGGGGTGTGAGTCACCACATGAAACATTTATGCAACCCCAAACATTGTACTATGGCATAGTATGAGCAAATCATAAATGAAATTATAAAACAAACTCGGTACTGACGAGTGTAATGGGTTGATGAAGAGACTAATCAGTGATCCCAAGTACATAGCTCACAAACTACTTGTCCTCGTGTGCATCATTACCTGTACTCCCTGCAGCTTCACAGTCATCAGTCTTTACACTGTGTTGGTGGGCATGGTGTGTTTCAAAATGGCTGCCAGCCTCATCCATGTTGTAGATCGTGGTATGGCACATCTTGCCATCCGTGGGTCCATCATGTGGTGTTGTTGAAGGTGACGGGGAGGCCGGAGGGGTGAATGCATCAATTAGAGGAGGCATACCATCCTCGTCAGAGAGTTTGTCTATCAGACTGTTAAACACGATATCAGCTACCAGTACATTGTTAGCAAGGCAAGCTTATGTCTGATGCAACTCGTTGTAGGCTACCTGTTGAAGGTGTGCTTCATCAATCTCACGATGTGTCACAAAGTGAGGCGGAGCACTGTAGGAAGTGTCATGGACATCTGAAACATAATGGGACATCTAAATAAATGAATTGAGTGTATTAGAAGATGCAGAATATCACAAGGAATGGGATAAATACAATTGAAATGCTGAGGCGACAAGGAGATGTTGATGAAAGACGAATTCCAGTCAAAGAGCCTTTATATGCTGCCTGATGATCACATACAATTTCCGGACCATACAATGCCCAGACAAATAAGAAAAAAATATGGGCATGTACATACCACCATCTAGTCCATTTATGTGAAGTTAGAATGAATTTCGTATTGCGGCGACATTTTTATGGCTAGAATGATTGCTTGTCATAGGCAAGAGGTGTGAGATGGTTTATCACAAGATCCGGAGTCCCTGAGACGACCCTGTAAGCTCTGTGCAACAGATTTTTGTGGGGATGTTGCCAGACATGGTCTAAACCCTTGAGAACAGCCAGTTTTGTGCGAGCGAGAATGTGCAGAGAAGTCAAAAAAGGTCATTGAAGGCTTAGCGCTGATGACAAAATCATACATTTGGCTTGCCTGGGAGCACTTATTTCACGCATATCTCTTTGAGATCTCATCCGTTCAGCACAATTTCTTCAGACAGTAATATTTAAACCACACTCAATATGAAAATAAAAATTTCGAGACCTTAGCTGTTGCGGTTCGCTGGAGAGACGTTCGGTGACCCACTACTAGGTCTGACCTGTTGCTTACTCAGCCACAGTAATCACGTGATATGTTTGTATTATTTGTTCATGTTTTAAACATGAACGCGTTGCTGAAATTGACCTCGTTGTGATCTGCAACCTTTGAGCCGTGCAAATGTTGCTTTGCCGACCGTCCCCGTCGAAATGCACATCCTTAACATTCGTGATTAAACGCAATATATCGCGAGCTGCTTCAAAACACCATGTCCGCATGCGCGCCCTTGTCTCTTTATACCACCAGTGCGACACCTTTGTAACTCCCGAAAACCTCTCTCAGAAAATAGACGAAGCCTTTGTTCGAACAAAGGATCTCAACTTCAACACCAACATCGAAAAACGCAGTTTTGCAGAGCTGAAGAGGCTAGTTGCCGAAAGAGAAGAGGAGCCACGTCATTTCTTCGGAAAGAGCATCAGGTCTTCCATCGGACTAGATGCATCATTGGCATCTTCAAGTCCCAATAGTGCCCAACAGAGAATGGCGAAGGCGATGGAGGCGCTCGTGAGTGTGAGCCAAGATGGAAAGCCGTCGTGGACTGCAGTCCAGGAGAATGCACCGAAAATAGACAAACAATTACAGGAAGACCAACGGCAGGGCGTTTAGCTAGGTAAGCCGGTTTGCTTATTCACATCTGCTTACTCCGATCATGACGGTCTTTCTAGAGTTGTTACTTGGCCTGCGGATGATTAGGCAGACTTGTTAGGGCGACTCGGCATTATATACTACGCTGTTTCATCCGGTTACTCCTAATGTTAACGTGGAGATACATGGATGTGCTTTTAGCATCGTCACGCGGGTGGTAAGGCGCAGTGAGCAATCTTCGAATCGCCATGTCAGTTAGACTCGGTTCAATTTCATTTATCTGAGACTGAGATCAGTCGGAGTTACTAAATAGATCTTGCACCGGCATATGCATACAGATTACACATGAAATAGTAAGTGGCTTTCATACTATAGCTATGGATAGCAGCTAACCTATTATATGATGCCTTAATTATTTCATAAACCTATGTATAAGTAACAGTGCAACTACTCATCCAGCACTCGATCCACCATGAGCTCCCGGCTGACTGGTAAACTCAGAGCTTTTGTGTTTAATTCGCATAATAATGGCCCAAAAGTATATCAGGACCTCAAGGCTGCTGACGTACCAGTGACAGGCTGCCGAATGCAGGTCTTGCGCCGACCCTTGTAATCAGGGTGAGCCCATCATAATCAAAATCTTCCCTTGTCACGCGCACCAACATCAATCTGTAGATCACGATGACTTCTCTAGCAGATTGGACATTGATATGGACTCGGACATGTTAGGATCAGTGAAGCCCTACCACCGACAGGTGCGTCCCTGGCGCTCACGCATCATTGTAGGATGATCTACTGATATGATAATGACACAGGTAGTCATATCGACAGGCAAAACAGACTGGGAGAAAGACGTGACAGAAGTCGAAGGCACGCTTGCTGCCTTGTTAACAACTGCCAACTCCTCACTGGGCACACCCAAGAAGCCCAAGTCTACCAACGATCCCCTACCGTCTGGTCTTTTCTCTCATACAGAAGCAGGAAGGCTCGCCATTCTCAACGGAAGTCACAGGTCTTTCTCTCCTGACGAGTTAGAAGAGACTGTGATAGTGCTTCCAGACTTTATCGTCGTTTCTGGCGTCCCACGAACTTTGGCGGGTGCTGAGGCATTCTGGAAAGCTGCTCTTGATCCAGCTCTTGATCGGGCAGGGGTGACCCACAGATTGGACAATCTCAATACATGGGTTTTACCATACTCATGTCTGATATTGCTGTGTAAGTTTCTATACAGTCTCTTGTTGAACTATGTGTCTCATGGGTCCAACCAGGCTCGCACAAGAGACGAGACAAACGATGTGCCGTTGCAGCGCCAATGTTAGAGAAAAGTAAGTCCGCGGTCTCCTTCACGGCCTTGAATTGACGCCTACGAAAAAGCCTTCCAACAATATCTCGAGCGAGAAGGCTGGGAAGTTCACACCGACCTGCATGATCTCACTTCCGCACCCTCCCTCGAGTTACAAGCTAGCTCAACCATCGAGAAGGAACAATTAATCGAGTCTCAGCTCAAGTCCCTTCATGCTGAGCACAGGGCGCTGATATTAAGGAACTCACATGTCGGCGGACATAAATTCGCAGGCAACTGCATCGTGTGTGATCTTCTTGTCGTTTGAACGGTAGCTTGACGTTGATCCTGCAGATCTACACTCCTCGTGGAGCTGGTGTATGGTATGGGCGTGTCACGCCCCATGAAGTAGAATCGATTGTAAAGCACACGGTCATTGATGGCCAAGTCCTGCCAACCATTTTTCGTGGTGGGCTCGACCTCGTCTGCCGCGGAAAAAAGACCCTGTATGATTGGTGACGGAACTATCCCTTGGATATTAATGATAGATGCTGTAAACCTGCTGCAGAATTTCCGCGTATCCCACCCAAACGACGAAAGGGATGCATGAATTATTACAACTCCTTTAAAGTGTGGTACGTTATACTATAGAACAACAGCGATAACAGAAGCAGGTAAAAACAATCCACGATGAACAATCATGTGTTCACCTCGAACAAGATATATATATAACATGCTCCATAAAGAGGATATGAGAATGGGGAATTGCATGGGGAAGGGTGGCGAGAACAAATATGCAATTAAATCAGATAAGTAGTATGGGAGGCATAGTACCTCAAGCGCATGCACCAAATAGTGCAAAGGTCCAAATTAGTCTGTTTCCTTCTTCGACAAGTCGATGGAATAGAAGCTCCGCGAGGCGCCAACCGCCTTGGACAACGTGCGCAGCCAACATATCATACGGCTATATCATCATCAATTCCTCTTCTTCGGTTCGAGTACCGTCCTGCGAAACTCTCCCTGTCTTCGAACTCGTCTTCTGTGGTCACCTCTGTAACCTCTTCATCAGCCACTGCCTCATCCTCATCGTCGTCGGGTTCTCTACCCATAATGCCCTGCATCACCACGCTTTCGCCTCCAGAGTACGTGAACCCGCGAAATTTCTCTTGTATGCTGTTCGTCAGTGGCGACCCTGCTACATCTTGCTTCTTCCGCGATCCTATCTTAATGGCACGTCCCGCGCCATTGCCAGTGAGTAAGGAAGAGGGGGGGGCCGCCGGACCACTTGGATTTACGCCATTGACATGACGGTCACTACCCAGTGGTCCGTTCGGCATGTGCGAACCTGGCAAGCCGCCCTGCGTTTGGGTCCAGTCTTCGCTAGGATCTTCTTCGTCCGGACTTCCATGCCCGTCGAGACCACCACCAACCTCTTTGACATTAGCAGTGGTGAACTCTGGATCGAAGTTCGCAGTCGATTCATCCGATTCTACGACGGGTTTGAACGGCGGCGTCACTTGCTTGAAGAGAAGAGCTTTCCAATCTATACATGAGAAGAACGAATGTTCTTTCAGTTCCGCGGCATCGCGATGTGCCCCTAAGCGATGTTTAGGATTTCGGTTCAAAAGCTTGATAAGCGGATGTCAGAATGTCGAAACGAAAAATTGAATGACGGCACCCACCCCCTTCACGAACAATTTGCCGTCTTCACTGATAACGTTTCTCGGGAACCGAATCTTTCCAAAACAAATGTTCTTGTACATTTGCTGAGTGTCTTCGGCATAAAATGGACTCCAACCGCAACACATCTCGAAGAGGAGTACGCCCAGCGACCAAAAGTCGACGAGTTTGCTATATCCATGCTCATCTAGAAGCACTTCAGGGGCGAGGTACTCGGTTGTACCACAGAATGTCGTGGTGAGTTCGTCGGACCGTAGATCCGCCTTTGATAACCCAAAATCGCAGAGGGCGACATGACCAGTGGCATCAAGAAGGATATTTTCCGGCTTGAGATCCCGATAAACAATGTTGTATCTGTGCAGATGCTCCAAGGCCAGAACCAGCTCTGCGATATAAAATCGAGCCCGTTCTTCGGAGAAACGGGTCTCTTTCTGGAGGTGCCAGAATAGCTCGCCACCGCTCTTGAAGTCTGTTATCAGGTACAGATCTGTATCCGTCTGGAAACTGAATTTGAGGCCAACCAGGAATGGCGACTCTAAAGAACGTTGTAGAATCTTTCGCTCTCCGATCGTGTGGGCGACCTCCTTCTTGGCAACGATTTCTCTCTTTGATAAAACCTTCATAGCATAAATTCGCTTTGTATCGCGTTTCCGGACTTGGAAGACTTTGCCAAAGGTACCGCGTCCGATCAATTTGAGGAACTCAAAGTCGCGTGGTGTAAGCGCACGTTTGGTCTGTCACATGAAAATTGAGAGTGAGTGAGAAGCGTTGTCAGGGAGGGATGATTAAGTGATGCGAAAAGGGAGGCCGAAATCGTGGGTGGGTGAGAATGAAAGAGGTTAGACTGGCGTAACGTACCTTGTACTGCTCGAATGTGATCTGTACCCGCATTTCGCCGCTTATTACTTCGTTTTCGAACGGCCGAAGTCTATGCGTACATAAGCAAATGATGACATTAGTCACGGAAGCACGGGATGACAGTTGACAAGCCAAGTGGGAAGGTTGTACGGGATGGCACGTACTTGTACCATTGATCAACTGTATGATCATGGATGAGCACTGGCTTGATTTGTACTGTGCCGAGAAATAGATGGTCCGCGACGCGGTCATAGAGGTTAAATGAAACCAGGGATTCTTCGGATGTAACGTCGCTAGAAAGAATTAGAAAGCGAAATTTGATAAGCAGATTATGGGATACTGACAATGACACCTCGTGTTTCCACACGGGATTGTGTGCGGATAAGCGACCAAAAAGCCCTTGAGTCGTAGAAGGAAGGAGGGTCGGGGAAGGTTGATTGCATGAAATAGACGAGGAGGGGGAATTTCCGGGACTAGACTTGCCTGGTGGGCGAGGAACGCCGATAGATGAGAGAGCTGAGAGAGCAATAGAGGAAGATGTGCGAGAGAGAGCGGTCGCGGTTCCCTTGACCTCTTTGTCCATTTCGTCTGTGGGATCACGGCTTACGAACTCGTTTTGCTCGAATTGAACGACGACATAAGGTCGTGAGTGTACGGATGTGACATTAAGACCGCGGGCAGATATAAGCTTGACATGGATCTGACCCTTTGATGTACCGCCAGTTGAGTGGGGAGCAGCGGTTGAGGAAGATGCGATTGAAGAAGTTCTAGTCGAGGGGGACGATGACGATGGCGTATTGGATTTATTCTCCATTGAGTCTGGGAGGTTGGGCGATTTTTTAGTGTCACGCATTGAAAAATCTGGTGCATGAAGGGAAATTTGGGTTGTAGGAATACGAGCGGCAAAGGCACCGGATAGATGTGTTATAGTACCTGGCGGCGTGAGATCGGCGTTCGCCGTGGTAGGAGAGATAGAGGCGGTTCCAAGTAAATGATGATGAATTGACACGGCTGGCGATGAAATAGTGGGAGTTGTAAGACCATTGCTGGGCGACGATGATGGTACCTCGAAAGGATTAGGACGTTCATGACCGTCGGAATTTACTCTGGGTGTTATCTGGTCAATAGCTGACCAGAGTTTAATCATTTTTTGAATCGACAAAAAAGACAGTGAAGAGGACGACGACGACGGTGATGACTTATCGGACGAAAGTGGAGCGGACCTCATTTTATGATATGTGGTGGAGCTGGTTCGAGGCTCCCTACTGTTTTAAGAAGACTACCAGCCGAGCTCACTTTAAAAATTTTAGGATAAATCTGACTCCACGGCTCTCTTCAAGTATTCTCTAACCCATCGTAGAAATCCCATTCCTCCACCAATCATCGATCCAAGCAATAATGCACGACCTGCAGTACGCCATCGTAGTCGGTCTAAGCAAAAATCAGTCGACTTCAACTTAACCTCACGTCCTTCAAACTTACAAACAACAGAGAACGCCCCCGCAGTACCAACACCAGCTCCAACCTCTTTCCAATCATCGAAATCCTTCCCACACCGTCCTAATCCATCCTCAATCCCAACCCAAACCAGTGCTGTAACCCCGAGTTTAACTCCTTCCTTGCCACCAGATAAAAGTCCAGCAGCCATTCTTTTGTAATTTTTCGTTTTATTGTAGAGATACCATCCCCGAATCGTCTTCGGTGGCCGGTGTGCGTTCTCCGCGAGAAAACGAAGTGACGCAAGGCGAGATCCACGCACCGCTCCAATGAATACCCCCACTAGTGCTGCGGAAGTGGGGAGAATAAAGTACCGAGACTCCAAAATCGGTGTCACGTCGTATCGCTCGATCCCATCATCGTGGTTAGACATGAGTATGAGCGTCTAAATGAAGAATTACACCTCAGACAAATAAAAAATATTCATGAAAGTCGAGTGTAAGAGTTGCTTGCAACCACCACGCACGCTAATTGTCGGTTCCTAAATGGAGTCAATGACGTTGGGTGGTACCGGCCCGTCAAGGACATTCATCTAAATAATGTAGATACAATATCCTAAACCATGGCAATCCTCACAGATGAGCCTTCATACCCGCCTTAGACAGTACAGCAAACTCCTTTTCTTTCAGTTCCGCAGCACGCTTATGCAGTTCCGGTGCACGCTTCAACTCACGCTGACCGACCTGTTGGATGTGAACCTAAAAGACGGGGTAAGATATTTACTATTTTCAGCCATGCAAACATACTTCATCTGGTCCCTGTAAAAACGCGTAAATCACAAGTAGAGGACGATGCAGGAACAGAAGACGCACATCCGCCAACCGCAGCGTCCGCAGTTGAGCATACATAGACGCAAGTTCTTGGTCCTGGCTCAAACCCTCGGCACCATATGCTTGCATAGCCCGATCGACCACTCCGCAGGCCATCGCAGGAACGACAAGCTACAAAATAAATTGCATCATAGAGTGGAAGAGCGAATCGAGAAGCCCTGCCTTGGCAATGCCGATTTCCTTCAACGCACCCTTGGGCCGTTGCTTGTCGATCTTCAAGACGTATTATTAATTCTCAGCACCGCGACAACGAACACAGGCACCACTTACTTGAAGCGCTGCGCTCATGACAAGAAGACGTGCAGACTCGATCTCAGCCCGCGACCGCACAATTTCAGCTACTACCGTACCTGAATTGAGGTCATGTGAGCTTCTAAAATTTTCATGACGATGATGAATCAGTCACTCGCCGTGCTGGTAAAGGAATTTGCCAAAAGTCTTTCGGGTAGGGTCTGTGACGCGCTGGATCATGAGGTCTAGAGCGCTCGATGCCACACCTATCGAGCGCATACAATGGTGAATACGTCCTGGACTGTCAGCAGGTCAGACTCAAGGAGAGCTTGGTAACAAAGTTCGACTCAGCATACCCTAAGCGGCCTTGAATTATCTTCAATAGACCGTAAGTCAAATTGCAAGATCAATAGGCCGTTTCAAAACGTCATTTACCTCAAAGCCTCGTCCCCAGCCTAGCACCAAGTTGCTCACAGGCACCCTCACATTTTCGTATATGATCTCACAGTGCCCCTCAGGCGCATCATCGTACCCAAATATTTCCATTGGCCGGATAATCTTTACTCCAGGTGCGTCTGCCGGCACTATGACCACACTTTGTTGCTGGTATACGTTCGCATTGTCTGGGTCGCTCTTTCCCATAACGAGGTGAAGTTTGGTACGCGGATCGCCCGCTCCCGATATCCACCTGACGAATGACGATCTGAATGATGACAGTCTCTAAAAGGCTTGTACACATACCATTTGTGACCATTTATAACAATCTCATCTCCTTCCCTCTTGATAGAGGTTTTGATGTTGCGAGCGTCCGAAGAAGACACTGCGAACGTTACCCACTGTCAGTTACTCGAAACCGGCACAAAGAAAGCAAAGGCGAACCAAACCGCTCAGTCATCGCAAAAGCAGACCGAATTTCGCCATTTAGCAAAGGAACAAGCCACTTCCTTTGCTGTTCCGGAGATCCATATCGCGCGATGACCTCTTCAGGCGCATTCAGGTAATTTAGGGTATTAGCAGCAAACCCTGCACATACCCATGTTCCCGGTATCAGGGGCCGAACAGTTCACAGCCTCGGAAGCTAAGTGTCCCCCACGTCCGAGAATCTCAGCCATAACTGCATACTAACCCGATCGTCGATATTAACAGTGCACTTACAGCAAAGCAAAAGGACACACTTCGAGATTGGTCAACGGGACGCCGTGTTCAGGGTAATGCGTCTTGCTTAGGAAAAGGTTCCACAGCCCGAGCTTACGTGCTTTCACCTTGAGCTCCTCGATTACGGGAATCACCGTTTTCCATCGCTGCACAGGGTCTTTGGGAAGCTGCGCGTGTGCGAGTTTCACGGATGGAAGAATTTCATCCTATACAATATCATAAACTTGTCGAATGCGCAGTACTGCGGGGATACACCATACCTGAAGGAAACATACTAGTTTTGCGAGCGTTTCTTTCCCATAAGGTGTAAACCTGTCCTCGACCTGTGCGACATGAGTTTTTCGCTACAACACAGATATTATAAATCGTACGAGATTCCAAGATGCTTCTGAAGTTAGTTCCACAACTGGGTGAGGAGCCATTGCGTGATAGTTGAGAGTGTGCGGGAAACATGACAGAAGAAAAGCACTGCTTGTTTAAGCGGGCCGGCTAATACCCGGCTATCGGGAAACTTCATAATACCCGAGCCGGATCCGAAGCCGGTTTGGTCGGCAAGTTGGCACTTGCCAAGTCTCAACTCATTGATCAAGCTAGATTTACTATTGCAGTACTGGGGTCTTAGAAGCCCCGGAAGTCATTATAGTAGTGAGTAATTTCTGAGCGCGTAAAATGACGTACTCTAAGTAACAGAGTCGTCAATCGAGAGTGTGGGTACATATGGATATCAAAACCAGATAGACGAGGAAGTGAAGAAAGCAGAGGAAAAAAAAATCATAGAAGTACATTCTCGACTAAGAGAACACCAAGCAAGAAGTGTCCTGTAAATGAACTAGGGCGAGGAGTGTTGGCCTGCGTGCAGATCTGATGAAGCATCACCAAGGGTGAAGGGCAACTCAGGATCCAACCCAAATGCGCCAGCATCAAAAGTCTGCCAGATAGAGTCTGGTTCACCACCTACTGAGTAACCATGAGAATTGTAGTTGCGAATATAATCAAGCCCCAGGAACGGTAGTCCAGGGGCAGCGAACGAAGCAGTGGGCGGGGTGGTTGAAAGACCCGAGTATCCTTGATCTGAAGAGTACCATGGAGTGTCCGTATTGGATTGCGATTCAAAATTGCCAAACGCAACGGAATTGCTATGTGAGGGAGATGGGTACAAATCAGTTCCACGAGGTTCGACTGTGTTCGAGTCCCATTGATGTGTGCTCGAAGAGATGAGAGGACTGTGGTGCATGCCATAATCATATGGTGACGATACATGCAGAGGAGAGAGAGGGGGTCCAGAATAACTATACTGTATGACATTGCTGCCCTCTTGTTGTTGAGGGGTCTCGAGTGTGGACATGGACGGCGAGGGGAGGTTCACAGACGATGGAGAGCTATGGGGGCTTGGCTTCGAAGGCTGTGGGGTAGAGAAGGCACCTTGGTAGCTCAAGCTTGGACCCGCAAGTCCCTCACTCTCGTCGTGGCCCCGCTTGCGCGATGTAGACCTGTTGCGTTGCGCTGTAGTCCGTCATCTGTCAGCCAAAGTCACCAAACAGCTCATGCCTGCTTACATTCAACACGATAGGGGGGTGAAGTCAGCGGGCGTCGAGTAGAAGCGGGATCTCGCGATCGGCTGATCTTCCGTGGCTTGCTTTTGATAGGCCTATTGACCGTTGGAATTTGGCCAGGGGATGACACGAGCGATCGCCTTCGTTCAAGCATGGCAGGTGCGACAGGAGGTGGCATGGGCATCATTTGAGACTGCCTAGTATCACTATTTCCATTCCTGATCGCTTCCTCCGCGGTGTCTGTCAACTCCGCAAGAAGCTCCTTGCATTTGCGAGCCCCGGGCCAATGTCCCTCCCAGGACTCGAGTGCCGTCAGACAACTCTTGGCCTCATCCATAGCACTAGCAGCAGCTCTAGCATCTGTGCAGTGCATGGCATACAGAAGGACGATGACAGCGGAGCTAAAAAGATGCTGGATGAAGAAGGCAAGGTGATGCGATGGCGGAACGACATTGCTAATAGATGGCGCTAGTCGTATGCAGGAACGGGCAGATGAAACAGCCCTGGCAGTAGATTTGGGTAGCACAGGCTGGTCACGCTTGACCGGCAAAAAATTGCGATGTAGTGTGGTCAGTACGGAATAATAATGACTGCAAAGCACCGCGCCCATGGAGACGTGTTTGTCTGTGACCGCCTCGTTACGGAATGTGGCAGGAAGATCGTCGCACCACCTGTTCAACTCCTCGTCGAGCTCCTCTACAGAACGCTGGAGTTCTAAGCGCCTCTCGTGGTCGAGCGTATCTTTACATTTATCAATAGCATATACCTGCCGCAAAACCCGTCCCGCAATTTGGTACAGGGTTGTCAAAGCGATGGCCCCAGTCATGAGCGATGGATATTTCTGCGGGAGATTGACTCCAGCAAAATAATCTGCCAAGTTCTCATCATCAACCGCAACAGGTATCTCGACATCACAATCAGAGTCTTCGATACCAAGTGGACGGCCGAGAGCAAGAGCAAGCATACGATCCAAGCAGTACACGCTCCACCATATTTTTCGGCGAGTTTCTTTGTCAGTAGTAGATATCGCGAGACGGCGCGGGGATCGCTACAGCAATAATTAACCAATCAACCCGGACAGAAAAATGCGCGGTGCTTACGTGTAAACCCAAGTCTTGAGCAGTTCGCACTGCTTGTCCCACGAGTAACCAGGCCTGCGGAAGACAGTTGACCGAACACAGGAACGAAGACATGAGAATGAAGCACTGGACGTGAGACACCTGGATGGATGCGTGACTGATATAGTGCAATATAAGAGCTCTAGCGGGGTTTATCGTCAGGGAAGACGTCAAGTTTCCATGACGGCCACAGGCGTACCTCTCATAGTAAATCATCCCCGTGCCGCCATCATCTGGATTTTCGCAAGTCAGACGAGGATCGTTGACTAGGTGTGCTGCACAGGCAAACACTGCGAAGACCACGGAGATGAAGGAAGCTTCTGCTTGAATAAAATCGATGTCGTCACGCTTGGTCATTAATCGCTTGTATCTTGGCATGAACGAGGGTTTATCAAGGATAGGCATAAGAAAATGAAGACGCTCAAAATAGGTTTCCACCTTGACGCGATGTGGTTAGATAGGACCGATAATCCAGGAATATAAACTTACCAGCTTATCGCAAAGGTCCTCGTCCGGGTATTCGACCTCTTCTGGGCCTGGGAGAGCATGAACCTTCCCAAAGAAGACAGAGGCTGGGAAATATAGTTTATTTACACTAGGTCCAGGCGCGCGTGGGTCTTCCTCCATTGGGGAGACTCGATGGAGCGGAGATGTCGTGAGAGTACGGAAGGAT
This sequence comes from Suillus bovinus, assembly GCF_016758785.1. Taxonomy (NCBI): domain Eukaryota; kingdom Fungi; phylum Basidiomycota; class Agaricomycetes; order Boletales; family Suillaceae; genus Suillus; species Suillus bovinus. Next base: position 206,736 of record NW_024542059.1, on the reverse strand, counting down.
TGTATGAGAGACATTGTAGACGAGCCACCTATCCAGCGCATGTGGCCGTGCTCGTCTAGTGCGAGCTGTCCGAGACTTTCGGAGACATCGTCTTCCACTTTGATTGTCGACGATTCTGGGGTAGAGACGTCGCTGCGACTGTCTGCAAGAGCCTTAGATGACATTGCTTGGAGCACAGTAGAAGCTGGAAAGCCTTCACTACCTCCAACTGAGGTTCCAGGGACGCCAGGCAAATTCAAGGATGGACCCAGTTGTTCTAGCACAGGGGTAATCTGAGAGAACAGTGATTCCATGTGCAAGAGACGCGCTTCGAGCTCCTGGACATAGCTATTGAAACAGTGAGTTAAAGGCAGGGATTGATGATAAAGGGATATCTACTGTCTGCTTAAAGCCGCTCTGTCCTTTGTCTGAAGCCAAGTGCACTGAGATCCAGACGATTGGCACTGAGAACAAGTGGGTTCACAGCCGTCGCACTTGATTTTCTTACGTCTGCGATCGGCGCGATTAGTTCTCGTTGGGGAATAGAGAATGTAGGGCTCGATCGACTTGCCTACAACTTTCACATGCCCTCCACACTCTGCGCCGCTGAAGCTGTATTGGTTTTGCGCCAGCATCGGTAGGAAGAGGATCATCCTCGATGCGTTTCTTCTTCGATTGGTGTGTCATTGAGTAAAAATCGTCGTAAAGTACGGTACGCTCAGGAGAAGCGTGGTGGTGGTGTACTGCCAGCAATTGCCCTTGTGGTCGGACGGCCGCAAGATATCTTCGGAAGGTGGTCGACGGGTCGGGCCGATGCCACGGATGACTAAGTTGATTCATGCTAGGCTGTGCTAAGGATGGGACAATGACTTTCGTTGCACTGTATACGTCAGACTGAAACGAGGACTCACCGTGGATGTCTGTACACAAGACAGACACAGGTCGGGAGTAGGTTCGGAGCGGAATTCTTGGCCACTCCTCTGACGACGCTTGGACCTTTTATATTACTTCCTGTTCTCGGAAATGAAGAGAGTCGAGTCATCATTAGAAAGTTTTCCTGTGGACCAACCACATCTACAACTTTCTCCCAAAGTCTTCTCGGTAAATCTCTGAACCCGAACCTGTTGGAGACGGCATGCTTCATAGCACTAATTTGAGTTGAGTTTATTCATTATGTCTATACGTTTCCGAGCGAGTAAAGGCATTGCTCAACTTACTAATTGACCGCCAATCGATGACAGGGCTTCTTGCAGCGCTCTCGAGTATTTCTTGGGGTTCGAGCTCTTATCCTCCGATCGGTTGAAAACCTTTGGAAACTTGAAATGGAATCATTTTCAGTGATTCTGTGCCTCGTATGTTGTAATTCCATCTCGCATCCGGCAACATATCTCGGTTATGGATTTGATCCATACTCAACGCTCTCAGGTCCATTAAGGTACCATGCAGGACCATGTTGCGCCAGACAATTATGACATGTTCTAGCGCAACTAATGTCTTTTCGGAACAAATTTTTTTTTAGGAAGAGCTCGTCAGCGGTCCGGAAAACAATTCTCCCCGAGAAAAATATCATTACTCAGTCGTCTATGGTAAATGATCGACTATACGTGACGTGACGAGCAATGGAAGGGTATGAAGTACAAGAATGATGGCCTAACCTATTCTCGTTGCGTACGTCTAAAGTTTAATAATGTTTTCTGCTCTTCACGATCTGGTTTCTAGGGCAGAATTATATCATACCCTACGTTTGGCCCCTACAGTGTTTCTCCTGAATATCTGGTCTCGACAGGGTTGAGAGTGGATTAGATATTGTGTCCACTCTTCCTCGAGAATGTCATGCATTCCAGGCTTTCGGATGATATTCAATAGAAATATAGGGTCGTCCTGGACCGGTTGCATCTACAGCGGTATCCCCAAACAATACTTTTAATAAGTGCGGCTCGCATGCTTCCGAAACTACGGTCGCATTTCAGGTGTACGCTCACCTCTTACATTGACTAAAGCTTCTGGCCAACGTCCGTTTTAGCTGCTGTCCGAGCCGGAACTTCCTCGGAATCTGTGAAGAGTTCGGCCGCCTATAGTTCGGACAAATGTTGAGATACGTGATTGGACCCCAGCTGTGGTATCGTCGCCTCAGGTGATCACACTGTGCTTCTGCTACTCCATCCTTCTAGACTATTCGAGTTCACCGATCAATTCGATTTAAGATCTTACCCTCACAGACGTGGCTTGTGAGTCAAGGTCTGCTTGCTATCGCTCCATGCTGTGACACCTGCTGTAAGTGTGTTTGTACGACATCTCATCCCTTCACTTGCCATATACGGTGTCTCCAACATTGTTCTTGACTCGTCTTGCCAACCAACACATGCAACATATGACTTGTACGCCGTGTGACCATGTGGAGACAACTCATCCCTATCGTGGGTGAAATATTATTGATGTGACTTCTCATTGTCAACTAAAGCTAGCGCCTGTTAGGCTTCTAATTTCACGCTCGCATACACCTTCACGTCATGATCGACTTGCATTCTGCCCTGTCAAGCTTTGACTTCACAACATAAACGTGCTCCTATATGCCGCGAACCATGCAACTTCAATTTCTTTTCGAATGATCGGAGTCGCTTGCACATTGTAGTCTGGTCGACAGCACATGCGCGCGTTAATAGCTTTTGTACATAAGAGCCTTTTCAGGATTTAGGTTTTTTTTTCAGCGGCAAATGGGCCCATGGAATAAGAAACATTGCGGAGTTGTTCGTGGGGGATCTGCAACACGTTGCTGATTACGATCACCTACAAGTCACTGGCTCACTCCATCAGAAGAAGGATTACTACAAAATTCTTCCATTCTGATTCCAGTGTATAATCCTATCTGTGGAGACTGTCAGGACCTCATTTTAATATTAGTATATACTATATACGACCAATTCGACTGCGGAAGACTGAAGGTATCAAACTAACCAGATACGCTCCAGGTACTTGCCCGCCTTTCACAAGGTCCCCGTTCGGCGTCGAGTCCCCGTAATACAATATATCTGAAATGGTCCCCGTTGCATGCCGCATATTGATTGTTGAACCAGCGCAGGGTTAGGACATACCCTAAGCTTTTGGCCAGACTCCCGACGTTGATCGTATGCAGTCGGCCTTACTCAACAATCTCGGTTACAACTCCAAAATGCCGAAAAGAGCGGTGCTTCTTGAGACTTTTCCAATTGGATGTAATAAGGCGATGGTTGAACCGGTGCTGTGGCCAAGCCAAATGACATGACATGCCCAAATGTTGCACGAGGTCAGTCGGCGTATAATGCTATCCAATCTGATATTCATTAAGGGGTTTATGAGAATTGCACGAGGCACCCTTCCCGACTCGTCCCGTCGTCCTGCGGCAGCTTTCCAAACAATATAGGGTATCCCACATGGAAGGTGGCAAGCAATTTGTTTTGATAGAAAACAAAATCATATCGACGACATCGATGGCAGGAAAAGCACTCACAAATTTAATCACTCTGGGCTTCCGTCATTCATATAATATGGGTAGCAGCTGCATATGACCTGTAGAACGACGCAACGTGTCTCTGTGCGAAAATATCGCTATCAATGACATAGACGTTCATACATATTAGAAAGTATGAGTAGAAAGCGGTTCATCTCGTGGGCGCATGACGCTCATAAAGTAAATGAGGAGCGTCACCTCGAACAGGTTCTAAACTTACTGGATAAGCCACGAAGATGAGGATGGTACAGCTTCCTTGCCCACATGTTCGTAGAAGAGATGCCATATCGCTTGCCTTGCGTGTCACAGTAGTGACAGTAAATTGCAAGAACTCATGCAAGCACCCCCCCCCCCCCCAAAAAAAAAAAAAAAAAAAAGGACGATAACTTCAATCTATGACAAGACATGTAAGAGGCGCAAGACTCGTAACTGCAGTGTTCCTAGACGGAAACAGCATTGAGCGAGTCGGCAGCTGCCGGCATTGCACCTGGATGCATGGCTTACAATCCAGACTGCCTGAAACACTCGATCTTATCGTCTGAAGGATTATTTCTCCATGCAGAGATATATGGGGCGTTGAAGGAAGTATAATGTGTTATCTCGGCTGTTGCATATGCAGCCGGGCCTCAGGAAAATTTCAAAGAATTGGAGTAATAGTGGGCACTGAGAACAGGCGAGTTGTAAAATCAAACAGTATGTGTACCGCGAGAAAAACTCACCCGTGACTCTCCACGAATGTACTTGGGGAGTTATAGATACAATTGAATACTTAATTTGTGCTTGGCTAGTGGTACTAGTAGTAGTAGAACTCGGAGGTGGACCTATCAAATTTGTTTGCCCGTATTTGGCACGGCGTGTTAGCGGCCATGAAACTTTCGTTCTTGTCACAAGTACTATTGTCATGGCCGATATTGACGCGACGCAAACACCCACTACGGAGGGTGTGGACCCTATAATTGATGATGGCGACGAATTTGAATCGAAGGTTTGCTTCCTCGTCTCTTAAACCTCAACGTTTTAGACTTTGCGCGCTAGGAAATTCAGCTCATGAAACAACGGGTCGAAGAAATGGAACGCGAAGCAAAAAAACTGAGGGAGTTGCAGGCAGCTGCAGAGTCAGCAAATGGGGGATCTGCTACTGAGGCGGACCAAGGTGTTCCAATGGAGACTGAGGAAGACAAGTCCATCGCCGACGGCCGGAGCGTATTTGTTGGCAATGTACGACTATCTGCGCTTTCTACCGTGTGATGACTCTGCTCATGTTGTTCTTTCTATCTAGGTGGACTATGGGGCAACCCCGGAAGAAATCCAAGCGCACTTCCAGGCTTGCGGGACGATCAATCGTGTAACTATTCTTTGTGACAAGTTCACTGGACACCCTAAAGGGTACGTGTTTTTTTTGTAACATCCGCTTCGTCTTATTTTTCGCTCACAGGTTCGCCTATGTCGAATTTGCCGAGCTTGAACACATAGATGCAGCATTAGCTATGGACAATTCCCTATTCCGTGGACGATTAATAAAAGTGCTTGAGACGCTTTCTGCGCATCACTATGTTATCTAATTATTGCATTTGCAGGTAACTACAAAGCGGACTAATGTTCCTGGGTTCAACCGAGGGAGAGGGCGGGGAGGTGGTTACCGCGGTGGATATCGAGGTGGCTACCGTGGTGGCTACGGATATAGCCCCTATAGAGCACGCGGCAGGTAAGGTCTCTACAATTCATTCCATCCGCCAAGCTAAGCAAGTATTACAGAGGGCGCGGGCGCGGATTCTAATCACAAAACTGAGGACGTTGACCCGCACAGCGCGTGCGCGGCCTTTCGTATCCTTCACGTCAGCTGCCCTGTGTCCTTGCGTGCACCCTTCAAACCAGGCTGTGCGACTTGCGAATCGACGTTTGCTACGCTCTATATCTTGTTTTTTTTCGCTATGTATTATTTTCATACATACATTGCTTGCTCTACAATGCAATTGTCGATAATTACTATGCGGGACACTGGCTCGGCGTTTGCCGGCCATAATCTATCAAGTAATTCGAAGCTTGAAGTTGAATTACTTGCGCGTGTCACTATGTTCTCAAAATCATGTAGAACGTTCATCAGACATTTGTCGAGTAATACTGCAGCATATCCTTTCTCGAAGGTCGTCATCCTTCCGCCGTCACCGCAAGAAATACCTGCTTCCCAAGTAGAGGCTTTGCGCCAAGGGAAGGGCATAATGGCTTACTTGCAAAAAAGTCTTCCGCATCCTGTAAAACAAAAATGGCTTGCTACATGGTTTGCCAGAAGACATCCGGACCGACTTCTTCCTGGCTCGGTACTGTCGGTCAGCCTCGAGCATGCACCTACTACTTTTTCCGGGGTTTTGCTGTCCATACGACGGCGGGGCCCTGACACATCCTTTACCCTGCGGAATGTCATACAACGGACAGGCGTGGAGATGCAGTTCTTTGTGAACTCACCGCATGTGAAGGATATCAAAATTTTGCAGAGAGCTGGTGGCGGAGGTGGAAAGGAGGGAAGACGACAGCGAAGGGCCAAATTATTCTTCCTCAGAGACGCACCGGAGAAGATGACTACTATCTCTGCTGGTGTGAAGGCTTGAGCATTGTAGGTATGTTACAGTCTCAGCTTGCTTCATGGCTGATCTCCTCTGGTATTTGAAAATTTCAGTATTCCGGCCTGCTCATCAGGTTACCGTCTAGGAGACTTCTACGAATTTGACTGCGGCTGTACCCTGTGTAAATTTCACATTGCCGCTGATTTTTTCTGATCAGAAAGGAAGTCTGGGTGGTGACCCGTGGATACAGGATGGAGCAGATGGGTTGATGCTATAATACTGAAATTCATTGCATACTCCGTTACATTAACTTGTTCTTTCATACCCGAGCTTCCAGTATTTCATCACTGAAGTTGTTACTTGCTGTGACTTTTTATTTCCGTGAGCAACACTCATAACGTCTGGTAAACTACCGTACATCCAGTAAGGCGACCAGAGATCTCAGGTTCACTAGCCGCCCGTAGTGTTACCCAATTGGGGAGCGTCGCATGCTAAGGGGACATCATTCTCTGCAACTACACTGCATCACGTACAAGCAGTTTGAACTAGCCTCATTGTTCCAGCATGCCTCGAGAACATCGTTCACTGCGTAGCCTTGCTATATCGCCGAAGCGCACATCCTCTCCTGGTCCTCCCTCACCCACGTTTTCAGACGCTACACACGCTTCTGCAATGAATTTTGGCGTAGACGGGCCTGAGAAGATCATTACTCGGGCCAACCTCAAAGTCAGCTTGCAGTCTTATGACGATGTGCGTTCCTTCTCAATACGTCGTCGAAGTTCAGAAGAGCCTGATACATGACGGGTTTCTGCGCAGCTCATGAATGCAAGCGCGAATTATCGTACTGCTTTACTCCATATGTCAAAAGTGACTTTTGCATTTGCAGACGCTTTGGAGAAATGTTCAGGGTATGCTCCGATTGTCAATATTAAGCGGGAAAACGTAGCTCATTCATGCAGTTTGAAGGGACCTACGTACGAAGCAGGCACAAGACTGCAGGCCGCCTCAGGACTTCATCATCTCATCGGTAACCATTGGCATGTCCTTGTACGAATTACCCTTATTCTTTATTGCTTCAAACTCTTACACTTTTGAATAGGCGGAGACACTTGATAAGAGCTTCGAGAAACCATTGCGGCAACATTTGGACACATATCGAACGATCGTAAACGTACGCAGTTCCTCCGCAGCCTCATGTCAGACCCTTTCACATGTCATTGCCACAGGAGCGCTCCGCATCTTATGAGAAAGCTCTTCGCGAAAAGAGTGAAATTATTCGCCAGACAGAATTAAGTAACATGAATAAAAAGCAGAGAAGTGACTCCCTTCTTCCGGTTCTCTCGGGCCTTGAGTGACATCTGTACCCTATCCAGACCTGCAAAGCTTCCGTGAAGCCCTTGCGGTGCTTCAGCGCCAAGTAGATGACCTTGATGGTCTCAAGGCACAACACTACCAAGAAATAATGGAGCACGAGGAAGAAGTCTGGGACGTGGTGCAAGGCAAGGTATGCGTATTGACAAATCATCACACTTCGTAAAATGCTGACTTGTTCGCCTTCAGGTCTGCGTAGCTGTTCGTTCGACTATGGATGTATTTGACAGGTTCACGAATAAGGCGTGAGTCATTAAGACCCTGAAATCAACTATTACTCAAAGCTTATCCCCGCCTCGTAGATCGGATTCTATCCTGGAAGCGATGCTCCAGTCGGTTCCAGACCCTTTTGACTCATATGGACCTCCACAGGCGGAGGACCAGATCTTCACCATTCTTCCTCCATTGGCCGTAATGGCCAATGCACCCTCGCCCTCGCCGAGCCCATTGGCTATGACACCACCACCCCCAAATTCTGACGTACCTCCAGCGATCATTAATAATTCTTGGGCTCCAAATGGGGGCTTCTTTGCCACAACTTCGGAATGGGCTGATTCCATCTCCCCTTCTTCAACTCCTACCCGTTCGGAATCACCCTCTGCCCAACTTAAGCGTCGTCAGTCACATCCGCCGAGCACTACACATCACGTACGGAAGGCGGAATCTAAGCTTCGGAGTGTTCTTTCAGTGATTGAAGAGACACACGTCCGTCATCCGAGTGACCCTATCGGTGCACCTACCACAGAATCCCATGCTTCACCGCCCAATATACATGGAGGGACTCTCGATCCTGATACGAGTTGGGAGTCATTTACCAATGGCGCATTACCATATCCTTCCGTCACGGACGATGCCACTCCAGTTCAATCCGCAGTAGTCGATTCGACGATAAAACATTCTGCTCAGAGTGATATTGGAGAATCTGACCTGAGTCACATTCCCGAGTTGTCACAGTCAGATGAAACACCACAGTTCACACATGTCTAGTAATTGCGTGTTCATTTTTATTGCTTGTGTTTACGATAAGATATGATCGTTTATGTAGTGCACAAACAGCCCACGAGGACATTGATACCTTTTTTACGATGTGGTGATTAGTTACGATAATAATCTGATAAGCTTGTGCTCAAAAGCACCGGGACAGGTCTTAACAACGTGTAGGACGGACACCATACTGATATAGCACCTCTTCGTTGATGGCCGCCGGACTCCTAAAAAGTAGATCTGTGCCTGCGCCAGTTTTTGGGAAAGCGATGACATCCCGGATGGTTGACGTCCTGCAAAGGATAGCCATCAGGCGATCAAAACCTAGATCGGAGTTTTTATCAGCTTTTAGTGCGTAGGTTACAGAAAATTTGATTGGTCTACCGAGAGCGATTCCGCCATGAGGGGGTGCACCGCATTTAAGGGCATGTAATAGATGATCAAACGACGACTTCTCAGCATCACTCAGCTATAAAAATAAGTAAGTCGGGACAAAGTATAACACGCCACAGGGGCGAGACAGAGAACCGAACCTGCAAAACCTGGGAAAAGATGTACTCTTGCATCGTGGCATCGTGTATCCTAACCGAGCCTCCACCAATCTCAACACCATTCAGAACTAGGTCGTAATGTTGTCCCCGAACCTGAAAAGTAAAGCTGAAACTAAGCTCCTGGCACGAAAAACTCCTGCAAAAAGGATTGGCACGAACCTGATCGATACGGCCTGCGTACATAGCTTCTATATCTTGCCACATCGGCGCTGTGAAAGGGTGATGTGTGCTGCTCCATCGCCCGCGAGCTAAGAACTCCTTGTCAGGATCAGCGCGAGTGAATAGTGGAAATTCGGTGACCCATAGGAAGTGAGGGATCGTGGGAGGTACGTAATCACCTACAAATGGCATGAATGCCTCTCCGCTACAATAGTAGACAGCACATACCGCGGGCATGTGCCAACTCAGATATTCGTGTTCGGAGGCGACCCAGAGCAGTGGACCCGCCCTATCCACATGTAAATATGTCTTGGAAGCACCGGAGATAGTATAGAGACACACCTCGGGAATTTTGCGACGACGAGATAGCCATATGGTATCGCCGCTACTGAGTTCTAATGTCTTATTCAAAAGGGCATGCTCCTCGCTGCTCAGCTTCAGATTGATAGATCGGTTATCACATAGCCAATTCAACAAATTACTATCGGCGATCATAGTGCGGCTCTATAAACTGATCATGTGAAATTATCGATAATGATCAAAAGGCCAACTAACGACATTTGGTTCATTCTCGTCATTGCATTCTTCACTTGCCCGCAAGAATGAGCAATTCTCAGATGGACGAAGAATGATCGCCTCAAGAATGTCCCCGAGGTCCTCGAATGATGCACGAGCATGAATTGGTAGCGAGGGCGTAATGTCCTGGATCTGGTATAGGCGGTGTGAGCATTATTCAACGCACAAGCAGTTTATACAACCTCCATATCGATCCGAGTGTCGGGTTTGTCTGAACCATACTGAACGATAATTAATATGACCAAATTACAATGTCGCTCGATTGGTAAATGACTAGCTTACACGTGCCATTGCTTCGTTGTAGGTGATCACCCGGAATACGTTCGGAAGTGTGATTTCTTCGACTTTCTGCCATATGTGTTGAACAAGCTTTTCGATTACGGCGCGAACCTCGTGGCCTCCGATTCGCCATGTATTGGATGAGAAAATATTTGAATCCACACCCCATGAGACAAACGCCATTTCTAGATCGATTTGCGTAAACTCGGGTTGTCTGTCCTTCCGACCATCTTCATCGCGGAAGCACTTGGCTATTTGAAAATACTTGTCAACAGCTCCAGAACAGATAAGTAATTGTTTTGGTTGCTGTGGAGACTGCGGAAGAGCGTAAAATAGGGGGGTACGTTTTTCATCACGCTGTGCAGTTGATTGGCCGACACGAGACGGAACCAAAAACTCTCTTGCACCTTCTGGCGTTGATTTCAAAAGCAGTGGCGTCTCTACTTCAAGAAAGCCTAGGAGTGACTGTGGTCTTAGGACATCGAACGGATATCAAGAGCACGCACCATCGTCATGCAGAGTATCCCGAATTATTCGAGCAACTTGGCTTCTTTTTCTGATGTTGTCTGCAAGTGCAGTCCTACGAAGATCAAGATATCGAAAATGTGCTCTCAGGTCTTCATTAACCTATAATTGATCTCATTAATGGTGAAATAACTCCGCGTTACTCCGCATACCAATGTCTGATTGTCCGACGGTATGAATGGCATGTTGCGATGCGCAGGGTTGAGAAGAGTAAAGTTATTTACTTGGACCTCAATTTGTCCTGTGCCTTCCTTGAAGATACCTTGGATGAGCGTCTAGAACGATGACGGCTTGTGAGAAGAAAAAAGCCCTACTGACATTGCGGCGAGACAGTTCTGGTCTTACGAGTACTTCACCCTCGATCGCAATAGTGGACTCCACAGGAAGCTCGGACAACTTGGTCAGATGAGCATTCGCATGCCCCTTGCGTACGACCAATTGGGTTGTTCCAGAAGAATCTTTGATGGGAAAGAAGGACATTGTCTTTGACACTTTACTTTATTTGGAAAAAGTAAGCGGATTGAAAGGAGAATAGATTCAAAAGGTAATCACCGCTCAGGGAGTAGCCAGCCAGCCAACGTGACGTGGGTGCCAGCGTGCGCGGGAGTGAGCTCACCACACATATGAGTCCGTCTTGGATACGGGGCTAGATACACGAGTTAGTATAACGTTGAGAGAATCGCGTGAAGAACGCGTCATTTTGCTGACCAGAACGAGCATCGCCTCGCGTTTGAATATGCCTCTTCGCATTCCATAATGCAGGAATTCGAAAATAGTGCGAGGATCTGGAATCTAAAGCTTGTTTCGTGAGCGGTGGAATGATTCCTCGACTGCGCATGACTAGTATGCCAGTGCAAGGCTGAGTTGACTGTTTTATGCTAAGTTCGCGGATTATTACGTAATAATTGACGGTAAAGATATTTTCCGTACTCATGCTTGCTGGCACCCACCACCTCGTTTCCCTTGTATTTTTAAGTAATTTCAATCAAATCTAAGCTTACATCTCAATGTCATCCTCTATCCATGGACTTTCTCAGTCTTACTAGTTCAATTCGCTTACATTCCTTTTCCCTTCACACGGCGGCAATCACTCAAAATAATATTTTATAGACACCTGCGCGCCCGAGGCCCACCTTTATAAGAGGTCCCGCGTTCAGCTCGGGTTGCATTAATCACCCATGTCCATGCACAGCTTACCAGTAGAGCTTCTCGATAGCGTTGCGCAGTATCTTTCTTCCTCTTCTCTCGCTGCTCTTGCTCAGACATGCTCCACTCTCTGTCCAGTCGCACAACGCATCCTCTACTGTAGTGTATCGGCTTCCGCCTGGTCGCAAAACTTATGTGTCATTGACACTTTTGCGAAGAAACCACATGTTGCGCGTTTCGTGCGGTCCTTTTACATCGCTATTGACTCGCTTGCTCCTGTCTTCCTCGCCTATTATCGCCAACTTGCTAAAGCCATTCTTAATATGTCAGAGTTGACCTCTCTTACTCTCCTCGTGGATTCGAGCGTGAGCTGGGTGTTGAAGGAAGCGTCTAGTCGTATCCACTTCCCGCACTTGCTTCACTTCACCTGCTCCTTTTCTTTCGATGAGAACGTCGCCCGGTTCCTTGATAGGACGCCGTCGCTTCTTGAGCTTGAAGTAGATTCTATCCCTACCACGTCCACGCTCCAGTCCCCACCACCTTACCTTGCTCCGACTTCTATTCCTCAACTCGAACAGTTCATTGGTTCATCCCGGACAGCCGAATTGATTGTTCCTGGTCGTCCGGTGAAGAGCATTCATCTGAACGGCGGTCTTTTGGAGGATGATATTCCTCTCCTTGCCCGCTCGACTGTCCCTGTAGTCATTCTGGGAGCCGTTACAAATTCGCCTCCCGTGCCCTTCTTGGAAACACTGCACAGACATGTGCCTCACTTGGTCTATTTACGAGTGATGTCAACCAAGGGCATCTTCATGGCTCCCACTGCCGTAAGTCGCCATGGCTTTTCATTTATAGTAGTCAGGAACATTAATTTTCATGGTACAGGAATTCTATGAGCAGATGGCCAGCATTTTGACGTCCTTCACAGAGCTCAGCGCATTCGAGTTCTCCGGGATGCACTGGGGCTCTAAGGCCAAGCAAGATGACGGCACAAAAAGGGTTTGGCAATCAGCGCCCCTTCAAATCAGTAACCATTCTGAGGATGACCTACTTTTTGGTTCAGAAATTTTCCTTGCATATTGATCTCACTTACATGCATATTTCTAGAGTATAATCTTCCAGGTAAACATATCGCCAGTATACTCATTTCCGTCATCCCAAAATCAATTTACGTAGTAGTCTAACATATAGCATTTATTTCCAGTACATCCCTAATATGATACAGATGTCTAGTTGTCTAGCTCATTTCTTCAATCGCACGGTTAACAAATGATACAGCATCATAGCAAACGAGACACCCTTCACTTAGTTCTGATATGCTTGTTCCTCGTCCTCCAACAAACTTCGCAGCGAAGCCAACATAATTATGTCCAAATTGTGGCAGTTCAAATCTCAAGAACTGCCATCCTCTCGCGGGTTCGCCATCGACGGTCACTTTCTCCTCCACAACATCATATTCTATCCTTTTGAAATCAAAGCCGAGGCCAATCCCAAGAGCCTTGGTATAAGCCTCTTTCAAGGTCCAGACGTAGTAAAACCTGCGAATCGCCTCTTCCTCTGTAACATCAGCAAGAATTAAATTCTTCTCTCGAGCCGTGAGCTTTCGGTAATAAGGCGAGGGAATGAGCGCAGCCCGAAGACACGAAGCACGGACGTTTCACCTGACTGTCGACGATGTCAACAAATTCAGTAAAAGTAGTCCGCGGAGGAATTTTGAGTTTCATGACATCAACTCCTATATTGAATGCCGGAGGTCCCAAGTCGCCTGTTCCGAATGCCATGGCGATGACACATTCATCATGGGTAACGTTGAAAGCCAACGGAGGGTCTATTCCAGGCGTGGTCTGGACGAAGAATGAGTATAAGGTGTGGGTGATCCTTGCGAGGACGTACACAGTATGGCTTCCCCGCGTCGGTGGCTGCAAAAGTCATGGCATCTTTGTCCACGCCTCGCTTCTTGAGCAAGACTCTGGGAAGGAGACTGCCAATGAGCGATCCTTGGATGAAAGATCAGGCATCAGTGTGGGCGCCTGCTGAGTTGCATACGTACGACAAGCATCTTCGCGGCGATGAAACTTGGTGATCTTGCTCTGTGCTGTCTGATCCACTAGGGGCAATGCGGTACGATAAAGCTAATCGGACATAGGGAGCAATCAGAACGGTAACGTGAAATGCAGCTTGAACGACATGGCACGCACGGAATCTGGGAATTCGAGCGGGTCATATATAACATTCCAAACTTGCATGGGTGGCATAGTAGATTACTGGATAATTGTCCAGTTACAGACACCAATAGCAACGGAGACGCCGCGGTAACACCATGCCGGAAGCAACCGGCAGGTTCACAGTAACGCTTGTTGTGGGTCCAAATTTGTTTCATACCCTCGTACTATTGAATTCTGGAGATGACGATTCAATTTGTGACCTTTGGAATGTTCATCATCGATGAATTTTCCTTTGCAGATGAGCAAGGGAAACCTACCGGAAAGACGGTGGCACCCCAGGGAAGCTAGTTACAGATTCAATTGATGCTGTCAATGTCCTCACGCTGCACATCATAATAGATTGGAGGTGGAGGAACGTATGCTATTATCGGTGCTCGCATCTGGTCAGCATTAATACGTTGTATGACTTGGATTTGTGAACGAATCGATCTTGCAGGTTGCCTCCTGATACCCTCGGGATGATTGTTGATAGAGGAAACGATTTCCCTCAGGACATAGAGGATCGGTTACTGACTTACGGTTCCAACCTATGGCACTTTCGTGACAACATGAATCGCGTTACTACTCGATCAAGGAATTTTTACAGAGGACAACATCGAGGGTTGCTATTTCATACATCTATCGCCATCATATCTGACATTCCCATACCACAATAGTTTTGAATACATCACTCCGCGGATCAGACTGACGCCTTGCGACTTGGAAAGAACGCGACTTACACGTCCTGCTTCGGTTCATTTCATTTGTTCACCCACACGTGCACTTCAAATCGTATCAGAAATCCAACAGGTTGAAGAATGGAACCCGACCACAATATTTGAACCCATACCTGTTCGTGCAGGCTTCTGTTTCACAATCAATGATTGAATATTAAGCAGGATAGATGTATTCCCGAGGAGTTACCTTCGCTGAAAGCAGTCCTCCCACATATCACAATCCTCAGGTAGGCGAGACATAGTTAGCATCAGTCTCTCCCTGCTCACGCAAACACTAGTCCAAATGCTGAGGAGGCACTGAACTTGCTTTCTCTTCCGTTGATTGTCACGAAATCTGCTGTTGAAAATGCTGCATCGGAGTTCTTCAAGATGGGTGTGGGTAAAGAACATAGTGGAAGCGTTATAATACGCAGTGGTGCCCTCGGTGCATATGTCATGTCTTCTGACGAGAAAGGGCGATGGATTGATGCATTCTGGAGTTCCGCTGAGAATGTCGACAATTTGGAGGTGGTCGACGTCACAGGTAATTCTTTGGGCGGATATCTGCATGGCTGTGATTGTACTGATAGAAACTAGGTGCTGGCAACTCTTTTCTTGGTGGGCTTGCCGCGGGATTGTCCATCGCAAACGGAGATGTCTATGAAGGTTTGTCAGTGTAGTCATGATGTTGACGCAGAACTAATTAGACCATCATTCACGCATTCTAGCAACACTATATGCTTCGGTGTCAGCCTCTTTCACGGTTCAACAACTTGGTCTTCCAAACCTTACAGTGGGTTCCGATGGAGTTGAAGAATGGAACCAAGACTCTCCACATAGACGCCTTGAAGTTCTGAGGCAGCGACAAGACAAAGAAATAGAAAATAAAAATCATTAGAAGTACTGATGTACAGCGTCCAATACAACAATAATACGAATCACAGGTCCCGTGGATGTTCGCTATTGGCGTCACCACTTAAGTTTCCGCAGATGGTGGTTGCTGTCCCTGCGGTTGAGCAAATCTTGCACGACTTGCAGCGAAAAGCTCTTCTTGCTTTGCCATAAGTTCTTCTGGCGTTAAACCCGAATCTTTTATCTTGTCTGCCTTCTTCTCCCGGTCCTAAGACAAAGTCCATCACATGCTGGGTGTCAGTATGAACTTTACACACCTTTTGTTGCTGCTTGTGATCTTTCAAGACATCTTCAACTTCAGTTGTAAAGGAATCAAAGCCTAGCCGCTACAGCAAAGTCAGCAAAGGATAGAGATCAACCATAAACATGCCTTCAGTGCTGCGATTATATGCTCTGGTGCTATTGTCTTCTTAGATTCTTGCTCACATATCTCGTTGGCCTCTGACGAGATCAAGTGAATAAATTCTACCAAATGTGTGAGCCCTAATAAGGTACATAAAGATCATTGACGATGTTCACCTACACAACACTCTATGACTAGATCTCGCGTCTCCTTTGCGCATGTCACTTCAGCTGGTAGTAGTTCTGAGAGGGGAACAAATAACAGTTCGAGAGATCGGAAAACGAACTACATGCTAAACATACCACTGATCATCTTTGCCACTGTTGCCTTCGGCAGCGACAGATCTTCATCCGACGGTCCAGCTCCCGAGTGTCCTTCGCGGTCTGACATGCTAAGCACAAGTTCACGGTACAAACGCGGCCAAAAGTGAATCAAAGTGATATGTCACAAGTCGTGTTTTATGTGGTGGTTTCTTTTTGCCTTTTTCGAAGTCCGAATTTACTTACATCTATCCTCTATCAACAACCAAGATGTCGTCGGTGCGTCAACAAGTTCATAGCTGGATGTCATGATATTAACTCACCATAGGTCAACCCTGTTAATCCCAAGCCTTTCATGCAGGAGCTTACCGGCAAGCCGGTATTTGTAAAGCTAAAATGGGGGCTCGAGTACAAAGGATTCCTTGTCAGTACGGATGGGTACATGAACCTCCAGGTATGAACAACCAGTTTGATGTTTATTTCTATGGACCTCTAATATACTGTGTAGCTGGCCAACACAGAGGAATTCCAAGACGGGAAATCAAATGGTGCTCTGGGAGAAGTCTTCATCAGGTATGTGTTTCATTGATCCATCGTTGATGCGTTTACCAGCTTTCCTGCAGGTGTAATAACGTGTTGTATATCATGAGTATCATTTCTTCTGTTTCAATTCTCTATGCTTATATGTTTTGCGACTTTACAGGGAAGCTCCTCCAGAATGATCATGCAGTG
The DNA here is from genome assembly GCF_016758785.1 of Suillus bovinus. Taxonomy (NCBI): domain Eukaryota; kingdom Fungi; phylum Basidiomycota; class Agaricomycetes; order Boletales; family Suillaceae; genus Suillus; species Suillus bovinus. The sequence goes on along the minus strand of NW_024542059.1, from coordinate 189,951 downwards.
TAGTGTTCGCTCAAAACATCGACAGCTCAAGACCATTACTCTTGTTGTATCATAGGACTTTCGAGAGTTTATTCTATCGAAGTAGGTTTGTATAGTGCTTGCATGATCTATCGCGATGCATCAGAAACCTAGATGATCGCTTGTCCTTGAACCTGCGTTTGCAATAGAGGGTGTCTAGACTTGGAAGACGATCTTGCATCACAATATGACTAACTATCCGCAGTGCTGTCGACTCGGGCTAATTTTCAGACTTATGCCTATGGCAGTGGTGCTGGCTGATTCAGGTACTTTCTGAGCTGGTAATCATTCTTCGGAGACAGCACGAGTTGACGAACATGTTATCTTTGGACCATCCAACTTTTTGGGATAAGTCTGGTGCCCCACAATGAAAGGTGTAACGCGCGGCTACTATCTAACGGATAGACAGTATGAAGAGGCTGCTTTTGAATGGTTTTTGCAAGATCTTGAACTTGGAAAGAAATATATGATGTGTCACGTGTGTATCAACTTGAAATTCCCCTCATTTGCGAGCTGGTCGTGACTCCTTCCACATTGTCGTCAACATGGCAAAATCAACTAGATCAAAAGTAAAGCGCTCATTCCGAGCAAAAAAACGCGACGAAGGTGTATACGCAGCAACTGAGGCTGCACGTCTGCAAAGACTCAATTCTAAATTGATGGCGAAAATTGATGATGGAGATAAGGAATTAGCAGAACCGGTGGAAGGTGATGATAATGCGCAAGGTTCGTCGCATTTTCAAGCTTTGAGATAGTAGACGAGGAAGGCATCTTTTCTCGTGTTTCGGTTTATCTAATGTACAAGTCATCCTCGCTCACATCTACCCCACCAGATGATTCTATGGCACCAGGTCTATAAGCTCTCTGGACAGTCTCAAAATTCCAACCTGATTATGTTTTGTTAGATGCCATGGAACTCGATGATTCTGAAAAGTTGTCAACAACAAAACCATCGCGCATTTCGACTCACGGTTCAAGGAACTCGCGAAGGGAGGAGTGGAGAAAGTCAAAAGGCATGACGCCTGTACCGAAGTCGACGAGAATGAACCGCCAGGGACTACCAGCAGCGCGGCGGAGGTCTGGGCGCCCGTCACGTCGGCGATGATGCGTGGTCAATGGCGTACCACCCTATGAGTGCAGGTTGCCTTACTTATCGCCATGTCATCCGTATACCACCAAAAGCATTATATTTGCAATAACAAAATTCGAGGTCTATCTCCATACTATTATCTCTGAGTCACAGTATATACTGAACAACTAGGGCGAATAAACCCATTTGATTACAGATATTTCTCCTACATTTCCAAATTGCAACCTTCGAACTGTGAAACCCGGAATGAAACGGTGATGAGAAGCATTGTCCATTATCCACTCAAACGGCTGAGATATACCGTAAGGACTTCGAGTCTGGCTCGGAGTCGACCGAAGTGCGGTCGCTGCGGCGCTCGTAAGGGGGCTTCCTCCAGGCGGATTGTGGTGGGCTGGAACTCATTATTATTATATCTTCTCATTTTACTTTTGACCAAGTACATACCTAAACGAATCCATAATGCCCATAGTGGCACGAATCCCCGGCTTCGTTGTCTTGGGACTGGGCAAGGGCAGGAAGCTGACAAGACCCGGCGTTGAACTAGGACCTGTGGGGCTAACTGAAGGAGAAGTGGAGTTGTGATTAACCACCGTCGGTTTATTATGAACCTTTTCGCCGTTGCTTTTGTTATATGCATCGAGGTGAATAAACACACGACAGGCAGCAATAGCTCTGTATGCCGCTATAAATATGACCATGAGAACAAAACAAAGCACGTACGAGACTGCAGCAGCGGGTACCTGAAATAAAGAGTCCAGTCAGATAAATAAAGCAGCCATGCATGCAACTTACCATCGCGATGCTACGTCAAGCATTTGTTTTAGCCCGGTAAAACGGAATGTAATTGTGAAAGTCACTCACACATTCATCTCATCTAAGAGTCCCAATACAAGTCAGGGTTGATTCTAAATTAATTACAAAATAGCTGGCTCACCGTTGAGGTTGAGAGCAGCTAGGACCTGTGTGGATGTCAGCTCAAGTGAGAGAGTATCTGAGAGGAGGACCTACGGCTGGGACGGTGTTGCAAGTCGATGTAACGAGGAAGTAAACCAAGCCATCGCGACAGAGAAGGCCCGAAAGATCCTCATGCCTGAAACGCTTTCTCAGAACGAATAGTGTCATCACCAAAATCACGAAGTCAAATGACATGGCTGGTAGACGTTGAATGAGCTGCGAAATATAGCAGAGAACTTGGGTCACTTGCTGTAGGCGTGATTCAGATTCAGGAGGATGTGATTTGTTCTGATAACCATACAAGTTCCAGCCTGGTCATCCCATGATGCTTTCACGGTCATTATGGTGCAAATTAGGATCGCGCACTTCCCGAATGATAGGGCAAGCATCGACAGAACTGCGCGACGTTTCCACTCCCAGAGCGCCATGCTTCGAAGGTGAGATCAATAGCTTATAATGAATGATATAAAGCGAGACAGTACTTACGTTCTGATCATCAGCGAGGTGGAGGCACTTAGAATTGTTAAATTGCCTGCGACCTGCGAGTCTCATGTTAGTTTCAAGCAATCTAATGATGCCTCCACCAACTCACAGAAGTGAAAGTATACAAAGCCTTTGGATGACCAATATTAATATCAGCCGTAGTCCGCACATGGAAAACAGCACATACATTACAATCAATCTAACCGAGGCCGAGGATGAGTTACTTTATATTTTAGGGAAACATAATGTTACCTTCGTGGAGATATTAACAAAGATGATCCTAGAGTTGATTTTAGTCAGTAACACAAGGGGATAGTTTGGCGGCTTACAATCCAATGAAAGCAAAGAGCATGCTGTAACGGCACAAGAAGAAGAAGACTTTGAACCACATAAGCATCGGAAAGTTGTCAATGGTTAATGCACATACTCTGTGGCTGTCATGGTCAGCCAAGATTATAGATGAGAGAAGAGACGCACCAAAGGCCAAGCCAGCTTACGCTTACCCAAGAATACAGATAACTCAAATCCACCAGTCGTGCAGATTTCCCATACATAAATTCCAAGCAGGACATAGACTACCTTGGTGAAAGCAACTATAAGGGCAAAATGATCAGAGTAGGAAATTCCTAAGAATTAAGCACGATACTCACTGCCCTCTGCTTTCACTTCCTTCAGTGTTTTCCACTCAACCATTATGATTGACTTGGGAGGGTGTAACGAGCGACAGTGAGAAAGCCAGTAGATGAGGAAGCAACTAATGGAGAGTAAACTGAATATCTTGGGTGCTCCATCGGATATATATACCTCTTTGACAATGTATCCAATAATTAATTTCCAGTCCTGATCGACGTGGCGTCGAGACCTCTTTCGGTCGCAGCAAGAACCAGGTCAGTGTTCATTGGACCGTTACGTACCTTTCAGGCATGCGTTCACGGGCAGAGGTAAATTTCCTTGTACGGGGGTATGATATTTCGTGTTAGTACTCGGTTGTCATGACCGAGCATGTCAGCATCTTAATCTAGCAGCGGAGTCGCCACTAGGTAGATGTACCAAGGTACCAGATGCGCCAGAGGTGAAAGTGCGAGGACTCAATGATGATATTCTTGCTTGATTGTCCAGTGGTCGTTTCATGGACTAAGTTTCCATTGAACGAGAAAACTGGAAACTATCAAATCCTCAGAGTGTACACATGCGAGACAGGCTTCCGAGAACAGACTTGTACTGGACTGCTGGAGCGGAGCTGCGACTTATGGCCCTAGTAGCAGTAGCAGATAATCCCCCACTTGGTGATATCTAGTTAATCTGCTGATCTGCATGAACTCGGCGGATGTTGGAGATCCTGCCTGCGATTCAAGATGAGATAGGTTATAAAAACCCGACATTGAGCTACACACCTCATTATCTATCATTGGTTAGTGACGCCCTAGCACTATTCCCTGACATCTCAGTGTGGCGATTTGGTCACTTTGGTGCCCACGTCAGTCATGCTCAGGTTCACAGCCACACTAATTCGAAGATTCAAACTCAACAAAGGGGTTATTTCATGGTCAAACTCAGACAAAGGACTGATCTTCAACTACACCACAGCGAGACACTGCCATCGGCCCCTGCGCTAACCAACCATGGTTGCTTGTTGACCCACTTGATCTGAAGCACACCAAGTCCCTCCTGGACATCATGGCCGCGCAATATCTTGAGGGGTACAATTAGCGGATCCGTCATAAGATCACTGTAGACCCTTGCGTGGAAAATTTGGATCGAGCCGTCGTCAGATGAAGACGCAAAAAGAGGGTAGGTTGGGTGGAAATGCAGTGATCGAATGGCTCTTGAGTGATAGCTGGTGGCAAGTCGCCGAAATTAACGATCGATTTGGAATCAAAACGAATAACATACCGAAGAACTTTGTAGGGTTTTTCGCTTAGTTCTAGATCGAACCAGCACAGCTTTCGGTCGTAGCCGCCGACAATAATATGGTCACCAGACGGATGTACGTCCATCGACGATATCCATTTGATACCAGGCATAAGAGTTTTCAGCAGCTTCTGCTCAGCCAGATTATACAGTCTGACATAACGTTGGGTCTATTACATTGGAATGAGCACGAGAAGGAGCTCGTCAAGTGGAACACGTACCGCAACGAAAAAGTGGGGCTTCGTAGGATGGAATAACACCATCTGAACAGCACCCTTGATTTTTTTGAACGGTGCCTGTGAGTGCCGGCGTGAGATCTGATGCATCCAAACACTGCTTTGAGTTTCGCTACTGGCTGTAAATGAAGGCCTATTAGCTATTGAGAGAGTACTCGCGAAACCTTTTTGCTTACAGACTGAAGCTATATAATCTCCCTTTCTGTGCCAAGTCAACTGCCTTGACAGTCCAGATGCGCTTGGGAGTTCAATGGTCAAAATGGGACCGTCCTCAGCAGCTCCGGATGTCGATATCCATTTAATTGATGACTGAGTAGCAGGGGGAAGAGTGGCGGGTGCCAGGGTTGACTGTGTCATCGTTAGTATGGCAGGAGAGATATTTGGAGGTATGAAAAAATGTAGTCGTTCGTCCCTAAGGCATTTGTCAGTAATGTGGTGATTGTGAGGAACAACTACCCCTTACGTTCCGGCAACGAAGAAACAAACGTCAAGTCTTGGGCACCATTCAATGGCGCCAACTTTGCTGCCCAGGTTCCAACGCTTGACCTCTCGCCCCACGTTGACCTCCCAGAGGCTGATCACTCCGCTCTCGTCACCACTAGTCACCCACGCGCCATCAGGACTTATGCTTAGACACCTGACTCGTGCTTTAGTATGCATGAATTGCAGTGACTTGTAGTTGGGGAACGGCCGTAAGCTATTCGGGCTTGGTAGTTTTGGCAGCAGGCTGTTAGGGTCTACATTAAGTTTCACCCTTTGTATGCGTGGTGCAAGATAGAGATCAAGCTGGCGATTGAAACGTTGCTTGATGAACTGGTCGTATGCGGGAACCAGACGAAGAGAAGAATACTTTTGAGGAAGGTAGTCTCGTTCGCGGTCTTCGGGATCAGTATTCTCCCACTGTTTCCGCTCCTCTTCAGTTGGCAAGTATTCTTCGGGGGGATTATAGGATTCGGAATTCGTAGGAAGCTTTGGTTTGGGTGCTGGTAACGGGGGCGGTTGATTAGACGGTGGCTCGTTCCATATAGCATAGAATTGCTGCTTTTTATCCGCTGCAGTAGGCTTGGATCCCACGATTCGACCTTGACGGATGGCACGAACAATCTTCATGATCTGGCAAGGATAAAATAAGGAAGTGTAACATGGAACCAAGGGGAAAATAGACCTTTTGTTTCTCCCATTTACTTGGTAGCCATCTGCGCTTTGGTTCTGGGGCCGAGGAGAGAGGCATGACTTCTTCTTTGCCTTTACCAGTGAACCACTCGATGGTAGGTTCATATGGGTCGTATTCCGCATCAGGATTTTCCCCAGCCTGCAGTCTGCGAATAATGTCTAATTCCTCAGCAGATAACGGTTTGTCCATTTGGGTATTTTTATCAAAAGCAGTTGTCCTGCAACATATTAGTGTATAACTTAACTGGAAGGAAAGCATTGCATACCACGAATTGGGGTCTTCCACCGTTTGAAGGAATCTATCGAGCTCGTCGCCTTTAGCTGGACGCAATACTCTTTTTCCGTTGATATCGTAGCCCAAGTGAGGTAGATCATCGTACCAGTGCATGGGTATGTTTCCAACACGGTTAGGATCCTGAGATTGTTAGTTACATCACAAGGATGTATAGGAAAAAGCTAGAACCTACTCACATCTTCTGTTGAGGAGTCCGAATCATAGTCAGGTTCAATCTCTGGATACACAACTTTTGTTTGTCCGGTGATGTTTGAAACCACCTTTTTAGATTTTGGGAATATATGCAAGTCTGAGTCGGCGTCAGAGTTTTCATCCAGGATGTCTTCTTCGTCGAGGTCATCCGTGTCCTCCTCTTCCTCGCTTTCTTCGTCGCTGTCACTGGCAACATCAATTTCTGGGAATTCATCTACATCTCCATCGTCCGACGCATCGTCCCCCTCTCGGTCCTCATCCTCTGCTTCGTCTTCGCTCTGCATCTCCAAATCCACTGCCCCAGAGAAAGGACCTTTCTCGACATCTTCAACCCCCTCCTTCTTGCGCTTGTTTCGCACTCTCTCAAGGCCAGTAACCGCCATGTTTTAGGAAAGAGTCTCGAGAAGGGATATGAAGATCATACTGAGTTTCTTATTTTTCTGTCGGAGTCACGTGACCATTAGATGTTTGTTAGATCTAGATCGGGCATACTACACTCTATCATAAACCGCGATGGTCAACTACGGAGGAGGTCAGTGACAGTCTCTGGGCATAAATATTATGACTTTGACGGGTTTTATGCAGATGAAGTATCTGCTTTGGTTCTTGATATAGGCTCCTCGTCCGTACGCGCAGGATACGCCGGGGATGATATCCCCAAGGCCATTATCCCGTCGTTTTATGGCTATAAGTCGACCACAGGGGATAGCGACGTGCAGATGGCAGAAAATGCACCAGAAAATTTCGAGTCAACCGCCAAACAAACCCCGAGTGACGCGAAACTTTACCTCGGGCAGAATGGCCCTTCGATCTGGAGAGAGGGTATGGAAATCGGGAACCCTGTACGGGATGCGTTGAGTAAGCAACTTCACATTCTGTTCATGGATGGCATCTATATCTAGCTTTGCAGTTTTTGATTTTAATCCGGTCCCTGCTTTGATCTCGCATGCACTGGTCGACGTTATGCGAGTTAATCCTTCAGAACATCCCATCCTCGTGACCGAGCCGGCTTGGAACACACCCGCAAATAGAGAAAGAATGGCAGAGATTATGTTTGAGGAGTTTCATGTTCCTGCCTTCTATATTGCCAATACTGGCGTTCTGAATGCGTAAGATCTGATTTACTTGCTATTTGGCGCTGATGTCTTCAATGTTGGAGAGCAGTTTTGCAGCAGGGAAGGGCTCAGCACTAGTGATAGACGTTGGGCACGCAATGGCCAGCATCACCCCAGTAGTTGATGGCTTCGTACTACGAAAGGGTGCGTCGATCGTATTTGGCTCTTCTCATTCTCACATCATGTAGGTTTGGTATCGTCTGCGTTACCTAAACTCGTCCAAGCCCATGCTCGACATATCTTGAGTAACCCCACACAGACGCGTCGGGGAATCGAACTTCTCCCCCATCAACTCATCGCCAACAAATTGGTTCGTTGTTTATTATGCCTGAATTACTCATTTTATCAATATGACATGCAGCCTGTCGAGCCTGGTGCACCACCCAGGTTTACCCTCCGTGAAGACCGTATACCTGGAACAACGGAAAGCTGGAGGGTTTGGTGCGAGAGTCGTGAAGTCGAAGAGTGGATACAGAGCGTCGCTGGCGTTCTGGATCAGGGATGGAACGACCAGTAGGTTGCTTTTGTGCACGCTTTCGATTTTTCTTATCGTGCATCGCAGAGCTGCTGCATCTCGTCAACCGCGTCAATACGAGTTCCCGACAGGTTACAACACATACTTCGGGCCGGAGCGATACCAAGTTGGCGAACAGTTCTTCTTCCACTCGCCGCAGCTAGTGGTACGTGTCTCCCTACCGAACCGATCTCGAAGCCGCTCACTTTCTACAGGCGCAAAATCCAAATCTTCCAAAGAACATCCCTACCTTGCTTTCAGAGTCCCTGCGAGCCTGTGACCCGGATCTGCGGCAAGTTCTCATGGGAAATGTGGTCCTCACTGGCGGAGGCAGCCTGTTCCCTGGTTTCGCTGATCGCTTGGAGGCAGAGCTATCCAGGAATTTCCCCCACGTGAGTGAAGTGCTTTTAAATATACACCATCGATCTAGAAATGTGTCTGCAGGTCAAAATCCACGCTCCTGGAAACCCAATCGAGCGGAGGTATGGTGGTTGGCTAGGAGGAAGTATTCTAGCAAGTCTTGGCACTTTCCACCAGCTGTGGATCAGTAGAGAAGAGTGGCAGGTATGCATTGCTTCGTGTTTCAGTGCTGGCTTTTGCTGATACGGTTTCTTAGGAGCATGGTAAGCCTATTGTGGGGCAGAGGTGTAAATAGGCTTTTCATATCTGGGGAGTTTGCTTCTGGTAGGGCACATTGTTGCTGCGGAAATGCAGCTACTACAAGTTAACCTATACTGCGGTCCTCATCTTTGTCCTAAAATGTATGGTATGTTGTTGTGGCAGAAACCGCATGTTCACAGCCGCAGGAATGTCGTGGCTATACCTCTGAGTGGAAGGAAGCCAAGTGGGGCAGGGTCGCCACCCTTTTTAATTTCCTATATGGTGTACGCTCGATGACAAAGTTCTCTGGCGCTATTCAAGACAATTATACACTGAAACGTGCAGATACACACATTGCCTTCAAGGGCCTTTCATCGCATGCTTGTAGGGAATTTCTGACGAAGAAGCAGAAGCCGCTATCCCTCGAGATTCACTCAGACTGACACTACAATCAATTAATTCTTCATTTTTCATCCAACACACATTTTACGAGAGCACATCCGCATTCGAACAACGGCTAAAATGAACAACCGTACGCGTACAAGTATGAAACAACAGCACGCCCGAAGTAGGCCTAACATGCACTCGTGGGAGCTCAACTTCCACCAGCGCCATAGGCCGTACTGATAGCCCTCCCTAACACACAAAAGTTGCAAGGTGGGATGAAAAGGGGTCCCGAGTACTACCAGGCAACCATATCAAAAGCCCGCAGACAAAGTAGCTAAAACACACACTCGCCAGGGAGTAATAAATAAAGTCGAACGTAAAAGTGGAAGGTGAAACGAATGTGAAGGGAAGGCCAGGGTTGAAGAAAGCGCTAGCACTAACGTGTCCGTTCCAACCTAAAGTCCCAGGGTTGGGTTTATAACACACAAGGCAGTTGTTGTCGTCGTAAAGAGTGGAATGGTGAAGTCAAGGAGACAAGTCATAGCGAAATATTGAGTTGGTTGAACTTTGTAATAGGCCGAACGAGCGAGCGTGATTAGTATGCCTCAATTGCTTCCCTGCGCTCGCGAGCACCCATGAGAACACCCAGGCCGCCGATAGCCTTACGGCGCACGCGCGTGGCAAAGTTTTTGGGTCCTAATTCATCAGCACCAGAGGGCGGACCACGAGGCTGTCTCAAAGGGCCGATAAATTTATGTGCGACGGGAACGGGTGAGACAGGTAAGATAGGACGTCCCATTCCCAGCCCCTCGTACAATTTCTTGGCTGCTTCCTCGCGGGCGGACAGTGGCGATGCGTCTAAAGATGATGAAGAGTGAGGGGTAGTGGGGTTGGAGAGCGAGGCAGAACTTGAAGTTGAGTAGGCATCCTCGTGCTCGCTGCCAGAGTCCAAGGCAATGACAGGGAACGTGCGCGAGAGAGGTGCTGTAAAACTCAAGGGGCGTGGGCGCGCCTTGCTGGCAGACGTAGCACCATTTCCAGGAGGAGGCGAAATACGTTCACCAGGAGGTGGTGTAATTTTAACACTCGGCGAAACAGCGGAGACCGTGCGAAGACCGTTCAAAACCGAATTAGTAGTGCTTCCACGGCGCCAAGACACAGCGACATCTGACTTGGAAGGAGTGTTGTCTTTCATGGTCTGTCCATTGCCACTGGGCAAAGAATTTCCAAGCGACGTACCACCACTAATCACGGTGGTTTGCCCAGGAGGAGACGATCCTCTAATCGGAGTCTCGGGACTGCTAGGGAAAGCGACACTAGAGGTGACACGCACGCCGGCTCGTCCCCCCAACACGGCCGTCATTGGCACCTGCTCCTCAAGTGGGGGAGTTTGGACTCCCAGCTGAGCTTTGAGGAGTTCAGCCTGACTAGGACGTCGTGCAGGCGGAGAGCCACCAACAGGACGGATATCAAAGCTTGCTTCAAGAGGACCGGTAGTGACGGAAGGAATTGTGGCACTTGCACACCTGTTCTGTATCTGCTGGCGTAAAGCATGCTGAATGAGGATAGCTTGAGCACGAGCATTACGTTGGGCCTGCTCAGACTGGAACAATGCATGATCATCATGAGCACGCGTGTGAACGATCAAATAAATCAACAAACCTGTAACCGCGCAATCTCCAATTGCATCATCTGCATCTGCTGATACGCATGCAACTGAACCTCGCCAGGATTTTGTGGCTGCATCCCCTGAGAATAAGAAGGGTAAAATGGAACACTGTTTGGATTGAGGGCACTCTGAGCAGCCATTTGTTGCTGTACGAAGCGGTTATTTGGACCGTCTACTGCAGCAGTGAGGGGACGAGTTGCCTGATTGTTGATATACATGTTTTGTGAGAAAAGCTCGGCAACTTCATCCATATCCTCCTCCTCTACGAAAACAGAGTGTTGGTTAGACGCAAATCGTGGAACGTTGAATGAACCGCCCAGAGCGGCAGTATGAGGACCAGACATGGACGTAGAGCGCACGCCTCCAGTACGAAGACCATTGAGAAGGGAGGCACGGTTGTTGGACTGCATGGTGGCCATAGTTCAAAAAATGGGAAGATTGCGTAGAGAGCGCGAGTTGGACGATGACTGTAACTAAAACGACACTGAAAGAATTAATGGACAAGGCAGACAGATTATGTTGTTGATAGGCGATGAAATGTTACAACTAGTGCAGAGTTAGGGAGAAGAGCGTTATGAAACGGGTGAACGTACGGAGAAATGGAGGTATAAAAGTATCTTTAAAGACACAAAAATGATATTCACGCAGGAAGTTTTGTCTGCTGGCTGTTGCAAGCGACGAGCTGGACGATTATAATATGTGGAGTCCTGTTGAGACTGGACGCCTGAATTGAAAGAAATAAAGAGAAGTGTTTTATAGGATTTTATGTGATTTTACGAATGACAAGGAGAAGGATGCTGTGGATGATGAAAGAGAAAGAGAAACCAAAGCAAAGCGAAGGAATTGGACTCGGAAGAGTTCATAAATAAAAGTGGGCCAAAGCGATATAAAAAGTGGCAGTGCTACATCAGTCATTCCCCCTAACACCGGTCGTCGAGCTCAGCCCACATAACAATTAAGCTCACAGCCTAAGCTAGTGTATTGATCTATGGCAATCGCCGTACACGTGTACTAAAAGTTATTGTTCTTGCTCCCAGAGTCGTTAAAGATACTTTTTCGCACTCGCCCGAACACGTGTATCAAACACAATACTGCGTATCGGCGAATGTGCCGTGTGGAATGGGTTTAACATTGTCTGCCAATCCAGTCAGACCAATTCTAGAATCATCTACGAGCGACTGACCTTGAGGTACAGTTCCCAGACGTCCTGAAAGAAGGACCGAATCCCATCGTCATTCTTGGTCTCATGCAGCAGTATGAATTTCATGTCTAAGGTGAGGATGAGAAGAATAAACAAGAGAAGGCTTCAACATACTGCCTGGGGTGACAAACGCAGACACCGTCCATTCATTGAATTTATCTACAGATTTCAGATACCTTGCCAAGATCAAGCGGAGCAATATAATGATAAGGGATGTAATGACTTACATGGCACTTTCCTTTCGCATGACATCTTCAATAATATCCAGACTTGCGTTGGCAATCATTTGGATCACATGTCGATCTTGCCCTCCGCCCATCCTCACACCGCCCCCTTGGACGTGGTGAGACTGCGTAGCGCTAGACGCTCCTGACAACGCAGTCAGTGTACCCGCAAACGCAGAGGTAGACCATGTAGGCAAGTTTGATGAAAGCGACGACGACGTTTGCTGCGCTAGCTTAGTAGAGTAGTGCGTCAGACTGTATATTGGCGTATCAGACGGAGAAAGCAGGAAGAGATGATGAGACATGTTTAAGTCGTTGTCGTGGCCCAAAGCTATGGATTTGATGAGATTGCATAAACTTGAACGTTGTGGTCAACACGCATTGCACTCTTTCGACTCACTTGCTCATGTTGAAAAGGTGCTCACAGGTCTTTCACCGCTCACTTATACAATCAAAATGCAACAGTCGCCTGGCTTACTGCAATACCCTTTCCCAACTTAATTCTCCTCCACAACTAAGACCGTCGCGGTTCTTGTCACTGCCAGGGCAAATTGTCCAATTTCAGACAGCCACTGGTACTACCAGTTCACTGCCAACCTTCCTTCAATTTGCTCGTGCGCAGCTGCGTAATGCAACTCATAGAGACCTGCTTCGTTTCCGGTATAGCTCCCCCCGTCGTCCACCCCGCAGGCCAAACTGGCTAGATTCAATAAACGGAAACGTCATATTCGTGGCCATCATCGTAATAAACGCTGGCGTGTTTCTTCTCTGGCAAGGCGCCAAGTCCACATACGTTCGTAGGCGCGAGCTTTCAGTAAGACTAATGTATAGGGTACAGCTGACAGCCATCCACATCTACAGCAAACTACTCGTGACCCCACACTCTTGATCTTTCTCCGGGACAACTTTTTAGTTAGCTGGCAAAACATCACCTCCGGTCGTGTGTGCGTCTGACTCTTACTTGATTGCTGCGCATTTTGCCTCATTCATCGGGCAGGTGGGCGCTAGTAACCTCATGTTTTTCACATCAAGACATGGGACACGCATTCTTTAATGGCCTTTCATTCTACTTCATGGCCCCCAGCGTCATGCAAGTCCTCGGGAACTCGCGTTTCTTGGCGCTCTACTTTTTCGGTATTCCTCCACTTCTCAACTCACGCGACGTCCCTAACAAAAAACACAAGGGGGCATCGTATCTAGCATGACGAGTCTCGTATGGAACCGTTTCTACAAACGTCAATCTAACTACTCTTCACACGGCGCAAGCGGTACGTACATCTCCTCACCCTTTCATTAACGTTCATCTTCATCCACTGAAAATGAAAATGTTGTGTAGGCGCAATATTAGCAACCGTCGCATTTTACGCCTGTGCATTTCCAAGGACGACGTTTTTAATATTCTTCGTCATCCCTTGTCCTGCGTGGGCGTTCCTTCCTGGCATCCTCGCGTTTGATGTGTACAGGAGTGTTACAGATGCTGTGAGTTGATTTCGTAACTCCTCGTGCTATCTGGTCAATTGAATTGATTGATGTCGCAGAGAACGATGACAGATACAGCAGGTCATGTCGGTGGAATGCTGTCAGGCATTGGTTTCTTCTTATATAGAGTGGCTCTTCGTCGCTAGACTTGCCAAATCCTCCTGTGATGGCATTTATGATGCCAACTAATGATGCCACTCAATCAGAAGAATCAGTTCCATTATGCAGCATATGAGGTGTAATATAAACAGGACCGGCGTTGCAAATGCGAAACGGAGAAAAAAAAAATGAACGTGGTATATATACGCGCCAGTCATACAAATCGAACAGCATAAAAAATAGCAATGAAAATAGACATATTAACGAGCATAGTAGCTTCGAAACACATCCATATTAGTCGCTGAACATAAGCATTTCATGGAATACCGTGAGCAATGAGCATTCACTCCGATGCACGACCTTTCTCTCTCTGCGGGGTATTCATCAGCTTGTCCAACCTCCCCATCTGACCCTCTAGCTTCGTCATTCCAACGCCGTTGCCATCTATGCCAAGGTCCCTCGCGTTGTGCTTATCGAAGTAATACGTTAGTAAGTTCTTCTTGTTATCATCGAGCCCGTCGAGCAACGTGAAGAGATGAGTCTCATCCCGAAGCACGAGCTGCGCAGCGATGATAGTAGCGTACGCGGCTTCACGAATGACAAGAGTACTGTCGTTTAGTGCTGCCATCAGAGTAGATTTTAAGCGTGGAAGCTCCTCCTCAAGAACTTCAGCGGGCAAGCGCATGACGAATTTGCCTATGGCGATTAGTCCAAAGGCATGCGATGCGTGTTTGGCACTCGTATCTGACGAAGGTTCGGCTAGAAACGCACGCAGGCTGCCGTGCATCGTAGTTAGACCATAAACAGGTTCGATGCGTGTTGCAAGGGCATCGCGGATTGTTTTAGTTGCTTCAAGAACCTGACTGTCGTGAGCATAGAGTACACCAGCAAGGGACAAGATTTACATCAACAGCATTACAGTACCGCACAGTAAACAAAGTCGCGAAGATGTCGGCTTCCCGACCTTCCACGAATGGTGCTTGGCAGCTTAGCAATTCCCATAGAACTATGAGACCGTATTCGAGTTGCTCTGCATCCTATTCAAATAGGTCAAATGAGTAAGAAATGGTACCAATAAAAAGCAAATTAGTGCACCCTTAGAGGATCAAGAAACTTAATCAGAGCATTGAATAGCCGTTCAAAGCTCCTTTCCTTGGTCCATATATCAGGGATCAGCGGAGGAAGAGAGCGGCTGATGCCAAGGAAAGGCGAGACGGTGGAAGGAAGTCCCAGTCTCGGACTCAGGGGAGACGTCGTTGCGGAAGGTATGGGATTGCTGCTGCACAACAGCGCCAACTTTTGGAGAACTCGAATGTCAGTTTGATCGCTCTCCATTGAGGTAATATAGTCGTTGAGTTCTTGTACTCGATCTTCAACTGCAGTTGCTTTGAGGGGTGTGGCATGGCCGAGGGCTGCGTGCATAAGACCAAAATCAGAAAATAGCAAGGATGTGTAACCAATGGCAACTCACTGGACGTGCGTTTCAACCACCAACTAGTCTCATGCACCTGGTCTTGAACTGGCTTCACGAGGTTGTCTATAGCTTTGATGTTTACAGGACTATTCTTGAATAACGCTGCCTGGCGGAAGATGGCTGCAGTTCGGTTGTCAGGAGTCACAGGAGGAGCCAAGCTTCGTATTATCGCGGGCGCATTTTGCACTTTGGGTTTTGGTGTTGCAGATCCGCTACGTCCAAGGAGCAGTGACGGGGGAATTGTGGAGTGCTGATTATCCTCACCGTCCGGGTCGTTCAGTTCTAGCAACCGCTCTGCAGCACTCTGTGCTTGCTCCGCTCGAGCTATAAGGGCATCCTCAACAAGTGCTGTCTCTAAATGTTTTCCATTCGACAACGCATCAGAACTAGTGTAAGACGTTGAACGATCGGAGCGGGGAGAGAATGAGCGTTGTTGACTGGGTGCCGGAGGATACACCTTATATGGAGTCGAGAAAGACATGAGATTGACAGACTCGTCGTCCATCTCAGAATCACAGTCATCGGGTATGGGTATAATGGTTGCCAGTAAGAGCGTTTGATCATCATTAATATCGGGCATTACAGTTGACTGGCGAGGTGGGACTGGAACTGGAACTGGAGGTGCATGATGACGAGGGGTTGGTGAGTCGTGGTAGGAATCCGAAATATTTGGGTGCACAGTTTTACGGATGGTAGTTAAACGACTAGGGGATATGGGTGAAACCAAGGGAGAAGAGCCTCGGCGCCGGTTTACTTCGGGGCTGGATGACACCGATGAATCGGTAGAGGAACGTGAATGCGACGTCAGGACCGCGCTAGAGCTTACAGAACGAGGCATAGTCCCACCCAGGACACGTGGTTTTGTTGGCGTAAGGGGGGCGAGGGAAGAACGAGGGGATAACGAGGACCTTGAAGCTGGCGATGGCGAGCTGCGCCCACTCGAGAGTTTAACCGTAGGGCTTATTGGCGAGACAACTCTCCGTACTGTAGGTGATGTTGCGCGTGTCGCGTGTGATGAGGACGTTGCTTGATGTCTCAGGGTAGGAGGCGCAGTTGCAATGGCTTTGGCTTTGGCACGACTGGCGGCAATCGCAGCTGCAACGCTGCTCTTCTTGACACTTGGTGTGGTTGGTGCGGTGGAGGGAAGACTGGCAATGGCTTCAGGGTCTGGACATGCCTTCTCCAGCTGTTTGCGTGCTGTAGGATCGAGAGACTCGAGAATCACAGCTGCCCTGTCATGCCAGACACCGTTGAATGCCCAAAACGCACTGCGGGCTGCTTCCCTGACAGTAGGATTGGGATCAGCCAACGCTTTCTTCAAGGACTTCTCTAGGATCTCCACACCACCATTCGCTTCTATATGCGATCTCGCCCGTATCCCATGTAGTTGGATATAGTGGGTGATGTGGGATACTACGAATGTTCGAGATTGCACCGTCTTATCTTGGAGAGTGTTCCAAAGGAGGGAAAGGAGAACCCGAGGATGTGCTGAAGCATGCTCCATTATGACGGAGAGCGATCGTTGGGACTGTTGAGCAGCAATTTTCTTGGTAAATCCTGCCATTCGGAGCAAATTCGTATACAACATTTCACAAAACGGGTCAATCCCTTGGCCCAACGCAATGGCAAGCTCGGAATAAAGAGAGCAGGTGTTTGCAGAAACCGTTGTCCGCAAACTGACGAGCTGAAAAAAAAAGGAGAGCTGTGTGTAAGACGTTTTTAGTAAGTTTGGGATGCTTACTGTTTTTATGGAGGACTGCATAAATCCATCTTTTAGGCATTGGAGGAACACGTCGGGATATCTTGTATGGATATTTCCGGAGAGCATACCACGGACACGTTGAATGGCACGTTCGCGGGTAGCCCAGTTGTGTTCCGTTTCCTTTCCCTGCGTCACAAGTTAAGAAGTTGGCAAAGCATTCAAGGATGTCGACAGTACCTCAAATGATTTTGCAAATGTTAGAAATTCGTTTTCCAAATCTCGGCTAGATGCAATCTATAATCGTTGCCCAGATCAATCTCTGCGGAGCGAGATGCGATATCAAAGAACATACAAAAGCAGGTTCAACCGTACTAGCTGCTTCACTTGAAGGTTGTGATGACAAAGGCGGAGAGACAACTGCGGCTCGACTTCGTGGCCTCGGAATCTCTCTCACATTTCCTTGACTTGCTGCCCTCGTCATACCAGGCGTAGCTCCGGATGCCGCGCCAACCGTTGGCCGACGATTCTGTTGTAGCATCATGCTTGGGGGAATATACTCCTTCTTTGCGTTAGGCTCTCCACTGCCCGCGGAACCCTCGCTCTGGGGAGTACTTGCTCCAGCACGACTGGAATGCATGAGCTGCGACTGAATATTTTCAACGATCGCTTTGCGTACCCCCTTCTTCGTCAGCTCTTTCTTGAGGTCTGAACGAGCAGCGTCTGTCACGCCCGGTCCAGTGTAGAGCTCAATAACGCAAGGCATTGCGCATGCGCGAACATTCCCATCCGTGTCTTCCAAAGTGTCCACTAGCAATGAAACGTATGGTCGAACAGGAAAAAGATGATGGGTTCGGCGGATGTGCACGAGGACTAGTATTGACTATGGTAGAGAGTGAGAAGTCGTCATACCAGCTTGGAAGGTTCTACTTACTTGTTCTCGGACTCTGGCGACCTTGCTTCCAAAGCCGCTATCTCTGAAGAAACGTTCGAATATTGCAAGTGGCGTTTCTGGACCCCCCTTGCTATCCTTCATCTTTGAAGCAGATGGGGCCCTGAATGCCAGTCCACCGAGGATAACTAGTGTTTCACGCGCCTTGTCACGAGCCTTTTCGCGGGTATCACCGAGACGCTCGATGACTCCAGGAGCGGGAAGGAACGCATTCAAAATCTGGCGGAGAATCATCAAGTCATGCGACGTTCCGGGAGTGGACGACGTGGAGGACGATGCTGATAGTGGACGCGCGTTTGCGTTTGAGACAACATTGTTGCGCAAGACGATCAAGGGAAGTAGATGAGGAAGGGCTGAGAGCGTGGCGGTTGTTAGATGTTGATTTGAGATACGAAGACATGCTTTGAGGGTAGAAATGACCGGTTCTGGTTCTGTGATCTAAGTACAAACCAGTAAATGAGGCTCAGCTCATCGACTAGGTGTCTGACACGTACTTCTATGCCAGACTCGAACTCTGCCTGCAATTTTGTAACGGCATCAACCTTTTGGTCAACGTCTGTGGACACCGTGAGTTTTGATGCGGCTATTCCCAAGGCATACTACCAACCGTTGCTTTTGCATTGATTAATGAGCTTTTCGAGCCTCTCAGTGCTCATGTTGGTTTGAGAGGAAGAGAAACCGAATAATCGAGCTCACAAAGGTTTACTGCCGTCCGAGTGTGCGGGTGTGGCGGAGAACAAAGTGAAGCACTTCTCGCGACGGACACTTAAGTATATGCAACAAACCGATTCTCACTATATCATACACTCTTCGAACCTATCGTGACGTAGTATGCAACGTTTCTTTATTCACCGTCTACTTCGAATGATTTCCAAACAAAGTTTGACCAGAACCCTTTAACACGTCATTCGCTCTTTTTATCAGAATGACCTAAAGATTTTCCAGGTTGTACGTGGTCGCGAATACGCTGCTTCTGATAGGGCATCAGTTAAAGATCTCATCGCATGGACTAGAACACCTTGAACTAACCAAACCTTTCAGTTCCGGGAAACCACCCTCGATCTTCCTGTCCCACATCAATTGGGGGGGACTGCCTTCGAGGTTGAGCCAGACCCTAAATCGACCTCCAGTTTCCTCAGAATTCAGAGGAATGATTGATATTGCCTTCAAGGCTGGAGGTGGGAATGTAAGGAATAGTTCTGTGGAAACCCAGGTCGCTCGATGGAGCCTACAAGCAATGAACGAAGTTGAAAGTTAGCAGTATTGATCCCTCTTACCATCGACACTAGATAGCAGATAGTACATCAATCATAGTAAGCTTTTACAACAAGTACTGCGTACTCGGTCGCAGAATTCTATGATAATGCTGGGCGACGCCAGTGGAAGCGGTGGAATGAAAGTTGACGAGTCAAGAACAGGATTTCCTTGGGCCAGCTCTACATTGTCTTGTTCACTGGGCAGCGGACAGAATACACCAGCCGATTCTGCCATCGTGGCGACTCGGTTAATGATGGAATTGATGCTGACAACAATCAGTGATAAGTAGGTCACGTGAATATGCGATCGTTGTTGACGCGTTGTTTGTTCCTACATGTCCCCAACGACTAACAGGTAATAGGAACGCGGTACCAACGTTGCACTCAGACATGGATGAGATCAAATCAGATGTAATATGGACCGTGCACGGTAAGTCTCAGTTACAACTAAAATTATATCAAACATCATCTGATCGTGACGCATACTAGTCGAGGTCCGACTCTCGACAAAATCTAGACGACGCGTAGACGTCATCCAAGGTCTTGTCCGAAATTTCATTATCAACAACTACGATCCAATCCAACTCCCGTCCATTCTTGATGGATGGCAAACAGACCCAACCCTTGCTTCGTCGGTGGACCGAATCGCAATATCAGAATCAGCAAGTCCATCAATGTCATTGCGCCTCAAAGAGGTGTCACTGGAAATTCACGCTTACCAACCACATGAAGCCGATGCGGTCGAAGAATATGCTAACGGAACACCAGGTAGAGATGGTGAGGAGAACATGCTCGCTGCAAGCGTGTGCGAACTCCCATGCAAGGCATGGGAGGGATTGTGGGATGGCTTGATATATGCGGATAACATCAAGCTAAAGCTACTCGATTACATTCACGCAACTTTTGTTTTGAGTGATGCTGATGTCGACTGTGGGTGAAGCAATTAGGCAACCGTGATCTATGCTGACCCTATCTCAGTTAACTTGGTGACATGGAACCGTGTAGTTTTGTTACATGGCCCTCCAGGGACAGGCAAGACATCATTATGTCGAGCACTAGCTCAAAAATTGTCCATAAGATTATCTCATCGGTAAGTTCAATATATGAACTTCTTCACGAACTTCACATTTCTCGCAACGAACAGATACTCTCAGTCACGCCTCCTAGAGATTAACTCTCACTCCCTGTTTTCTCGCTGGTTTTCTGAGTCTGGAAAACTTGTACAACGTCTTTTCACCAACATCATGGAAATGGTGGAAGATGAAGACTGCTTCGTTGTTGTGCTAATAGGTAAAGCCCGCACGCGTATAGGCTGTTGTCACATCTGCTTATAGCGCTCTAGATGAAGTGGAATCTCTTACTGCAGCCAGAGCTGGCGCCATGGCAGGCACAGAACCATCAGACGGCCTGAGGGTACGCCTGCAAGTGTCTCTCATGATGTGCATTCTTCACAAAGTGTATAGGTGGTCAATGCTCTCCTCACGCAACTGGACAAGCTAAGGCACCAGAAGAACGTCCTAGTGATGTCCACGAGTAACCTCGCAAAAGCCATAGGTAAGGATGCGGGAGGGCCATGCATACGGGATGTCTGGGATATCTGATTACCTTTTGAAGATTCGGCATTCGTTGATCGAGCAGACATCATCCAATACGTTGACTTACCTTCACGCGAAGCCATCTATGAGATTCTTCGTAGCTCTCTGTGCGAATTCATAAACAAAGGAATCCTACAGGAGACAGTGAGCTGGCCATGAACTTGATCTCATCGTAGATCTTCTTGTTGATGATGCCTCTTAGGTAGTACCACCGCTTGACCTAGCGTTGTACATGGACAAGAACGGCGAGAATCGTTCTAGTGCAAGTAATGTCATGTTGCCTAATTTACCGAAGGAGCTTGCGTATACTTTGCTGGCTCTTGCTGATAAATGCAGAGTAGGTTTAACCATTCTCCTCGGTATTCGTGGCTCAGGAACTCCCACAGGCACAGCAACTTTCAGGACGCGC
The DNA here is from genome assembly GCF_016758785.1 of Suillus bovinus. Lineage (NCBI taxonomy): Eukaryota > Fungi > Basidiomycota > Agaricomycetes > Boletales > Suillaceae > Suillus > Suillus bovinus. Next base: position 168,926 of record NW_024542059.1, on the reverse strand, counting down.
CCTTCGGCGTTTGCCTGTTCTTGCACTTGCGAGATACATTGGCGTCGGCGTTAGTACATCGTCGACCACCAGCAATCTCAAGAAGTCCCGATTCCAAACTGACATACGCTTATGGCTGGATGCGATGGATAAAGTCCTCGATGAAAGAGCTGCAGATCACAAAAAACTGTTGTAGTTGAAACCCCGTTCTCATGTTTTGCATCACGTTGTTGTCTTCTTGGACTCTGCCCCATATCTCAACATGTATGATACCTGCACCCGCAATCAATCCATGTTATTAACACTATCCAAGTTGCAGCGAAACCGCGTGAATTTAGTACTCTGACATGAATGTTGCGCAAAAGGTGGTATAGATGACCAGATGGCGACGGCACTTGGTCAAATCAGCTCATCGATGATGGGTCAACTAAAGACATCCAATCAGTCACATTAAAGGTCATCATTAAATCACCTACAAAATTGCAAGGGCTGGGGCCTGGGTGCTCTGAACCCTTTATATCCTGCAACCCATCCGTTCCGCATAATTCGACCACCATGACCTCCTAAAAAGCCAGCCTTTCCTTGCTTGAAGTTCACGATCCTCGTCCATTCATTCCTTGGTACAATTACCCGGGCACCCTTGCTGAGCAAATAGATATTCTTCCCAGCCCATACCCGTCTGCCAAGTCGCTCCTTCACCCTTTGCGTCACCCGACTGAGCGCGACTTCATAGTGGTTCTCATACCACGTCACTAGTTCGTCTAGACTTTTCTGGAGGATCCGAAGATGGAGGTCTACTATCGAATATTTTCTCCGGTGGGTGAAATTCTGGAGGCGTGGAAGGAGTGTCGAGGTCGACGTCTAGAGCCGTCGAGACGTCCGGTGGAGGGGAGCTGGGAGAACTAGAGGAGGTTGATTCTAAGGGAGATGGAGGAGGGAAACTGTCACGTTGGTCAGAGTACCACGCGATATCATTTTTCTTCCTCCGTATGGTCTGTCTCGTAACCCATCCAACCCATCGCATCAACTCCAGATTCTTGTCTCTGTTGGCCTCCCCAAAGACAGGTATTATGGTGCCCCGGTTTAGGCTGAAATGTGGTGCAAGCGTGCCATGGGGATCACGATAAAGCTGACTCCGTAAAAGACGGTCGACCGAACGATCTAGGCGCACAGCTTGGTAGAGGTAATGTCGTGCAAAGGTGGCGTGGCCCGCGCGCGAGATATGCTTTAGCAGGATGTTATATGAAGTGGTATTGGGCCGGGCGTGAGGAGTTAGGTGTGGCTCTGTTGAAGCGGGGTTTGCGATTCCAAAGTCATCCTCATCATCGAACTCCCGTGAATAGTGCTGGCTGGCTTGTGGTGGAAGGGGTTGAGTGAGGACCTCGAAAGTTTGTACGAGTTTGGCTACATTGCCGAGGCGACCGAGCATGTCAAGGGTGGTATTGAGAGCGGCGGTGGAAAAAGGTGATAACATGCTGGAGCCTTGTAATGGAGGGTGGTCTGGATAATCCAAGTCTATACCATAGCCCAATTTCATGAGCTGATAGAACCCCTCCTGATCTAACACCTCCTTCAGGATACGGATCACCAAGTCAAGGTTGAAAGATGTCAAAGGCATATTCCGAGCTGACATTTCCTTGAGCAGCTTCCGGCAAAGCTTGCTCGCGTCAGCAAGCATGTCCTCGCGCTGCACCTTATATATTGGCAGAGACAAACGGTGTGCGATTGCTTTGAGGATTAAGCCGAATGTTCTCGCTTCAGGGTCCAATTTGCAGACATGCGTAAGTTCAGTGAGAACTTGCATTGCACCGGTATAGTGACCCACGGCGGCAAAATGATACAGAACAAAATGGTAGTCGTCAAGAGTAGCATCTGCGCCTGTTGCTCGGATATTACGCATGACGGTCTTGAGACGGGCCTCAAAATGGTGAGGAATGCGAGGAGCTTGACCTGTTTGCATGCGACGCGCTGTCCATGTTCTCAGGGTATACGCGCCTGGGACACAACGTCGAAGAACTGCTTGATGAACTTCCAGAGGAAGATCGTCGCATTCTGCGTAATTCATGAAATCGACATAGCATGACCATACTCTGGGATAGCTCCGTGTCTCACGCGAGAGGACCTCCATAAGAGCGGAAAGCTTTTCCTTCTGAATGATGTCCTTGGAACTTTTTTGTGAAGCAGCGGTTGTGCTTGGACCGGAATACGCATCATGCACGATATGACACGGAAGGGTTATAGCGGATAAGCAACGAGTAGATGTATGAACAAGTCGACGCAGGGAATGAATTTGGGTTGTAGCGGAAAGACAGACTTTAGAAAGCTGTCTCCGCATGGAACAGTAATTAGTCTGGCGCCAGGACTGGCCAGTAGTATCCGAAGCCTCTTGCAATTGATGCCAGTCCACAAATTCGCTTGAAGTGATTCCGGCGAAAAATGTACCAACTTCCTTTCTAGGAATTACAGCTTTGCGACAAGTTTTCCCTCACATGATGCTTGTCGCATGCAGTACGATCTCGGAGCCTGAGAGTCAGAAAACTTATATATAATTTCTCAATAGTTGTATAGCACATGTGTACGCGCTTTGACCATCCTGAGTTCTTTAGGTATGACCTACGCTGTACACGCGCAATCCTCGCCTTTGTATTGCAATCACGGCCAGAATTATATTCGCTGCATGTTGCTGGACGACATCCTCTCGTGTCAATCTAAGATGCATTGATAACGAACGGGTGTCCGTATGTGCAACATCGTGCATTTTTTTTTAGGATGGTTCTCCGATCCACAAATGGGGGTGAATTTTCGCTCGCACTGATCAATGAAAGATTTCGATTAGTATCTGATATCATCGGAGGACGCTTCGTATAGAATTGCGAAGCTCGCAGAAATATAGATACGATTACAACAGCAAGGTGCGTGTACTTTTCCGTTACACTGCATCAGACCCAGCGATCAAGACGGAGGCCATGTCAACTTGAAACGATAGAATATACAATGGAATGTTGATCAGCTTGCTAGAATTAAAGAGTTAGCGTGGGTAGTACCAGAAGCGATAGTAGAAGCCGAACCGTCCAGCAATCTATAAGTGTAACAAGCAGAAGGTGCCATTTACTACTGACGGACAGCTTCGAGAATTTCCATCGATGTTACGCTGTTACCACGAATAACCTGCAAAGATGTGAATAAGGTGTTCCCCGCAGGCAGCAGTGAGGGAGGGGATGTACCACCGTTCCAATGGGATGTTTCTGAGCTGGAGTTGACTCTTCCAGAGCATCGTCGATAACGAGGTTGAGAAAGAGGTCGTAGCCACGCAGAGTACCGCTAACTTTGCGGCCACCTTGCAGATGGACGAACAACTTCTTGTCCATAAACTAAATCAAGCCGTTTAGCATACAAAGGCAGGACTTGAATAGAAGTCTACCTTCTTAAGTTCTGGTTGTGATGCCTTGGACATGCTTATTACAGATGATAGTCACTGTCAGGGTCGCTGAGCAGGTTTGTTGCTTTGCAGTGTTTGGTTCGATACCAGATCTGCTATTAGAACTTGGCTCCATAACGCCCTTTTTGTTGACTGGCCGTATATTGCAATCTATCTGCTCTGTATAAAATCTGACCGGGCGTACCCTTCCTCCAAATTAACCTAGACAAGATCCAATTGTCGGCGTTTGTCGCTTTCATTCAGCTGCTGAACGCTGCTTAGACCATATAACAGGCTAGCTAACTCATAACGTTTCCATCGCCAAATCGTTGTTTATCGAAGACGGTTCATGGCGAGCCCCACCAGCCGAACTCCCCCAACCAGTGCAAACCCTTCTACCCAGCCCCAATCTCGGTCGCGAGATTGGAATAAGCCGCGCGGTGGAGAGGCAGGATCTGCTTTTCGCGGTGTAGGAAGGGGCAGAGGTACTCGTGGTGGTGGAAGGGGTGGTGGTCGCTCTTCAAACAGCCCAGTAATCAAAGGCGGCAGCAAGCTTTCATACACAGAACCCTTGGAGAGCCACGGTTCCGTCCCAAACGTGTCCACGCCTAAGGTCGAGCCTTCACCAACTCGTAAGGGCCTATCCCCATCGGAAGCCACTAGTGCAACTCCGGAAAAAGTTGTTACTAGTCCAGCTGACCGTGCTCACAAGCCTAAAACGCGTGCTTCTCGCGGTATCCCGGCTGCAACCGTAGCTCCAGCTTCTCCGACTCCAGATTCTGTGCGCAACGTGTCTTCCACACCAAGTCGTCATAATGCTAGCCGACGTCGACGCACTAACACCAACCAGCATGCCAAGCCTTCCCTAAATGGCGCTACTAAGCCAAGTATACCATCGTCCACTTCGCTACCTCCACAGAAGCCAAGGGCAGCATCTTCTACTTCATCTTCTATCGCACCACATAAAGATATCCCTCTTCATCCGGCAGCTGCACACGAGGCTGAAATTCGTCACGATATTGACGCATTGGTCGAACGTGTCAGGGCAGTTGCAATGGCTGAAAACAGGCCTTCAACCCCTGGAAGCCATATCGATTGGGCTGGTGAAGATGATGACTCGTTGCCCGACCTTGATGATTGGGGTGTTACGACGACTCGGACCAATACCAGCGCAGATGAAATAAATAATAGGATATCACCCATATTGACAGATGCGCTTAAGCCGCTGCCAGAACCTCAGACGGAAGGAGACGCTGAGGACGAGGAAGAGGAACATAACGTGGAACCTTTAGACGGTGATGCTGATGGCGAAATCACCAAAGACACGTCGGATTCCTCACCCCTATCTAATCCACCCGATACTATTGTCACGGCCAGCGCAGATGCGCATGATTCTCCCGCTACCGTTGTCGCGCCTGAGCCTATCATGCATGTCGATAAGCCTTCGCTTCATCCATCCAAGGCAAGGGATAGCCTGCATTCAAACACTGCACGCTCCAACTCGATAGCCAAATCAGCGTTGATCGTAGGTGGTGCAGAGCCACCTGCAACTAGGGGGGGAGGCCTTTCACAGTCTATCCACGCTCCCTCCCTTGTCGAGGTAGAAGCACTAGAAAAGACTCTCAGTTCTTCTTCCAGTGATCACGGCCTCGCTGGATCCATCCATGCGCCTAAGGGCCTTCCGGAATCCCATTCCGCTCCATCGTTAGCGACCCCAGGTGCCCCGTCTGCTGCGCACGCATATAGTCCATCGCATAGTCGATCGAAGACGGAAGGCCGACCTGCCTTTCCACATCCGCGCACGGCAGCGATAAATCAGCGAGCCGTTCGTTCAGGTACATCTTCTCCCCTAGGTCCGCCTGTCCAAGCGCATGCGCGAACCCATTCGACACCTCCTGGAGGGGCGGGGCAACGTACCCCACATAGCGTTCGGCCAGTCATCACTGGAGATGCATTATCTCGGCTGGCAAGAACGATTGGCGGTATACCAGGCATGCCCCGTGCCCAAAGTGTCGCCGTCGCAAAAGACTGAATGTTTCCACTATTTTCATCCATTTTGTTACCAATGCTTAATCTCTTGCCCTGATCTACGTGGTATGTATATTTTTGCTCATCGACAATTGTACTCTCCGGTTTCTTGGTTGCACGTCGACCCCTCTGTTTCGTGGTTCTGTTGGATAATTAAAATTGCAACTAACTCTCTCTGCACATATAATCGTCACATACCCTTCTACGCTCTTAGCTCCACGGTTTGCTGCTCTGTTCTCATACCTGTACCGATGTGGGGTGTATGTACAATACCTTACACGCAATTATTGACTGGTGCTGAGCGCTCAACTCTCAATGGTTCCTGTCAGTTTAAGATATGTGTATGCAGGGGACTCTGGATTAACCAGCGCTGAAATATGATAACTCTAGTCCTATGGCTTTTATTGGTTTTGACCTACTGGAGAGATCCGACACGAAACCCAAACTAACAAGCATCTGCTTCAGGCGGCCCTCCCACATTATTGAGACATTCTAATTGGATTGAGCTATAAGCGACCTCGGCATATCATGACACATTGCAACTCACGTTGTTAGTCGAGATTCTTGCTTTCACTACTCCATGAATATCCGAAGGAATATCGAGAGACTCAACCTGTGGAACAGGAACTGATGGTTGCTCTGGAGGAATAAGTGATGGTTCGAGCTCATCGTCGTGTTTCGAGGCAGCTCGTCGCATCCACCATTCAGCACCCATCGTCCACTCGCTATCATAACTGTAGACGTTGAAATCGAACCGAGAGCACATCGAGAGGTCGCGTGTTACACGCGCAGCATAAGCTGTGGATATATGTCCCATCATCGGATTAAAAAGAGCGGTAATAGTTGTCGGTGGTTGAGATGGGGGCGATCGAGAGGATTGGGCGAGTGGTGATGATGATGGTTGGGGGAGTTGGAAAGATGGCGGGGTTGCATCGGGGAGAGTTGTGAAACGAATGCCTGTGGATACTGGAAGTGGATTATCAGTGCCTGGGAGTGATTAAGATCATTCGTCTTACCTCCAGCACTCCTCTCTTTTGCGCTGATGTAGAATTCTGCACCAGCAGAAACTCTGCCCTTCAGACCACCACCAGTTGCCTCTTCTTCGTCAACACGTTTAGGTCTTGTTCCAGGCGACGAGCTCAAATCCTCAGGAGGCTCAGTTGGATTTCTGAGCCTGCCAAAGTTGTGTAATACGCGTACACCCAGCATGCCGTCTTCTGCACTGTACGTATATTCAGAGCACCACTTTCCGATGTCATGCTGTAAGCTGAACATGACATTGCTGACATTGTCGCCTCGAGACCGCTTCTCGGAAGAGAGAGTGGACCGTGGATCTGATATGGCTGCAACAAGTGCCTGTAGAGTGGGTGATAAGCGCGTAGAATAGAGCGCATCAAGTCTACCAGTAGGCAGGTACAGGCGGCCATAGAGCAGATAATCTGAATCCCGCACGTCAATACTTGAAAACGACCACACTCAGAAGATTTACCACGTGTGTCAGTGCGCTCTCCGGCAAGCCATTCTTCCTCCCTGCCTTCTGGCCTGCGGGGCTGGTCGTACACCTTGAAACGTTCGACCATGTCTTTGAAACGGACACTACCGGAGCTCTTCACGTCGAGGTTGCAGGACGTGAATATGTAGCCTACTGAGCCGTTGAGCGACGGCATAGCGTTCATGGAATACGAGGTGTTGAAGAGTCCATTAGGAGCTTTGGATATGGACAAATGCAGGCCACGAGGGACGCTGAAGTCCAGTATAGCTGGTTATATGGTACGAGTGCTTTAGCCCAGACTAGCAATACATTTCCTGAAGGACATACCGTTAGAAGAACGGGTCAAGTTGGCGTATAAGTTGTCTTCGTTCCATCCTGTTGAACGATAATAACTTCGCAGCACATAGGATGCGAATGGATGCATCTCTAAGGCCTGAATATTTACGTAAATGATTCGCACCACCTTCAGCTCAGTGTTCCTTCTTTATGTAAATGAGTGCATTGATGTCGGCAAAATGTTAGATCACCACTTTACATTCTGCATGTTGGCTATGGTAGCTGAACTTTGGTTACTGTACTACTAGGCGCTGATCAGAGAAACATAATTTGCTTTGTTGCACAGTCCACCCCACTGATTCTGCAGCTAGTTGCAATGTCAGATTACAATGAAAACGATGAGCTATCTGTGGAAGCCGCGGGTTTGGGCCAGGGATGGTGTTGCATGAGAAGGTGCGGCTGAGAAGGTGATGAGATATAGCGATATTTGATTTTACCCAAGGAAAGCAAGAATATCTTTCGTTGAAGGTCTCTTTTCGGGGGCTGACCAGCAGCCCTCGACCAACCCCCATAAACGGTCATCTAGACCCCTTTGGCTAGCCGCAGGATCACTGGGACGTGGGGGCATCTCCCCCCTAGAAAGTTTGATGATGACATGTGTTGTGTGGCGGATGTTGTACCATGGTACTTGATGAGTCATAATCTAAGAAATACTATGAGATATGCAAATTGTTCTCGAATGAAATTCTAACTTACCTCGAGTATAGTCATGCCATATGCGAAGATGTCAGATTGGGTGGTAAGCATGCCGCCATCACAGCAGAGCTCTGGCGCAAGCCACCTCTGGGAATTGGAAACCCTGAATCAAACTAGGTCAGTACTTCGCAAGTAATCGCATTGTCAATCTCAGTACCCAGCAGACATCGTGAAATTTACACCCGTGACATCTTCCAAGACCTGATTTCACATATCAGTAATGTGATCAATCGACTATTAGAATGTGATGCTACCTTGGCAAAGCCGAAATCGGCCAACAGGGGGTTCCCGCGTGCATCAACGACGATGTTGGACTAAGCACACAATCACGTCGGGCCCTCAAAATTGCAGATGAAAGCTACGCACCGCCTTGAGGTCACCATGTACGATCGGGGGTGTCATGCTATGCAGGACATTCACGCCCTCGCAGATGCCTGTAATCTGTAACGAATCAACATCACACCAAACATTCTCAGAAGACTTGTACATACCAGAGCACGATGATCTACGTTGAGGTACTTTTTTATATACTCGTCCACTGTGCCATTGACCATCCATGGACTTACAACATACCTGATCGAATGATGTGGTAAGAAGAGTGGACAACCATGTGGAGGAAGGGCTTACGGGAAAGGCCCATCGTTTTGACAGAAGCCATAGAAAGGAAGGATATGCTCTCCGCGGTCGGCTTCCCACACGCGTTTCCAGATCTCTACCTCTCTCTTAAACCTCTAGAAAATGATGTGAGGATGCAATCTCGAGCAGAGGGGAGGGATAATGTACCCGAAGCGTTTGAGGCTCGCAGTGGACAGCCCGTAGGATTTTAATGGCCACCTTTTCCTCGTTCAAATAATAGCCTTCCCATATATCTGCTGATCCTGTTCCCTTGACAGCATATTGCCCTATGCGTCTCACTTCACCGCGTTTGAGATTCATGTTTGGTAAAAGCGACTGAGACGAATGTTGTATGTAGTACAGGTTGCTTTCCATACCACGATCTGTGGTTGGAATCTGACCTGGAAGATTCTGCATAGCGATGAGTTCATCAGGACTAGTCTAGCAGTGAGTTGGAGTGACCTTTTGCATCAATGTCATGATCTGATGCAGATCTGCAGCTTGCTTCGCCTGTGCGACTTGCATAAGCTCCTGTTGGTTTCTGATGTCGCCCAGATACTGCAGGATGTCTTCCTTGTCTTGTATGCGACTTAACTCAAAGCTTTCCTGCCAAGCATGAATTGATATATGAGAGGCGACCTGAAAAGGCGTTAGGACAATTTTGCTAAAGCACGCTTTTGTACCTGTAGTTTGACCAAGCAATCTGAAATATCTGTGTGGCATTGCTGAATGGTACCAGCCAGCTCGTCTTGTTTGACAAACAGCTTGACCCTGGACATGGAGCACCACGGCTCCATTCTGTTCAAAATACTTTGAAGGGTGCTGATGGGCAGATCAGTTGATCGATCAGCGCGCAAGTCAGACCATAGCTAACCCATGGGCACCCGAACACAGCCTGAGCTGTTGATCAGGGGACAAACTCTGTCCCTCCTTGTTGATGATGGACATGAGACTCAAGCAGCGATCCTGGAGTAGAATGATCCCATGTCTGTGATGGACTGTTCAGTACTCGGATATGTGGGCCATCGGAGATATTACATACTTATTTGCTTCCGCTGCTGCGAACATGTTGATCAATGCGACCATTATGCCCGTAGCGGGTGCGAGCCATGGCACTGGAGCAAATTGAGCAGCTGTCTGTGCTGCACTTACGAGCGTCCGAGCTGCTATATTGGCCATTAATGACAATATGGCTCAGGATGCGAGAATGTTAGTTGAAGAAGGGCAGTTGAGGAGGCGCAACCTGCATAATCGCAAGTTGGTCGTAGGTTTATGTAGTGCTGTGCGATGCACACGTGAGGATTAGCGCTCAAGCATAGGACGTGCGATTTTTGCGGAAATATCCTCCACCTACGCATGTCAGGATATAAGAAAGGGATTCTTTGGCTCCCAGGATCCAAAATCAGTATAATGGAAAGTTCTGTTCATGAGCGCTTCACATGCGATGATCACGTGGTGGTAGATGCTGTGGCGTTGTACCCTTGTTCATGCACAGGAACTACTGGCAGTGCCAGCAGTTGTGTTCACCATGACTCAAATGTTCTCCACGTCTGATCCGTCTTTGCCGCCTTATAAATCTCTTATAGTACAAGGAGATTATCACCCTTCAGCTCCAATTCACATGTGCTTGTCAGTTCCAACGGGTGCCAAGGCTTTACTTCTTTCTTCTGCTCGACAGGCTCTTATACGCAGCCTTCGGGAGTATAATGACGAATGGCTACTAACCAATTCTGGAACAGGGAATACCTGTCGCAGTAGTTCCGAGGTTGATATCTTGTTGGTCCCTTTTTGTGTGTGTGTGTGGAGGTAATGTGATCAATTTGCCAGTTACCCTCCAACCCCAAATCACCTGGCCGTGTTATTATCCGCGTTTAGAACACACGAGGCCTCCAATCCTGTGCCTCTCGATGCCAAAGCAACTCTAAATTCTGTTCCATCATTGCTTGTTTTGCACGAGTTATCTGCGTACTTTTTGCCTACGAGTGAAAACAAACCGTATGTATTATTCGTTCTTGCGGTATGCATCACGTTTTTAGGAAAACCGGTCGTTGCCAAGGCACACCATCGCCTCATATCTCCAGCTTGTTAGCCATGCGTTGGCTTTGGCAACTTTCCTCTCCCCAGGATCACAGTGCGTTGGATGACAATGCAATATTTCAACGATAAATCGAGCATTTTTATGTAGAACTCCTATGCGTTTCGCTCTATTTGATTCACAACTTGACAAACTGAAGCTCCCCGTCCTACGGACCCCAGCTGTCCCCGTTTTCGACGGAGAAGAGAGCGGCGATGAAACACCTCGACCCGAACCCATCGCTTTTGTGACACACAAGTATTTCGAATGGGTAGCCACGTTTAACCGATGTATTACTAATTTGTTCTATTTTTGTTTCGCCTCGCTGATCCATTCCATCAGCAGAGACTGATTCTTCATCTGATGGAAGTGGAGTACGCCGCTGCACGCTCACATTGCACAAGCAAGGCAGTGACATTAAATCAGATATCATGTGGCGGTGGGCAGAAGTTCCAGAACGGACGCACAGGCCGCTGTGAGGAACTTGCAATCACATTTCACTGGTGATGACGTGGGGTTGGCTTTGCCTGGGATTTCTGTACACTGAGGCCTGGAGTTGAGTCCGGCTCGGCCCTTTCCACCTGTGACCTTGTAATAGTACTAGTCTCCTTATAATCGGTTACAACATTGATACATACTTTTTGACACGTGTAGAGGTTGCCATAGCCAGAAGGCCCGTCACTAAACTCAAACTTGAAGAGTACAACTTTATTTAATTTAAAATTTTGAACTTTTACTCCCGACTTGTCACTTCATGGTTCAAACGGACTTCGGACTGCAAACTGCATCCGCTACTCCATGATGGCGTCAAACTCAGACGACCTCTCGATCGTCTCTTTCATTCTGAAACCAGGTTCATCCCTCCATCCGACGTTTCTTTTCGCCGTCGATGCTGCATTTGCACTGCTGTTCTTCGTCTTCCTTTGGTCAGCGTACCTAACGAAAGGCAACCCGCACTTCTTCGTTTTGATGGGTATACAGCTCGCTCTGTGGGCGAGCGTAAAATGGTACGTTGTATTGGGCATACAAATGTTGAACAGTAAACTGAGGTCAATGCATAGGTTCGTGCAAGAACTTAAGAAAGCTCCTGCGAATGTGACGACTAGTATGGAGACGGATACAGACAAAAAAGAACAATGATCTATCGTAGTATACAGAGCAAATCATAGAATTCTTCATCGACGTGCTTTGTCATTTCCTTCATGCCAACGTTTTATTCGTTTTGCGCTTTCTTGAGCCAGCGCAAATACTACAGACCGGTAAGTAAGCACCCAAGCCATAGTTTTTGGCAGTACTGACATTCTCTTTCTGTACAATCAAGCCCTTCTCTGAATGACTGTGCAGTATCGGTAGAAGGTCCTCCTCCTCCCGCAGGGCCAAGCGCCGCGAAATGCTGCGCTTGATCAATCACCTCCAGCAACCGCCCCTTGAAGGCCTGAACAAAACAACTATTGATAATATCACACAACGTATGCAGGCAATGTACCTTTGTTAGCACCTCTGACATACCATTTGCCTGTTCTTCACTCAAACTTATACCTAGTCAAACATGCTCCCTAAAATCAACAGCGAGACTCACATATCCATGACCATCTTTCCAAAACCGTACCATAGTCCACCTGCACCAACCAAGTTGGATAGCTTTACGCTCCGAGGCTCAGCATTGAGCGCGTTTCTTACTCGTGTGCCAAAGGGTGAAGGGATAGTGAAGTCAGCCCAGTCACTGAAGATCCATTTGTCCTTGTGCCTGCTATATATGACTTGAACGCACGAGAACAACATGATATAGGCCAGCCAGATCGGTATTGGAGCCTTCGTCAATGATTTGATCTAGGTAGCTTGAATAATACGCGTGAAAAGGGCAATTGAGACGCGCACGTCACGGTCAGATCCACCTGCGAGGTGACCCATGTCAGGGATGTCGACTTTGAAGGTACATTGTATTTTCTAAGCCAGATGTTGAGTATTAGAATATCAAGTACATCATACAAACCTGATTTTCAGCTAGAATAGCATCAATCGAAAAGTAGTCGTTATCCATGGTAATGACCGCGTTCGTCAAAACGCGTTTGTGGCTGTTACCAACTTAGTAGTGACAGACCAACACTCACGGTTCTTTCAACCTCCAACCTTCTATCATGAACTACATACGTCGAGCATTACTTTCAGCAAGACGACCGGTTCGTCCGACTTCACTGGCACCCCTTCGTTGTCGCCGAACATTCTCCTACACACCACGACTACAAGCCTCAGAAAATGAAGACGCCTTCCTTTCCCAGTTCAAGAACACTTCAATATTCGGAAAACTTGCAGATAAACCAGAAGCTTTGATGGCACTCCGAGATTTTGCGGAACTCATGAAGGCTCAAGGTCAGTCGCGAATTATGTTGTTATTCACACATTCATGCATTTTGCTTCAGGGATTGACGCAAACACCCCACCCTCGGCGTTCCAGATGATGAAGTTGGCTGCGAACTCAGAGTTTAGGGAAGCAGCGCAGAAAGTCGTCTCTGAGTTGCAAAAGGCGGGTGTGGATCTCACTTCGCAGGTGAGGAAAACTTTCTCCGAAATTTACGCTCTCGTCAAATTCCTTTTGCCAGGATACTATACAGGAGCTTATGGGCCTGTCCAGGAAGGCTGGAGGGGATTAAAATGGCTTCTGTAGCGTAAAATAGGTGTCTAATAGTACTTCTTAGTCTGAGTCTCTGATATAAGCGACTTACTAGCCCCTTGTAAACTTTCTTTAATCACGGTCATGTCAGATGAGGCACCCACCACCACGATACATTCCGAAGCCCCGGAAAGACCCCTGCCATCTACACCATTCTATTCTATTGAATATCCGGGTTATGTCAAACCCGAATCTGTTCCGTTGGCGGTAAGTAATCTTGGAGGGCATTCACGCCTTGAAACCGCATTCAAGCGCACCGCGGCCAAGAATGAGGCACTTCTTGAGCTCAATCTACGACCAGGGAATCCATTTGCACACCCAATACCGGGAGATATAGTCAGCACCAACAATATTCTGTTGAAAGTTGTGAGACGGAGACGAAGGCACTCGAATGGAGAATGTGTTGGAGAGTTCACTGCTGAGGCGGTGGGTATCATCCCGAAGACCGCACGGTTTCGCAGTGAGTCTAATCTACGATTACAAGTGTCTCACTAACATGTTTGCAAATATAAGGTATGGCGGACTATCAGTTTCAGCCTGACATGAATGATCCTTTGGCACAGCTGCGCCTTGCAATGGATCGAATGGATGGTAAGCAGTATTGCAGTCCGTTGATATGCAGACCTCACATTCCGAAGTCGATGCAATCCGACAATACTCGATTCCGGAGGAAAAAGAGGACTATGTGGTTCCAGCATCTATCCACCCACCCGAGCTAGACCCAGCATTGACAGAGCAAAGCGAGCAAACTCCTGGACTTCGCAGCAACTTACGCTTATTCCCCCCTCCGCTGTTCAGCCGTCAAAACGTACCACAAAACTACAAGCGAGTGTTCTGCTCGTTCTACTCTAAATTGCTGACCAGCCCGCAGCTTCAAGGCCAACCCTGCTTCGATTGTGACGTCCCTCATCAATGAAGAAACTGGCGAAGAGCGCAAGAGGCTCATTAACAAGGGCCGATGGAAAGGTCACGGGCCAGTGACGATTACTTTCAGCGATCCTAATGTTTGACTTAACCTCTCATGACTCATGCAGCATTTCTGACTCTCTGCACTAGGTTCCGGAGGGCCCTCCTCCAACAGTTGAAAGTGTGCGCACACAAGCTAGCAGTGAACTTTTAAATCGAATACTGGAAGTGAGCTGCTCTTTATCCTTCTTGTTTGATTGCTTGCTCATTTGGGCAGTTCATGAATGAACGTCCTGTGTGGACTCGTGCTGCTCTTTACAACCAATTTTCGCCTGCAGAATTGAGAGAAATACACAAGTACGCACTACGTCATGTAATCACAGACGGCTAACAAGCGACTACAGCTCGAAAATTATCATGCCCCTGGCCGGATATATGTTCTCAGATGGACCATGGCGAGATGCAGTGGTTCGATTTAAATACGACCCTCGGAAAGAATTGGATGCTCGAATGTGAGTTTTGTGTGTATTGTTATCAGCGAACACTCACTGTCAAGGCCTGAAGATATCAACGGATATATTTTCGGAATGCTAATCACCCCATGGCACGGCCTTCCGTTGTAGCGCGTCGGCAAGAGGGCAGGTCAGCTGCCACATATATCAGCAGGTCCATCGAGCAAGAGGAGTCGTTCGAGGCTGACCGGCGGTAAGCTTTTATAATTGAATTGACACTGTGTCTGGCTCAATGCAAACGATCACTAGTAAATCACACATATTTGACGGGAAGACTCTCACTAAAGAGACGGCTGCGTTCCAATTATGCGATATTCACGACCCTATGTTGAAGGAGATGATTGAAGATGACGAAGACCTACGGGAAGTCTGTGACGTGAGTCACTAATGATGTGAGAACGAGTTTTCACTGATGATGTGCGTTGGTAGGAACGAGATGGGTGGTATAGCTCACAGGCACTGGAGAAAATCAAGACCGTCCTCCGACACAAGTTTTTCTCACTATTGCAGGGATATGTAGCAACAGAGGAGGAATGTCAAGCCCTCCTGGAACAGGATCCGCTTGGCAAGTCACAAACCACACGTATCAAGCGCCTTAAATTTGGAAAACATAACATGGCGAAAGGTGCTTTGCGACCAGAAGATGCAGCAGTACGTATTTGGAGATCTTATCTCGTGATACTCCCTTATCCATTCCTCTCTCACAGGCTGCGAGACTGCAAGCAACTCTGGATCGGAATGCCAAAACTCTCCTAGCGAATCGACGGGAGATGTATGGCGGTCGAAATTCGCAGACCGCGGACAATTTACGATAATTTGATGCGTGTAGTGTGTTATAATGTATTTCGATGTCAAAAGTCATACAGTAGTCGTAAATCATATTCTTTTACCAGTCCGTCTATCGACGACTTGCCCCATAAATGGGCTGGTTACTAGCCAGGGTTGACATGGCCTGTAGACAAGACGCTAGGCGATTGATAGATCATGGAACACGAAGCGCATTTTCTGATCCCAGTTGATTTTTTTTGCAACCTTGATTGACGCCCCTGTTTCGTAGCCACATGAGGTAATCACCCGTGAGAGCGTGATCAGAGAGGACTTGCTGAGCCAATGCCGAATCTGCTGTTATCCAATCCTAAATCTGGCATCGGCCGAATCCAATTTGATCGGCCGAACAACTTTGTTTTAACAAAAATCTGCTTTAAAGGCTGGATGGGTGACCGTATCATTTATCCCCATCGCCGTTTGTCTCAACATCATGCCTGGCACAATTACTGGTCCTCGAACGCTCTATGATAAAATCTGGGACGATCATGTCGTGTGAGGCTCCCCCTGTTTGTATATCGGACTGTACTGATTACCAGATAGAGATGTAAACGAAGATGGCCTTGCCCTCATTTACATCGACCGGTACGTAAACAGGCTGCCTCATCGATGTGAACTTACTGTGTTGCAGTCATCTTGTCCATGAGGTCACGAGTCCTCAGGCGTTTGAAGGCTTGTGAGCATAATCACCAAGCTGACCATCGTTACATTATGCTGACAATAACTTAGGAAGAATGCTGGTAGGCCTGTTCGTCGCCCAGACTGCACTCTTGCCACCGTGGATCATAACATCCCGTATGTTGAATGATTACATTTTTGCCTTACATAGGCTCACATTGCGCCAGCACCATTTCCCGGAAAAGCTACAAGTCTGTTAATACCTTTGTAGCCGAACCCGACTCGCGTGCGCAGGTCATGCAACTGGAAGAAAACGTCAAAGATTTTGGGTTGACTTATTTTGGGCTATCTGACAAGCGCCAAGGTTTGAATTAATGCAGCTTAGTAGGCGAATGCTAATTGACACGGTACTTTCCAGGTATCGTACATGTTATTGGTCCGGAGCAAGGCTTCACGGCAAGTCTTCATATCTATCAGACGCATGTAAAAGCATAAACCTGATTGAACCTTATCAGTTGCCTGGCATTACTTGCGTGTGCGGTGACTCACACACCTCAAGTATGTTCAACGTGCTACTTCTCGATGCGAGTTGACATTGATCTCATTGCGATAGCACATGGTGCCTTTGGTTCCCTGGCGTTCGGTATTGGAACCTCCGAGGTGGAACATGTTCTTGCTACCCAAACCCTCTTGCAGAGGAAAGGCAAAAATATGCGCATCAGCGTCGATGGTGAGCTCGCCGAAGGCGTCGGCTCAAAAGATGTCATTTTACACATAATCGGGGTCATCGGAACTGCTGGTGGTACCGGAAGTGTTATCGAGTACGCCGGCTCGGTATTCCGCAACATGAGCATGGAAGCTCGCATGAGTGTTTGCAATATGAGCATCGAAGCTGGTGCTCGTGCAGGCATGGTTGCACCCGACGAGATCACTTTTGCATATTTGCAGAATCGTCCCCTCGCTCCCAAGGGTGAGGAATGGGACCATGCAGTGGCTTACTGGAGAACTCTCAAGAGTGACGACGGCGCTAAGTTTGACATTGAGATCAAGATTGACGCCGCAGATATCCCTCCTACCGTCACCTGGGGCACCTCCCCCCAGGATGTTGTCGCGATTACTGGCAAGGTCCCTGACCCGTCTACGATATCCGACCCCTCGAAACGTGCATCGGCAGAGCGGGCCTTGGCTTATATGGGCCTGCAGGCGAACACGGCCATGGAGGACATTTCCCTCCAGAAAGTGTTTATTGGGTCCTGCACAAACAGCCGCATAGAAGATCTTCGATCAGCTGCTCGGATCATACTCGCTGCCGGTCCCGATGCTAAGGTCGCCTCAGGTGTCCAAGCCATGGTTGTTCCTGGATCTGGTTTGATTAAACAGCACGCTGAGGCGGAAGGGTTAGACGCCATCTTCAAACGCGCAGGGTTTGACTGGCGTGAGGCCGGCTGCTCAATGTGCCTAGGCATGAATCCAGATCAGTTGGCGCCTGGTGAGCGCTGCGCTAGCACTAGTAATCGCAACTTCGAAGGCCGTCAGGGTGCCGGTGGTCGTACGCACCTCCTCAGCCCTGCTATGGCTGCGGCAGCAGCTATGACAGGCAAGCTGACAGACGTTCGCAAGTTTTTCGGCGCAGATGCAGAGGAAAAGGTTGCTGCTGGTCCTAAGTTGATTCTTGCGAGTGCCCTCGACTTCCTGACCGAGTTTACCGGACCTGCGACTGAGCCAGAGCGCCCATCGCACACTCAGACCGCAACACCTACCTCTTTGCAGCATGCTTCTTCTGGCTCCGCAGTCTCGAAGTTCGTTATTGTGAAAGGCATAGCTGCACCCTTGTATAACGACAATGTTGACACCGACATGATCATCCCGAAGCAGTTTTTGAAAACTCTGAAGCGGACCGGTCTTGCCAACGCTTTATTCTTCGCTCAGCGCTTCGATCCGAAAACCGGGGAAAAGACGGATTTTATTCTTAACAAGTCTCCTTACGACCAAGCCAAGATTCTCATTTGCACCGGCAAAAACTTTGGTTGTGGTAGCTCTCGAGAGCACGCAGCTTGGGCGCTGTGAGCATCGTTTCATTTTTACATATTGACATACTCACAAAGCCCCTTCAACAGGAATGACTTCGGAATCCGTTGCGTAATCGCGCCAAGCTTTGCAGATATCTTCCGTAACAACACGATGCAAAATGGCATGCTGCCCTTGCCCCTGCCTGAGGAGGACTGCAAGGACCTTGCTGCGGATGCTGAGGCAGGCATGGAGATTGAGGTGGACCTTGAGAAGCAGGAAGTTAGACGTAGTGGAAAGCCGGCTATCGCCTTCAGCATTGATCCATTTAGGCAACACTGCCTTGTCAATGGGTTAGACGATATCGGTCTGACCCTGCAGAGGGAGCAGGCAATTACCTCATTTGAAGAGAAACGTAGTGCTCTCTGGTCTTGGCTAGATGGATTTGGATACCAGGGTCAGAAGATTCCTGTTGCGGGACATAAAAACGAGCAAGAAGATGGAATGGTAAAGCTGAAATTTGGCCAAAGAAAACATGTCTTATTCCTGTGATCTATATGATAGTGTACTTGTACTGGTATCAAATGAATTTTGTTGCAAACAAACTTATCGGACGGTGTCCACATGTTTTCGCCTAATAGTGATACCTGATATGGTTTCCCGAATCGCGGTGCTTCTTTTACGTAAGGTAAGCACTACTGCATTTTAAATATCAGTGCTTGTAGCTACGGACAACGAGAATGGCCCCTACCAAGTCTCGAGAACCTCAACCCGCCAAAGTTACATCCAAACTGATAACCTCCAAGCCCGCTCCCCGTGATACCATTCGGTTGGGAGCCCAGCCTCAGAAAACTGAACCCAAGCCACCCGATGTCACTGAGTCTGCGACAAAGCCACAGCAGGTTTACACTAAGAAGCACACACATCGCTCTAGCAAACCTATCATTAACTGGTTTCAGCGCAAGTTATCAGGTACTGTGAAGCCGAGCAGGATTCCAGATAACGCGTTTGTTCCGAGCAACTCACAGAAGCCCCCCAACGGCAAGAATGGTACAAACGCGTCTCATTCGAGGTCGAATAGTCGTTCAGTATCTTCTCCGTTGCCACAGCTCACACCAAGTTCATCGCAAAGACAGGGAGTACCTGGAAATGGCAGTCGAAATGGTTATACCGCGTCTCAACGGAAGACTATTTCCCTAAATGGAGAGGGTGATTTGGATACCGGTTTCATACTATCAGACGACGAAGATCTTGACGCGTCAACTTATCGTTCGTCACTAGCCCGCGACTCCTTTTGGTCTCCTGCAAGCGCTCTCGAAGCAGATGAAGATGCTTCTCTTCGGCCTCTCCCCCCAAGTTCACCTCCATCTCCTTCATTATCCCACTCCTCTTCTTCATATCTATCCAATCCTCGCACCTTCAGAAGTATTGCCGCAAGCACGAAACCAACAACAGTACTAAGCGTTGATCTTGGTCCTGCCGGAGTAGGACACATAGCACAAGTTCCTATTACACCGGTTTCCCAAACCAATCCTCGTTTTCAGCCCCATGGACGGACATCATCTACCGGAACAAATAGTGGGTTGATAGGTAGTGGTGCATCTGTTACCTTCTCTGCTCTCCCGCCATCTCTTCAATCATCTTCTCGCCCGCCTTCCTCCCTGAATTTCAGCTCATCCACGCCGGTGTCACTAGGCCCGTCATCTCACATGCCTGGACTACAGGCCCCTCTGTATACCGCGTATCATCCAAGGAACAATCCTCGTCCCTCTTCTCCACCTATGGATAATGCTTCCGTTTTGACCCTCGCTTCTTCGGCTTATGCTATGCCCGGCCAACGTTTAACAATGGGATTTATGGGTTCAACTGCACTGTCGGGACTGATCGGAGGTGGAGACTCGATTTCTCATTTAGAGGGCAGCTTTACCGGAGACGCAGAAGGCGACATCATGAGCCAGTTTGTGCTTGGAGATGATGATCGCCATGATGCTGATGTAGAACGCGACGTAGATGCCAGCGTGCGTGCTCTTCGTCCACGGAGCTCACGGAGAGGAAGTTGGGATAGTGAGGTTAGTGGGTGGAGTGCTAGGGTTCTAGGAACGGGTGGCCCCATAAGCATGGGTAGCAAGAGCTTGTGGACAAACAATAGTGCTAAAACTGGCGGACCTTTGAGCGTGGATGATGAAGAAGTCACCGGTGGTCTGGAAGCCTCACTGGAGGAAAAGGATTCTTCAGACGGACCAGAGCAAGTCGACGTGTCCCCACCTGATACGCCTGCTGCAGGTGACGGATACGACTCGACCAAGGAAACGGTGGTTGATCGATCCTCCGAATCTGTTGATAATGTTCCTGCTACCCTTGGCCGGACTTCAGGATCCGTAGCAATTCGCGAGCTTTCCCTGGTGGAAACCTAAGGCATGTGCATGAGCGTATATCAGTGGACTCCTGACTAAATGTTTTCCCCTTTTATTAGAATACGTGGGAGGTAATATCGATTTCACTCTTGATCACTGAGAGCTGCCAGGGTGAGATACAATTACAATCTGGTGTCACCGCAGCTTTCCTTCTTGCTACCTTATGTATGTTCTTCGTTCATGTTATACACTGCAGTTACCACTCTCCTTGACGTTGTTCTAATCATCATTGGCATGCGTATTATCACACTCATTTACATAGCTCTGCATCTCATTCTGTCGTCTTATCAGATTTATTGTACGCATTTGCTCGCTACCCGATGGAAGTAACCATACAACTCGTAAGATACTCCCGAATCTCCACTGCATACAAGATCAACATAGTACAAATGGGATGCAACTTGACCACAATACTCAATACTGAATAGCTAGTTCAGGGCAGGTTGGTCATACGCGCAAATTCGGATCAGGCAGCACTTTGCTCATTGTTGCCAGCATTTATCCGCCTTAGCCTATTAAATTTATGCTGTTTGGCAGTTTCATAAGTGGTCTTAACAACAGCTGGAATGTCGGTTCTCGAACAATTACCTACGGCCTTGTTTATCTGTGGGGCGCAGCCAAAATGAAGCTGGGACTCAGAGTTGCTGGTATTGCCATCTCCCTAGTGACTGCTACCGCCCAGGCGGACTGTCCAGACTACACTACCTATGCACAGGTGACTGGCTCCAAGATGGCTGGAACTGAATTACTTGCTCATTAACGCAGAGTCCTCAAGGGAATCCCTCCTCTGGTCCTCTGGGGTTACCTTACATGCGGCCCGACCATGCATGCAGGACCTTTCACAGCACTTCAGTCGAAGTATGACGCATTTTCTGTTGGTAGGACAACGTGTAACTCGGAAGTTATCTGCAGAAAGTTATTCTGGACATGAAGTCGCGTCTGAAAGACCCTGACGTCGCGCGTCTCTTTGAGAATACATTCCCAAATACCCTCGGTACGTACCCCTAGTTGCTGCAACAATGGACGTTCATGAAACTTTGGCAGATACTACTGTGAAATATTACAACAAGGTATGAGTGAAGATGCCTGTTTTCTACGCGTTCTAACTGCTGAAGAGTGAGAACTTGGCATTTATCATTACTGGAGTGAGTTGCCTGCCTCCAATATGAATAACATATTGATGGTTGCGTCCAGGATATCACGTTCGTTGCTCCCTTTCCTGGATTATTCATATTGGTGTTCATTGTCCGCTTGAAGTGCGCAATGGCTGCGTGATACTGGCAACCAGGTAACTCGCTCTCCGAATTTGCAATTAAATTGTGTTCAGCGTGTTCTTCTTTCAGTTTGCTCATTACCACACCCTTCTCTCTGTTGACGCTGACCTCGCCAACCTGGTTAAGGCTGTAATTAATAACGAAGCCCGCTATGTCTCACAATATCCTTATTGTGGTGCTTTTCAACCTCCCCCTGAAAGTGGTTTAGCACCCTCCGTCAATGATTGGGCTATTGGCGTCCTCGTTAATCCGTCAGTGTTTCGCTCACGCTGGTGGTCTGCGTCATGTGATACTCTTTGCACAGCCCTGTGGATAACCAAACAGTATTTGAGTGCAAGGTTTGCGTCTTGACAATCGTCGTTTTTTTAGCACTGACCTGTATGGTATCTCCAGTATGAAATCGACTCGCTTTGCGGCTTTCTCAAGCTTTCCTCCTCTTACTATGAAGCAACAAAGGATGCAACCATGATGAATGCAGAATGTTTGTTTTTTTATCCAGTCTTGTTGTACTGGGGTTTCATTCTTGATGCAGGGCTCGCCGCAATTGACCAGATCTTCCGTGTCATTAATGAGCAGTCTCAGGCTTCCTTTGATGCTGATTGGAACTTCATCTCTTACTACAACTGGACAGGTCTTGCAGGCTCCCTTGCCGGTGCAGTAAACAATGGCGGGAATGGTGAACCTAAAGGATATACGGGTATGGTCGGGACACACCACAGACCCTCTGATGACTTGAGCACATTCGGTAAGCTTATGTGGAGGCGACCTGGTTTCTCTAATTATTCCCTCGCTTCCAGCTTTCCTTACGCCAGCCAATGCCATGCTGAGCGTTCAGCTAACCAATTTGGCTACCATTTTGGACCACGCTGGTGTGGCCCCCAATGTTAGCATTCAGGCAAAGCACTGGAGCAAAACGATAGAACAGGCTGTTTGGGGACATACAGTACGTCGAGTGTGGCAGAAGGTCTGCATTTCGCTGATACGTTCATCGCAGGTTGTTGATGGCATCTTTGCATACGAGACTAATGGTATGTCTTTTGCAATTGTTTGCATCGCTTATGAAGGACTTTCTAGGATTGGGTTCGCGCTATGTGATGGATGATGCAAACGTTCCAGTAGGTGTAACATGCCATTATCTTGAAACAAGCTACAACTATGAATAGTCTCTCTTGTCGCTTCCCTACCTTGGTTTCCTCAACATGAATCACTCTGATTACGTGAAGACAAAGAAAATGCTCATGTCCCGCGGAAACCCTTACTATACCAAGGGCAGAAGTTTCAGTGGCATTGGGTGAGTGTAGTCAAGGAAGAACGAATATCTATTTCTGACACAGGGCAGTGGACCTCACATAGATGCCTGGAACCCTTGGTAATGATTGGCGGATTGGAGCTTGAGATTTAGTGGTCTGATCGTTTCTATGTAGGCCCATGTCTCAGGTCACCAATATATTTGGAACCAATGATGATGAGGAAATCTTGACCTCGTTGTACACTATTGTTAATGTGAGTGTCGGAAGATATTGCTTCTCCTATGCTGACCACGCACGTAGAACACTGGCGGCCTGGGTTTGATCCACGAGTCGATCAACATTTACAATCCCTCAGATTATACACGACCTTGGTTTGCATGGGCTAACAGTTATTTCTCTGAGATGCTTCTGGACCTCGCGCAGAGAAAGCCCCACCTTATTTTCAAGGATAATACGCCGTACAAACCTGGACAGTGATGCATGATGCTATATCGCATCAACCTAGATATTTTGATGGGCTTGTTTAATATGATGCAATACCATCCACTGCCATTGTCTAGAAATGAACTCATGCATTGTGCTGCGGCAAAGTCAACTAACCTAAGTGTGGGTGGTGGTATTGCAACTAAATGCTGAGCCACAGCCATGTTTGACTATTGCTGTATATATTCTTGAATCAGTACTGCGATCAACTGAACCGCTTCATGTTCGACTGGTAGAGATTTCTACATTTCATTCATCCCTCAACCTTAAGCTTGAACATTTTACTCTCTCCTTCATATTGATTATATGTCGCTGGCTTCGCGCGAGATCGGAACACTAATTGTTGTTGTCTTGAAAGCAGTGCGTATTGAGTTCAACCTTCTCTTAGCCTGTATGTCCCTCCCTGACGTGGCAAGCAGAAAAATCTGCCCAATAAGAGGCATATAGGAAAACAAGCACCATACTGCTGCGCGTTCTTGAATGAAGAGAAACGTCGTACAAAGGCCATCAAGCGGGGAGGTCAACATCCGGAATGGGACGAAGAATTCCGCTTTACGGTATATGAGGCTACTGACGATGAGCTGGCAATCAATTCGCAATCAACCAACACGCCGCCGCCCCCTCCGCCGAAGAAGGGTCGACCAAAGAAGATAAAGGGCGGGAATTCGATGAAGCTTCAGTGCTATGCAGATGATCCCCGGGAACCAGACTTAATCGGAGAGGCAGCGGTCGACTTGACAGAGGTTATCACAAAGGGAGAAACGGATGGTAAGCTGGTACTTGCACTGATCTTTGATCTGAATTAATTAGTCATGGCAGAGTGGTTCACACTCATGAACAAGGACAAATATGCAGGAGAGGTGTACATTGAGCTGACTTTCTGGTCAAATGTATGTTGTCAATTTCCTGGCCTGCCTGTCTTGGTCATCTTATGGAATTGTATGCAGGAGCCTCCTCCAGTCAAAAGAATTGCGCCGAAACCAGCAACTGGTAATAGCAATTACGGCGGTCCAGGAAATTTCGTGCCAGCTAATGACAGCACCTCCTCTTTGAATGGGTCCAGCGCACATTCGACTCCTTCCCGACTTTCTGTCTCTGCTAGTATTATTGACAGCCATCTGCCGTCTACTGTTCGTTCATCACACTCGAGAGCAGAGCTTTATGCACCTGCATATGAGCAAAGGACCCACCTATCCCCAACACCTGCCGATCAGCTTGCCAACGATTTTGGGGAGTTGGGCGTCATGGATCCCAGAAGACGGGAGAGCTTTCCGGTATGTCTTCCTTCTCTACGGTGTAGGTCTTGTCATGACCGGTGGGTGACTTAGCCCACACAAACGATGCGTCCCTCGACATCCGCAGGCTTTAGTTCATTGCCTTCGCATTCGCACTCGTATGATCAGCATACACTTGATAACGGAACATTGACGATCTCGCACGATAGAGGGAGAGCAGCCTCTGCTTCTCCATCCAGAATACCTTCAGGCCCTGCTCCATACTACCCTCCTTATGAAAGTGGTCCGACTGTCAACCATCCTCCTCCTCCCCCATCTCGGCAAGGACAAGCTGGACCACGGTATAGCTTGCCGGCTTCTTCTCCGGGATTCATGCCCGTGCCATCACCAGCCTCGTCTTCTTTTGGAACGATGACATCGTACTCATCAGAGCCGTCCGGCTTCTCAGTGCCGGAAAGACCTCCATTACCGATCCCTCCATCTTACCCTCCAGCTCCTGCCAACCACTCGCCTCCTCACCAGATCAGCCATCCTTCCCACCCCCCTCTCCCAGTACCTGCTATCACACCGGTACCTCCCCCCAATGCATCTAATCGGATCTCACACTCATTCAGCACGCCGCAGCTACACACTCATGATCAATATCAATATCCAGATCCCCATGGACAATCTGTAGCCTTCCCATCAACATCACAACAAGAGTACATACCATCACCTCAGACATACCACACATATGCACCCACATTGCCATCACCACCTCAAGAATACGCATCTACTTCCCAGCATCTATCAGCATCACGAGGTTCGAGACCACTGCCTCAACCTCAGATAGCTAACAATGCACCACGAACTCGTCATCTTTCCGTTGCCGTACCTCCTTCATCGAGCTTCCCTCAATCACTGAATGCACGTAGCCCACTCCCCTCAAATTTTCCAACCGGTTCGACCTACCAAAACATCCCACCACCCCCGCCCCTTCCAACTCAGTATCATTCCACCGCACAGCTGCATTCTAGCCATCCATCGCCTCAGGTGGAGGCGCAGGCATCTTATGCTCCTTTCCCGACTTCACCGGCTCAGCCGCAGTCAAATGTGTCCCCAGTACGGCCTAGCCTCCCGCAGCCTCCTATGGGATATCATCCAGTGCAGCCTGCATATCAGCCCCTCCCTCAACCACCCCCGCCCCCACCTGATCTGCCACGTCACGGACAGTCTCATCCTCCATCACTAAATGCTCCACCCGTCAATCATTCTTATTTCCCTGGCCCGCCCCCTCGTCCTCCACTGATGATTGATCATCCTCATTGGAGTCAGCAAGGAACTTATGGGCAACCAGCGTCTGCACAGGGTGATAGGCAATAATCGAATATGTATAGTAATAACGTTCCATCACAGTAGCAATGTAGACATAGGTTGGATTGTAAATCCTTCCATTTTCTAGACATCCACGGTTGATCCACGGCACTGTCGCTCGTTAGGCCTTAGCAGGCAACACCTGTAGAAAACTGCTGTATCTGGACTTGATCTATAAAACGGTGTTTGACCTGAAGTTTAGGGATATCTTGTGCGCCTCACTCGCAAATGTATATAGTCTGGCATCTAGCCTCGTATTCGCTAGCAGAATAACCCAGTGTTTTCCCACTCTAAGCAAAGTCCGTTCTTGAGAAACGTCGTAAACCGATGTAGTGCCTTCAAACATGCTTCCTCTACACGTTGTATCGATGATCAATCCCCTTTGAACCTCAACCAGCCTGAACAGAAGAATCACGAAGATGGCCGTCCGAGTCGTGTTCTCGTTCTTCCATCTGCCGAGTCCTTTCTGCTCGCCACTTTGCAATTTCAGTTTCCGTGCCGACGAGACCTCGGCGAGCAAGATCTATCCTGGCTTCACGCCGAATAGCATGCTCAGAATTCCGCCTTTCCGCCTCGTGAGTTAGAAGGGCATTATCTGCCCCAATCACCAGGCCAGCGATGGTGACTATGGAAGGAAGGAAGAGTCAGTGGGTACACTAGTAGTTGCCTGAAGCGAGGACGGCATTCTCGGCAACACTCACATCCAGAGACCAGGAATGCCTTGAATGGCAGTGTCTGTCGTCTTTCATACGAGGTGTGAGTTATTGTGCAGCCATCCGTCGTCACTCGCACCGGAAGAGCGGCCACGCATAATGGGCAAACGTTACGACCCCAACCCCAACAGCTCCTCCTTGGGCTGCTCCCTGTTCAATATTTTGGTTCAGCCTGTGATCCAACGAATAGCACGCGGAACCATTTGCACCTTGGTCGCGGCCCTCACTTGTAGGCTATATGCTGCATCGACTTCCCGCTGTAACCGAGAACGATCTGACATTACTCGGAGTGTGTCGGAACAAAACGATGGGCTTATGAAATTGCTGTTGAATGATATGTTTGTGCGGTACTACACGCCTATCGTTCCCAACGGTCCAATACCCATGCTAGTATATGACGATAGACAATTAGAAATTTAAGACTAAATAATATAATCGTCGGAACTGCGAGTGCCACATTTCATTACTTCATTTATGATTCAATGTCATTACATCGCCGCGCTTTGAAAAAGCCAACATGTCAGACTCCGTCTTCAACACCTGTATCACCTGTTCATTGCTGAAACACGAGACCTTCGGTGAATTGAAGTTAAATGAACGAAACCTGCATGATAAGGTGAAACCAACATACAGATGCAAGTTGTTCCCGAACATTGCGCAAGTCCCAGAGACGCACAACACCATTGCGGCTTCCCGAGGCAAAAAAATGAGACCAAGTATCTCCTTTGATGTAACGACCATGCAGCTCGGTCGTGAAAAAGCCAAAGCGTTCAGCCGGGTGCTCCGGAACCATACGGTGATCACGAAGCTCGAACTGCAGATCTCGATGGCCAACCTGTAGTCCCGTTAGAACCAGAATCATATGCCAATGCATTGCCATGCACACCTCGAGTAAGGTGCAGAAAGGTGACTCCGTCTTATGTGCGTGATACGGAGAATTGGATGTCTTGAATGTATGTACAACGCGTTCCGGAGATAGGTCCCATAAATGGACACTACAATCCGCACCAGCGGATATGAGTTTGTGACTAGTATCACGAACGGGAAGAAGGGACTGGATCACAGATGTGTGCTTTATTGCCAAAAGTGTTGAGGAGACGCCCATAAAATCGGGAGAGAAATTCCAAATATGAACGGCATGATCATAACCCCCACTGGCAAACATAAGTGGTTGCATCATTGTCGACACAACACTAGCCCCTGCCTTCTTTGTCCGATTCCAAGGACGATCGACAACGCGATATTTTGTTCCCTTACGAATTTAAATAGATTTAAACGGCGACAATGAACGTGAACACCCGCCGATGCTTACCATGGAGGTTTGAAATGTCAAGTACGAAATTTGTTTCTCTTCACGTGCATGGGCCAGAACGATGACTGACGTGTCACCCGCGTGAAGTATACAGGCATCATCAACTGACTCTTGAGTTGGGGCAGTTGGCCTACGCAAGTTATGCTGGGACACTAGGTTAGGCATACCCAGGCTCTCGACGAAGCCGCGCATAGATACGGCTATAAGAGACGAATTCCAGTGTGCGCTGAGCACGCGACGGGGCTTATCGTGGGTGTCGAGAGTAAGACGGGAAGGGCCGGGATTAGAGCTGAGCAACAAAGCGGAAACTGAGGAAGAAATCTCGTTCGGGCCGTTGACTAGCGTTTCGGAGGATACCTGAGCTGGTTCTTCTCGAAGCTTCGCTACCATGCTGCCATCTCTGTTGATAAGGTCCCTTAGGGGGGCAATATCATCGGAATCACTGTCGGGTAAGGTAATCGATTCCGCCGCATAAGTGATATCCCCTGCGGAGGGTGCCTTAGAAGATACCGATTTTATCTTAAGAACTCCGGAACGAAAGAAACGTGTCGACATGGGAGGGGGAACAATCACATGTGTGTCCGGAGGATCAACAGTAAGGTCGATGATCTCTTCTAGAGGAGATACAACTCGAGATGGAAGAGCTCTCTGCTTGCCTGGTATAGCGGAGCCCTTTTTTTGAGGTATTGTTGCATGTGTTGAGCAGGAGCCTAGAACCGCCTTCGAGGACGCGGGCGTAGAAGATTTCGCTAGATGCGACAGTCCTGGAGTTGAGCCGCTTGCACAAGGGCTGACTTTAGGGGTCTCCTTGCCATATCCAAAAGTACTGCCCTTTTCTGCGATTCAGTACGGGAGTTAACCATGATCGAGTACAGGCCATGCACCATTACAACATCCCGAGTGCTAATCGCACTTTTATCATACTGGGACTCAATTCGAATAGCATGCGCCCTACCACTAGGTAAATCACGTTGCACGGCTGTTACACAAAGAAACCAAAAGTCCGTATATTAATGACTGCCATTCAGGATATTTTTATGTTCACCTTGACTCATTTTTCTGGGCAGAGAATGATCGTTGCGTATTGTTCTATAAGGGGAGAAAACAGCCTGCGCTTCGTGATCACCAAGGATGACTTTTGGGCATGGTGAAGGCAAAGGAGTGTTATTATGGGGCAAGTCCTCGCCTCTGGAAGTGTCTCTCTGAACTTTGAGACTCTCTTGAGGAAAACTGCTGAGAATTAAACTTCGTTCGCTTGGGCGGGCGCAAGTTCGACTGCGCTAAATGGTCCGAGGGCTCTTGTCTGACATGATCGAGCGAACGGCCCGGTACACTCAATGAAGAGACTGAGGAAATTTTATGCGAATGATTCCACGCAGGAGACGTGGTAGAGTGGGGAAGCACGTTCGGGCGATACGGCGGACGACCTCGACTAGAATTATTTTGAAAACCTCTGAAGGATCCACGATGCCCTCCACGACGAGTAACTGTGATAGCGGGTACGGTGGACTTTCCCTTGCGATCTAAACGGACTTCATTTGGCTGTCGATCTTCCATCTGGTTTCATGGACAAGAAACGGGGATTACAGGATAGATCTCATATTCCCAACACGCAGGTTCGATTCAAACACACATTTCTAACAGATGTACAAAGCTGTGCTAAATTTTCTCACGGATCAACATAGGTGCACGTCATATAGGACAAGGCCAAGCTGATGTTGCGTTGCAGCGTTGGGCGTTTTAAATTTGAGCTCCCTCTCCCTCAATGATTGGGGTCTGGGGATGGACAAATGACTGACACGTATTCGAGCTGCGGGGCGTTACTAAGCGCCGTTATGTAATTTGGTTCCGCTATCAACCAACCACAAACATTTCACCTTTCTTCCGCATGGCCCTATCTTCCTCTTTCAAGAGATCAAGCTCTCCAATACATGGGCCGGTGAAACGTCACAAGTCTGAGAGTGATAGTTCAGACGGATATGCGCCCTACACTCACCCACTCCCACTCACAACGACCTACGGAGTGGAGGCAATAAAATACGTTGCAGGCACTAGAGTCTCCGCTTTCAGCCATAAAGACTTGGAAACAATGATCCGCGAAAGGGAGCATCTCCTCTTCACCCAAGGCCGAAGGGTTGTTGGTTTACCTCTGATCCTGTGAGTCTACACTGATTGGACTTGCCCATACGTCGGAGCGCTGATCTTGGGTCCGTACGAAGGGACGACGGAATCGTGTTGCATTGGTATATATTCTTCAGACACAAGTAGTAACTACCGAGTGACAGAGTTGATAGGGTCTTGGACCCTCATATCGAGGACAGCCATCAAGCGGAACCGAGTCTGAGTTTGCAGCTGTCTGCTTCTCAAACATCACCCAATGGACCATTGCTTGAATTGCAGACTTCAACATCTGGACCTGCCGACCCAGTGCGGCGTTATAAGGACCCGAGGTATGATGTACTTGCACAACTTGATGAGTTACAAGATAGCTTATGTATGATAGCCATACCGCAGAATCTCCCGAAATCGAAATCATCTCCTGCAAACTTGCTGGAGTCGATGAGGTGACAAAAAACGATCACCCGGAAGAAAGCTCACATAAGCTTCATGATCGGCTCAGGAGCGAAACAATCGCCCACGACAGCATTTCTGATGATGAGCGAATCTCATCTGAGACCATAGCTGGTTCAGCGAGGTCGAGAGCGGTTTCTTCACGCCGAGACCAAGCAATGGCCGATTTGTGTGGAGATTGGTGGTCTAGTATGCGAAGCTCTTCCGTGACTTCTATTAGTTCTGATGATGACAGATTCAATGAACCTGCGGGCGTTAGCGAAGTTGCAGAGTCCTCGTCGTCGAGAATTAAAGTCAGAACCCCTCTTACGGGGACAGTTGGTATATTGCAAGGACAAAGGCCCGCCATTCAACAAAGCACCGCAGCTGCGCTCGGTAGTACATCTTCCCAGCCTGGGAAACAAAATAATAATCACGCTTCTGACATTACGACATCGATGGAGGACAGACATAGAAGCGTTGGTTCACTGCGACCGCGACGATTGCAGCGGGCGAGTTCACTATCGTCGGAATCAAGTGCAGATGAGGAAGTCGTTAGACTGCCGGCGCTTAAACGAGTACCGCTGCCGAAGACTCCGTATGGGCGCTCTAGAAGGTTGTTGATCCCGGTTTCTGATAACCTACCATTGGTTGCGATAAGCATGCGGGCAGACGCCCAGTTTATCGATCGTCGGGATCAGTGAGTTCCGATGCCATTACCTCCCGTTCACATCTTCACTTCAAACGTCAGATTCCGTCTCACTCTGAACTCTCTACCTAACCCGGGAGTCCAACAACATGTGGAAGATGCATGCGTCGTAGGTGACATTGTCGTTCTTGGCTTCAATAGCGGGCCCAGTCAGGTTACATTTCTTCCTGTTACTGTGCGTGTGTTGCATTTACGTGTTACGAAACATTCATGTTTCGTTAGGCGGAAGCTCCCCGTAGAATTAATTCGGGAGCTTTGCCGCATGTCAGCTCTCCTCGGATGTCAAAATCTTCCGGGGAGGGTGTAAGATGCCTCGCCGCAATGAATGCGGCAGCCGGTTCCGTTGAATTTTTTACAGGCGGTCATGACCGACGAATTTTTAAGTGGAGCGTCGATGCGCAATGTCTAGAAGAGCCGACTGTCACCAAGATTAATGTGTTTCTAGAATCTGGCGTGTCTGCCATGGCTTATCGCCACGACGACAACTCCCTCGTGTCCTCTGACATGAAGAGACTATATGTTACGGACCTTACCCGATCCCACACGCCTAGACCAGCCCAGGTCTCCAACTATGTCAATCAGATACATGTTCACCCCCAAATACCACACTTGACGCTGCTGGAGGTGAGATGCTCCCTTAATTTGTAGAATTGGACTTTGATAGGCTTTGCAGGTCCGACATCTCGATCATCAGATGGCAATATTCGACCGCAGGATGGGTGGCTTCGACAAAGCTCCATGTTGCACATTTGGATATCGCAATACTAGCGCAAAATTTGAGCAATCATACACGAGAGGCAGCATCCACCATACCTTTTTTGTGCGTGGCCATCAAGACGGCACTGTGGTCCTCTGGGACTTCCGTAACGTCAAGGTACACTCATTTGCTGTCGAATGTCCATTTTTTCTTACTCCGACATACGAAGAACATTGTGACGAAGAGGCAAAGCCAACTTACTAAGTCGGTCGTGCATACAGTGGTCTCGGATGGCCGCGTAGCAACTTTTAGCGATGGTGTGGTGACGTTTTTGAACGACTTTTTGCACAGTTAACAACTATACCTCCGTCCTCTTCGTCACCTTGTGGCGCAATCATGTAGATACTCGACCTGGCAAACTACGCATGTTTATTCTATTACCGATGTTTCTGCCAACCGTTCACAGCATAGATCTTGAATCTGCGAATAGGACGGAGGTGATCAACGCTTTGCATGTGATGAACCTCGAGAAACGATATGTCAAATGGAACAAACCTAACTCGAAATGTAATAACGGAAGGATCTGTTGCATACGATCGTCTTGTGTTAACTTCTCTACGCCACCACCGTCAGAGTAAAGAGTGACCGTGCTCAGGTCGCCAATGGTCCCCGTGCGTGAATTTGCGCATGGCGTTTACCTTCTTATTGTATTGGGTCAGAGATAAATCGTTTCCGCTTGATCCGAGCCATAATAACTGCATTGACCTACTGAAGGAGATAGTGCCAGATATCAGAGCAGCGGAGACCGCATATAGACAATCGACGATCCAGCAGTATATTGCGAGCTTTTTCAGCACAAAAAATCATTGATCGGCTCGAGAATGAGGGAACCTTGTATAGAAAAATTAAGTCATGGAAGAACCTTGACCTCACCATTGCCTGCCGCAAGGAGGCTGTAACGGCAGCTTGAGAGTAGATTCATTTGCCGAGGGTTGATGTGAGGATTCCAACATTAGATGTTGTACGTCTCCAAAATGGTGGTAGATTGCTGCCTTGGCCAGGTATTAATCTTAGATGCACTGGAAGTCCGCAGATACCCTCCCAGGTCAGAAGACATGTAGTGGGTCGTAAGAAGGACACCGCATCTAAAATCATCAGATATTCTTCGAGCTTCCAGAAGACTTAGGGTTATGGGGATCCATGAGTAGATTACCGAATGACCGTGCGTCGACTTGTGGGTTCAGAAAACGATGACCACACCTCCTACTACCTGTAGATAACGCGTGACAACGTGCACTTGTGTTTGCAACTGTTTGTGGACAAACGACCCAATTCGGAAAATATCCAATTCTTCTCTCCTTCCAACGCGTCAATGTCCAAGGCTCTGAAGGCAAAAGACCAGCTGGTGGCAAGTACTTCTCTGCAACGTTTCTCGCTTGAGTAATAAAACTATTCTAGCGCATTCTGGTTCCTGCGGGAAAGGCTGCACCTACACCACCCGTCGGTCCAGCGCTTGGTGCGCGTGGTGTAAAATCTATGGATTTCTGCAAGGAGTTCAATGCTCGAACTGCGCATATTGAACCTGGGGTTCCAACTCCTACATTAATCACCGTCGAGCCTGACCGCACTTTTTCGTTTATCACCAAAACACCACCAACGACCTACCTCTTGAAAAAAACTGCGGGGATAGAAAAGGGCACAGGTCGACCTGGTCATGAAGTCACCGGAACAATTAGTCTCAAACACGTGTATGAAGTCGCAAAAATTAAAGCGAAGGACGCACATCTCAAGCACTTGAAGCTCGAATCGATCGCAAGTACTGTTGTTGGCACAGCGAAAAGTTTGGGTTTACAGGTTGTGCCGTGACCTTCTGTCACAGATATTCGCAGAAAAGGTACGCAAATGGTGTTGCATTATTCTCCCGATGGGCTTACGATCGAGATTCGACTCGTGCGTGCCGCACCTTATCAACCTGAATCAAGACGCAAGATCTCTCATCCAGACCTTAGAACACGGGGTCGCCACCGCATCCCCAGTCGATATATGTATGATAGCCCATGATCGGACACACTCCAAAGTCAAAGGACTGGATGCACACTAATCTACATCGTGTAATGAAGAGATGGAAAAGGAAGCGCCTGATGCAACGAGGAGCAACTTGAGCAAGGTTGGGTTCATTCGCCTTAAATTACGCTTCTCTCTTCATTTGAACAAGCACTCCGGTCTTCGTAAACCGAGGTTGTCTTCTAGCGAGCGCTCCCTTAACTCCAGGCCAGGTTACCTTATGCAGAATTCATGAAACTTTATTTGAACTTCCTCCACCCCCTTCATCCTCAGGCCTAGGTGGTATTTTTGTCGCAGCGTTTAGCAGAGGTCATGGGCTTATCAATAGTACCTTTGTCTTGCTTATGGGATTTCCCGCCATGCTGTTGACACGCCTCGGGCAGGTTTAACCGCATCTATCCCGCATTCATAGGACACGTTCTCAGGTCTAGTTCCACCGCCAATGTCATGTATCTGACCTGCCATTTGAAGAGGCTTCCTTACCGCATGTAAACTGGTGAAGATCTCCTCATCCTCTTGTTTCTTTCTTTGATTAGTGCGTCTTATGAGTATTCTCGGCGACCTTCTCATGCCAGGCTGCTAGCTGATCTATCGGTAACTCAGTGTATAAACGAACTTTGTGCTTTTGTGAGATAGAAGGTTGAATGTGTCATGCTAGTGACCTCGACGCTAATCTACCTGTCTCAGAGGAATCAGCGCTTGTGTGTTGAACGCGTGTTGTTCCTCGATCATGTCGGCCTCGACCTGAGTTGCTGCATTGGACCATTGCTCCACACAAGTCTCCAGACCACATAACGACACCACGCTTCCTCGTCTACACGTTTGTTGTGTCCTCATCTTTATCTGTCACAAGTCCACGTTGTCGATGAAAATTCGCGATCAGGTGAAAAACAAGAGGGGTATGCGGATGTTATCAAGCTATTCCACGATATAAAAGACCAGGTTCTTATTGTCGGACTCCCCACAAAACCAGTACCTACCTCCGCAAACTTCGACAGCTCTTCCTTTGTTTACGCTATGGCAACACCATCAAATGAAGTACTTTCGTGGACCAGTCAGGATCCGCGAGAGAGCCAACTCTTTAATGCCTGGGGTGTTGTCTATCGGTTTGCGGTATGCAGCTCTACAACGTTCATAAGTCAAAACAGACCCTGACCGACATCCTTAGACTGTAGTGGCCCCCAGTGGGCAGAGTACTACTACCCTCTGGCGAGCGGTACGGGCTAACAAGGAGGACCGCGTCGCAAAATTGGAATGGGCATCGAATGGCGGCCTCGGCCGTGCAGTGATCGGCAAGGTACAATAAACCTCGTGGCGTCTTGGGTCCCATTGTTCTGACCGCGTTCCCTTCAGAATACAGTACCGATGGCCGACTTGGTTCGCCCGGATCCACGCTTCCCGGTCAGTTACATCAAATGTTCTGATTGCGATATCGCTTACAACATCCATCTATAGGGCGCACGCATATTCAACGCACCCGATGGTCTAACATACCGCTGGCGGCAGACCCCCGGTTCTGCTGATGTCGTAGTGAGTGCTTAAATCTTGTCCTCCGGAGGCAAACTTAAAGCTGATTATTGCTTCCGCAGCTGGAAGATTCCGCTGGAAATATCGTTGCAGTCTTCCGCCCCACACGACCAACACGGTATCAGATTGGAGATGTCTATGGTGAGCTCCACTTTCTGCGAAACGCTGGGGCAGCTACTATCGTGAGTACTTGTTACCCCACTTGCTACGCGAAGGCTTAATCTTATTTTTCCCGATTTCAGATGCATCCCCCAATCATGGACACGGTCACGGTAACGGCTATGCTATACCGATTTTGTCAGGCATTTGGTCTCTGATATCATTTTTAACGCATGTTAGCAATCCTATTCACTGTAAATTGGCCCACATTTTCTTTGTACGTATCATTGGCGAACTCTTCCATACATGTAATGCTATTCATTTCATACAAGAGAAAATTTCCTTCCGACCGAGCCGGGGGTGCAGCACCAACAGCGACTTTGACATCTTCCAATGATCGGTAACACGCGTTTCCGGCACTCACGTGTGAGTGCACGATGCAAGCATACCTCATTGTGCTCTTAATCGCGCTAAGGCGTCATAATCAGACCGTCATTTGATTTCGTACGATCTGAGTCTGAATGACACCGTATCGTATCTATCTACAATTTCCCCTTTGTCAAGGATGGCTCTTCTGATGTTACGGCGTCGACAATCTCGTCCACTGTACGTACAACCCATTCGGTGCCTTCATCGCTTGACAAATACTTATCTTCGTCGTTCAAGTTCTCCTCATTGCGGGCTTTGAGAAGACCGAAAACGTGGCTGATTAGCTGAGGTCCGACTCTGCTCTCAGCACGGAGAGTAGCGATGCCGACTACCGATCCAAGAGCACGGGTAAGGTTTCCTTGCTCCAAGTCCCCTCGCGGCAAGGGAGACAAGACCGTACCGTAGGCCTGAATAATGAACTCTGTGAAAGGAGATCAGGTTCGTATGTGTAGCAAAATAAAACTCGAGGCGGATTGATAAGACCATGGGGTAATTGAAATGAAGAACGTACTGATGAAATCAGGATGGAGGTCCCCCAGCTTATTGTACAGCTTCACCGCATGAGGCTGGTAAATTGAGTCCCACAACCTTTGACCCCTTGCGACAGTCGCCTCGATGTTCTGCGGAGTTGCTTCCCTGAAGAAAATTTGCGAAAACAAAAAAGATATGACGCTGAGCACTGCCTCGTGGTCAGATACCACATACCTGATGGAATTTTTCCGTAACGCGGCGTAGACGTCTTCTTCGAGTGCGTCCTTTAGCCCCGTCAAGGAGAGAATTGTCTGAAATTACGTTAAGTCACCTGACCTCGGCGGCGCAGGTATCCGAGGCCATCAAACTTCTAAATTTCATGTAACTGCACTCACTCGAGGTACGCCGACAAAGATGACGCTCTTTAGTGCGGCTTCCCGCATGAGGGCAGCTTTGTACACGACGTCCGCAAGGCTCTTTCGCGATTCAAGCAAGCTTGGATCACTCCTGGAAACGAAACGATACAAGTGGCCAAGAGAAGACGGTCTGTTGGTGGTAAGGAGTGTGCATGTCTGTTATCTCCGATTGAATGGGGCTAGAAGAGCAATTTCGCAAGAGGCATACGTACCGAGAGGACGAGCCATCCGTTTTCAGCGTTTCGTTGTTTTGCCTCGTTCAGGGTACGGTTGAACACGTTATGAAGTCTTCCGAGAGAGGGGCTTGGCCAAGCTTCCGGGTTACGGAGCGTCAAAAGGTGCTTAACTGCAGGCGGTAAATGTTTGACCATGTCGTATACTCAAGTTGCATTATTCGGGCAATGAAAGGGACTATATACACGAAATCGGACTTGCAAGTCCGACCTGATGATCCTTGTACGGCACGCCGTGTACGGGCAGTTTGCCCGATGTTATTCCCGAATAGGAAACTTTTGGGAAAGGCCATGTCCGTATACGGGATCCCGTCCTCGAAAACACGTGTAGCGCTCACTCGAATTCTAAATCGAGCAAAATTATTATTATTTTCTATGAAAGTGAAACTCAAATAGATCGCTACTTCCTTTTACGGAACATTCTAAATTGATGTGAGAATTTAAAAGGCTCCCTGAGCCCGTTACAAGAAAAACACTTAGTGTCCGCATTGTTCAACAAATGCTTCGTCGCAAACCAGGCGACATGCGAAACCAGCACATTACATCAAGCTAGCGACCAAATAAGGGTAACGATGATATGAACGATAAGTGAAATGAAGTGAATCCGACTGGCATATAAAATGAGGGTATCATCGGGAATATAGCGAAGCAGATATAGCCACAACAAGCCTGAACCCCGCGGGCTATCCATAAGTCATGACAATTCCTTAGCCAAAGTAGTTGTAGGCTAGAGATGTGGGCGTGTCATCGCTGGAGAGGAGAGAGTTGGCGGTGTTGACACCTTGAAGGTCGCTCATAAGGCCTGGCGTGCGAGAAATCAGTTAATGCGGCACGGAAATGAATGTTAATCTTACCGAAGGGGAAGGCAGCTTCAAACCAGGACGTGCTGTCGACAAAGTTAGCGACAGTGCTAGCAAAAGCATAAACTTCATCCTGGGAAGCCTGTGCACCACCACTAAAGCTCTTCAAGGACATGTTAACTAACGAGACTTGATGTAAATGTGAATTAATTACCTGGTCAGCAAACTCGGTAACCCAGATGGGCAAGTTGTAGGTGTTGTGCAGCTGGGTGGCATAGCTGATGAAATCTTGAGCATTAGTCCCGTAGAAGTGGAAGGCGACAGCGTCAACCTAATTACAAAAATTAGAAGGCGGATAGAATTATGATAAATTTAGACAAACTTGGCAACCAGAGCAGGCTTGGAAGAAGCTAGTCATCCAGTCAAGACCAGCCTGATCATTGGTGCAAGCAGGGGACACAAGGTAGTAGCCTGAGGCTTTCAGCGGGTCGATATATTGCTTCCAGAGCGCAGCACCATCCGAGGGGCTCATGTTGGACTGACTGGGTTCGTTGGGCCTGAAAACCAAAACCATCAAGATCTAGGTCGGAAATAATCCTGTGAAACATACTCATTCATCCCAAGAACGTAGTTGGCGTAACCAGCGACAACCAAGCTTTGAAAGTCAGAAACCTGATCGTAACCCCATAACATGGGAATCCCTTTGAGGCCGTAGATGTTAGTGGGCAAGTAAGGACTCCAAGTATACAAGCTGTTTTATGATTAGAGAAGATAACGAAAGGGAATTGCAAGCACTTACAAGCCAACATTGGGACGAGCGGCGAAGGTGGATAGGTAGTCAGCGTCACCATTAGGCCAGCCCAAACCCCACTTCTTGCCACTTGATGAAGTGGTCGCGGGGGTAACAGCGGGAGTGGGAGTACTAGTGGGAGTGGTACTAGTGGGGGTGGATGCCGCGGGGACGTAGCTACCAGAACTTGAGCTCGAGGGTGCCGGTGTGTAATCCATAGATGACGAGAACGAGTACGAAGAGGGAGCGGGAGTGCTGTCACCGTAAGCTGACGCAGAGGTGGCAGAATTTGTTGGCCTAGGCTTGCATTGACCAGGGCTAGATGTAGGGTCGCGCTTCCGATTTACTGCTACTGCCTCGTGAGCACGAGCATAGCGAGCGACGTGAGCACGATCTGTAGTCAAGGCGCTGACAGACGTAGGACCAGACTCGAATGCC
The DNA here is from genome assembly GCF_016758785.1 of Suillus bovinus. Taxonomy (NCBI): domain Eukaryota; kingdom Fungi; phylum Basidiomycota; class Agaricomycetes; order Boletales; family Suillaceae; genus Suillus; species Suillus bovinus. Next base: position 129,492 of record NW_024542059.1, on the reverse strand, counting down.
AGAAGAACGATTGAAGCCAATGCAACAAGATTGAATAATTTGAGAGCAGCCATTTTATTTTTTTGGGTTGTTATGGTTGTCTGAGATGCAGACTGAGGGTATCGTCTTTAAGACGGATAGTTTATATATAAGGGTATGGACACGGAAATTGAGAGAGTGTGGTTTTAAATGAGTGGGCTTGAGCCGTAAAGCTCAGGGCGTTGAATGAATGAACAAGGGAAGGTAAAGAAACCAGAAAAGACCACAAATTTTATCGACTGAATTATGTAAGCAATCGCACGGCCGCTTCCAATCGCCATGACATTCATTTTATTGTGAGTGATCACCGTCTACATTTACCGAGTAGCTCGTCGTGTTCAACGATGAGGTAGATCATAGGAGAAGACGTGATCGTAAATACGCAGGGTACTAGTGGCATATCTTATGTAAAATGTTGGACCGAACAGTACCTCGAGGCTAAAACATGAGGCAGTTAGCGTCTTAAATCATATTGTGTAATGATTTAAAAAGGGCAGCGTCTAAAATCGCTCAAACGGTTTCTTTTTCTTCAACTGTCAACTTTTGAAACCGGTTCATCACATAGTTCATCACTGCGTTCATCCTTCATCCCAATCGTCCAATCCCTCAAAAATGTCCGACGCCCAAGCCGCCCAGGTTACAGAAAATGGCGTGCCTCCGGCTGCGCAAGAGTATGTCATCGAAGAAGCTCCCCCGTTCAAAGTATCTATTCTTTTTCTATTTCTTCTTCAAAATCCTCATTTTCCTAATAATAACTCAGGTCTTCGCTGGCAATCTTGCGTACTCTACAACGGATGAAGGGCTCAAGACTTTCTTTGCCCCCGTACAGAGCGACATGTAAGTAGATGATTTCTGCACAGCTTTTAGTACCCAATATCTCACTCCTCTTCGCTTCACAGTATCACTGCTCAGGTCATCCTGCGAGGCCCTAGATCCGCAGGTTATGGCTTCGTCGCAATGTCCAGTGCAGAGGCTGCTCAAAGAGCTGTTGACCTCCTTAATTCGGAGGAGCTCGACGGTCGCAAGGTCATCGTCGAGATTGCCAAGCCAGCCGATCAAAAGGACAGAGAAAAGAAGGAGAAAAGGGCCAAGAGGAGACCCAACAGGCGCGGTGCCAAGGCCGTTCCTGGTGAAGTCACCGACGCCGAGGCAAATGGCGAAGTCAAGACGGAGGATGCCGCTGCCCCTGCTGCTGCTTCGGGCACTGACGAGGCAGCTAAGCCCAAAAGAAAAAAGAAAAAGAGCAACGTATGTAATTAACACGCGTTGATTTATCAAAATTCATTTCGCTTGTAGCGCAAGTCCCGCCAAGCGGCTGCTCCTCTCGAAGGTGAAACCGTACACGAGGAGGTTGGCTACGAGGCGCCTGCCGCAGAGGGTGCTCCTGAACCTGCCCCCAGGAAGCCTCGCGTCAGGACTCGGAGACCCAGGGCTCCTCGCGCATCCCGCGCCGTCGGTGAAGATCCCGTTGGCGAGCCCTCCAAGACCACCCTGTTTGTCGCCAACCTTGGCTTCAGCGTAGACGATGATGCCCTCTCCGCGCTCTTTACTGAAGCCGGTGTCAATGTCGTTTCCGCCCGCGTGGTTCGTCGCCGGTGGGGAACACCCAGGAGGAGCAAAGGTTACGGTTTCGTCGATGTTGGCACTGAGGAGGAACAGGCAAAGGCAATCGAGGCTGTCCAGGGCAAGGAAGTTGGCGGCCGTGCTATCGCTGTCAAAATTGCTGTCAACTCTGCCCGTCAAGAATTGGTCGACGAAGCCGAGTACGCCACCTGATTACACCATACATGACTCTGATCCCATGTCCCGTTGACCTTACCTTAACGCATGTTCAATTTCCGGTGCAAGTTCATCGTGACTTAGTGTTGTTCGTCTCGCTTGCGCTATGATTTTTCGCGTATGTTTACCAGTCAAGTCGTGCTTTCATTCTGGGTGTCCTTCTTTCATCGAACTTTGTAGACTCGCTTGCAGTTGCAGTCAATTTTTGCGATGTCTGCTAGGACTACGAAAGTTTTTTTTTTCATGGATATTGTCATTGAATGATTAATTTTCCATATATTCAAAATAAGCGTGTGTCCGTAAGTAATTGTTACATATTTGTCAACTTCGGCTATGTTTATGGCTAATTTATGAAGTCCATCCATGGCTGATGAGGATGATTACCTTTCGGACAAGTTCCTTGCCCAGGTTGCAGCCGAGTCCGCGCCGAAAACGTATGCTCAGAGACGCCGAGAGGCCTTGAAGCAGTCTCAAGTCAAGGATGAGCAGAACCGAAAGAAGAGTCGGCGGCAAAGGGAGCAAGAGTCCAGGGAAGAGGGGCTTAGCAAGAGCCTGTTTGAGCGCGCACAGGAGGAAGAAATGGCCGCAGGTGGGAGCAAGGCACTGGGCATCATGATGAAAATGGGGTTCAAGGTCGGGCAATCGTTGGGAAAGACCGAAGATAGCCCTCCAAAGACCACAGTTCCCTTACCTAGTCCTAGTCTGTCCGAGGACCAGTCTGAGCAGGGCATATCTAGGGCTCAGTCAGAATCTGCGGATCTTGGAGAGGGTTTGAAAGGAAGACCTCAACACAAGGTTGAACCATTACCCCTCAATGAGTGGCAAGGCATGTCCACACCGAAAATCTACATATGGAAGGAAAATAAACTGACTTGATGGCTTATCATTGCAGGGAAGAAAGGTATTGGTCTAGGGAAGCGCGCTCGCTCACCCAGTGCCGCAGATCGCCTCGCAAAGATGGCGAAGATGGCAGAAGCTGCCAGTCATGAGAGCTTCCGAGACCGCGCCCGGCGCGAATACGAAGAACGGCGAGCAGAAGGACGCCTTTCCCCGGCACGACAGACGTGCCTCACACTTGACGAGAAGGCGGGGATCACAGTGCGTTTTATCCAGACAAGGGTGCAAGGATACTAAATTTATTGATCTGCGTGATAGTTCAACGTTCTCTGTTTGGATCCTAACAATCCTGACTCTATCCCAGGGGGTCTTGTGGACGCGCTATCAACCAATACACTGCATGCATCACCGTTGCGCTCCGCCTCAGGAGATGCCTCCCATGCGGCACGTCTACGCGCCCAAATGGCAGCTGATGCCCTGTTACCGGTTACTTCATTGGATGAAGATGAAGATGCCGAAGACAGCAAAACACCCACAGCAGTGGAACAATTCCCGCAAGAAGTCATCGAGGAAGCGGTTTACTTCTTACGACTGGGCGTGAGTATACTTTTAATACAATCTTTATTCTTTAATGCGTACCCCTAACTCCAAATCTCATGTAGCCGCGGGACCGCTTAAAACTTCTTCTCGATTATCTCCGGGAGAAATACTCGTACTGTTTCTGGTGCGGGACACAGTATGAGGATGCTATTGATTTGGAACAGAATTGCCCTGGGCCTGAAGAGGATGATCATGACTAGATGTTTAGATTCCCTCTGTACCAGCGTCAATCATATGATTGATCTAAACCTACACATTTCCCTAAGAAGATCAAGATGTAGTACAATTGTGAGTGCGAAAGTTTCACAAGCAAAGAGCGAAGTTATGGCAGCTATGAGAAGGAAACGAGTGAGGTGAGACGAAATGCAAAGGAGAGATATGTATGCGTGTATAAGAGAGAGAATTAAAAGGTCCGTAAGTCCTTCCTTGGGATACACGGCAACTACATCATCGGCAGGCCGGGGAATAGAAGTGGAGATAGAGTCCATTGTTTGATCCAAACAGAGACTAGTGAGAGACTGATGGGATAGTGGGCAATGACATGGGCATCAATGATGGTGGAATGATAATTTCGGGTCTCTCAACGTATTCCCGTTGAGCAAAAGTAAGGACGACAGGCGAGTTCTGTGGTGTCTTGCGGCGAACGTATGAGGAAATAGGTGTGATGGATGACCTTTCTCTATTGGAGAAATGAAGCGGTGAAGGCCGTCGTGTGTGCCGAGGAGATGAAGGGGGATTTGGTGATGAAGACTGTATCTTCTGGTCAAAAAAAAGTGGGTTGAGAGAGAAAAGTCGATGCTCTTACCCTACTAGAGTCTTCTGGATCACTCTGGCTATGTGTCAACGATACGACACTGCTTTGTCTGGCAGTAGACTTGGCAACAATGAGACAACGAACAGAGCTGTGAAGCCAAGCACTCACAGTAGCTGAAATGTATGGTGAATATCTTACTGCTCTGACTCGACGAGAACGCCTATCCAAGTCAATGTCGCGGGCACAACGGATGGGGCTCCAACCGTCAGCAGAGCTGCCCAATGAAGAAGACGAAGAACATGAAGAAGAACGATCTCGAGTTTTGACTATACTCGGGGTTGCTGGCTTAGCATCATCTATGCCTAGAGAAGCCATGAGTTCAATAAAAGAAGGGAGAGCGGCCATAAGACGATCTCGAACGTAGTACTATGCGATGTCGGGAGTCTTCGATGGGTGATAAAGTAAGAGGGCCATAGTTATAAGGATGTAGTTTGAACCCCTTGGATACCGCCCACGGTTGTCACGAAGGACGGTCGCCACCTACGAAACTCTGGAGTTGCACTTGTGACTTTATTTTCTTGAAGGTTTGCACTATCAATAGTAAGGGTTCCAAGCCGGTCGGCAAGGTGATAGAGTTAATAAGGATGGACACACTGCTTTTAATACCACACAATCATAGTACTTGGACTAGTACCACGAATTTTCATTGTTATTATGCTAACAAGGGACTCGTTCACAAGCTTCGCGTTCTTATAAGCCATGCAGTGCACAAGAATAACAATTACCAGGCTGCGTAGAACTTCAAATCCAGGGTGACAGTCTCCACGTCCACACTGCAACCAACTGTTTCCATCAGTCATGCACATGGCCAACCAGACCTGAAAAACTTCAGACTAGATACGGCGAGTAGTAACTGCGCGCCCGTGACTCACGTGGGTATCACATCACGCGACTGTCACGCCTCGACTACCAAGCTTTTTTGTTCTCGCTCTGCCATGAACCAGCCAGGACAACAAACTGCCAATGCTGGTGGGGGTGGTGGTAGCTTTATACCTGCACCACGACAGGATATGGAATACATTTGCGCAGGTACTGGCATCACTGCTCGCGAGAATCAATAAATCTAATCAAAGTTTGAAAAAAAAAAAAGATTGTGGTGCTAAAAATGAAATCAAGTCTAGGGAACCGATACGTTGTCGCGAGTGTGGTCATCGTATCATGTACAAGAAACGAACAAAGCGGAGTGCGTATTCGTTGCTCTTGAAACCAGAAACCAAGCAACTGTTGACCTTTTTCCAATAGTGGTTCAGTTTGAAGCCCGGTGACGTTCAAGTTTCCCAGTTGCAAAACGATTATCAGAGGCGAGTAGTAATGGAGGTATTTCAGTGTACTAAAAATGCTAAACGCGGATTACAGACGTTGCGATTAGGTTGATTACTATACATTATAAGGATAGACACCTGACGTTGACGACCTCGTTACCACCGCCCAAGTTGCTTGAACCACACATTCAGGAAGCAAGTCACCACCAGCCGATCTAACATTGCGCTGGCGCGTGGGGTCACTCGTAGGATCCTCTCGTGGTTTGACCACGATGCAATGTATTTGTCTTGCGAATCGATACACTGTTTCGTAGGAATACGTTAGGAGACACATGTTCAAACTTGGGTGACACGTACGTATAAGTCAGTCCTATTCTCAGATATCTTCCACTTATATCCGGCACCGACACCGGATTTAAATCTGCGTGAACTAAAAATTCATGAAATGAATCAGTACGGAGATATGGGTTCAGGCAAAATACTCCACTGGCTGGTCGCATTTTTGACCTTGCGGAGATCCTTGACAGAAACCTGGCAAGCAACTCATCAGCGGAGTGCATCGGGGTCATCAGCATCACAATCCCACCTCCTCCAAACCAAAATGCACGGCGGAGGCTATAACGTTTGAGCTCCAGCTGATCTGTCCAACAGTCTCAAAGATCAAACTGTTCATATTTTTCCGCTGATAAGTTGTGGTTCCTCCAGGAGAACCGGTCATTGAATGTGAAAACTGCAAGAGCAGTCAAACTCATGAATTTTAGTAGATGAGTAGAGCATACCTTGTATAGTTCCAATTCCTCGCGTGCTGCTGTTCCTATCACCTGATACACTCGAAATGACCGCATGTCGGCGCTGGTGTCGTTCACATTGACAAAGCGAAAGACCATGTCAGATTCAGCAACCATGATAGCTGTGGATGTTTTGTGAAGTTTGGACTTTGAGAGAGAAAGAGAGGTTGCCAGACTGGTTTACATGATTATAAGTTTTGAAGGGTCAAGACGGAATTTAATCATTGCAGTAATGAATCTCGCTTTGCGTTTGCGCGGAGAGATCTGTTGATCCGCCCGAATATACGGTTGGGAGCTGAGGTCACTAGTCTATTATCAGTCCTATGACGCATCCCAATAAGAGCAAAGCCATTGACTCGGTGTGAGGGAGCGACAATGAGCCATAGAGACGATAAGCGATTGCTAAACATGAGGTAATCGCCCTGAAAGCGTGTACTTATTAAGACGCAAACTGTGCTCAACCTCGACACCGGCTCAAAATATTTTTCAATTTGAGGCGTTACTCAGGGTGAGCCAATGCTCAATATCGAGCACCACAACGAGAGGCAGAGTCAGGCATTGCCGTTTTATCATCAAACCCCAGGGGAAACGCCATAAGACTCAGACTCCTCAGTCTTGTCTGATTCAAGCCATGCCAGTGTGTGGCGCGCGGACGCGAATAAAGGAGTCACCGAGTTGGTCGAACCACAGGAAATGCCAAGGTAGTGAGAACGATGGATCACCGAAGTCGACACCCTGCAAACCACGTGTCATGTCAATGGATACAAGCAGGACCAACAGCCGAATGGATTTCGTACACCCTGCAACGAACAACCGCATCACTCAGGGTAAACAGGAAGATGGGGTGTTTATACATTAATCAGAACATGACGACGTACATCTAGCTGATGGTGTAGGGATGGTCCTATGTATTTTGGCTCCGAAGATCAAACGGTCCGAGACACGATAAGACGTGATACAGGTGGCTCGGATGTTTTGTCGCGTGATGTCAATGTTAAGGGTCATCATGAGAACATGGCGATTCAGTGAGCAACACCCTGTGCAGTGACGATAAGAGAAGAAGGTTACAGGCCAACAAATGCACAATTTGCTCAGATTAAACGCTCATTTCGTCGAAGCTGTGTAAACGTTAGCCAATGGTGGTGTCAAAGCGGAAGGTTCACATGAGCTGGGTGGGGATAGCGTGTTTTGAAGGGGAAGGACTTGCACCTGAGCCAAATAAGAAGGACATATTCGAAATACATTCACAGACTCATCTGTCCATGAAACTTTTCTGACAGAGGTTGCCTCGGAGCCTATTGTGATGCTCGTTGGTATAGTTTATCGATGCCGCACAAAACTGAGGTAAGGGACTAGCAGCTTCATCAAAATCAGCGGAGCGATACACGACGAGTCGACAACTCAGTTGAATGTAATTCAAGTTGTCATAGAACTAGCTCGCAGCAAGGAGATCATAGAGCAAAAGACGGAAAACAGAGTTCAATGAGATCATGGGCGGTTCCGAACGTGGTTGGTGCCTCCGAAGGTCAAAAAAATCAAGCAGTGCATAGATAATTTCACATGCCGGTATCCAACGGCTCGGCTATCAAAACCAACCGGTCGTTGGAGTCGGCATCGCAGTCCATTCACTAACTGCCGACGGGCTGACTAGTGCTGACTACGCCGTCCATTGCAAATATCATTGTACCCGCCAATCGATTAGTACTCACTTTTGACCAACTTCATTTCCACAAAAATGCCTGATGATGTGGCATCCCGCAGTTTGTCTGGAGACTTTGATCCAGTATGCTCCTTTTTTTAAAAAAAACTTACTGGCTGTTCGTCAATCTCACCAATAATTATTCCACAGGATTCTGATAATGAGTCTCATCTCGACCATGTTGATGAACTTGGGGGAGGGGAACCAAATAAACCGGGCAGGAAAAAAAATCCAAAGTGTGTCAACTTCAAACTGCTTTTCGTAAGCACCATTGACCGCCGAGAAGCTCGCAGGCAGCCCGTCGGGACCAGAATCGTATCGCCCAGCGTGAGTTTCGCTTGAGGAAGCAGCAAAGGGTGCGCCGGTCCGTAATTACTTTTGGCATCGTTGTGCTAAGTTCCCACTGTCCGACAATCAGATTCGTGACCTCGAGGCGCGCGTAGAATTACTTTCTGCGTCTCAGGATGAAGCTCTGACTGACTGCAGGGCAATTCTTAGGGGTATGTAAATATATCCGTTTGCATTGGTGTCGCTTGTCCTAGTTTATATTTTTCAGATCTTATGGCCGAAAACCACGTCCTTCGCGGCCTCCTAAAGAGCGTATCAGGGTTTATCGGCGATGGTGCCGGTGGTTTGCTGGTGAAGCTTGGTTGGGATGCGGCAGACTTCGACAGCTTCATCAATAAGGCAGAAACGGACACTGCATGGGAGAGTTTCCAATCGCGCAAACATTCTCAAAAGACTTCGCAAACATCAAACGCCATGAGTTCAATGCTTGGCCCGGCAAGTAACACAGGAAAGCGCCCATCAGACGACGACAGTGGGCCTGGACCCGCAAAGAAGGCAAGAGGTATGAATAACTCAGAGCAAAACGGTGAACGTCGAGACTCTTACCCGCTCATGCTACCCGTGAGCTCCGCAGTGGCTCCTGCTAGCTCCTTATATCCCCCACCACCCCTGCAAGGACGCTCTCCTCAGGACAATATGTTTTCGGATCTCATGCAGTCAGGAAATTCGCCTGTTTTCATGCCCACTACAACTTCTAGTACACCAAGTCATTATACTCCTTCAGCTGATTTTCAACCCTATGTGCCCCAAATGAACATGAACGTCGAACAACGCTTAGGGGCAATGTCCTACCCCTCGAACAAAACCAATACAACTGCCCCTCAGCGGGTTCTACCTCAAAACACGTCAACTGAAGAACCTGATGATCACGATATGGCAGAACTTCGAGATCCCAAAAAGATCGAGGCTATGAAATTAATCAAGTCAGTCTTTGATTCATTCCTGTCATGTATCTCATATACGAGTGCCCCTTCAGATATCACCTCGACAATTTCATGAGAAACAGTGCTTATTGTCTTCCCGCTTCATTACGACCAACTCTGGTGCAGAGGTGAGCGCGAGTCTCTCCAGTTCGATGATCACATGCTCACTAGACATCCTTAAGAACGATTAATCATGGTATACTTGTTTCGCCTTTTATTTAACATGCATTGATTCCTTTGCAGAAAGTGTTATCGACCGTATCATATATCCTGAGCTCCGAGACCGCATCATCCTTCTCCGAGGTAGTCGCATAGCAATTTTCTAGCATGGTGATGTTCTGATATTTTTCAGGGCAATTTTCGTTAGCAGATTGTCTTTTTGACTACAAGAAGGCCATCAAACTTCATGGAGACGATGTTCTAGCCCAGCATAACTGGGAACTTGCTGAGTGGTGGTTACGGAAATACAGGTGCGCCTTGCCAGCTGTGCAACGTTCATATTGTATGCTCATTCTGCTCTAGTTACCTGATTGACAAGGTAACATTAAATGTCTGTAATCGCTGGAGGCGCGAGCGTGGTGAACCCGATTTATTGCTCTCTGATATCGGTGCTCAAGGGGATTCTCCCGTGTCCTAAGACAGATATGTGATTTCATGCTGACGCCTTGTAAAGTTATTACTGTACATAATTACACATGCGCAGACTCCGTGCGGTAATATATTTATGCTGCGAGCTACATCTAGACAGGTGTGCAAAAGAAGTCACGCAGGAGCGACTGTCCCGTCTATAATGGTCTGGTTAGGGGAGACTAAATATGTACTGCACTAAACACCATGAGCTTTTTCCTGAATGAAGACGCATAAGCTCACCAGACCACATAATCTTATGCACGCGTAGCCTCCATCTACCAAGAAGCTTTGCGCACGCCAGGAAGTTCCAAATTGAGCGCCTTCAGTCGGAACTGGTACTGCCAAAGTCACAAGATGAGGACGCGTTCAAAAAAAACCACGCGGGTCACATACTCGACAAAGTGCAAACTCGCTGATAATCCCCCGGCCACGTCCAGATTCTGTGCAACGGTTCTTCACCGTCGTCGGACGTGTGTACTTCCCAAATGTGTTCAGCTGCAGCTGAGCTTGGTGTCGTACTTGCGGGGACAGGGTCTCATTCCGCGCGACATACAGGTAGGCCCTGCGGAGGACTTCATTAGCCTTTACGACGTTGCGGGCCTTGATGTCTCGGAGTACGCGAGCGTTAGGCATGATGACCAGACGAATTTTGACTTGGAAGGTAGGTTAAAGGCTTGATGAAAACAAGTGCAAACATCACCCCTTTAGCATGGTCGGCGACATCCGGCACGACCTCAAAAGTTAGCGTCGAGCATCTTTGAACGCAAACACATCTTGCTCGAGAGGATGGGCAGAGCGTCGGTGCGTGAACCATCCGTACGCTTTCTACACCTTGTCCACTGATAATAGATTGCACGAAAAGTTGTAGAATGACCATTTCCAAAAGTTTTCGTCTAACATACCAACAACGCCGCACATTAGTTTCGACTCTGTTCGGCCTCACATTTTTTGCATCCGTGTTGACGGTTTCCGCGTCCAACGTGTTACCATGTCCCGTACGACCTGACCGGAGCCGATACGGAGATACAGAGGGGAAAGCAGGGGGAACGAGGCCTGCGCCAGTGGTGGAGAAGATGCCGAGAAGGTGGATACAGGAGAGGCCCTCTTCGGAGGATACACCAGCTTAAGTCATTGCTGACGAGGAGGCCAGACGTGGAGATTTAGACCGTCTCTGTACATCACCCAGTACAATCAATATACAGCGTACACGACTACCATCTACTACTACTACACATCCCAGAGTTATGAGGTTTATGAAAGCGCGGGGTACATGGCATGGGGGTGTCTAATAAGTACATAATGTGGTACTAGCATGCTCGGGTGTCGCTGAAAAGTTACTGAAGGTTAATTACACCCAACACAAACGGTCAAGTCAGTAAAATGAATGTCTAAGACGAGTCTACTGCTGAAGCAGTGTCATCCTGCGCAAGTTGTTGGTTTCTATAATGTTCTTCTTGCTCCTGAAGTGTTCCTCTGGAAATGTCGGCACAGGTTAGCATCGGCACACGATCGGACGTCACAATCACGTACGGAAGGGGTTGCTCCTCGATGGGTATGCATGCAATGAAAACGAGAATGTTGATCGCAATATGACAGATGAAAACAACATGGAGCGCATCGGCGTACGACTCGACTGCAGCCTTTCTGTATGCAGGCGCAAGATCAGGGATCGAGCTTATGGAGTGTCTGAACACAGCATCTGTAAGTGTATGCACCGCATTGATTGTCTTCGACATCATACCGTATCTCCTCGATGATCTGGGCAAAGGGGATTCATATGAAATGCGGACGGTATAGGTGCACACCAATGCCGCTTACCTCTAATGAACCAGGTCCAGTAATTCGCTGGCGCAATTTTCTGAGTAGAATGCTCTGGAGCACAGCCCCTGATAAACTAACACCAAGAACTTGGCCAGTTGTTCGGAAAAGATATGTGACTGTAATTTACACATTCTGAGTTCAGAGGTCCTCTCACAGCAGTCAAGCGGCACTTACTACCGGTTGCAACCGCCATATCCTCCTTGTAAACGCTTGCGATCATTGCCTGCAAATTCAGAATCGGTTTGGTTGACGAATTAGGGGAAAAGAAAAATACTGACAATTAGCGTAGTAGTAATTAAGCTGGCCATTCCGAAACCCTGTGGGAGAATATCTAACCATAGATGGTACTGCGATGTGTTATCATTCCACAGGGCGAGGGAGATACTGGCAATGATGGTCAAGCCAACAGAGGCTAACGTTAAGTGATATAGTTTGCCTGTTCGCCGCATCATCCTATATTCACGGCGGTAAGTTAGTCAGAATGATGGATGGTCATCAGGACCTCACCAGCCTGCGATCATACTTCCCGTGGATAAAGCAACCTGTAAGAAGATGAGTATTTCCCGTCACAAAAACACAAGGAGACCCGCACAGAATGGGGAAGCAGATGTAAACCTAAAGGGCATGTATTACTCAACGAGTGCAAACGGAGATAGTCCAAGCATACCGGCATTCGTGGATGAGTCAAGCCTAACGGCTGAGAAATACAAAGGGACATTGTATATCTGGACAAGATGCCGCTTTAATTAAGTGTTAACGGGTAAATTTTTTAGCCCTCACCGTCGAAAAGGCAGTCACAGAAGCTAAAAAGTTTGCCAGAGATATCGCTAACGGGGTGCGTTGCGTAATTAGACGCAGGGGCATTACAGGGTACGGAGCCCAGTAAGCCTCCACTAATATGAAGGCAACCCAAAAAGCCGCGCTGGTACAAAAAAGTCCCCATATTAGGGGGTGTGACCACGGAAGCTCTTCAGTAGTCTTGAGACTGAAGCCGAGCAATAATCCGGCGACTGCACCAACTAACGTGAAGGATCCCATGAAATCAATGCGCTGCAATTTGGAATATGTGCTTTGGGTTTCAATCTCATTGGGCAACTTTATGTTGACCTTGAGTGCGACCAAAGTAAAAGATATAAACAATAACGGCGCCTGAGTTCGAGTGAGGTCAGGACGAGATAGAAATACACCAGGTTACCGACCTGCAATAAAAATGCTGCCCGCCTGTCAAGATCATTCAGTAGGCGGCGTGGAGACATTTCCGACTGGCTACTAACCAACCCAGGGTGTCATTTACCCATCCTCCAAACGGACCGCCAAGGCCGGCGCCCAGGCCGAACAAACTGATCGAGCATGTTCGTTCAAGCGCAATGAGCAAATCCGTAGCCACTTACATATTAGTCATTCCTTGATATAGGCCACGCTGTTTCCTAATAATAAAACGATAATGATCTGTATTGTTACGCCATGAAACCCGAACTTACAAGGGCACTAGATCGCTGATGGCGATACTGCTAACTGCGACAAGGTACATTTCAACTGACGATTGATATAACAGCGCCCAGCATACCTGTCATTACTCTGAAGCAAATGTCAGCACAGTGAGACTTGCAAAAATCATTCCATTGTACGCACCCTCCACCGCCCATTCCTGCGACGGCGCGCGCAACAATCAACGCCTCCATAGAGGGAGCGAATGCGCATGCGATAGTACCCGATCCTAGATTTCATATTAGAGTGATGAAATGGCTATCAGCTTCGCTGTCCGCACCAAATAGAGTCAGCCCAAGGAGCATTGCTCCCTTACGACCCAAGATGTCTGATAGTCTACCTGATAGGCGTTAAGTTGGACATCCACGATGGTACGATAATTTTGTCGCGCTCACCATATAGAGGAGTAAAACAGCATACTGAGAGCAAGTATGATGTCCCCAGATACGAAGACTGTTCAGATTTATTGAAGTAACTTCCTATTGGTGAGAGAAGTGTTGCCACAATTGTGCCTATTGACAGAAGTTTGGGGTTTGATCCATTCTTCATTCACTGCTAGCTTGGGAGCGCACCATCCAAGGATCCAAGAAACACCGCACTCCAAAGACCTGCAAGAATCCAAAAAAGTTCAACACGAGAGACTTGATTTAGCGGTGGTGGGTCAATCGGTGAGCTCGACTCTAAGGCTTGCACAGAGTTATAAGAAGACTCCCGATCACGGTCACGGAGCAACGGCTGGGATTCTTTAGACGATGACCTCGATGACATACGTGGGGTCGTACGATCGTTTGCGGGGTATCCGAGTAGGTATGAGACTTGTTAGAGGGCGACAGGGCGGGCAGAAGTGTCTCGGTCGTGGTGATTTTAAGGCAGGGGAATTAGAATTTCTGGATATGATTGACGCGCAGGAACATGCTTATAGGTCTTCCAAAGAAATATATGACTGCCGCTGATGCTCAAGCGACGTATCTTCATAGTACACTCCCGTGTCATTCTCCGCTCACATCGGTCCCGGACCGGCCGGTTCAATGCGAACAAGTCCCTCAACTCCTCCTTCAACTTTAAGACCTTCAAGCTAATGATTCGATATCAAACCGAAATTTCCCTCATAGCAAACGATCAAGACTAGTGTTGTACACCAGGCTCCACTTTTTTTGCCACTGTTTGCTGCTAGTATTCAATCCGCACTCTCCGGACGCTAGGCCCTCCTCAGCTTCGGATCTGAATAATTGACACATCTGTCACGCCTGTCTTTTTCGTCTACCCACCATCCTTACAGCCCGGAATATTGCTTAAGCTGCCTTTGGGTGCTTCTGGTCAGCTTCAGGGCTGATTGCGGGGCCGACTACTTATTCCTCATTGCTAAAATCCACGTACTAGGATGAAGTATGTACCACAATCTCCGTGAGACGCGGCCGACATACTACGGCATTGCTAGTAACTTTTGAAATTGCCTCTGAAACCCATGATCATGCAGCTGAGATATGATAGATATTGCCAGAATCTTCGACCCTCTTCGAACCAACCGGGTGAGTTTTTGTTACATCCTCTTTCACACGATCGTACACGCTGCTGGGATGTTTCCCTTCTCTTTCGCAGGCTCTTGTGAGCCATGTGGGCTCTCTGCTTCGGTATGAAGCCATACCAGCCATGATGTGTGGCACACGAGGCATGGTATCTTTAGAAAGGTGGTGTTGCAGCCCGCTCATGTTACAGTATAGGTTCCTGTGACATGATTCTGTTTTTAGGATCGGAAAATTCCATCTTTACTTCGTGCTTCCTGAATTTCACTTAAAAGCCAGTGAAGTCATCTTATGTCCCCGAAGTATGTTTCTTTTACCTTGACCTTGCATTGGTATTAAAGGATCGCACCTCTTGTTCTCGAGAATTGATGAATTGACCGGTTTAGGTGTCGCAATGTTATGGAACGATTATAGAGACTCGTGTTCTGTTTTTGTCAGCGAAACGCAATCATCAATCGCAGCATATGCATGCAAGGTCATACGTACTGGATGGTCATGTGTAGGTTCAGATATGAAGCAATTTCCCAAGTATTAACATCTCTTTTCTAGATGATACTGATGCGGTTTCATCATGATGACCTCAACCCCAGTTTTGGGCAGCTATCACAACTTTTCGTGTCACAAATCAACCACAGATGGCGCTCAGCTGCCGCATATCATAAAAGTAGTATCTGCCTCCGGCAGACATTGCTGTGTTAGGGCCCAGTGCGTGTCCTGCGGAAGCCCAGATTTGGCCTAGTGATGGTGATGTTGTCAAAGTCAGCGATGATGCACCAGGCTGAGGTTCCACACAATTCCCATGTCGAACCGGCCCGCAGGAATGAGCGCTAGGACTGCATTTTGGGACTTCATAATGATACAGGCAGTCCCTGCACCGCTGTATTCCTGCCTTCATCAGCATATCAACTTTTGGCAACTGCTGTAATTCCGATCCATGAAGAAAGATATCGCCCCGGTACAGCCTCGCTCGATAATATCATATCATCCTATCGGCTCGCGTATAGCTTTATGATACAGCAGTCTCCTCCTGGCAGTGATGAACGTTTATGGAATACGCTATCTCGACAGGATTCAGGGAACTCGTTGGTCTGCAGAGAAGTTCTCGTGAGAGTCCATGGTGCACGGCAAGGATGATCATCGCTTGCAAAAATTATGCCATCTACAAGGCGAGTCTTGCCTTTCGGATCATTGGTATCTCTGCCTCGTGTCTACAGAATCGAACTCATCGGACGGCATGCTTGTGTGGGTCATTGCTGTGTATGGAGTTGAGACTGGAAAGCACCGAGGCAACCGCAAATACTAGTTACTGAGAGGTACACGCGGACCTGGCGCGGACTCCGTCTCGACGAAGATCGAAACTGCAAATCCAATGACTGCCCGCGGTACCTTTGCCTTTGTGGCAGTATTACAAATTGATAAATGACAAAATTTTTGCTCGAGCTTACATAACCGTTACACCTGCATGCGCAACGTCCGAGTGGCAGCACTTTCATTTCCGCGAAGATCTGCTTTCTTGACCATGGTACTTCAGCAAAAGTACATCGTACCGAGGGGCACTAGCACTGTTGGATGATCGGGTGGGAGAATTGCCGCACAAGGGACGGTGACCATGACACGGATCTACGACTTTATGGCATCGTGACGGACACGTTGATTGCGTGACAAAGGCAAGTTTGTTGAACCAGGGTAAGTGGGGAATCTTCGAGTAATCACGCCAAAAGTTATGAATTTTACGAGCGCAGCTCGCTTTATTGCTCGGGCAGGCCTTCATCGACCCTACGGGTCTCGACTAGTAATGGTTAAGGTTAACCGTTGACGCGAATAAAAGATTCTCTTAGGGAAGCCTAAATGAAGTGGAAGATGCCGTCTTACTAAGCTTAGCCATTTTCTGCTACCGTTATGTTGAGGGGACAACAATTTGAGAGTTTGTATCTCCCCCGATACCAAAGCAATTTTCTTTCTTCAGTCTTTCTGTAGTCCGTGTCTGCTATTGCTGACTCGAAGTCTGAACTTGTTGAAGAAGTTTAACAGCCTTTGTGCAATCCGATCGAGCGCTCGGGATCGACCGCGAATCAACAATTTCCATCATGCACGCACACTCTCCACCGTCTACTCCGTTACACTCTTCATGGAAATCTGTCTTTCGTCTAGCAAGTTCCTCAAGGAAGCATCGTGCTAATGGCAATGGTTCAATACTCGCTGTTGACTGCTCGCCTCGCGCGGTTACCTCTCCTCTTCAGACAGCCAAACAAATCCCCGTAGCACCCAGTCCTTCCCTGACTCCTGGCTCATTCCTGCCTATCGACGAGCGTTCCTCCTACAACTCTTCGAATACCCGATCTAGTGATTCGAACGTGGGAGCTATACCGAACTCACCGTACCTTGTGCCTGATTCCCGACTCTTCCCTTGCCAGCAACAGTCATTTGTTTCGAATGTGGAAGCGAATGGAATGGCTACCCCGCAACAAACTCAAAGTCGGATAGGGACAAAGTCGGAGAAACAGCGTATGATGCAGGGTTACCCTCCGCAGACACCAACAAAGCCTCAGACTGCTACGGGCTCTCAGCAGTCATTCCCACTCTCACAAGGTCATGCTGCGTCTTCAAGTCGCTCGGGGCCATTGTCTCCTCGAGCTATGGGTGCGTCTGCCACGCGCTTCATTCGTCGCGTAGCGTCTGCACCAAATGCAAAGCATCTTTTTTCTTCGGGTAGTCGGTCATCAGCGCCCACGAAGAATGGACTATTAGCACCTGCAGATATGATTCCACCAGTACCTGGTGCATCCTCTACGTCATCTGATCACGGTGATGATTCATTGGAGACTTTGTCGTCTGGTTCTTCAAGAGGGAGATCCAACCGGAACGAACGATATCCACATTTAACAAAGACTAGAATTGTGAATGGGGCACATGATGGTCCTGGAAAAATGGCTTTCAGACGGACATACTCTAGTAATTCAATCAAAGTTCGACAGGTACGTTATAAAAGCTTCTCTGCAAGCATATTTTTTCTTAAACAAAGCAGGTCGAGGTCGGCCCATCAAGCTTCTTGAAAATTAAAATGCTTGGAAAGGGCGATGTCGGACGTGTGTACCTTGTGCGAGAAAAGAAGACTGACAAGCTTTTCGCTATGAAAGGTGGGTTTGTGATTTTACGACACTTCAAAACTGTCTTCAATTATAATTTTTCAGTCCTATCCAAAAAGGAGATGATCGAACGAAAAAAGATAAAACGTGCTTTGACCGAGCAAGAGATTCTAGCTACTTCAAATCACCCTTTCATCGTCACACTCTATCATTCCTTCCAGTCCGAAGAGTACCTCTACTTTTGTATGGAGTACTGCATGGGTGGCGAGTTTTTCCGCGCGTTACAAACTCGTCCGGGAAAATGCCTTCCGGAAGATGGTTCACGATTTTACGCGGCGGAGGTTGTGGCGGCTTTGGAGTACCTTCACTTAAATGGCTTCATATACCGCGATCTCAAGCCAGAAAGTAGGCCGCTTCTCCTCTTGATCGCCAACGTGTACTAAACGCTTAACTTTATTGCCACCTTTCATTTACCGTCTCTTCCGTACTTGCTGGAACTTCCTCCAGATATTCTCCTCCATCACTCCGGCCACATTATGCTCTCGGATTTCGATCTCGCTAAACAATCTGGACATCCTGGCGGCCGTCCTGCGACGATTCACCAGCTAGGTCCAAACGGGGTAAGCCGTTTCCTTGTCATCCATTCCATGACCATTCACACATTCTGCCTATGTTACAGATACCTATGATAGATACCATGTCATGTACAGCGGATTTTCGGACCAACTCGTTTGTCGGTACCGAGGGTAAGGCTCCTTTAATTATCAACAATCAAGGCCTTCACCTAAGCGGCTTCCTTGTTCAGAATACATTGCTCCAGAGGTGATAGCTGCCCAGGGTCACACCGCTGCGGTGGATTGGTGGACGCTTGGTATCTTGATATACGAAATGATTGTAAGTCATCGGCGGACTTTGGATCGGATTTTACTATGGGAAAAATCATTGACGCTCTTGTGCAGTTCGCCACCACGCCCTTCAAGGGAAAAGAGAGGAACGATACTTTTTCCAACATCCGGTCTCTGCCAGTTCATTTCCGGGACGCTCCTAAAATTACGAGGTGGGCTCGAGTTGGACGTTGAGTCATGAGTAAACTTTAACCAAAATGTGCCGTACAGCGCTTGCAAGGATATTGTCATTCGGCTGCTCGACAAAGATGAACGAACTAGGTTTGGTAGCAGGAGTGGAGCTAGTGAAGTTAAGCAGCATAAATGGTTTGCCAAAATGAACTGGGGTTTGTTGCGTCATCAGCGGCCACCGGTGAGTCTGACCTGTTCTTATACATCTGGGCCCCAAAGTGTGTTGGGCGCTTATGGCGTGTGTTCACCCTTGTGTGAGACATGCCTGATCTGATACGGCTTGAGAGATATTTTAGCTGACGCGACCCTTATCTATCCGTTTGTAGATCATTCCATCATCCTCTAACGGTCTTGATGCGGTGAACTTCCGGCACTTGAAGGAGTCACGCTCGCTTCATCTAGAGGAGCAAATGCGGGGGGTAGCAGGTGCGAACGTACCGGCGGGCCCTGGGACACCGGGATGCGATGATGGGATGGATGTTCCAGCTGATGGAGATTTGTTCGGCGCGTTCAACAGCGTCACGCTACATTATGATGGGGAAAGTTGATTCCGCTGTATTCCCGTCTAGACCCCTGTGGCTACGAAAGATCGGATGCGATCTCCGGTCCGTGGTATGATACTTTCGTTGTATGATACCATCCGCTGCTTTATTTCATTGATGCTTTGCTTGCATAGTTTTTTTTTTTGTTTCTAGGGAAACAATAGGTTCACTTGTATTATTTCACTGCACACTCTTCTAACCCATCCATCACTCGCTTTTAGTGTTATTATGTCCGACACCTTACGATCTTTTCTAATCAGTTGATCATGACGCAGTATAGCCGCTGCGATTCATCAGATAAGTGGTCGTGAGTTGTGCGTTTGTCGATGATGATCCGATTGAGACCGCTGTTTGAAATTGTGTTAGGTATGATAGTGAGTTGTGTATATGTAAGCAGGGACAGGAGATAGAGGGCGCGGGGAGTGGTTCTTCGAAAGTCGGGCGGATCGCTGAGGAGGAGAAGCAAAGCGAGAAGATTGGGGAGGTTTGGTTGCGGTAAGTCTAAATTTGGTCAAGTTGAACCACGGCTTACCAAATTGAGTAATTGATGAGGACCCCGGCTAGCGCTAAAGTGAACCAATGAAAAAGTACAAGGGTGCGGGGCAAGCGAACAAGGTTGTATGGCGGCCGTGAAGGGGATCATTTAATAAAAAATGTAATTGTAAATGTAATTCATAGATTCATTACACGTGTAGCTATGAGTTTTACAGGATGGAGTACTTGAGGCCTGAGGTGCCGCTGAAAAGCAAAAAGTTGGGAAAACAGAGTAGATTCAGATCTCGCGGCAACTCGAAATTGTCACATGGAAATTTGGCACGAATACTTCCTTACGAGGGTAGCCTCGGCGCCGAGGTAGTGGAATGATGACCCAATTTGGATGTTATAGTTGTTTGTAATTGTTTATAATGTATTTACCGAAGGTGATTTCCGAACCCGGCCGCGGCACCCTTGATTACGTTTTATTTAAAAAGGAAAAAGCGGTTACAAAAAATGGATATGGAATGTTGACGTAAATTTATTCGTAACCTAATTTCGGTGTTGACGATTTCGGTTGATGATTTATTCTCCACCGCTCATCTAGTTTTATACTTAGCTACCTTTATAAAATATCAAAAAGGTCTCGATCGACGACGAGACTACTAACTACTTTTCATTTTTGGTTCTTTTTAGACAACACCTACATAGTTCGCACTTCTTTCCAATTCCTCCTTTCCTTTTCACTTTACGAACAACGACAATGCAGGACCTGTACACTTCTCAATACCCAAACCATCAACGAGCTCAACAATGGTCCCGTCCAACTGACTATCATCAGATTAATACAACGGGTCCTACTTACCCACAACAGCCATCAGCTTCTCATTCTAGTTCTAGCAATGGCTCTCCGACAGAGGATAGTCCTCCTGCTTCTCTCAAAGTTCATGAGCAGCAGCAACCACCCCCTCCAAAGTCAGAGGCAAAACCTCAGGCCACTTTCTTAACAAAACTTTACGCGTAAGTTCGCGTTTTCCAATCTACAATGTCCTTCATTAACGCGTCATATATTTAGTCTTCTTGAACGTCCAGAAAATCATCATATGATCCGTTGGGATCCTGCAGGAGAACACATCATCGTAGAGAGACCAGAACAGTTGGCTCTCCATGTCCTCCCAAGCATTTACCGTCAATCGAGATTTGCAAGCTTCTCCCGGCAACTAAATGTATGTCTGATGTGCTTCCATCCTTCTCTGTCGACGCCAAAGCCCACTTAATCCTTAACTGAAATGAACCTTTCACTGACCTCACTTCGTCCATTAGATCTATGGCTTCATGCGCAAAGTAAACCTCCGCAACGTCGACCCCGCTATTGATGATCCAGACGCAAGCACATGGTGTAAGTCCGCGTCAGTGCCACTTCAAGCCCCTACTCACAGTACGGTTCCGCAGCCCACCCCACCCTCAACCGCCACTCCCCCCCTGAGGTTGTGGCCAATTTCAAACGCCGCGTCCCTCCGCGTCTTCCAAAGCCAAGGAAGCGTGATACTCAGGAGCCCCCATCAATACCTCCTCCCCGTTCCGCGATCGGTATGGGTCCAGTCCCTCTCACCGTCCCTTCGTCTGTGGGTCCAAAGGGCACTTTACCCAATGCTAGTGGCCGTGCTCGTGGCTTTTCTGCACCAGGTTCCTTCACTCCTTTGAATCAGAACAGTCCAGGTTGGAGCGCGACTTATCCTCACACTCGTAACCTGCCTCCCCTCACTGTCCCTTCTGAGCCCACTCATCATAACTTGTACAATCAGTCTCACTTGCAGCCCATCTCTCCTGCAGAGGAATCTCCCACTGCTCAGTTCAGCGCAATGGGTCCAGGAAGTGGTTATCACCACCCTCAACATACTAGCAACAGGGACATGCTTGTCCCTCCCTCGCAGTATCCCTACACTGACCAGAACTGGCAGTACTCTCCCAACAGCACGACTTCCAACCATTCGGGCAGTTTATCTTCCTTGTTAAACCCGCCGAGCAACAATGGCTATGGTCCTCGCCCGACGCCGACCATCAATACCTCTTACTCATCCACCTACTCGGGTGTTTCGATGCAGAGCGACAATAGTCCACCTTCTCTATCTCCGGATAGCCGCCCAACCACGGGATACTCCATTTCATCAGTATCATCTTTGCCATATGAGGAATCACCATCGCACCACACTTACCATCAGGCTGATTACTCGCGTCCCGGGTCGAGCCACCACCGCCCTATTTCACCATCATTGTCTCGCCCACCGTCGTCCTCAAAGCAGTATGGTCCATCATCGCTGAGCATTCGTCGTCCCCGTCGCCACAGTCAGGCTATGAGTCCATACCCGTCTCCGTATGGAGAGCATCCTTCCAACGAGAGGCCATCGACATCGCCTCATCCTGATGATGGAAACATGCCACGAGTGCGCAGCATGATCCAGTTGCCGTCTGTGGACTCGTATGGTTTCCCTTCTGGGCAAACTGAGTTCGCATACTCTGCGGTTGGCGGTGCATCCATTGATTCGATGGATGGACGGAGTGGTTGGGGTCACCATCAGGTTGGACCGCGCCCTTCCACAAGCGCGTCGTCGATCAGTGCTGCTTCTCACACTTCATCGTCCCAGGCGAACACGCCACCACTCGGGGACGGGTACGGCGCAGGGGAAGCCGACATTAACCGCTGTGAGTCGCGCGACTACCCCTTGCGCCCTCCGATGTCTCACGGCCTGGCTTACTGACTGTCAGTCTCTTGAATGGGTCCAGTCTCGCCTGACTTTGGGTTTATCGCTATGAACGAACACCTTCCTCCGCAATATACCAAAACTGTGAGCGAGCTTTAGACGCAACGTTCCCGTGGAGAAAGTAGACTTGTTGCCTTTTAATTCAATTCCTTGGTGTCTCATGTTTGACTTTTGGACTGCTCTGGCTGTTTTGTGTTTGCGTTTGACCTCACGATCCCACTTTCCTTTGTTCGGTTCATTTTACCCGCTTCTTTCTTCTACGAAGCTATACGAAACTGGAAGATCTTTTTCATGAACGTTACAAAACGATTGGCTGCGTTTGCATGTGCTCTCTCATCTAGTTCCAGCGTGTATACTTTGCTCCTCATTTGTAGTACCACACCCCATCATCACTCCCACTTTGATACCTCTCTCTCTCGTCTTTGGCTCTCGTGTTCATACGGTTACCCCGTATACGGTTACCCTCGTTCATTGATATCCCGGCTATGTTTTTTTCTTCGATAGTATCTGCAATACATTTTGCTTGCTTGTCCAATGATGGCTGTCTACCGTATCATGACACCCCAAAATCATAAAATTCCCACCATGCTACGATACACGGCGACCGCATAAGTATGTACCAAATCGGGAAACGAGTTGTTGATCTCGCGTGATCTGATCAGAGCGAATGCACAGAATTCTGATCGGGGGCTCGCATGGCTAACGTAACGCGTCAACTTCAAACTTGCTGCCGCCTTTTCGGGATTTTGCGGCGACAGGTGACTCGAATCGGAAGATAATCAATTTTTCACACTGCAAAGTACTGCGCCTGTTCCAGATTTTCCGTGATGGTGGTGGAGTACTTCATAAATGATCGTACCAACAGGAAAAGAGGGGCGACCCTGTGTAAAAGGGCTGGAATCTGCACAGCTGTGGGCAGTGGCGTTTGCTGCAGGGGCAGAGTACACGTTTATCTCCTACGGTATAGGTACGCGAATTTCATTGGTCGTGACTCGAGTGTTGTATATCCAAAGTAGTAAAAAGTACATCTGTTCCAAAAAAAAATACATACACAACATACAAGGTTGGCTTTTATGTGATACGATATCCTTGAGTAATAATATGCAAGTCTAGGCTCGAGAAAGAGTCCATTAAGAGGAAAAAAGGCAGCGACTAGGCTGCAGTAAGACTGGACACGACACGATGCGGCGATACCAGCTGTGCCTCGCTCATGTTGCTCTGCAAAGTCAAGGGCAACCGTGGTGCTCGAGATCCAGTATCGTCATCCTCTGCATCTAAAAATGCCACTCTTTCTTCCGACACACTTCTAGGAATCTCATCATCGAGTTCATCGTCCACTGCTCGACGCGCTAACAAACTGATGTAGATGAAAAGCGCAACGCACATAAGGATTCCGCCAATAGTCCAGACTTTGCTCCAGGTATCATCCTCTTCCTCCTGAACATCAGATTCTTTCTTGGCGCCGAACGAGCGAATCCCTGCACCGATGCTGGTGTGGATGATAACTTTAAAGAGGGACAAGGCTGTGCAAATCACATAGGTCCGCATAGTGAGCGTCGGCGTGGCTGCTAGAAGTGCGTTAAGCACATTATACGGGTATGGCGCGAGTCTGACGAGGAACAATAACTGTGGTTTGCGCTCGACAGCTCGGACTGCGCGGCATAAAGTGCGCGTTGACGAAAGCCAACGACCGATTGGCTCGCGCAAGAACGTTCGCGATAGCCAGAACACGACGACAGCACCAGAGAGTGCTGCACAATACGAGATAGCAGCGCCAATCCACGGCCCAAATGTATATCCCGATAATGTGATCAACGTGGAATACAGTGGGAGAGGGGCTATTAAAACGTGAGAAAATTGACGCACATGCGTGAATTTTTGACCAATGATAAATCAAGAATAGAACATACGAAAAGTGGTGATAAAAATGAGACAGAATAGTACTGCGTAGCCGAAGTGCTCGTCGTTTCGCAACCAGTGTGAGAGGTACTCGAGACCTGCCGGAAATAAACATTGTGAGTAAAATAACAAGCGAAACATGGCGCTGTCATAATCGTGCAAGCGAGGAATGAGGGTAACTGCACTGGTCTGTAGCAATGGGCCGCTAGGGCACCGGGTCACGAAAGCAGACCGATAGGAACCAATGACTTACCGTCAAGAACCTCCGTCTTCCAGAATGCGATAGCTAAGATGAAACCAAGGCTAGTTGCGCCGTACGCGAAGATAGGCAACCATTGTTTGAAAAGATTCCATATCCGCAGCCCGCGCGGACGAACATATCTCTGCGATTGTGGTAGAGTTTGTGATGCCGAAAGGGATGAAGAGGAAACAGAAAAAGAAGTACGCATTGGAATGAGATGATGAGATTGACGCGAACTTCGATTCGGGGAAGAACGACAGTTGAGAGGTATTTCATTTGAAAGTGGACCTGGGCTTGATTTCTCACTGAGTACCGGTGAATCAACGCTGAGCTGTACGGCCATAGTAGTAACTTGGCTGCCTTGGCAGGTTCAGATCGACAACTGGGCGTCTAGGAATTCGGGTCGCAAGATGCTCAAACCGGAATTGCGCTGCTCAGCGCACACAGTGAACAGTAGTCGGGATAGAATGAGAACAGAGAGAAGGAACGACAGGTTGCAAGGCGATGCAATATTTTTAAGTCTCAAGCAAGAGCATGCTAATATGGTTTTCCAAGATATTGCTGAGTGCCTTATCTTGGTAGTGTCTCACGCCACTACTATTATATAGAATCGTTATGACTGGCTCAGCGAGTCTGTAGCACATGCTACGTGGTGCTGCGGATTATCGTCGAGATAGGTAGACGAACATTCGTAATTTTATAATGCTAAACAGATCTAACGGCCCATACGGATTAATTCGGGCGTAGGAGAGCCTTCGAGCGCCCAAGACTTGCCACGTTGTATACCATGACACGTGGAATTTACACCCCATCATGATTTGCAATTCGTAACGTCCAGCTGATGAGTCTGTGTCAAAAAAGCGGCCTGATGTCGGGTGGAGATACGGAGGAGCAGAATGGTGAACAGGGAAGACTTCGTCCCTGTTTGCTAATATATATCACCCAATATGAACAGCAGTGTCATTGAAAGTAAGAAGCGAGGAAGCATCTTACAAGTAATAGGAGCAGACAGCAGTGTCATTGAAAGCAAGAAGTAAGGAAGTGCATGCCGTCAAAAACATCTGTTGAGCAAGTCGGATGGACGTAATGTAATAATATGTATAACGAGCAAAAATCAGAAAATTATGCTATGGAGGATGATAACTTACGAAAACGGAGGGATTTCATCTATTTTGCTGTCTCACCTTCCTGGGCCTGTTGAACCTGGGGTGTGCACGCGAACAAGAATATTAATGTTTTTGCCGTTATTGCCCAAGATAGTTTTTAAGTGAAAGAATGCGAAGCAGTGGAGTCGGGGTGACGCATTCTTCATTCCCCGCCACAGTATCCTATACATGACATTAATGTCGGCATGCGCACATAAGTTTCTGGTGGCAAATATTAAGGTTGCAAACTAGAGGCGGAAGAGTAACCTTACTACTTAAAGATATTGAACCAGCTTCGATGGAGCGAAGATTACACTTTTGCCAACTAGCGCCAAAGGTAATTTTTAAATAAAAATAATTAGAAGCAGCTTGTGCGGGGCCGGGGTGAGATGTCACTCTTCATTATTCCACCAAGAAAGTCTCGAAACGCTGTTACCTCTCTGCAACACGACATTTTCGGCATGTACGCATGAATTTCTAGTCGCGAATGTTGGTGTAAAATGGTGGAGGCGAAAAAGTAGCCTTACTTCGAGATGTGGACGTAGCGCCATGGCGGAGATTGCAGATTTTTTTCTTTCGTCTCGGTGCACCATTGAATGCCGAGTTGAGTCTCGGTCGGGTCCTGATCAGCGCTACGCCTGGTCTTCCCGAGGAAAAGTTCAAAAGAAATGGAAGGATGGTCTAGTCTTCTTCGTACATAATGCGTGACTGGGCCCCGCGACTGGAACATCAAGCGCGCTCGAAAGTTTTTCCAAGATGTCGCCCCACAGGTGTCGGAGGGCCCCGGAAAGCTCTAGACTCCGTGCATCGAGGACGTACAGCAGCTGCTGTTTGTTTGTCCTGTGGGAGCAAACTTGGGAGTGATATGTTGAAGTCAGCTCTGGAACAGGAGAAGTGGGCACGCCTGTCGTAGAAGAGCTTCATTAACCTTGGCATCTGCTGCGTGTATTTTCTGGGGCACAATATGCAAAGTAAACCAGACATGACCAGTTTTTATCCAAGCCTGAGAAGTTGGATATTGATTATGCAATCAGGAGGCAACTCATTAGCTTCACCGTCCATCTCACCTGTCAACAAATTTACTAGTAGCAACTGGTAAGAACTGAGATTGCAAAAAAACTTTCCTATACGGAATCGCCGTCTTTTCTTGGCACCAAAGTCCAAGCAAATCCTATCTCGTGCGCTCTTGCATTTCTTGAAATCTCATGCATTCTCTCTGAGTCACTCCGCACCGTATCACACAGGCAGTCCCACGTTTGTTTGAATATTGAACTTTGTTCATTTGAAAAAAAAAAGGCCGTTCGCCAGGATAGTAAACGACCACCCCACACAAAACCTTCGCACCCAAACACCGCGGGCAAGTAAAAACCTTGACGCACACCAGTAATTGCTTCACGTCCATTCGAGTCCAACTATCGGGAAGGCCTTTCCGATTTCTAGAAACATCATATTATGGCGCCCTTAATGCGCCTCGTTCGAACGCAATCTCTTCGCGTTCCTCAACGGTGGGCCCGTGGATATTCATCAACAACGGAACCACGGTCCGCACATTCTCAATGGTATGCATCCATGTTGCCGGGTATGATTCCGGTGGCTCTTTTGGGCTCTGCTGTGTACTTGGTAAGTAGTGTCCGTCCTCGCATCGTGGGTCACTGGCGTTCTTCGCTGCTTTCCCTCGTGTCATGATCTGAAATCAACGTGTTAATATCTTTGCCTGATTTCGTGCTTTGATTTTCATCAGGGGTTGCAGTTATTACGGAGCCAGCTGGATCACGAGAAATTTCTAGATGAAGCACGAGAACAAGTACGTCAACTCGAAGAAGAGGTGGATAGGCTACAGCAGGAACGGGCCCTACAACGGCCGGCAGTCTCATCATCACCCAACCCTGCCTCTAAGTGGTGGCCGTGGTGATTTTCATATAGTAATACGTGTAACCATCATCTAGGATTCATAGTAAAATTCAACAGCCCAAACCCATCAGTTTATCTACAATAAATAAATACACGAGCAAGGCGAAATCAAACATTATTAAATCAGTAAAAGGTATTATAGAACAATCAAAATGCGTATGCGATGCGAGGTGATGGGTAGTAACAAAAAGATGCATGATAACACAGATGAAGCACACGAGGAACTGTCGAACGCTGGAAGCATGTCATGCGTACGGAAAGAAGCGAAAATTAACATGCTTCAATCACCTCTTCTTCATTCAGGTCACGAATGGCTAGCGCCATGATGTTCACCTAGTCAGGGCCTTGTTGACAAGCGTAGTTCTATACTTGTCGTATAATTTTGCACAGCTGCCAAATACCAATTAGGAGTATGAATGACAAATGATGGTGGTGCATATTACCTGAGGACCGCGGCTGCAAGGCCAGTGAAAGACTGAACGCTGTCTTTCCACCCTTTGATCCTGAAGATATCCCACGCTGCAACGCAAGGACATCAGGGATATACTTATGAAGTCAAATTACTTACAGACGAAAATGAGATCCATAACAAGCTTTGCCCTTGAGATCTGAAGCCAGTAGTTCTGCTTTTCTAGTCGCGTTAGCTCACGTTCGTCAATTTTTGACGCTTTTGGTTGTGATTTAGAAGTAGCCCCTGCTAGCGACTCTTTGTATGCCCTCGATTGAACTAGAACAAATAAGCAACTGGACTTTAAGCGGTTAAAAAATTTAATTGTTTCACCTTCTCGTTGAAGGCCCTCAATAACTCCCAATTCGACACCATTCTCCACCAGACCGACCAGCGTAGAAAAGAGCCAACACCAGTCAGCAAAACGGGCCGCGCGCGCTCCCAGCTTAGAGCCAATTAGGCCGAGCTTGGAAAGCGAGTGTATATCTTCCGACAAGCCATTTACAAGTTCGAGGAGAACAGGGGGCGGAGCCGATAGCAAAGCTCGGAGGACCGGGTGCGAAAGAAAAGGACCCCCCGACAATTGTAAAGATTTTGAGGATGATGCTGGGGTATCCGTGAAGCTATGAGGTACA
The DNA here is from genome assembly GCF_016758785.1 of Suillus bovinus. NCBI lineage: Eukaryota > Fungi > Basidiomycota > Agaricomycetes > Boletales > Suillaceae > Suillus > Suillus bovinus. The sequence goes on along the minus strand of NW_024542059.1, from coordinate 100,743 downwards.
AGGGAAGATCCGGAAGACGAGAAGGGCACAGGTTGTTGCGCTAATACCTGACTCAGGGGAGCTAACCAGTCGAACATGATAAGCATTTTTCTGTGCGTGCCGTCAGTTGTCAATAACGATGTCAATGTCAAACAGTTACCTACCTCGTGAAAGAAAGCCCCCATTTCGCATCTGAAAGCCTTCGTACTATTTCCCGCTGCCAAGCGGACTTTCCGTTACGAAACAAAACCTTGCTGTGGAAAAGCAGATACACACGTATCGAGTATTGCATTAATTTCTACTCCAGAGACAGTTTCTGTCACTTGTTCAGCAGGTAAATCATAGTCACTCACAAATGCTTTGTCCCGTCCTTTACTTGTAACAAACATATCTCGCCACACCTCATGCGCCCCGACCAACTTTTCAGCCTCCTTGACATGTACATCTTCCTCATCCAGCTCCACGATCTCATCTTCGTCTACCTCCACATTATCTGCTTTGACGGTCTCTCTGTCCTGTTCTTCCTCCGCCTTTTCGTCATACACGCTAATACTCATGCTCATATTCCTAAAGTGCGACTGCGCAGTGCTCGGGCGCGGTGTACGAGGCGGGTGCGCAGAAAGAGGGTTCATTTGAAAGGAACTCGACATGTCGAACGCAGGGGGCGTGTAGAATGGCGCCTGCATCGAGTCGTGCAGTGAGCTGGAAGATGAGCCCATTTCGTCGCCTGAGTGCGGGAACGATATCGAAGACATTTTTTGCGTTTTGGAGAGATCGATTTCAATCAATTGGAGAAGACTACGGGTGGCTAGGATAAAGGTGAGGACGGTGCACAGGAAGGTTGTAAGTAAGTGAGCCTCGTATTCAAGTCGCACTTCTCACGAAAGCGGACCGGGCGACGTGACATATCCATAAGACCAAACAAATGTAAACGCATTCACTCAAGCCCTAGAGTCGACAACTGGAGTCTCTGATTTTAGCTCAACTGCGTTCAAAATTGCTCCTCGTTTTCCTCTCGTCTGAGGAAGGATGACAACAACCCTAGGATTCCGTTCTCCTGTTTCGCGGTCTGGTGCGGTATCTCCTCAAGCACCTAGACCTGCATTCGATACGGAGGTGTTGCGAGCATACGTGAAGAAACTCTTGCCAGCTACGCTTTCGCATGCTGTGTGGCAACATATTGAGCGTGAACAAGTAAAAGGATGGATGAAGGAGATAGGAGAACGCGTCAAAGAGCGGATGGTGGAGATCCAGCCACATGGATTGTACGTGCGATGACTGGCCGGTTACATCGAACTCATCTCGTGACCTGTATGATATACTTGACACAGTAAGTATATGGTCTTGGTCCAGATCACAGAGAATTTGGGGCAAGGTGGCCGGTAGGAAATATCGCGATCTATAAATTGATCATCGATCATCGTTGATCAACACTTGCAGATCCCATATGGTGTCTCACTGGGAAGACGGTGATGTCTGCTTAAACGAACTGTTTTTTAATGTGGGCATATCTTTACTTAACTTTTGATCTGCTAACTAACACATGACCGGTGACAATTGTAGGACTCCTTGTTCTGTACATGTACCGCCATAGCGGTGAGAGCCTCGTGAGATACCTATGGGCTGCCGTGACCTCCATTGATTCTGGGGATTAATTCGATGACTTGGATGATATGTCACGAAATTGCATAATTACTCGACAACTACATCGATCGTGACACGGAACCGCTTCAGGTTTGCCAGAACTTCGCTGTCGACCCTGGATTTGTCTAGTGTCTAATTCTCTGCGCGTTAATCGATACATAAATTCTGATGAGTTATGATCGTGACGTCAAGCCGACATGTCCATTGGAAAAGTCTTGATGCTGAGAAGGAGGTTGCTTCATGCATAAGTTCGTCATGATTGCTTTCTTACTTGAAGGTCATAGTTCGGCTGCGTCCTCAGCTTGATGTGGTCAAGATGAGTTTTACGTTGATGACTTGAAGCTCCCGGGGATTGGTGGAAATGACTCCGTTGGACGGGATGTTCCTCGCACTAGACCAAATTTGAAAGTCGTTGAAAAAGTAGGATTCAATCTTGAGATTGATGTACAACAAACCTTGAGCCAATGCCGGGTGTTGCCGCTCATATCTTATCTCACAAGGGGCGGCGGAACAGTTCGGCCTACCAGCAGCTGTTCTCGTTGTGTGCGAAGAACGGACCGTCAAGACACGCCTTTGATAGCATCATCATGGGGCACGTTGTCAGTAGACCAACGAGCGGAACCGGAGATCGCATTGATCCATCGCCTCGTGTTGTACTTGCTACCATTAGACCTTTTGTCAGGTACCGCGGACTCAAATGACGATTTGAATCACATACGAGATCAACAGGGCTGCAGTTACCTGTGCGTTGTTTCGGTGAATGTGGATGTACGTACATCCGTGTGAGAGAACCCTCTTTGACCATTGTCTAGAAGATCAATTGGCGTCCGTTCTAGTGCTTCATCAAACTTGACTTTTGGTGGTCAACTTGATGGCCCCTATATCCCAGATTTCATTCACGGACCGTTTTACGTCGTGATGCGCAGGTTTTTGTTTGAAATCTGTTCTCACATCCCTGAGGTATCTCGGTACGAACTTGCCTATATCGTTATCTTGGTAGCTCATTGTCGCTATGGGTGGGTGTGGACTCATTTCAGATTTTAAATATTAATATTGCTAAGGTTTAGTTTCGTATTGCAACCGCATTTGTAAAACGCCAAACTTGCCGACGATAACTTTCTCGTAGCGGGCGCCAGGATAGGCGGGCGTACACTCCCATGCTTCCTATCGTGCGGTGATACAAGGCCAAGATCGAACCACGGAGGATCTGAGCGATAGGCGTGCTAGTGGCGATGCGGCTTCCACTTTCTTCTTTCGGCGCCTCATCAAAATCGAACCAGTTCAATTATAAAATTACTGGTCTTCGGGGTCCACTACCTCCTACAAACGGAAACGCGGAAGGCCGACATTGACCAAGTCTCTCCACAAAATCATGATTTCACCGACACTGCAGCAGGGATGCCGTTAAAATAGACACTCTCGTCGGAGAAGACACGGCTGTAAACTTGTTGATTTCCCGGTGCTTGTACACTATCAGCCCTCATCAGCCGCAACAAAATTCTCATGACTAACATCAATCATGTACCCAGCTCAGGACTGCAAGCAAGGTGGTAATATTCGGAGACAACCCGTGCCGATGATGATAAAGGAGGATCTGGCCATCGTGAAAATGCACCCCCGAGCGACGTGAGATAAGAGATGATCCCTGAAACATGTGTGCCGTTAGAGCGGAAACGTCCACTTCCTACTCTCAAGACTTACAGTTATAGCAATACCACACTGTCATCAAAACATTGCCACACGTCCATATGTCTCTCATCAGATCTGAATACTATTAACAGCTGACCGCTTCGCGACAATCCGATGATGCATGGACGGTGGCGGTGAGAGACCATCGCTGAGTATACTGCTACGCCACAAAGCCCCCATCCAAGAAGGGCTCGAGAAGTCACGGCGGTAGCAAATAAGTCCGAGGAAGCCACCCACTTGTCCTTTTGAGGGGCCATAATAGATAAAGCATCTTGCTGGCACAAAGATGACCAGAGCCGCAGATCCGCCTGGGCATGCTTGCGCGGCGTTGTCTGGTGAGTCACCCGAATGCGTCCGTATTATCTTGGCGTGGTCAAAAAAAACCGGGGGCGTCCTTAATGAGAAATTTAGCTCTTTCGTTTCAATCAGGTCGATTATTGCGAATTGTCCCGATAATGACAAGTGATAATGAGGCAACGGAATGTTCCCCGTCTCCCACCAATTTCGTCTTTCCTTTTGGGAGGGTAATTGGAAAATTAATCCGAGCGTACCCCTTATATGTGATTGACAATGAACCATCGACGAGATGTAGCTCTGCGACAATGGCGATATTGTACATAGGCGGCAGGGCTTGGCCTATGGCTCCATCTTGATCTCATCTTGATTTGGATGGAGATATTCGGCTGTCTCTGGAAAGTTCAATACTAAGGCCTCGTTCAGAAGCTTGCGATAGGACTACAAGAGAAGGGCATTAACGAGAGTGGAGTGAAACAGGGAGGTCCTTACGTCAATAGCTGCTATCTTTCCGTTCATGAATTGATTTTCAGTAGCTGCTCTTTCTAGACGCTCTTTGGTCAACTGCATGGGGTTGCGTGCGTTGTCGATATCAGACAAAACTTGAAAAGGTATCATGGTCCGAATGTCCTGTGCTTTGTTATCGATGGACATAAGGTGATTGACTACCTCATTTCTGACCGTTGCAATCTTTAAAATCATAGACAACCAAAGTAGTAAAGAGAACGCACGCCCCAAGGCCTACTAGCTTCGCACCACCTGGTCTATCACGATCTTTGGTGGAGTCACTGATGACGGTGGTTCCGAGGTTGTATAAAGCGTTGGCGAGCCCGAGAAGTTCTAATTCCAAATCACCCTGGACACCAGAAGGCGGGGGTGATTGGGAAGAGCGCGGTGAATCTGGCGCATGCGAGCTCAATGTCTGGGACTCAGGATTGTATGAGGTCATCTGGCATGAGGGTTAAGAGAGATGATGACAAACTATGTTTATTGAAATTACTATATGTAAAATGTACTAGGGTTAGGGTTAGGACCTATAAAAGTCGAAAAAAAAAGTGGCCTGCCCAGCCAGAGTGGCCGTGGCAGGACTGGAAAATATTGAGACGGTGCATGAGCCGGAGCCCATACAAACCGTAATTACCCTCTGTATGGACAAGGTCGCCGTGCTATGAAGGGTCCCCACGGCCCACAAACCCGGGTACATGAAGGAGCCTGTGCCATCAAGGTAAGTATGAGTTGTTACAGTGTCGACAGCAGCCTTATATACCTTTGACCCTTGGTGCACGGACCACCACCTATCTTATAATTACCAAATACAGAATATGCTAAAAGCGGTGTAGGAGTATGAGTACAGGTTGGTTCTCTGGATGATGCTTAACTATGGCTCAATGTCTCTTTATTTCGGAGATACAGTTATCCATTTTTCAGTGGATTTTTGTGCTTGATACGAGCCATGAAAAACACCCCGCTCAAGCTACTCTTGCTGCTCTCGCAAGGACTTGTAATGCTTTTCATGATATAGCTTTAGATGTCCTCTGGCAACAATTTGGCACTATCGCCAGAGCGATTCAGTGCATGCCTCATGATTTATGGGGTGGAGACATGATCAAATCCGAGTCAGGCTGTATTTGTCTAGTAAGAGGATCTCTGTCTGCTCTGTCTCAATTGCTAACATCGTTTACTGGTGAAATTTGTCAGAAACTTCATAGGCAATTGACCAAGGATGACTGGAATATCTTCCGCAGGTATGCTTTACGCATCCGTCACCTCAGTCTTGCCACCCAGGACGTCCGCCGCGGGAAAAAATTGATGGTTGATATTGACGATGAATTACTCGCCAGTCTCGCCTCCATGGATGCCACCCAGCCCCTCCTACCAAATCTCACATCCCTTGAGTGGATTATCTATGACGAGAGAGACTTGAGGCTGATCCGTCGAATCATGACCAAGTCTCTCACGTCTCTATTCCTCGAGGTCTGGGCCATCTCACCAGTTCCTGACCTGCAACAGTTCATCTCCTCAATTGCTTTTGCGTGCCCCTCTTTGCGAAAATTGAATGTGCATTCAGTGGCCCTATCAAATCATCTTCGCCACTCCGTTTCTCAAACTCTTTGCCACCTGCATCATCTCACTACAATCCACTGTGGAGTTCTCGATGCCGAGGTTCTGGACCATTTGTCGCGTCTGCCGTCTTTACTAGAGCTTAAACTTGCTCTCCAGCCCAATGTCGAATTCCAAAACGAGCTTCTATTTGAGCAACTTCAACTACTTGACGTGCATGCGCAAGATATCACATCTGCTGTCGACCTCGTGAGCAGAATGCGGAACAAGCTTACAAACCTCTCGATCTTCAGCGATGATCACGCAGGAGCATCTGTCTTAGCACAATTATTTCGTCGCCTCTCCACTTCCGTCAGTCACTACTCACTTCGTCGCCTCCAAATTATGGTTGCAGAACGTCCTCCACATGACTCGTTTTCTGTCTTGAAGCTGGAAGATCTCTACCCCCTTCTGTCATTCAACCGAATAACGCACATACATCTTGATGTAGGGTGTGGGATCTCTTTGGACGACATTGCCGCCTTAGAATTGGCACAGGCATGGCCAAATATCGTGCAACTCATGTTGAACAAATTTCTAGAGACTACTCTGCCTTCGTCGATTTCCCCGATTGGACTCCTGTGCTTCCTCAAGCACTGTCCCGACCTGGTGGAACTAACGCTTGAAATCGACTTTTCCTTTATCGAAGAGCAAGAAGATCAGTGGCACCACTGGGTCGGAGATACCACTCATCGGCACCTTTCTGTTTTTGATGTTACTTATTCGAAAATCCACGATGCACCAAAGGTAGCTGCATTCTTGTCTGGTGTCCTACCGCGTACAGTCCATGTACTTTACTCGTGGATCCACGCACTGGATGATCAACGGGAGTACGCAGAGAGGTGGAACGAAGCTTCGAGACTCTTCACGCGGATGAAGAGGTGAGCAACTGTTAATCACTCGTTACCATTAAGTAGGCGATTTGGAAGAGGACATCGTCATTAATCTAGACATCAGCATATATCTCAATCTGCACAGTTACCTACATACCATGTTCAACTTACATACCCTTTAGAATATTTTGAATGTAAGGTAACAAAGTACAGGTTGTATCAGTTCTTTTGTGTACTACAGGCCAACCTATCGTTGACAATGCTTACGTCATCGCACCTTCCCTCCTTAACTTAAACCTTGAAGAACAGTTCTCCTGATGAGTGGACTAGCTGACGAACTCCTCGCTGACATTGACGATCTGTCAGACGGTGGTGCTGAGGAATATGAGGAGCAAGCGCCATCAGTTGCGCCCTCCACGAGTAACGGCACCAACGGACTGAAGAGAAAGGCCGCCGACGATGCAGATATGTCAGAGGCAGAGGAAGGCAGCGAGGGCGAAGCAGACGAAACCGGCGGATTGGTCCTCGAAGGTGGAATGAAGCCCGCAGACGAACTTGATGCAGAGGACGTACAACAAATGGACTTGGGAAAATTCGAGGACGTCGACTCCGTAGCGAAGCTAGAAGGCAGTAAACGAATGGCAGACATATTACAGGCATGCATCGACACTTGTTTAATGAACCAATGGTTTGAGCTGACTCGTGCATCCAGGAAATTGAGAAATACCAAGCCAATCCCAGTACACCGGAAGCGATGTCATTACCAGCTCATTTGAATCCGGAATACACTCTCATCGTGCAAGCGAACAATTTATCAGTGGATGTAGACAATGAAATTCTTGTGGTACACAAGGTATGGTGTGTGGTTGCTGATGTCTAACCCCCTGACTTCTTGTCTGTAGTTCATACGTGACCATTATGCGGCGAAGTTTCCAGAGTTGGAGCAACTCGTTCCAGAGCCTGCACAGTATGTTCGCGCGGTTCGCGTCCTCGCAAATACAGAGGTAAGATTAGGTTCTACGCAAACTATCTCTGCTCATTGTCGACTTACAGGACCCCACAAAAGCTGACCTTGCAGGTGTTCTTCCGCCTGCGGTGGTCATGAGTGTGCTCATAACTGCAACAACAACAAGTGGTCAAACCCTCACTGAAGCCCAGTGGGGTGCTGTAGAAAAAGCCTGTGACCTCGCAGACAAACTTGAGGAGGCACGTAAAAAGGCGAGTAAAGGTCTCTTCTGCGCAATAAGCGCGGTAGCTAATGAAGGGAGAGCAGATTTTCATGTACGTCAGCTCAAGAATGAATGTTCTGGCACCAAATCTTTCAGCCATCGTTGGTACTACTACAGCTGCAAAATTATTAGGTGTGGCAGGCGGCCTCGGTCCCCTTGCCAAAATGCCCTCATGCAATGTCCATGTATGCTGCAGTCTTACTCCGTCCACATTATTAGTCTCATAAATTTCATGTAGCTACTAGGCGCTCAGAAGAAAATCGCTCTAGGCTTCTCTGCGTACACTCAACGGCGGCACACCGGTTTCGTCTTCCAGTCTGACTTGATACAGCAGACGCCAGCTGAATACCAACTGAAGGTTCAGCGGACAGTCGGAGCGAAATGCGTTCTGGCTGCACGCATGGACCTCGAACGGACACGAAGAGACGGTCAGTTTAGTTCTTGGGCGTTGACGGATCTCTGGCTGATGGTATACCAAGGTTCATATGGCGAAGAGCTTCGAGAAAAAATCGAAAAACATATCGATCGGTTGGCAGCACCACCACCTGCTAAGACCACAAAGGCACTTCCTATACCTAACGATGGACCAAAGAAACGCAGAGGGGGAAAACGGCAAGTTATCCCCGTGCATTGGATATCGTTCTCACTGACACACTTGTAGAGCACGCAAAGCAAAAGAAGCGTATGCACAGACTGAACTCCGGAAGCTGCAGAACCGAATGGCATTTGGTGAGGCTGAAGAGGAGGTTGGAGCGTTTGATCAGACTAAGGGTCTGGGAATGATCGGTGTTGGCACTGGTAAGGTCCGGGCTGGCATGGGAGAGGCGAAGAGTCGTGGTAAGTATCCTGCCTCTTGTTTATGTCTTTCGAGACCTAAAACGTGTCAACCTCCGCAGCGAAACTCTCGAAGGCGAACAAGTTACGTACCGCAGCGCTCACGCGTGCTGCGCAGGGCGGGTCGTCAACGTCTGGAACAGCAACATCACTGACGGTCACACCTGTGCAAGGTGAGAACCCTTGGGGAGTTGGCGTGGAATGAACCGCTGATATTCTTTTCATAGGCTTCGAGCTCACAAACCGTGCTGCCGCCGCTCAGCGAGTGAAGGAAGCAAATGAACGCTGGTTTGCATCCGGGAATTTCTCATTTGTGGGACAGAAAGGCACCAATAGCAGGGTGTAAGGCAAGGCATTCGTCTCATGGACTATCTTATGCACATGTAGTTTTGGTCGCTCTGGGCAACACGCATAGCATTAAAATTATCATTGCGACGTGTTAATACAACTAACTACTAATCATCCAACCTAGGACATTTTGAGAATATGTGAACATAAATGCAAAAATCGATGCGAACATGGATATGAGGAACCAACAAAATGATGGGACGTGCACGACGACAGCACATGAAGAAACATCGGCCTGAGAAAATGTCTATTTATGCAGACAGACCGGGTCGTGCAGTGGCCACTGTCTCCCCGGAAATCACATTTTGCGTTACATCGATGAAGCCCGCTTTTTGACCTTCGTTCAGCTTACTCCGCTTTGCCCGATAATCCCGAATAGCGGAACGAATAGCATCCTCTGCCAGCACTAAAACAACGCATGTCAAATGCATTTACGAATGTAGTGTGAGAAAAGACTCACTTGAGCAATGAAGCTTCACAGGAGGAAGACACAACTCCTTTGCAATTTCAGTGTTCTTGATTTTACCTGCCTCCTCAAGGGTAAGGCCCTTCACGCGCTCAGTCATGTATGAACTCGAAGCGATGGCACTACCGCAACCAAATGTCTTGAATTTGACATCACTAATGATGCCACTTTCGTCTACTCTGATTTGGAGCTTCATGACATCTCCACAGCTGATTTATAGGCATAGTCAGTATTGAAAGGTGAATAAAGGAGAAGAAAGGAGCGTACGCAGGTGCTCCAACCAACCCAGTACCGACATCAGCGTCGTGTTTGGGTAGAGAGCCCACCTGAAATAACATGAGCTTAGTGAGGCCTCGCAACCGAACGGTCAAAAACAACTCACATTTCTTGGGCTCTCGTAATGCGAAATAACATTCTCGTGGTAACCACGGGCGAGCACTGGTGCAACACCAGCTCTTGCAGCTTTTGGTGCAATTATGGAGTTGAGTGTAGTCCTTGTGAGTGCTGAGCGGAACATGGTGGATAATGAGAGAAGTGCGAGAAGATCCAATGCAGAGCGCCTAATAAGAAAGGGTGTTCGGAGTTCGAATAACGTCACAGTGGGAATCTTATCTGACAAAGAAATTCTTATCTGATTTGATCTGGGGTTACACGCGAGAGCTTTTTGGCGAATGCGGCGACAGGCCGCCGCAGGACCGCAGCCCGACCTCAGCCCACTGATATAAGTATCCCCAGAGAAGGCGGCCTATATTTGACCTATGTAAAATCTCTCTGGTGATTTCGGAGATTTCGGGCGCGTGAGTAGACTCGTGATTAGTCTGACGTACGTATCTTAGTGCTTGAGACGTACTCACACTGTCAAACTCGATCTCGTGGCAGGTGAAGCACGGAGTTTTAATTCAGGGTGTGCGTGAACGTGCAGTTACGTGGCCCAACGGCAAAATCGGCACTTGCAAATTTAAAACTCCGTGCTTACCACATCTCTCCGCGACCGGCAGCCTTAACCTCGCGTGACTTGTGAGAATAAATTACCATTCTCGTCAGTCTTACTATCAGGTTCACATCTCAAGTGAATTCCAATTGATCATGTCTCTGGCGCGCCCTTCAACGACTCAACAGCCTGCTGACACTCTTCCACCAACAGCAAGAGCAATCGCTCTTCTTCTTGCGTCCACACCAACGGTACAAGATGCCCAACCAGGCGTTTTGCATCAACTCCTAGAGTTTGCCCACCGATATACCGCCCAAGTACTGTCTGATGCACAGTTATACGCAGAGCATGCAGGGCGTTCCGGCGCGTCAAAAATAGAGATGGATGATGTTGTCCTCGCTATACAAGCCCGCGTGGGCTGGGAATTTGGTGGTCGTGTTCCCAAGGAGGTGGGCTGATCGTACTGTCCGCTTCACCTTCCGTCCTCAAATGCATTCTTGCAGTATGTCTTGTCATTAGCATCTCAGACGAATGCTACTCCACTTCCTTCTGTGCCAGAAGTCTTCGGTGTCAGGCTCCCACCCGCGTCCGAGACACTTACTGCTGTTAACTTCAATCTCGTACCCAATAAACCACCACCAGAAGCGAAACTTTACGACGAGGAGATCGAAGAGATTGAGGAGGAAGATGATGAAGACGATGACCTACCAGACGGTCAGGACGATGATGAGGATGCTGATATGGAGCCCGCTGCCATACCATACACCAATGCAGCTCCCATAACACCAACCGACGTTGACATCGGTGCTAGCACACCTTTACCCGTCGTCGCAGCAGAAGCACTTGAAGAAAATAGCGACGCGGAAGAAGCGGACGGTCTATTTGGCGGAGAGGGTGATGATGACGACGATAATTCAGGTGACGACGCAATGGAGGAGGTGCAGACTACAGGAGACACGCAAACGAACGGTGTGAAGCGAAAACTTGTTGAGGAAGATGACTATGACTAGAGACTTGAAGACTCTTATTAGGTTTTCCTGCGACGGTCGAGAAGTGCTTTGAACATGTATTGTAGCCTACTCTAATATATATGCTATAAGGTCCATAGGCCAACCGCTGCAATAAACGTTCCAATAGTAACATAACCATAACTCCTACTTTTGCAATAAAAATGCCACCAATATGGCAAGAAGGGCCAGGATAATCAAAATAATCATGGTCCATGCTGCAATTTGCTTGTCAGTTTCACTGCCACCAGAGTTCGATTGAAAAAGCTCACGTTGGCCAGCAAACTTCTCTGGTACAGTAACAATCCGTATCGAGTTGTCTACACCACCGGATACGAGCATCGTTGAGGTAGGGCTAAAACGAACAGTGGTTATAGGGAACTCGTGCGCTTTGAGTATAGACAAGAGTGGCTAAGGTTCGATATAAGTGCATGATCACAGCGTTCATTAATGACTTACGCTTAGAGTGGTGCTGTCCAGCATTCCCAGCGAATAGTCTGATGAACCAAAAGCAAGGAACTTCCCATTGGGACTGAAAAAGAAAGAAATAGTGTAAGACGGACACGACGTATGCTTTTGACATAATTAAGCACAGACCTAACGTCAAAACACGTCAGGCCACCTTCACCCGCTTTGCGGGAGCCCTCCATTGATATGGGCCGAGCAGATTTCTGCTCCCCATTTAGGTCGACTCTCCATTTCAATATGTAAGCCTGCATTTTGGCCATCTTGGATTTCTTCGCGCGAGGCGCGGCAGTATTGACGGCCGTAAACAACGTGCTGAAGTCTGAAGGGTGAAAGCTACAACAAAATTATGATTCCAAAATGTGCAGATGTCTCTTGTCTTACTCACCGCGCTGCTCGAAATGTTACAACGGACTGTGCAGGAGCGCCAGGGACCGAAGGAACATCAATCGTGTCCACAAGCCGCAGTTCAGGAGTCTGGCTCGGTGTCCTTGAATGCACTTCCTTCTCCTTTCCTTTACCTTTTTGTTTGCTCTTTTTCTTCTTTGGTGTTTTCTCATCACTATCTTCTGAAGGTGGCTTTGGAAGCGCGTATACTAATAGATTCAGACTAGTGGCTAGTACAAGCTGTGAGGAAGTGTCGTGAGCAGCGCGAAATGGGATGAACGAGGTGAAGGCGCACGTGTGTCGATGAGAATGTCACATCGTAAATTTCACCTTTTGGCACTTGGACAGACTGGACGACAGGAGAAAGAGAAGGAAATGAGAGAAGAGACAACTACAACACGAAGTTAGTCCACGCGGATAATGATAGTACTGTTTTTTACATCACGTTCGCCGGCCACTGCCAGGAGTTTTCCATCCGGTGATATGACGGTCACACGCTGCGTTGTCTATGTGAGATATAGAGTAATTGCAACAGAGAATGAGTTACCTGGTAGTCTTCAAGCGCTCCCGAGGGCAATGTACCTCGCGTAGCTCCTTTGATTAGGCTGTAGGGAATAGTCAATATTGTGTGTAAACACAGATGTCACAGATCGTACGTGTTTCCAGAATCGTTAATTGAAAATACCCTGCAGTTCTCGTTTTCACCCCTCTTTAAGCATTCTTCGGAACTATTGATTCCACAGACAAAGCTTCTGCTCTATGGATGTTTGAGAATCTTGTTCACTACCAACAAGGTAGCATGACAGACCTCTGGGTGAGCTGAAATACTCATAGGGGCGTCCTCGCCTTTCTCCAGCTCATGCTCACAGAGCATTTTAAGTTGTCTGTCTTGGGAGATATTGAATAACCTCTACCCCACATACGTCAGACTGCAAGTTTGAAATAGTTCCGGTTTCTCACCAATTTGTTCTTAATTCCAGTCTTGGCAGCGCCGCCTCCACCTCCGACGACCATTTGGTCGGGGGCTACGAACGCACATGAATACACTGGAAACGCGGGAAGCGGGTGAGTAGTATGCTGCGCGCGCATTTTATGGCCGCGTCGAATAATAGAAAAGAGTGTAATATAGGGTGGAGTATTACAGTAAAGCTGAAGCTGATATAGACACGGGGTGACCGGGTGTACTAGTCTATAGCTTCTGACGGAATAGAACTCTGCAACTCAAAGCGCGACGTGTGCATTGCAACTAATAAACGTGTGAATGACCTTCCAAACACGTGCGATCATAAAAGTACTTATCCTAGCCGTGAATGACCCCCAACTAACGTTGACTTAATTGTTGCAGCGCTTGTGACCTTGTGCACGACGTCTGACACACAGCGTCTGCAGTCGCAGACGACTTGTAGGCTGACTGACGATACCCCAATCTGATCCTCCGTCAGTAATCTAGTTTTTATTAGATTGGTTAGTTTATTGACAATCAGATGCCGGGACCATGTTGTCCTAACTCTGAACTGCTCTTAGGCTGTTTTTTTTTTCGTCATTGAGTTATTGCGCACATGGACTTATCATCATGGTCAAAGGGCAAGAACCACACGACCAACATCGATGAGCTGGGTATTGACCTGCCGCACCTCACGTTGCAGACTGCCATCGGCATCACAGTAGCCATTGCGGGGAACGTGCTTATCTCGCTTGCGCTTAATTTACAAAAGCTTGCACATATCCGACTCGAAAAAACTCGAAAACAGGCGAGGATAGAACGCGAATTACATGTATCAGGCGATGCGTTGCGTTCTAGATCACCACACGATCAGGGACTTTCTGGCGATCCCGCTGCCTGCTCTCATGAGTCCGAGACACAGCCCTTGATCCAGGGCTCTTCTGCCAGTCATTCACGTACACGTTATGGCACTAGTACCTCACCTGGGACAAGACGCGATGATTCGAGGAGCAGGAAGAGCTCTTCTTCAGCGCGTGGACGGAGGCCAGGACAGCCTTCAAGGAATTCCAGCTTGGTATCGCGTTTTATTCCATTCCGTCCCGGTCAGCCCGGCGGCGTTAATAAAAATATATCACATACCCAAGGAACGTTGGCGATTCCAGTAGACGTGATCCCAGCAGAGCGCATAGTTGCAGTGAACGGCAATGACAGGCGAGCACCTCCCTCACCTGAGCTCTGGGAAGAAGAAGGTACGGAGAGTGACTACTTGCGTTCGAAGATATGGTCAGTTCTATATGTAATTCTAGAAGATACTGCCACTGACAACGGATATGGTTTCAGGTGGTCTGGATTCGTTTTAATGAACATCGGAGAAACGGGCAACTTCATATCCTATGCGTTTGCACCAGCCTCTGTGGTCGCTCCTCTAGGCACTGTCAGTGCATTCTGTTAGCTCTTTCTGTCTCTACTGATTGATATCGTAGTTCGCACTCATTGCTAATTGCTTCTTTGCTCCACTCATTTTGAAAGAGCGTTTTCGTGTGGTAAGATTGTACCTGGGCTGCAGTCGAATCATTTGTTTATGGGGTTGTTTTTAGCATGATCTCGCTGGCATCTTGTGCGCAATGATAGGAGCGATCACTGTCGTTCTTTCTACACCTTCCACTGATGGAGGCCCACCGCCCCTTACACCAGACGCCCTGATTGCGGCTATATCACAACGCTCGTTTGTAGTATTTACCATTATATACCTGGTAGGGGCTGTGGTACTAGCGGGGCTCAGCGAAGGTGGTTTCGGCAGGCGAATTGTGGTTGTTGACGTCGGACTTTGCGCAATATTTGGTGAGGTCGATTTGAATCAAACCAAATATGAGCTCATAGCAGCGTCAGGTGGATTCACAGTTTTAGCAACTAAGGCTATCTCCACGTTGCTGACAGAAGAATGGGGCAAAATTTTTGCGGAGTGGGTGACCTATCCCGTCCTTGCGGTATCTTAGCATCGCTTTTCATTGCATTTCATGTGCTAACCCTGTTCAGGTCCTAATCATCACAGGCATTCTCCAAATTCGGTTTTTGAACCGTGCGTTAAAGCGTTTTGACTCCAAAATCGTCATACCTACGCAATTTGTGCTGTTCACGCTGTCTGCCGTTATCGGATCTGCTGTCCTTTACAAGGACTTCGAACGGGCTACATTCCACCAGATGGTCACATTTACGTATGGTTGTGGTGCGACATTCGCGGGGGTGTTCATCATAGCGTGGGCCAATGAAAACAACCGTGAAGGAGTAGGGCAGCCCACCAATGAGGTCAGCAGGCAACCAGGCGACACAGGCGAGCAAATCGCACCGAGTGGAAGCGTACGGGGCGTTCCTGTAGGCTCATTGAATGCACGAAGTCGCCCGGCACTTATAATACCGAGATCCGCGCGGGAGACCCCGGTGCTCAGGAATAAGCAAAGCACGATGAGCTTAGCAGGGTATTCCCCTGCACGAAATCTGCTACTTGTTCATACCCCACCAAGGGATCGAGCAGATTATTGGGATCGGGACGTAGAAAGTACTAGTGGAAATATTACTTGAAGCAATTTATGATATTAATATGTTAATATTATACTTATTAGTACTAGTCCAGTTCGGTGCAAATATAGAGTCATGCGCTATTTCAACACAAATTAGGCAAAAGGCAGTGACGTGACTGGAGTCGCTACAAGTGACGTCACTTGAGAGGCTGGAACGACAAAAAGGCTTCTGTCGTACGCACCGCCAACTCATTCTACCGGGTTATTCCTCCATTCTCCTTACAACCATGCCAGCTGTTGTAGATGCTTTCAAGAGTATGTTTTTATTTTTATTTTATTTTGGAAGGCAGTCATTCAAGTCACTCCCCCAGATCTCATCCGCAAACATCACCACCATCGGCATCCTGACTCTGACTCCCAACCATACACGGCGTCTGTGCCGGAGCCAAGTCACCAGCCTCAGCATAGACAACAACAACAGCAACAACAACAGCAACAGCAACAACAACAACAGGAGTCGCAACAGCAGGCTAAGCTTCGGGCTGAACAGGATTCTCGGAAACATCAGCAGCCTGAGAAACAACATCAACCTGAGAAGCAGCAGCCTGAGAATACACCTCAGCCTGAACCCGTGCCTGATACTCGACATCCACAAATCAACATGACCGAGGATCGAGAGCCCAAAATCAAACTGCCCACCTACAAAGGCTTGGAAAACTTCAAGCTATTGGATAAGATGGGAGAGTGGGTGTTGTATAATTTGTCTCCGTACCAAATATTTAACCTTTAATTTTTTATCTAGCGGCGCATTTTCGAATGTTTACAAGGCAGTAGATCTAACAACTGGGCAGACAGTCGCAGGTTCACTTTTTCAATCATTCTCCTGTTATAGCTGGCTGATAAACTTTTTCATAGTGAAAGTTGTTCGCAAATTCGAGTTGAATGCTTCACAGGTAAGTAGATGCGTGCCCCCGCCCCTCACATAGTTCACGTACATTGTCCTCCTCATACCTGCCCTGCTTGTGTCTTGTTGTCCCTCTGTTAGGCCGGCGATAAACATCTCAATGTTCAGTTCAAGAAAAAGCCGCGCGTAACAGAGGTGACATTTGGAATTGAATGATTCCACATATCGCTAACCGTGTTATCTTCATGCAGCGAGCCAATATTTTGAAAGGTAGGCGTATCGTGTTGTTCTGATTATTCCCGGCACTGATCTAGATTACAGAGGTGCAAATCATGAGGGGAACAAATCACCCATCGATCGTAAAGTTGATCTCATTTTCCGAATCACAAGAACACTATTTTCTGGTTATGGAACGTATGTGTGATTGCGATCTTTCCCGCGTCGGTAACTCATAATTGCACGCAGTTATGGAGGGCGGGGAATTGTTCCACCAGATCGTCAAACTGACGTATTTTAGTGAGAATCTAGCAAGACACGTGATTCTCCAGGTCGCACAAGGTATCCGTTATCTTCACGAAGAACGTGGTGTTGTACATCGGTATCTGCATCTCCTGTGGAGCAATGACATTCGCTGACATTCAGTTGTCATAGGGACATCAAACCGGAAAATCTGTTATTCGAACGGATACCTATCGTTCCTTCAAAAAGTTCCGTACAACGTCCGTATGATGAGGAAAAGGAAGATGAGGGTGAATTTATTCCAGGCGTTGGTGGAGGCGGAATCGGGCGAATCAAGATTGCAGACTTTGGCTTATCAAAAGTGATCTGGAACGAAGAAACAATGACGCCATGCGGAACAGTTGGCTATACTGCCCCCGAAATCGTCAAGGATGAGCGTTATTCGCAAAGTGTGGACATGTGGGCACTTGGCTGCGTGCTTTACACACTTCTTTGCGGGTTCCCGCCATTTTACGACGAGAGTATCAACGTCTTAACAGAAAAAGTCGCACGGGGTTATTACACGTTTTTGAGTCCATGGTGGGATGACATCAGCCATTCTGGTATTATTTTTGAATTTTCTATCCACCATGTGATTATTGACTAGTCTTCAGCGAAGGATCTCATTCAACATTTGTTATGCGTGGACCCTGCTCAGAGATATACCATAGACGAATTCCTTGCTCACCCGTGGTGCACCGCCGCTCCTGCCCCACCACCCGTATCATCCACTCCTGTTTATGCCAACTCTCGTCCGCTTGACTCTCCTCTGCTTACCGCTGCTCGTGGTGGCGTTTTAGAGGCCCGTTCTCCTGGTCTCGCAACGCTTAAGGAAGCATTCGACATCACCTATGCAGTCCACCGTATGGAAGAAGAAGGTGCACGTCGGCGTGCATACAATGGTCGTGGCGGCGCCGGTATCCGAGGATACCTGCATGGGCTCAATGAGAACGAGGAAGACAACGTCGACGACAAAGTCCTCGTACATGATGCACGGAACAGGAGAGGGGAGCTCGAAACTCGTGCACCAATAGCGTTCACCACCTTGGGTGGGTTGCCTGGCGCCGGAGCGAAGACCGTCGCAAAGCGCAATGTCATTGGTGGGCCTAATCAAGCCGATCGTAGTCTTCTGGACGGTCGCGCTGGCCCAAGAGACCGCGGTCGCCGTCAACCTGGTGGCCAAGGTTTCCAGCTAGACATGGACAATGCAACCCTACTTGGTCGTCGCAATAAAAAGACAAGTCCTGGTATTGCGGAATCGAGTCCACTATCGCACGCTGTCCACATAGATGACCACTCGTTTCCGCCTGGAAGTCCTATGCGGATCGCCTGATGATGTCGGACATGTACGTTTTTTATAATCCCGGGGACGTATGGGCTTGAAAACTTCGGATACCGCTTATTTACTTCCATCATAGTTTTCTCTTGCCGCGCGTCTCAACAAATCTCTTTTTGAGTTGCCTGCACTCACCAATCACTATAATATCTTCAAGCACCATAGAATACCTTTTGCCTTGCCCTGCATTCTCTTCCAGAAAGAACATTCGCACATACTGGCACATACTGATAATTAGTTGTCCCATAAATGTTACTTTGTTGTCTCTTTAACTGTTGTACCTACCGCATGCATACATTTGTACTTCATAAACACTGCACTTATGTATTACACGCAAAGGCTCATCTTCATGACATTGGAACACCTCAAGCATAAACAAGATGATCCAATTTTGCACTAAACACTAACTTTCACCGTCATCTGCAAGAGTGAGAACGAGAAGCCCCCTGTCAACATCGCTCTGTCTTCACTTGCACGACTCAGTCGTCAATCACGAGTATGGATGCTCCGCCATCTCTCGTTATCCTACGTCTAGTCTTCACGAGCACGTAGCGGCGACCAAATTGTCCAAGTTTCGGCACTGGGACTACATGTCCTGTCCTGGCAGTATCGGGTGTATCTGGGAATACTCCCAGGCCAGAGGGCGCAAGCACAATCGCTTCACCTGTCTGAGCAGCGATGCCATGTTAAATAACAGTGACATATATTGACCTCGGCAACACACCTGCAGTTTAACGACACAATCGAAAGCATCTTCTGCTGATATGTCGGCTGATACATGCTTTGCCAGATGTTCCCACCACGATGGGGAGGAGAATCGGTGCAAAATTGCGACAGTGCATAGGTCAAGCAGAACCGGTGGCACAACCGTAGGTTCTGGCAGATAAGGTGTGAGGACCCGATATGAAGAAGACATCAGCGTCAAGTACCTTGTGTACTGATGATAACGCGCATGGCTAGGTGACGCTGCTCCCTAGTCAGTGTCAGGAGAGACTTAGTCAAGCCAGATGAGCCTTTTGTTGGCGACAGGTACTGTGGCAATCATATCGTCAATAACACTGAACAATTTGATTTCATAATGCAAACCTTGTGGGCTTCATCAACCACTAGCACTTTCCCGGTCCCCACGTCCGCTCTGACAAACAGACGCGTGATGATTTCAAACAGTCCGCATGCTGACGCTGGGTCGATGAACGGGTCTGATAAATCAATGATCGTGAGCTGCGATTCCGCAAAGCGGCTTCGCGATTTCATGTTTGGGTTCATGAACGACGTAAGCAGTGCCATCCTCTGCTCAAGGCCTGCGAGCTGCATGTTGTTGAACGACTCCTTCTTCACTTCCAACTGCCGCATAAATTCGGGATAAGTGAAGTTTTCCCCAAGGTCACGGAGAATCGACTATAGAAATGGTGTCAAAGATAGCCGTTCAAAAGAGAAATACGCACCAAAATACCCTGAATATAGAGCGGAGCTGATTCAGAGGAGCCGACAGCCATCATGGACAGAAAAGCCTGTGCATCTAACTCATCTTGAGTGAAGAACAGTGGTTCGACAGTGACCCCGTCGCCCAATGGCGCGTAGACAGCCTTCATGGTGTTGAGAGAAGAACGTGAAACGTAAACCTTGACGGATGGCGTTTGTACACCAGGGATGTGGGACGAGCTGATCCATGCAGCTTCACTAGGTCGAGAGCTGGGACCCCCTTCTCCAAAGTGGAGAACGAGCCCCGACAACGGCTTCTGCAGGGTTCCAGTAGAGCGCATATTCGGAACAAACATACTCTCGAGAAGCAGAGAAACTGTGTGTGACTTCCCCGAGCCCTGAACCCCACAGACCACAGCAGAGAAGGGTGCGTTCTAGGGGTGCGAAAAATGAGAAAACGCTGAACACGCGTTTCACATGAAGGAGTTACATACTGTGTTCACATAGAGCTGAGGATTCACTGGCTTGTATGGAATATTATTTTTATTGCTGTAAAAATCATGAGTAGTCGGTCTACGAATATAAGACCTATGGGTTGCCTTACTGGATGGACAGAATACTGCCTAAGACGCCGTACTGAGTGGCGCCTTCACGATAACCTGCCGCAACGTATGCATCACGGGTTATGATTGGGGCCGTGCGAAGTTCATGATCCTTGCTCCTTCCTCGAACGTCACTAATGCTGTCATGAAGAAGCTCCAGCTCCTCCTTGACACAGGTCACATGTGAGTCGATCAGAGTTTACTCGAACAAGACGCCTACATGGGCAGGATCACGAGTACCAGCAGAAGCTCCAGAGCGCTACCCGAGTCTCAGTAAAAGTATTTTGATGATATAATACTACAAGTATACTTACTGTGCTGGCGCTGCTTGAGTTTGTGACCAAGTGTCCATTCAGCTGAGAGAGTAGCTATCTTAGACCGTTATTTGATCGCACAGGATAGGCTCACCTCTCCTGGTCGTGTGGGTCGTGTCTGAGTTATTATGATTGGCATATTGAGATATATCACGTACGTGGGGAGAGAGTGCTAGACTGGTAAAGACAAGAATCCGTAAATTTATATTTGTCGATGGGAAAGAATCTGCCAAACCAATGTTTGTCGCGCAAGGGTTATGTGCGAATTGTTCGGCAACGATGGTTGCACTGTATTGCCGTTGGTTCGATTCGCAGAAATAGAAGGCGAAGGGGGAGGCTTTGGCTAACATTGCGAAGTTACGTACTGCCAGTGAGAGATCCACACAAAACGAGCGCTTACGATAAAAGCAAAAGACGCTGTCCTCAGCACAGCGTTTGTCTGCATTCTGTGAGGAATGGACTGCTTGGGTACGCCGTCTTTGGATGGCGGCGTTCCATCGATGAGGTCCGTCACCATTGCATTCATCTTCTCTTTGCCTTTGGCAGACATGCTAGAATGAATCTGGGTGATTCGAGATAAAATCAAGGCAGTTGGTAAATAAGCATCGCATCCTTCTGTTAAGAAGCTTCCAGGTTGTCTGCCGCGTGTTTCGTTCTAGGGTGCAAAGCACGAGGCCGAGCGTGGAGAGCCCATCCATGCTGTGTGCGTGATCCTGATAGTATAGGAAAAACCTAAGTTACATGCCGCGTCCGGGTGTCCTCCTTGCTGTATCCGCGAGTTGTTGTGAAGCGCGGATCACTTATAATTACATAGAGAATTGCTGCTGGGTAGCCTGAGAATCCCTTGTTTGATGGTGAATATTCCCTTGATTATCACAAAATTCTGTGGCCTCGAGGCGCGAATTAATAGCACAAGCTGATGTCGTAAGTCACGCATCGGGATCAATGCGACCAACAATTTCGCGGAGTTGAAGACAGGACCAAGTCTGTCTTCAACTCGTCACATCCCATACTACTTCTGATGGCACTGTTCGAGGTTCCTGGATGGTCCGTGCCTACTGCTCCTGTTTCAAAATCAGCACAGTCAACTTCCAAGAAACGCAAGCGACCGGTATCTCAAGATGCTGATATGATGCAATCCGTCGAGGTCAACCTGGACAAGCTTATGCGGAAGCTCGGAAGTGTTGGAAAACACCAGGAGGATAAGCAAGGGCCTAAGAAGAAAAAGAAGAATCACGGGAAGACCACTGGGGGGCTGGATGCTAAAGTTGAACACACAACCTCTAACAAGGGAAAGGAGAAGGTTTCATCCTCCTCTAGTGGGTCCATTAAGGAGAACGCAGTCAAACAATCAGTGAAAGGGGGTTCGGGGTTGCGCAAGCAAAAGAAGAACTTGAAGCCTGATAGTGGAAAATCTGAGCCACAGCCACAAAATGTTTCGCCCACAGCTAATGAAGTCTCGGGCCTCACAAGCTTGCAGAAGGGCATGAAAGAGAGTCTTGATGGCGCTCGCTTCAGGTGTGTATGTTGACACATGATGTTCTAATGCATATCATAAGTGGTCACGCTGCAGGTGGATAAATGAATTGCTCTACAAATCCGACAGCTCAGAGGCGGTGAAAATGATGAAAGAAGACCCAGCGGTCTTTCACGATGTATGTATTTGTATCATCATTTACAGAACCGTCATATACCTTTGTACTGCAGTATCACTCCGGTTTTCGACACCAGGTGCAGTCGTGGCCATCGAATCCTGTGTCACATTACATTTCTCAGTTGTCATCCTACCCGCAAAACACAATCATAGCAGATCTCGGCTGCGGGGACGCCACACTTGCTCGCGGCCTTCATCCAAAGAAGCTGAAAGTGCTGTCTTTTGATCTAATACCCGACGGTGCCTATATCGTGGCGGCGGACATATGTTCATATGTGCCTCTTCCCGGTTCTGAGCCTTCATCGTCTAAGATGTCTGAAGGCGAGGCGCAAGTTGTCGATGTGGTTGTGTGTGCCCTTAGCCTTATGGGAACCAACTGGCCTGTGTGCATCCGGGAAGCATGGAGGATTCTAAAACCGGGGTACGTTCTGCGTTGTCATATAATGTCTGGCGTGCTCAATTTGATCTAGGGGGGAGCTGAAAATTGCGGAAGTTGCTAGTCGCTTTACTGACGTGGATGAATTCGTGTCTCTAATCAACTCTATTGGATTCAAGATGAAAGAAAAGGTAAAGCGCGTCCAGAGCACTCGGTGATACAGACTGAGTCTCTTTACAATCCAGGACGATCACAACAGTCATTTTACATTGTTTGAATTCAAGAAAGTAGGTCGCGCATCGAGGACGGATAAAGAGTGGTCAAAAGTGTTGTCGAATAGCGGCCTTTTGAAACCTTGCGAATACAAGAGAAGATGAGGATTGTGCTCTCGGTTCCGTAGTCGAAAGTACAGTCTTATCTGCCTATAGCTTAAATACACTCCTAAATTGGCAGTTAGCTTGAGTGTGGCACGACATTTGGCGTACCTAATCTGTACTGAACAACCATGTCCAACGAGAGACGCCATGTTCTATCGCACCCTTTAGTGAATGCACGATTGTCACAATTGCGGCAGACTAATACAAATTCAAAGGAATTTCGAGAGGTGAGCAACAGCTGTTGTGTGAAGTGGTCGGGAATCAAAGCGTTCGAGGCAGGGCATTCATGATATCAGTTTGATATTGGGCATTGAAGCTACGCGCAATCTGGAAGAGGAGGCCTTTCAAGGTGTGCGTGATTTCTCTGCGGATGCGTGCTAACGACTTAATTTGCCTGTGTGCTGATGAAAATACCCAGCAAACACCAGTTGGTCCTTTTACGGGTACAACTATTAAGCCTAGGGTTGGGCTGACACCCATTCTACGTGCTGGCTTGGGCATGACAGACGCACTCCTGTCCCTCTTCCCGTATGTGATCGGATATACAACCCTGTTGCACCTTCTGACGTATCGGTGGACATGTCTTGTAGGACAGCAGCAGTCTACCATCTTGGACTCTATCGAGAGAAGGTCAGCCTCCAACCAGTCGAATGTGAGATTTGAAGTCCATTTCCCGCATGACAATACGGCGGGCTGATAACTGTGGCAGACTATTCGAAACTTCCTCCGGTCCCTCCCATAGACACATGTTTCATTCTCGATCCTTTGGTTGCTACCGGTGGCACTGCGTGTGCTGCACTTGCCATGATTATGGACTGGGGAGTTCCTAGTAAGAGCGTTGCGTTGCATGATAGTGAAGCACTACTTACCGTCTGATAGTATCAAAGATTAAGCTACTGGTTGTACTCGGATCAGAAGAAGGACTCAATCATGTACACGCTGAGTATCCTGAATTAGAGGTCTCGTCTCGTTCCTTTTGCTGTTCCTCTAAATTTGACACTCGTATTCCAGATCTGGGTAGCAGCCGTGGATCCAACACTCACACCTGACGGCCTCATATCTCCTGGATTGGGCGACACTGTGAGTCCGTTGTTATTGTCTTCAAACGGCATTTCCAACTTATTTCGCAGGGTGACCGTCTCTTCAATACTATTCGGATGTAACGATTGAAGCGATGTATTATGAGAGTATGATGGATATCCCCTCTGGATTATGTAGTAATGTCATTTCTGAATCACTTACGCTGATGTTGTTTGTAAGGTCATCACGTGACCAAGTAATAAGGTGTGATTATCACGATCGAGTCGCACCATCTCGCACCATTGACTCCGACGCTTTCCGAACAAAAATGCGGACCGACGTTCTCCGAAATGCCAGCTTTGAACTCGGATATGACTATCGAGGTTTTCTCTGGCACAATGACACCGTTGTCGGCAGCGGCAACGCTTATAGGTACTCCTACGGAGGGCCCCAAGGACTCGCCTATCCAAGGAGCTAGCATATTCAATAGTCCGGCATCTCACATCATCGAACTACTCGCATCTCGTTCAGCTACCAGCTCTGCTGTTTACATTTACGATGTCGCTGAGCAAGTAGGGTTTGGAACACTGACTAAAACATGGTCATCGGCCATGGAGTCCACCGCACCAGTGATTAGCCTCCAGACGAGGACAGGCGCCGGCCTTAGTCTCGTCGGACGGCTTTCCGAAGGCAGTAGCCAGGATTTGGTGAAGGGAGCAGTTCTCACTGCTTACACTACGCCCGCTGGGCTCGCTGCGATGGCTGAATCATTGTCATATTTGCCCCCTGCTACCAGTGACAGTAGGTTGATTATCCAGGTTCCGGCAGTCACTACTGTCGGTCCAAGCTTCGCCCTCTCCCCGACGTTGGCATCCCTCTCCGCAACTTTCGCCATTCTTCCCGATAATCTTGTCGTCCTCTTATCTGCTACCCCTCAGGAGTCCATAGATCTTGCCGCGCTTTCGTACAAGCTTACGTCCTCCCACGTTGTTCATATCTTCGATCATCACGGCAACTCCCGCGAAAGTGGTCACAGTTTTGTCCCCACTCTTCAGCTTAAGGAGACTCCTGCTCTTGATACATCAGACCTTATTCGGTGGTCTGGATATCAGTTCTTCGACTACGTGGGTGATTCCAATGCAGAGACAGTGGTCGTCCTGTTGAATGGGCCCTTGGCACTGATGGCGAAGTCCATTGCGACTCGCACTAGTGGTCTTGGTGTTGTAGTTGTCAGAGTGTTGAGGCCATGGGATGGTGATGCCCTCAAGCACTGTCTTCCTGACGCTGTGAAAGAAGTTCATGTCTTCGACGATGTACCCAATGAAGTCTGCCAAGGCAGCCTATTCGTTGATGTTTTCGGGTCATTGTATGGCCCTAACTCTCCAGGGCCGCGTGTGCGAGCTCACCGGGTGACACCCACAAGGACATCATTCTTCCTCTCAGATCCTGCTCAGTTCTCGGCCCTCCTCACCGAACTCTCACACCAAGTTCCTTCTGCGACGCATCTAGAAGCATCTTTAACCAGAAAGCTTCTTTTTTTCAGCACCCCGAAGTCCGCGCTCTCTCCTCTCCCCCAGACTGTGGCAAATTCATTTTCGAAAACAGTCTCTGCCCGCCTCCTTACCGACCATGACATTTTCAGCAAATCGGGAGGTGTCACCGCGGACAAGATTGTTCTTTCGCCACGTAGCGAGGGCACAGAAATTCTTCCTATGGCTGCAACGTTTCCTGCAGGCACAGCAGACTTCATTTGCATCCTAGATATGAATCTGCTGAAGTCCCACTCATTGCTCAACCAAGCCAAATCTGGAGCAATAGTACTCGTCATTTCCCCATGGTCCTCTGAGCTACCATACAACCTACCCGCTGCTGTATTGTCGGTAGCGGTTGAGAAGAAACTCCGGATCTTTACCCTAGATGGCAAAGCTGTCTCGTCTGGATTCGAAGCGGAACCCGGGGCAACTCAGGACGCTTTGCAAAGAGTAGTCGTTTATCTTGCAGTTCTAAGGCTTTATCTCGGCAAAGCCGCCAGTGAGCCTGCCGTTCGCAAGCTTGCAGAGGATGTCACAAGGGAGGTGGCCCAGGGTGGTCAGCTCGCGAAGATTAGTGCCAGTTCTTGGGCTGCTCTCGAGGAGGTTGAATTATATATCCCTCCGGCAGTGAATGAGGGTGATGCAAAACCTCCCACTCCTCTCAAGCAGTTTGAGTTTAATGCTATCGCCGTGGAGACTGCTGATGGCCAGACTGTGGTTAATGGCTCGAAAGTTTCTTCGTGGCATGATGCTGCCAAGCACCTTCTATTCCCATCCGTTTTCACACCTCCGACTCCCCCCTCGGAGGAAGCTGAAGGGTACCTTAAGGATCCTTCTCTGCGACCAGAGGTACCTGAGCATACCTATCTGGTAACTTGCACAGTCAATCGCCGCTTAACTCCTCTGGACTACGACAGGAACGTCTTCCACCTGGAGTTCGACACAGTGGGCACTGGCCTCAAGTACGCTATTGGAGAGGCATTGGGCGTGTATGGGTGGAATGATGAACAAGAAGTTATTGATTTCTGCAAATGGTATGGCGTGGATCCCGAGCGGTTGATCACCATCCCAGTAGCTGCAAACGAAGGGAAGATGTACACTCGCACTACCTTCCAGGCGCTTCAGCAGCAAATCGACCTCTTTGGCCGGCCGCCGAAGTCGTTTTATTCTGAGCTAGCTGCATATGCTACTAGCCCTGCTGACAAGCTGTCGCTTCAATTTATAGGCGCACCTGAAGGGTCGTCCACATTCAAGAAGCTGGGAGAGAAAGAAACTGTCACATTCGCAGAGGTCTTGCAACGATATCCTAGCGCGAAGCCAGGCATTGAGACTCTTTGCGAGATGATTGGAGACATCAAACCCAGGCACTACAGCATTGCAAGCGCGCAGAGTGTGGTTGGCAATCGAGTCGACTTGCTAGTGGTGACTGTAGAATGGACCACACCAAATGGTATGCAATTTTTGAATCGGTTTCTTTCATTCTCACGAGCGGATCTTTTAGGCACCCCTCATTATGGACAATGTACTAGGTATCTAGCGGGTCTTAAGGTTGGACAGAAAGTTTCTGTTTCCATCAAGCCTAGTGTTATGAAGGTACGTGTCGACTGACTTGTCAACCGCGACTCTCCCATTGACGTACTGTTCTTCAGCTTCCACCAGACGACATGCAGCCCATCATCATGGCAGGTCTTGGTACTGGAGCTGCTCCCTTCCGCGCTTTTCTACAGCATCGCGCTCTACTCGCTCAACAAGGCATTCCTGTAGGACCCACCTACTATTACTTCGGTTCGCGGCATAGACACCAAGAATATCTCTACGGTGAAGAAATTGAAGCGTTTATCCTGGATGGCACGATTACGAAAGCTGGACTTGCATTCTCTCGCGATGGGCCCAAAAAAGTGTACATCCAGCACCTCATGCTCGAGGATGCTGCTGTTCTTGCGTCCCTGTTGAAGAATCAGGCAGGGGTGTTCTACCTCTGTGGCCCAACCTGGCCAGTACCTGACGTGTACGAAGCACTTGTAGGTGCGCTGGTCAAGAACGAGGGACATACCCCGGAGAGCGCAGGGGAATTCTTGATGGGTCTTAAGGAAGAAGAGCGGTATGTGCTGGAGGTGTATTAGAAGGCTACGGTTGTACACAGCATTAGAGTGTACGATCATCAAGTGACCTGCCCTCGAGCATCAGGTACCATCTGTCATGTGTAGTAGGCGCGCGCATAAACAGCAATTTCATGCGACTTTCGTAATGGTGCGCCTCTCGACTCCTCGTGCATTTTCCTTTGATCGTGGCTATCTTACACATGGCTGGAGATACTTGCGACATCCAGCTGAGTGATTAAGATGTCACCTTGCTCCGCAATTGGGTCATGTAAAACCTATGTCTATTTGTTCTCACTTAGTAGCCTCGCGTGCGAGAGCACAGGCCGCGAGGATCCTTTGTGCGAGACCTCATACAAGACTGGCGCTGATAATACAAAATGATTCGTACCTGACACGATGGCGTGCAGGAGTAGGTGAGAAGAGGGTTATGTTCTCGAGGTCTGATAGAAGGGATTGTTCTACACAGTATATCGCTGTTGTCATTATCAGGGTATAATGATGCGATATATCTAACATGAATACAAATCGGTTGTTACGTCTGAATGCTGCTCGTCAATATCTGTCGTAAGGTCATGTTCTAGTCCAAAGAAATAGTAGATCGAGCCACAAAATCGGGAAGATGAAGCAAGAATAGAAGTCGCCTCATCTAGAGGATTAGTAAGTAAAAAGTCAATAAAGGGGATCGTGTTCTCTTCTAAGAGAGATCATAGCCCACCATACAAGAAGAGAAAAGATGGAAAGGCCAGTGAGGCCAGGAATAACCCCGAGAGCGATTTTTCCACCCTGGCTTAGCTGTGGACCACCACATCCTTCTGTATATGCTTCATCACAGGGCATGCCCTGTGGTTTCTTGGATTCATATGCGCCCGCTTTCAGCGATGTGTAGAACGGGTCGGCAGTGTCGTTGAGTACGTGCATTGCAGCGAGTGTGAGCATTGGTGCATTGTAGTCCAGTGCGACCTCAGTTTCTGGCCAGTCCGCGCGGATGTCGAAGAAACGATCGTACTTGTCTGGACCACCAACAACGCCCCCATAAAGAATATAGGCTTCTTGTGGCGGGGAAGTATTGATATTGCTTATGTTATTGCCACCGCTTGCCATCGCGGAGTGGGGATTTTGAGGCGAGTTTGGGTTGGCACCGACGATGTAGGGTACTATGGCAGAGTGAGCCAGAATGATAAAATTATATTATCCATGTTCACCTTGCATTGGATTGTTACCCAAAGCATAGTTAAGTTGTGCGTTGGCATAGTTCTGTCAAAGGTAATGGTTGAGTCTCGCGCTGATCATTAGCGATTGAACCAAGATCTCACCCGATAATCATTTCTCCTGCTTTGAGTCGATGCCAGTGGGACATATCGCGTTAGCAGCATAGCGGCGTTCAACGACGGATTTAAGCTAGCATCATCCGAGTCACCCTTGTAGTATAGCAGTCCGCCTTTAAATAATGTTTAGCTGGAAAACGAGCAAACAATTTTATTGTAGTACCGTGAGTTTGATATCCTGGTCCACCGCCATAGACGATTCCATCAAAGTACTTCTCGGCCACAGTCTTCCAGGTGGATGCATTGCCGCCAAAGCTTGGGTTTGCTTGTGCAATCTGTGCAAAAAGAACAGAGAGGCCAGGTGTCTTGTTATCCCAGTTGAATACTCCATCATAACTGCCGAGGCTATATTGCTGCCAATAACCTTGAGCTTGTTGATACAACGAAGAGGAGTTGGTTGCCCAAGACAAGAAGAGTGCAGCAATGGCGAGCTCATCTCCATATCCAGATGAAGCGTACGCTTTGCCTACCTCAGGCACGGAACGTTGGTATACTGCCTGTCCACCAGAGGCGCTAGTAGCAAAGGTAAAAAGTTGTTTGGCATGTTCGAGAAGGGTTGCAGCGTATGTTGCATTTTGAAGTGTAGCTGGGCCAGAGTAAGAGTTCGAGAAGATGCGGTTGGCGTAAAGATTGGAGCAAGCCGCGAAAGCCGCAGCGGTTCCTGCAGCAGCATCCGTTCCAGGACTAAAACTATGTTAACGAATGATTCAATGATACACAGTGGAAGAGTACCTAGTGTCGTTGATTTGATATGAAGGGCGTGGCGAAGGAATGTTGCGGTCGCCTCCCCAGTACGCGTTGTCAACCTCTTCTGCAGTCATATGTGAGCGGAGAATGGACATCCAGACCGAATGCTTACCATTAGCTACCTGGACGAACAAGGTATTGTTAGCGGGGTGTGCCTATAACAATTATCTTGAGTTGATGACTTGATTGTTTGATGCGTGAATACAAGACTGACTTTAATGAGCCAGTCAAGACTCCATCGGAGCATGTCATCAAGGTAAGGGGTTTGGTTTGCCAGATCGTATCCTATACAACATTATTGGCGAGCGAGCATTTCCCAAGTGTTGCACGAACCTTTTCCAAAATCCGTTGCACCCCAACAAATTGACATCACAGTGAATGACTGGAGCTGAGTTGAAGGAGTGGTATATAGCACAAGCCGAGGAAACTTACCAGGGGGAAAGTGCATTTGATATAGTCTAACAGAACTGTCAATATAGAGTAACTGCATGGTGCACGCGATACTTACCGCCCGCATCATAAAGCCCGCCAGTCAGATCCAACTTGACGTCCTGCCCATCGGTGAGAGCACTGTCGTTTCGCCACTTGACTCGATTCGTGCTGGGCAACTTGCCACTGCGTTGTGCTTCATAGAAATAAAGCAGATTTCCAAGCAACGAAGACCATTGCGAATTGGGAATGGCAGCAGAGGACGGAGACGCGCCAGCTGTCGCGTTCTGTGGCAAGAAAGGGGGATCGGGAAGAGGAACTTGGGCGAATGCCCGCGAGGAAGCAAGGAGAACGAAAAACAGAGGCGTCCACATGAGGAGTCGTGAAATGATATATACGCACCAATATGTCTTCCGGAATGTACAAACTCACAAGCAGTCAGACTCAATTGATCGATGTCAGCCGCGTTCAACCATAGCCACGTGACTTCGCAAAAACAAAAACCACGTGACTATGACATTTCCGGGCCGCCGACTGACTGAGAACTCCAGTACCTACTCTTCTCACATCATGTCATGGTCACACTCCAGACCTGCTCCAGAGTCGGGCCGTCCGAAAGTTCTATATAAAATTCAAGTGGACATGACAGTACCAAGGCTATTCTATCTTAACTACTCTTCTCATGGCACTCAGTCCGATCAAGACCTGTGTCCTCGGAGTGGGTCTTGCTGGGCTCACGTTTCATGTTCCATTCGTGCTCGCTTTGCCCGAACTCTTCACTCTTACTGCTGTCCTGGAGCGTAACCCACAGTCTTCCGGAGGAAAGGTGCAGCAGCGCTTTGGAGTTACAATAAAAATACACAGGTCAATCGAAGAGGTTGTGAACGACCGTGAAATCGAGCTTGTTATTGTAGGAACCCCAAATGATACACATTACCCATTTGCCAAAGTTGCTCTTAAAGCCGGAAAACATGGTAAGCAAAACTCTTCTTCTACGCAGAAATCACTCTCAATCACTTCAGTTCTCGTCGACAAACCTGTGACTAAGACAGTCGAGGAAGCAAATGAACTTGCAGCCATTGCCAAAGCCCAAGGCCTTGTTCTCTATGGCTATCAAAATCGACGCTGGGACTCGGATCACCTTGCGCTGAAGCGCCTGCTTTCACTTCCTGCCTCTTCACCTCTCTCCCTCGGTAACCTACTGGAATTTGAGTCTCAGTGAGGAACATCGTCGATCAAACTAACTTGATTTCCTCACCTTTCTTTAGCTATGATCGTTACCGTGCAGGAATCCGGTCTTCCTGGAAGGATAGTGCGGGCGCTGTGTATGACCTGGGTTCACATCTCCTAGATCAAGCTCTCAAACTCTTTGGTCGGCCCGCGCAAATCACTGCGTTCATCCAAAATATCCGTGGCGTCACGAAACCGGAAGTTGACGACATCGTAAGTCCGATACCATCGTGGCTTTCTAGCAGCATTTTTAATGTGTATCTACAGTTCACTATCTATCTACACTACAAGTCTGGGACTCCGTTCCCAAACCAGTTCACTGTGCTTCTCCGCTCGCACATCCTATCAGCGAAGTCCCCTCAGCTACGCTACTCAGTCCGTGGCACAAAGGGAATGTTCACCAAGTATGGTCTTGATACGCAAGAGGAACAGTTGAAAGCGATGGCCTCTGTCAGCAGTATCCTTGAACCAAGTTATGGACAGGAGCCTGAGTCCATCTACGGCATCGTCGAAAATATCGCTGATGATGGCGTAACGATAACAAAGACAACGTAATCGTTCTTTTCGATCGTATTTCCTGGCGGCGCTGATGGTTATCTATAGCTGGCCTTCAGATGCCCCCGGCCAGTATATTGGCCTCTTCAAGAATCTTGCTGGTGCTATCCGTAATAACGAGGAACTTAAGGTGAAGTGGGCAGAAACGACGCAGGTGATCGAGATGATCGAATTGGCCTATAAAAGCTCTGCTGCAGGTCGCACTTTGGAGGTACCGATTGTTTAGCCGATATCGACATGCACTTCATTGCGGTGTATACTCGAGAATGTATCATAGAAATAGTGCTTAAATTCCCTTCGGAGCCACACCGTACTCTTGTTAAGAACAAATGCCTACAGTGTAAGTAAGAGTGCGTTTCGCAGTTTGATCGCATTTTATACGTTAGTATACTGGCGTCACGCTGCAGACTTCGAGTACTGTCGTCAGAACCAATGACTTGGAGTATTGATATTGATCTCTCGAGGATCAAGCGAGAGCAATGACAGACACCCGCCTGATCCATTGACAATGATACTGTGGGGAACGGCTATGCTCTGCCTGATAAGATAAGAGTATAAATCTGTACAGTCTTGATCCCCGTTGGACTGCGCGTGATTAACAAGTATAGCATGCTCGAACAAAATGGAGTAGGGCGCCGCAGTTCAATGACGACCAAGATACTCGGATGTCCTTGACAACGACCATTTTCGACAGGCAACGAAAGTTGTCTGATACCTTGATCGATGAAGGGGTCGACAGTACGATGTAGTTGGTTAATCACTAACATGGAATTGTGGAAAAGTGGTGATTGTCAGGAGTTGATTACGTGGTTGAAGACAGCGGGTATTCCCAGAGTAGTGAAGCCCCTCGGGCACAAGTCGGGCAGAACCATTGTCATTTTTTAAGCGTACAGTCCAGCTGTACTGCCACATCATGCAAATGAAAATCATACAGCTACTTAGCCTGCTCCTACTAGGTCCTAGGATCGTTCACGGGAATCAGCAAATTAAACTCAAACTCGCCACTGCCACAGTACTATCTGTGGCCCACTGCAGTGCTACGAGCGCTCCACCCCCAGGTTCACTGTTGAACTGCTGTCACTATTATAAGGACCTTAAGCGGGTTCATGGCGTCAGAATGAACCCTCGCGTCCCTTACCTGTGATGCCGAATAAGCAAGTTTCTCATCCAATCCCCAGCTGTCGTGTTATGGGTCCAAGGCCTGCAGGAAATGTTTCAGACAGTCGGGCTCGCTGTAGCAATGGTATGGTTCAAAAAGCTCTTACAGTATTGGAAAATAATCGTTCAGCGTTTTTATCAACAGTTCCCATCAAATGGATTCGCGGTGAGCTCATTGGTAGAGGAACTTATGGCCGCGTCTACCTGGCTCTTAGCATGACCACGAGCAAGTCACAACTGGTTGCCGTCAAACAAGTTGATAGTCCTCAAATCATCCGAGACGAGAACGACCAGTGTCAAGCCACTTTCGTACATTCTGTTCAAAGACTGAGCAAGCTACTGGTAGATCTGAACCATCGTCATATCGTCCAATATCTCGGGTTTGAAGAGTGCTTTGTAGATCATTCAAGGGTTATGAATATGTGAGTTTCTAGCAATGTAACCACCTGGTAGTGTGTTGACTCCAGTAGTTTTATGGAGTACGTGTCGGGTAGTGCATTGGGCTATTGTCTTCGCGAAAAGGGCAGATTCAGCGAGGATGTCTCGAAATTTTTCATGCTTCAAATACTTCGAGGTTTGAGATACCTCCATTCACGACGAATAATCTACCGGGTATGTGACCCGTTTCGGACTATTTGACATGTTTGACGGATTCTTATTAATTCCGGTCAGAATCTGCAAGCCGACAGCGTCCTACTTGAGAGAGATGGGAGTTGCAAGCTTTCTGATCTAGAGTTCTCTACAAGGGAGGATAAAATACATAAACTTCCATTCACCAGTGTACAACGGATACTACCTTGGATGGCACCGGAAGTCATCTGCCATCAGAAGGAAGGATACAGCGTCAAGGCCGATATTTGGAGTCTGGGATGTGTTTTGTTGGAAATGCTGACAGGAAAGCGACCCTGGTATGAGGATGAACTAATCATGGTCACCATCAAAGTCTGTCTTGTGCCTTTGCATTACACGAGCAATTACTTATCTTCTGTATGCAGGTAAAACAAAATAAGCGCCCACCCATTCTCCCTGAAGTTCCCTTGTCAGATCCTGCAATCAATTTCCAGGATTTATGTTTTGCAATGCAAGCTATTCAATTCGTTCGAATGATCCCACTTAACTTATAATCTTACAGCAATCCTGACGAACGCGCATCTGCTTCGCACCTGAGACGACATCCCTATCTTGAGCTTCCGGATGATTGGAAATTTCAGGGTTTTAATAGCTAGGGAACATTATCATTATCGTGCATTTCTGTTCATGTACTTTCATATGCTTTCCCCCCCATTCTTGCATACCATAAGTATAATTGACTGGGAGAGGAGCTATTTATTCTGGACTGGCACAATGCAGAATGCCTCAATTTAACATCAGAACGATGCAAAATTGTTCTCTCGACGTGATCAGCACACCTTATGTGTGAACCTACTATATAGTAAATCAAGATAGAGCCTGATCTCATGCGGAAGCCGTTTGTCTCTGATGAAAGACGCTGCAGATTATGATCGAGTACAAATGGTGAAGGGGTGAAATAAAGCTCATGTGCCGTCGGATCGTGATTGTACACATTGTCTGTTAATGTATTTAAATACTATGCTCCACCATGTCGACAAGTCCGCATCGTATATCTCTCTTTGCGACCTTGAAAACTCGTTCCTGCTACTTGCTTCAAGATCATCTGTGTGATCATACTAGTCCACAGCTCACCCATCATCGTGACGCATGTCTAAGCAACTTCGTTAGAAAGTTCACGAAGGACTAAAGTGTAGTGTTGTTCTGGTCTGAAGCCTCATGGATCGTACTTGGATAATGTACGCGTCAGACCTCTTTAGGACAGCGCAATTGCAGGGCTGGACATGGGACTAGATTAACGCAATGCAGTTGTCACTCGATGCCGGACAGAACAGCAAATGGTGTGTCTTTATCATTGAGACGCAACGTGTATGTCCTGCGGATCATTATAATTAAAGGTCCAAATGTGCAGGAGACAGGAATCGTGCCATGATACCAAGTAGAACGTGAGACGCCGTTCAAGTATCCAACCCACAAAAGGCACGCAAAGAACATCGCATCGCATACACTCGATGTAGGACAAATGCCTTCGTCCAGACGGACAGCCAATGGACTTGATTCGGCCTTATCGTTGTCCTTCTTGTCCTGAGGTGATACCATCACTGGGTGGCACGAGTTCCCAATACAAAAAACTCTCCGGGCGAGTCACCTGGCATATATGAAGGGCGTCGTAAAGACACGACCATTATAAGGAACTCAACAACCCCTGTCCGTCCTCTGTACTTAGCAGTACAATGCAATTGCGACATTCAGGATCATGCTCCAAGGGCCAATTGAGCTGACACGTTTTGTGACGCAAGCGAATGGGCACCGCAACGTCCTAGAAATAAATAAGAATACATTCGTGTCCATGATATAGAAAGTCGTACTTGAAAACAACGAAGGCCACCTTCAGATTATTCTCCAATAGTCTCTGTGGGTTTGCGTTAATCAGACTGCCTGCACAGCCGAAAGGTAATTCAGGATGTGAAATACCCGGCGAAAGTTAATTTGACGGTGCAGTACAAGGATAACACTTGAATATGAATGTATACCGTAACTGAGCTACTCCTGGGCACCTCCTTGATGACCCGCGAAGACCCATGATCAGCATGAATGAGCAAAATTCAAATAGAGAGAAAGGAATCGCGCACTGGTAAGGGAAAGAAGAGAACACTGAAGAGGAAGGAACATCAATATTAATGTTGCACACCAGTGCACGGTGCCAATGCGTGGAGTGAGTCGCGTTGACACTTTACGTTAAGCAGTATTAATACTCTCCTTATATTAATGCGACCTGCGAGTCTAAGACGTATTATGTCGCGTGCATGATGTGTATACCTGCAATGTACACTGTTCAGGACGTCGTACGACTTTGGAGGATTCAAGGACATCGACCATTCAGAGTCAGCCACCAGTAAATTGAGATTTGATCCAATGGGGTAGTCACGTGGACGAGTTCCACGTAGCCGAGAACTATGCAGTGTCAGAGAACGCAGTACTCATCACTCTGGCACCACCATAACAACAATGTCCGAGTCCCTCGTCACTGTTCGCATCGAGCTCCCCACTTATTCTCTCTCTTTTACTATTGAAGTTTCTATTTCTGCTACCGTGCTCGATGTCAAACATGCAATTTCAGCGTCCTGCCCCGGACAGCCCCGTGTCGAGGGACAGCGCATAATCTGGAGGGGGCGCTACCTCGGGGACCAGGAGAAAATTTCAGATATATGGAAGGTAAAGAGGAGTTTACGACTTTTGCAGACAACATCTGATCCCAGCTTTAGACGGCAGATGAGCAACGCATCGTCCATTTATCAGTGCATCCCTCCGGTTGGTCTGGTGCTCCCCCATCTTCGAGTGCAACAACCACCACAATCCCTACATCCGACAAAGGGAAATTTCCCTTATCACAAAGAGACGTTCCTTCCAACATCCCCCTCGGCGTCTCCCGGGATGCAATCTCATCCTTTCGCACATTTACCTTTGGAGCACCAATTCATTGCTTATATCCATCAAGCTGCTCTATCAAAGCTCACTAGAGGGCTCATTGAGCACCAACAATGTTCAATAATTCCATCTCGCACAGTTGCATTGGAGAACCTTGAGAAGAAGGGATACGTTTGGCCTTCAGTCTTGGATGAACCATACCCTCTCTCTCAGCATGGTGATGGCTCTGGACTACAATACGAATTGATGATGACTGAGTGAGCCTATTTTTGCTCATAGTGAGATGTGCTTCAATTAATTGTTATTAGTGGCAAGTCATACCTCTCCCTCCGCAACCCAGGTTCGAGGCCTACCGTTGAGCAAGTACATGCTCTGAAGGTCTTGACATATACGTTTTCAATATTGCACCTTCAACCATTGCCTCAGCCACCGGTGCCAACACCGACCACTTCTTCCCATGAGACTGTACCACATCAATTAAACAACCTCCTCCAGCAACTCGGTCTTCCCACACTTCGTGCTATCCCGAACGCTAATGTTGACGTTGATGTTAATGGTCAGTTGGGCGGAGCGAACATCCCAGCACCCGGAGGTGAAGCCCAGATACTTCCGGATATCCCGGTCCGTGTACTATTGGCCCCCTTGGTG
This sequence comes from Suillus bovinus, assembly GCF_016758785.1. Classification (NCBI taxonomy): domain Eukaryota; kingdom Fungi; phylum Basidiomycota; class Agaricomycetes; order Boletales; family Suillaceae; genus Suillus; species Suillus bovinus. Next base: position 63,348 of record NW_024542059.1, on the reverse strand, counting down.
ATGGTATTATTCCGAACTCTACTCCTGCTGTACTTTTTCTCCCCAACACGCAAGCCGCTCTTGGGTTTGTGCATCATCGCATGGATAATATATGAGATGTGGACGAATGTGCGGAACGTTGTGCTCGGACCACTTAATCGGGAGAGGGAGCGCTTAGCTGGTGTTGCCGCTGCCGCGGAGGCTGCAAGACAGGCTCCAGGTCAGGGTCAACCTGGAGGTCCCCCAGCGACTCCTGCACCGCCTGCCCAGTCTGACATATCAATACATAATCAAGAAGCGCAGGGTCCTCCGCCCCCCAGCAACTCTACCTCTCTTTTGGAACTCCTCGCGCGCATAGGCATCGATACAGAGAACAAGTCACTCTGGCCAACGTCTTCATCGCGTACCCCATCTTCGCCGCCGAGCCTGATGCACAAGGTGATGACCTTCGTAAGCTTGCTTGTGCTGACTCTCCATCCGGAGGTATGGAATCGCAGGCGCGTAGCCTTGAAGACAAGGGAAGGGCGTTTGCGAACAGAAGCGAATGTAATGGAACGGGAGGTTGAGAGATCGGAGGGCCAGGAACCGAGTGAAGAAGACAAAAAGAGGGAGGAGATGACAGCTGTGTTGCAAGTGCAGAATGGAAGGCGTGCTCCTTGGGTGAAAACTTATATTCAGCGTGTCAGAGGCGGAGAGTGGGTGGATGATTTATAACAAATTATAATAATCAGATATTTATTTTGTTTTAAAATGACTTCTGCACGGCCAGCTCTGCATTCAAAGGGTGTGTATACTGGATTAGATGTTCAGTAGATCATCTAGACGTGCAAGGCGCGAAGCCGGTGTATACTATTCACTCTCATCATCCTCTTCCTCGTCCTCGAACTCTTCTGCTTCATCATCAATGAACCCGTTTAATGTAGGTCCTTCGCTGTCTGAATCTTCTTCCTCGTTACTCCCCTCTTCGTCCGTTTCCTCAGCTTCACTTTCACCACCGAGCTCTATATCCTCTACACTTCCTTCATCCTCTCCGCTCTCCACACCAGCTTCCATGCCTTCCTCCTCGCTCTCGCCTTCGACGTATCTTGTTGGCTGCCTTTCGCCTTGTGATGTTGTAGACAACCCGTTCTTATGGGGTGCGAGGATTGTTGGTGCTGCGGAAGAACGCATCTCAATCTGTGAGAGCACCATATCTAGTCGGCCATTTAGTGAAAGAAGAGAATCTTGTAATGCCAGCCGGGAAGTCAGTGTCGCGTGTAGACCTGAGAGCCGTGAAACGAGGTCGGGCATCTATAGATGGAATTGAAATTGGTTTGTAATATATGCGGATAGCGATTTTTCTTGATTTCAGAAACGTACCGTCATAAGGTGACCACTATGGACTGCAAGTACGGTCTTGACCCATGTAATAAGTCCAATTCCGCGCTGCGAACTGGCACCCCCGCCACCGCCTTTCATGCTTGCTGCGCGTGGACCACGGCCGAGACGCTCTACGCATGCCGTGAGCAACGGGACCGCTAGCTGGGGCGGTAACCGCCGCACGGTATTCCGCACCATTGCTGGGTCAGAATGCGCAAGACAAGTCTCAAGCAGTTTCGAATCAGACGAGTGGAGCGCTTGTATAAGTGTCCGAGTAAGTGAATGTGCAGGTATGACGTTCGGCGTGTCCTGCTTTTGTTTTCGTGATGATTGGAGTTGTTCCTCTTCAGAGTCTGATGAGGAGGGGCGTGCGTCACCTGATATTGTCGCGAGACGCTGGCCAAGAGAGAGCTCCGCAAGATCAGCGTCTAGTACGCCCTCGATCTGAGATGCAGCAAGGTCTTCCATTGCTTGATCTTCCCCGAGCTCGACGCCAGAGTGTACCGCGAGAGATGAGGGCTCGGCGTACCGGGCATTTTTGGATGCGGACTATAACAAATGTACATCAAGTTTTTTTTTGTCACAGTGCTGAATACATACAGTGGATGCAGGTTCCGAGTCTATGAGGACTTCATCTTGGGTGGCCTGTGATATCGATGGCTTGGCTTTGCGCGAAGATGACTTAGTGCGCGCTTTTTTTAATGGGGGGACACTGGACATGGCCGTTGTCTTTTTTTTTACCTGCTCAAACAGTTTTTAGAACGATCTGGGACAGTAATATGAAACAGGCATATACCTGAAGTTGATAGACGAGGAGAAACAAATATTCTGCAAGTCACGTGCTGGCTAATGCATTTCCCAATCGGGAGCAAGAGAAAACTCCTGGATTCCAGTTGAAGAAGTTCAGTCTCACTTAGCCTAATTCCTCGAAGTGACTCGAAGGCACCTCGAACTACTAGGAAGTCAGCACTCACGCCAGCCCGACAAAACTTTCCGTTCTTGGTATTTACTGTCTATCGTTGTGTGAAAAAGGGACAGGAAGGGCCTGCTCACGATCTTCTCATCCGAGTTTGTTACGTTCTACCGTTCTACGATATCCTAACACCCAAGGTAATCTGCTGCAGTGGCGGGACCAACGATGAATTACATTCAGGTAAACATTCTGTCGTGCTTTTGACATGCAAGCTGACATAAAGTAGTTAGAGAAACTTGGTATGATCTGTGATGCACGATGTTGAGGATTGTACCCTAACCACTGCTTATGCAGGCGAAGGTACATACGCCACCGTCTACAAAGTACGTCACGACAGCTTCTCCTTAAATATTTCTTTGAAATTTATATGAGTACTAGGGTCGTTCGCGAACGACTAATGAGATCGTCGCACTGAAGGAGATACATCTTGACGCAGAGGAAGGGACACCCTCCACCGCCATCCGTGAGATTTCCCTCATGAAGGAACTCAAGCATGTCAATATCGTCCGCCTCCACGATGTTATACACACGGAGACAAAGCTCGTCCTTATCTTCGAGTACTGCGATCAAGATCTTAAGAAGTATATGGACCAGCACGGCGATCGCGGAGCGCTTGACCCTATGACCGTGCGAAGTTTCATGTACCAGCTCCTGAAGGGCACATCATTTTGTCATGAGAACAGGGTCTTGCATCGAGACCTGAAGCCCCAGAACCTTCTTATTAATCGCAAGGGCGAGTTGAAGCTTGGTGACTTTGGTCTGGCACGCGCATTTGGCGTGCCGGTGAACACATTTTCCAACGAGGTGCGTTCATGTATAGTGGGTCTCTGCACCACAGCTAAGGTGTGGAGTTAGGTTGTCACACTATGGTATCGTGCACCAGATGTACTTCTTGGATCACGTACATACAATACATCAATTGATGTGTGGTCCTGCGGTTGCATCTTCGCGGAGATGATCTCTGGAGTGCCTCTTTTCCGTGGTCGTGACAACCAGGATCAGTTACTTCATATCATGCGCATTGTCGGCACGCCAGACGATCGAGTCCTGAGGAAAATAGCGACTGAATCAGTGAGATTCCTGAATTATGGCGAGAAGTGGATAATGCTCATTTTTCTTCCAGCCCGAAATTACCCTAAAGCAATACCCAAGATACCCAAAGATTTCCTTTGCCCAAGTGCTTCCTAAGGCTTCTCCACAAGGTAATTAATGGGGCCTAATGACTTATAGGGCCTGGACTGACTGCAATGCAGCCCTCGACTTACTTGAACGTCTACTTCAATTTGATCCCGCCAAGCGTATGACGGCCACTGAAGCCCTTTCGCACCCTTACTTTACCTCCACCGTGGCCCCTACATACGGCCCGAGTTCAACTCCAGGGTCAATGCCACCCCCTCAATTCAATTTTCCTCATCCTCATGCACATGCACAGCAACAGCAACAACAGCAGCAGCAACCCCACAATCCAATCCCTCCACCAGGGTCGTCGTCTCAAATCTCAATAACCCCGTCGTCAGTCTATCCACATGGCCAACAGCAGCCCATGTACAGTAGTCAAGACGCTGCAAGGATGCAGGCACAAGTTCAAGCCCAGGCCCAGGCTCAGGCAATGGCTCAGGCTCAGGCACATGCCCATGCACAAGCTCATATGAGTCAACAGGTCGCGCCTGGATACCCTGGAGGGTTTCCTGCGCAGTATCAGCAACATGCACGATAGTACTGCAAGGTTTCTGATGGTGTAGAATTTTTTTAATGTATTCGATGTTTCGCCCCTTTGCCTTGTTCCTGTCATATGTATTGTCACCTCGGGGATAGAAGAATGTTGTAATCACTAGTCTTGTAACACAGCACCTGTTTTTACGTTGCAGCCACGAGGAGTAGTCTATCATGTCGGTTAGTCCCACAAGGAGAGGTTCCAAAAGAGAGTTGCCCTTTGTAATTCACAGCATCTCTGAAGTTGGAGGATCATTGAAATTGATCTAGATAGGACAAGTGTCAGGCGGAGCACACGTTTGTCTGATCCGAGAAGGACAACACGCGACATTTTATGAAAGGGCTTTCAATGAAGATTTTATGTTTTCGGGTCGAACAAGAAAGGTAATGACACGTGGTTACGCGTCTTTTGTTTCCTTCGGTGCCTTGCCAAAAGTTTACCAAGTGGCTCACGACTATAAAACAAACTCACACATCCAGCATAACGCATATCTAACAAGCCCCATTGATCACCGTTCTGAACAGCGAGGATCTTACAATTTAGAGTAATGTCCACATTTGATAGTCTTATTCAAGACTTGACTCGCGACGTATGTCGGGTGCAACCTAAAGACGCCCTCCAATTCTGCGCTAGTTGGTTTCAGTCTCGGCTGGAAGAACAGCGGACCCGAATACGAGACGTCCTGCACCAGCGTGGTCTCTCCACAGTCCATGAACTACCATCCGAGTTCTATCTCGACTCTCCTGTTAATATGGGCCCTCGTAACTCCACCCCCACCCCCATTTCTCCATTCTCTCAGGTCCCCCAGCGTCGCGCATCGCATCATGCAAGTTTCTCGCACAGTCCGTTTGGGACGCTTAATGTGCCAGGAAATGCACTTCTATCCTTAGACACCAACGGGGCTTCCAATGGCATGGTTGCCCCGACATTCACCCTCGATGGACGTGAACTGCCCCCAACCTCGCCATTGACAGCTGATCCTAACGCATTCACACGGTATGATGTGTCTTCAACGCCAACCATGTCTAATTCACTCTCTCTTGGCCTTGGAGATTATCTCCATGCACCATCGGCCACCATACTGGCACGCCGTGTGTCAGTCAGTGCTGAGCCTATCGCGGTTGACAGCGATCATGACGATCCACTTCCCGTATACCCCAAGACAGCCGACCAACTTCGCCGCATAAAAGCATCCACTGCAGATAATTTGGTTTTCCGTGATCTCGACGAGGAGCAGGAGACGGGCGTGTTAAATGCAATGCAAGAGCGCAAGCTCGCCGCAAATGATGTGGTTATACTGCAGGGAGATGTAGGAGAATACTTCTACGTCGTCGAATCGGGACTTTTCTATTGCTACATCCATCCTGGACCGCTACCGCCGACTTGGCTAGCAGATACGCAAAATCATGCCTCGCAGCCCGAAAAATTCCTCCAACCAGGATATCATCCCGTCTTTGGTCGGAAAGTTTCAGAGTGCAAGCCTGGAGCTTCTTTCGGCGAGCTTGCGTTGATGTATGGACATCCGCGTGCGGCAACCGTGCAGGCAATTGAGCCTTCCACTGTCTGGGCTCTTGACCGTACCACTTTCCGCACAATCATTTTGAAAGCGGCTCACAGGCGCAGGACGATGTATGAGCAGTTCCTCGCTAGTGTCCCCCTGTTGTCCTCCCTTGAGTCGGGAGAGCGTAGCAAAATAGCAGACGCCCTGGTCAGCAGAGTACACCCCGATGGAGAAGCGGTTCTTCGGGAAGGAGAGATGGGAGATACTTTCTTTTTCGTAGAAGAAGGCGAGGCCATTGTTACTAAGACACAACGAGGAGAAGAGGGTGAGTACCGCGAGATTACAGTGGGTCGGCTGAAAAAGGGTGACTATTTTGGCGGTGAGTGTTGTGGTGTTGTTATCGGTTCATAAATAGTTGACGTTCGCCTCAACAGAGCTATCTTTACTTAGACTTGAGCCTAGAGCGGCAACAGTGAGTGCGGTGCGTCGGACAGACGCGTCGCAGCCGAAGTTAAAGGTTGCAGCGTTGGACGCGCCTGCATTCACACGATTGCTTGGACCTCTTCGGGAGATAATGGAGAGAAAGGCTGGGGAAAGTTATGGTCTTTCGTCCAGATTAACTCATTGATAAGAGGACTTTTGGTGTATCCTTTCTTGAGTTCATATACCCTTCGTGTCTTGTGAAGTTATTATTGTATTCTCAACTATGATTATTGTTGTCAGGCGCCCTTATAAGCGTTGTCTTTTTATTAACACGTTCTCGAGTCCAGTATCATGGTTTTCCCGTCTCATAGACCCACGTCGACACTATTGTTTCTATTGAGTTGTGATGCCAACGAATGGTCCAGGATTGCAAAAAGTGATTAACCGTTGAAATTTTGAAATTAGTGCTATTATGTGATGGGAAGCACCCTTCAACTCGATTGTCATCGTTTCAACTTTCAACAACAACTAACTTCACCACAGTCTTTTCTGGTTTCTTCACATCTCTTCATTCATCATCTGGGCAAAGCTTTGCTGATAGCTTGCTCCAAAGGAACTAACAACAAAAGTTCAAAGAAATCCTCTCATCCACACACTCACTCAATCACCGCTCGTTTCTGTCAAATCATCTACGACTCCTCATGGATGCACATGATACTCATTTTGTCCGACGGAATTTATGTGAGCGATTTCTTGCCATCTTGAAGTGATATTCTGACGCCCTCAGCAGTAGGAAGCTTATTGTAAGACTTTGTTCGTCGTGAAACAGTGAGCTGCTAGCTAAAGTGACACCAAGCGGCGGGACCAACCCTCCAACCATTGGCACTACATCATCACCTGAAAGCCCTTTTGATGGATTCACTAGTGTTTTAGGCAGCGTGCTTGGTGGCGGGGCGACTGTCACTGCTTCTACGTTAGAGTCTTTTACTATATTCACGAGTCAACTCCTGACCCTTCCTCTCTTCTAGCCCTTCCACCTCTTCCACCCCTTCCCTCACTTCCAGCTCTAGTAGTACCCCTACTCCCTCGTAAGTTACACATGTATTGCAAGTGGTGCCAGCAGACTAACCGGTTCGACCACCAGCACGAGCACTCCTTTGACAACATCCACGCCGGTAGTCACACCGAACTCTACGCCGACGCCTACACCTACACCTACACCCGTGCTTACACCCACGTCCACACCTGCACCTGCACCTACATCATCCGCCTCTCTAATCGTTTTGACTTCAACCTCTGGCACCAGCATCATCTACGTGACTAGTACCGTGTCCACTTCAGCGACTGCCATCGCTGCAGCTCCCAAATCATTCCTTGAGAACAAGCCTCTGGAGGGTGGAGTATTTGCCGTAGTTGGAATCGTGATCTTGGTCATTATCTTCGTCGTGGTCACGTACGCTCTCCGTCGTCGTCGGCGCGATCGCCTTGAGAGCGACGTCGCCGATGCTATCACGTTCGATCCGGTGGTAAGGGAGCATTATGGAGACGAGGAGAAGGGAACGAACAAGTACAGGCTTAGTGTTAGTTCCTCAGGTCACGGTCATGGCTTTGGATACGGTCCCCAGCCTGTATACATGCCACCGGCCGTTCCTCAGTACGGTTACTACGGCTCACAAGGATATGAACAGCAGCCGGCTGCTTATCATGTCCCTCCCACTCGAGGCCCCGTCTATAACCTCGACACTGCAGTCAACACGGGTGGCACGGTTAATACTGGTGGCACAGTTAACACGGATGGCACAGCTAACGCAGGTGGCACCGTTGAATCGAGTGGTGCAACCGATGCGGCTAGTACAGTCAGTACGGGTGGTGCCAACCTCACTCGCAAATATTCGAACCGAAAACCTGTTCCACCTCTCCTGCCAAATCCCGTCTATGACCCATCTCAATCTCCAGTTCTTCCCTCGCACTATTACATGCAGAACCAGGATGTCCCGATCTCCCCGATTTCTCAATCAATGAACCTTCCTGTCCCCCCTGGTAATCTGGCGACTTCTGCGCATGATGAATCGGAGGACGATCCTTACACAGGAATGCTCAAGGCATGTTGAACTCTTGTTGAACTTTCACAACATGCTTAATGTCTGCAGGTTGTCAATCACTAAATATACCCCAGTGATGTCGATATCCTTTTATTTCCCCATACCTTTCTTGGATTTATCCGTCCAAGTGGCAGTTGCTTTGTTGGTTTCCTGTCCGACTATGCTTCATTGCCTTCAAATTGTTTTCAGTGACGCTTGTGTTACCGTTTTTTATGATTTCAATTAATACATTCTGGTGTGCTGTGCTCATCAAATGTTGTTCTCATCGTGTAGACTTAGGGTGACTGGTCACCCGTTCCAGACCGTTGTTGTAGTTCCCAGCATCATTGTATCCGTACAGTTTTTTTTTCATGAATCAGACAGTTTGAGGGTGCATTGAAAAGTCTGACACGCAAACAACTTTGCTATTACTCGTCCTTTAAGGGCTTGCCGTTTTCGACGGGACTATCCTCTTTCATCTGGTCCACATGTTTCCTGGCTGCCAAACGCTGCTCTCGCCGCTCCAGGTACCAGACCAGCCAAGTCACCCCCAATGTCGCGCCACACGTGCAGATCATTGCGATCATGCCCTTTTTGAAACGAGGCGCATCCGTAGCAGGGTAGAAGAGAAGTGGCCACCAGGCATTGACCGCGTTGTTCCACATGCTTGATGTCCAAGTCAGTTTTGGGGGGATCAAACGAAAGAGAAATCACTTCATGGAAGCAAGCACGATAGCACGTTCCTGATAATCATCTGCGCATATCTGGTTTGCCCAACTGCAGAACAAAAAACCAAATCAGCACGAGTCAATCCGAGAAGTCGCGAAGATGGAGCTAACGCGAATGTGGTAGCTTGTCCAGCATACGAGGCTCCTGCGAAATCTAAGAGGGGACGAACTAAGTTCGCAAAGCAGTACCCTGAATCAGCGGAGATCACGAACAATATGCAAAGAATTTCAACCCTGTGGGACTATTCCAAACAAGGATACAGATCGCAGCGACTGTGCAGCAGAAGCACATGTACACGAGCACGGGCCATCTTGCTCGTGTGTAATCTGTCCAGGTAGCGCAGACGAGTGTGGAAGCAATTCCGAAAGCTGTGACGCCACTCGGATAGTAATCTGATAGTAAAATGTATCAGGGAAAGAAAGATGCAGGCACGTAATGTTCCCACCAACTTGTTCGACTGTATAACCTCCTATGGCAGATAGCCACTGGCCCATCAGATTGTTGGAGCCGAAACTTTCAGTCTCCCCTGAGATGGCGAACTGTACAAACTGCGTTTATCCATACTGGTCGAGAAACGGAAGATGCTTACGAGGAGACTACATCCGTACCAACGCCAGCGGCTAAGTACTCTCTTCGCAAGATCCCAAGAGAGGCTATGATGGATAACATCCGAATCAAGACGGTTTTGGGAAAGAGCTCGTTCCTGTAAGGAAGATAGTATGACTGAGAAAATTGACCCTGTCTTCGATAACATACCTCTTCGTTAAGATAAAATGCTTTGGTGGTCGATGGCACATCAGGGAAGACGAGAAAGCCATAAAGTGCGATAGGGAGGGTGATTACGCCATCAATTATGAACCTGGTTCTTTGAGCGCTGGCGTTCCCATCAGAAAGTCTGGTGACGCTTACAGCCACCGCCACCCGCTTCTCCCGCCGACGCCTCCAAGATGTCTCATAAAACTTTGGTTTGAAATTTTCGCTCCCGGTGGAAAACGTAATATCTTACTGGTAGACGGCTGCTTGAAGCACGCCAGAGAACCTATCGAGTATCAGCGAAATGAACGAACGTTGGATGATTACTTTACAGTGTCCCAGCTAGACCAGAACTTGTGAAGATGCCCGAGCGCTTGCCCAATTCGCCGGGTTTATACCATCTTCAAGAAGCGTATAAGAGAATAAGAGAATGTTCCTTGAAGAAATGAAGCACACTGACGATCCGAGAATATAGTGGGTGCCTACGAAGGTCGATGCTTCTGATATACCTTGGAAGAATCTGATAGCGTACAACTATTTCGGAAGCGGTTAGCAGGTAGATAATGTCATGAAGGATGTTACCTGTTGAACGTTATGAACGCTACTCGAACTATGTCATTCAATTTATCAATGCCGTACATGTTATATTCTGGACGATGGAAACGAACCAGAAGGTGAGGATACCCCATACTATCTGCATCGATGGAAACCACAATCTCGGTGGGACGACCTGGAGCATCAAGTTGTCTGGCAAGCATTGAATAAGGCACCCCGGGTAGGATGATCGGTGAAGGCCTACTTGGAATCATGCCGACGATGTAGCCGCACGTAAAGATGGTATTTATTTTCTGGAAAGGTGTTCAAATAAACCTCGCTGAAAGGATATGGAGTACGTACATTGAAGTCATTTCCTTGCATGTTGAGTTCTTGCTTCATCCCGGATACGTATGCATTGTTTACATTCGCTCGATCCAGATCTAGTTACGAAAGTTATGTTAGCGACAGCTCCCCGAATCTATCGAGTAGTAACGTGAACGCTGAAGCCTGAGCCTTTAAGCGAAAATGGGTTGGGTGTGGAGAAGGCTTGGCTGTGAGAACATCGTCGAAGGTTAACGTCGGGATCGTAACGTTTTGGAAGGCTTCTTGCATTAGAAACTGCGGCAGTGCATATAGTATCGAAAGGTAAGCTAGGTGAAACTCACAGTTGGTGAAATACTACCACCGCAGTGACGTGTTTGCGATGAGTAACTTGACAAGATTAGGGTCGATGAAACATACCATGAGACAGCAATAAGACAAAATGAACCAGTCCAATTTGAGGAGGAGGATTCGCTCCAACTTTGAGGAGGGTATCTCTCCCCAGAGGAATTGTCTGACTGTTTGCCAACGCATTCTGTGGGATGACCGTGTCAGCTTTTGAAGTGATAGCAAACGAAGAAACTGAACACGGTAGATGGGCGCAGGTACACGGAATGCTATAATTAGCTGTTGATTTATGTAAAAAACCTTGACTAATTGAAAAGAGATAAATATCGACTTATACGGACTAGAGTCTTACGAAGAAAGGACCTCTCAACAGATTTCCCAACGAAAAGCGAATTGCTAGATGATGTCGCTCGCGACGGTGTGACACAAAAGATCTGGGAAAGCGACTTCATTCGCCTAGAGAGCATAGGTCACCGGTCAGCTGTGGTACCAACTTGAACCAAGTAAGCAGTATGAGTCAGAGCTGGCGGATCACCGATCGGCATTGACCGATGCCAATAGCGGGAGCAAGCCGATGTTATGGCACGGGAGGCACGGGAAAACGATAGGGGCTATGATACCTTAGCCTCTTCACTTTTTCAAAAATGAATCTAGTTGGTCTCATAGCCTAACTTCGCAATAGAATCTCATGGAAACGCATAGAAAGAGTACATCCAGGCGGTGACAGAGCCGATAGCTTGGTCAATTGTACAACTTGGTCGCAGGGAGCCGCGTATAGTTAGTGCTGACAAAACCTCCGAATGTTTATAGGAGGATTATCCTAGCTTGCACTCATCCTCTTTTCTTTCATTCTCTTGCCCACCGCAATGTGGCTCTCTCTTGTTGTCACCGCACCTCTTCTCGCCATCAGCCTCTTCGAACCAGCATCAGCAGTCCCTCTAACAGACCTAGAATCGTCAGAACATACATCCTCAGGAGACTTCCTTGTTTTCAGACGCGATGATCACATGCATACCCATCACGGTGCTCCTCTCACCGAGCTCAACGAGACCGCAATCCTTGAGTGGCATGCTCCCACTCCCCCCTCTTACTGGTCCATCGATATCGAGAACCCTGACTCATCGGTATCCCGTTATCCTGGACTCATGGCCTTGCACGTAGTCTTCATGACCCTCGCCTTCTTCGTCGCCCTCCCTGTCGGTGAGAAAATATCACGTACCTACCCCTTCGCGCTAACTCCAAATGGCCTACATAATAGGCATAGCAATGCGTGCTTTAAACCATTCATGGCACGGTCTCATCCTACTCGCATTCTATAGTTTATGCGCACTCGGGTGTGCTTCCGGTACATTATACACCAAATTGACACCAGATATGTAAGCCAAACCAATGTCCGATCATCCATTCCGGCATCTTCCTCACAATCTCAATTCCAGGTATGAAGCATCAACCCATGCATCCCACGGTTACTTGCTCCTAATCCTAAGTTTATGCCTTTCCGCGGTCGACATCATCCGCTTTTTCATTCGTCTATATACGTTCGCCAAGAGCAAATCCAAGTTCGCCTTCAAACCATTTTGGCAGAATATTGTTCTCGGACGTAACGATGTCTACGACCTCGCAGCCAGGTACACTACCTTAGACGTCGACGAAGCCTCAGAATTCGATGTAGCTGAAATGAAACCTCCGAGGCTCGCTGAACCTCTTCATGTGCGACGGAATCAACCCATTCCAACCATTCAGACCCAGAATCTGGATGATCCCGATGATGATCAAACAGCGCCCTGGGTCAACAACTCTCGAAATACTCAAGGAGCAACCCATTATGCGCAGTCTAGCTTGTCGGAGAGGACCGTATTTGAAGTTGATTCTCCCCATGGTTCTAGGCACTCTGACGAAACCTTGCATGATTTCAAACTTTCTGCTCTCATCGAGTCACGTGCTCCCCTAAATCGCATTAGTCAAGCAGCATTTGCTACCTTCGAGAGAGCATTGGTCTTTGCAGCTTTTGGTATGACACTGTCGGGCATTGTCGTTTACACCGGTGGCTGTCGTGACAGCTATATAAACGTCTGTCTTGCACATCTAATCAGTATGTAGCTTTCGTTCTATGCCAAGGCATCGACACTTATTAGACTTGCAGAGGGCGGCATCTTCTGGTGTTATGGCTTGGTCACCTTTGCTCGGTACCTTGGATCTTTCTCTGAGCTTGGATGGGCTTGGAATATTTCACCGAGTGGTGAACATGTTTCTGCAGAATTCGTGGAGTCGCTGGTCATTTTCCTCTACGGGATCACCAACACTTGGATGGAACGTTTTGGCGTTCGCTCCGGTGACCCTTACACCACCAAGCAGGTACAGCATATAAGTATCGCTGTACGTCAATTTTTTCCTGCCTGTTCGTATCTGACGGCAATCTAGGTCATGTTTTGGTTTGCCGGACTCGTTGGGATGGGAATTGAGTCCAAGCGTGTTCGCCGCTGGCTTGCAGCACCTGCTGTAGACGCTATCGGCCCAACTGAGGTTTCCGAGCCCCCAAGCTACCGTGCCAGCTTCAACCCTTTCCCTGCTCTCGTCATCGGCGTAACCGGTGCTGCAATGAGCGCTCACGCCCAGACTTATCTCTTCCAGGTACTTTGGTAATTTGTCCACTCCGTTTCCGGCTAATCTGGTTTCGAAACAGGTACAGATACACGAGCTATGGGGATGGCTCCTTTTGGGATTCTCGGTCTTAAGGTGCTTCACCTACTTCTTTGTCTGGCTTGGCCCGCCCCGCTCTATCCTTCCCTCTCGACCGCCGACAGAAGCTCTTGCAAGCTTCTTCCTTGCATGTGGTGGTTTGATGTTTATATTCAGCACGGAAGAAGTTACAATTGCGGCTATGCGGAAAGGGCGTGATGGTATGTGATCCTCTACCCCGACGTACCTCCGTACTGAAACACGGACTTGTTATAGATATGATGATGTTCCTCAACGTCGCCGTTGCTATCACATGCTTCGCGTTCTGCTGGACGTTCTGCCTCGTTGCGATGAAAGGATGGCTCAGGTCCCGAAGCAGTCCTCGCTACCCGCTCTCAGGTCCATGATGCCGTAACCACTGATTCACGATTGCTTTCCAATTTTCTTTTTCATCAGCATGTTTGCTCACATCTATAGTACTTGGTAACCCCGGTATATTCGCGGCTCTTACAACGATAATTCATAGAATTTCTTACACGATTTCACGCCCATCTGTATAGTAACGAAATATTTATGTCTGTATTGATTGTACGCTTAATGGGTTTGTGAGCGTCTTTAAGAGCTGAAGTGACAATTTCGACCAAGACTCCAGTAGGTGCACCACAATCATGCGGTTCATCGAGTACGTGCATCACGATGGATGCCGCAGTGTTTTGCAGAACGACGATCATTTCCTAAGTAACACATACACCGGATCGCCAAGAACGACATTGGTCAAGTGCCGATATGATCCAGTTATCGAGAGCAGCAGTCCACCGAATGACGCATAGGCCGTGCTGTAAGATATCACGAGTCAATACCACTAGAACTAGTACAAGCCAACGACTTACACGACATCGGAAGATCCAGCATCAAACTTGTATACCTATCGAATCCATGAGTAACTTAAACCCAGACCCCGTTTGCGATGAAACCTATCCGTACCTTCCCATACATCACATAGTCATAATCTTCTTCCAATCCCCTCCTCCCTTTCCCATCCGGCCTCCATACATCTCTATCTTTATCTTCTTCTCCATCTGCGGTAGGCGCACCGCCGTCCCGCGAGAGCGACGAAGCGAGAGCCATCGCAAAAGTGTCCCCGTTCATGATAGGGAAGAGCTCGATGTTATAGTCGAGCGTCAGGTCCATGTCGTAGTTCTTTGAACGAGCGTATAATCGAGAGACTGGGGTTTAGTCAATCATAGGTAGCGCACGCATAGTAGGCATGTCCGGACCTCGATCGAATTTTTTGCCATCCTTGTCGATGGCGTTGATCGTGAAGATGTCGTCGAACACGATGCTAGATGAAGTGGAAGCCATAGCCCGGACGAGTACTCAAGTCAAGATATTTGGGTCGTCCATCTTCGAAAATTTCCAGAAAAAGAATATGCAATCAGGATGACTAAATCGACGGTCACTATAGTGCTTCGCTCGAATTTTTGCAATACGACCAGATGAGTCCCATCATTCATGCGAGTCCTGAAATCAGGACTGCGTAATCTGCTAGAGCTCCCATCCATATCCAAAATCCAGACCAACCACATCCTACGAATCCCCGCCAGCAACTCGGACGACTCTCAAAGTCTGTTTTCCAAAGAACGCGTGCGAGCTGCGCAGCCCCGAGACCGAGGCCAAGATAGTATGGCGCCCCATGAGCGTTGAGGACGCCTGCGAGACCGATCAAAGAAATGGTTGATGCCGAGAGCGCGCTGAGGATTGGGCGGGTCTGCTCTCCAAAAAGTAGGGCAGTGGAGTGGATACCGACATTTACATCGTCGATTTTGTCCTGCGATAGTCAGAAGGTAGAGTGCTTATTGTACAGCAATACCCACTTGATGCGCATATATGGTGTCGTACACGAGAGTCCAACATACTCCGCCTGCGTATAGAGGGAGACAGACACTCCAGTTGACTGCCCCGGCAACGGCAGACCAGCCAAGCATAGCTCCCCAATTGAAAGTAAGTCCTGCAGCATCTTCATTTCAGTGCTGAAATACGACAGAAACTACTAACACGTACCTAGTACGAGTTGTGGCCAGTTGGTAATTCTTTTCATGAGCGGGTATAAAGTCACCAAAGACATAGATGAAGCTCCAAGCAGAATGCTTATGAATAAAAAGGTCAATATCTGCGACAGCGGAGCGAGAATACGATGCGTACCTGTACCAATTCAGCTGCAACAAAACTCCCAATCCCACTGTCAATTGTCCAGCTAAGAACACCAGCGCCTGTCTCTGGTTGACATCACCTCTTGCAAGTGGTCTACTTTGTGTTCTGTCTGTAATGACGCGTCGGTGCAAAGGAAGACGCGACGATGACGCGTGTTCTACTTACCTACGGCTTTGTCTAAGTTTTTATCCCACATGTCGTTGATGGTGCAACCCGCACCACGCATGACCACTGCTCCAAGTCCAAATATGCCTAGATATGTCAGAGGCGTCGTTAATGGTGCCTCTAAGGCATACGAGACCATGGTTATGGACCATGCTAGATGGAGGAAGAATGAGCTAGAAGAGCGCACAACTTCGAATCCTCGTGACGCACCGCAAGGATAAAACACCAATAAGGTCCCAATTGGCTTATCCATTCTTATCAAGTAGATGTAAGGTCGAATTTTTGGTGGAAGACGGTCGACCCATGTTGTTGGTGCAGTTGGAGTACTTGATGGAGTCCCAGATACATGACGGCTCAATACCCTTGTTGACGAAGACAAGATGCCGACGGATTGAGGCGTGTGCCTACCAAGCCATGGTATATTGCGCGCCGAGTTCCTCGTCAAACAGCATCCTGCATATAACCTGGAGAACCGGGTAAGTAATGTGATGGTCATGTTGCACTGCAGTACATAAGTTCTCGCCTTGCAGGTATGTTCCTGACTCCCACGATAAGTAAGGGGGCAGCCGCGAACCCTGATACTAGACCCGTCATGTGGGTCAAAACGTGTATGAACGATGGCCGAATATCAATTCATATAGCGGACCCCTTTTATCTCGCCGTGATGTTCTATTCGCTTGCAGGAAACGATTAATGATTGCAGTGAAACACCGAGTATCAGGAGGATGGACTACTATGGACGACCTTGTACTCGTAAACGCGTTTGATAACATGTCAAAGGCCAGGCGGCAAATTAAAGCGTGAAGAACAAGAGTGGACCGTAGAATTTCGCTATCCATACATGGAAGAGAGACATAGGCCGCGGGCATGAGCGCCACTTCAACATCACGGTGTCCTGCGGCAGGCTTGATATGGCACTTTCGTTCTCTCGCTCAGTGCTCGCTGGCAGGACACACCGTTTTCCGGACGTCTGCACTAGTATTAGATACTAGTTGCATTGCTGTGAGCTAGGTCAAAATCTGCTGCGTGCTTAGCGTATTTAACAAGGCATCACAGCTGGTCCGCTACGACAGGCTAACCGGGCAAATTTTCCATCAGAATAGCCTGCAATTAGTATATCTGAACACTTCCTTCGGCGGAAAACTTCAGTCAGCCTGAAGAACTCTTCTTCAGCGGCCACTTGATGTCGGTGGTGACTGTTTGAAAGGATACAAAAGGTACATCCAGAGAGTCGATATGCAAAATGATGCCATAGAGTAATGCAACAAAAGTCATAAAATGACAAGGCGAGAAGTCTTCGTTCACCACTCCTTGGCAAGTTTGAATGACCACTCCCAGTCTAGAAAGATGGTAGGTCAGTTTGAAGAGACCTTGATCACAGCTTCTATTAACACAAACCTGCGTATACTTCTCCATCGTCGTCCACAACGCGGCTTCTGACACTGTACGATCCTGAACGTGCCACAAGCCCCGACGGCGACTCTTCTACTTCAAAATTCTTCGTGTATGGTTCTCCCTGGGGATGCGGACCGTATGACCCAAGCATTTGCTCGAGCTTGTCCACTATGATAGAGTGATCAAAATCAAGGACCTGAACCACGGTGAGAATGTACGATACCTTTGATACCGGCGCGTTTGACTAGCTGGATGTATCGTACACCCTTCGCAATAAGGTATTAAGACCTGTCAAGCCAAAACGAAGACAAGCCACTCACAGAAATAATTGAGTGGTTCACCTTGAACGTGATCCGAACGCTGTGACAATATCAGCCTGATAGCATCGAAAACAAGCTCAGAGCACTCACTTGTATTCTACGCCTTCCTTGATGATGATTGGGTTCTTCTTGATATCGGCCATCATGGCAGTGTCCTTGAGGTTGAAGACGAGCTTCTTGCCAGGAGGCAGTGTAGGTGAATCAAGCTCTAGGGTCAGAACTGTCACCTATACGACCCATTAAATTCAGTACAAACAATACTGGAAGCAACATACTCTTGGTCCTGAGGCGTCCCCAGTAGATACTCCGGGCACAATACCAAGACTGGCTTTCCACCGTGCCAAGCTCTCATCTTCCGCGTCGAGTTTGGCGTATTCGTCTGCTGTTTTTGTAGTGCCAGTTGGCTTGTAGCCTGGGACAGATTCAATAAGTTGCTCATTCTGTTTTCCCTACATTCAATGCTGGTTCACCTGGGGTGGCAGAGGGCTTCAGATCATCCTGATCATCGTTCTACGGTAACACACCAATCAGCCAGCGATCGCAATCGAGGTAAATGTTCGAGACATACAGAAGACATTTCAAAACGTGAAACTCGAGGCTTGGAAGGATTATGAAGAGGTCGATGAGTGGTACTGGTAGATATGTTGCAGTTTCCAAGGGCCTTCTGCGATTGGCAGTGCTATCTTGTTCAAGTTCAGACACTTATCTACTGATCTGATTTCACACGCCTGGTGCCTAGGCTGGCCATGATCCAAACATTTAAGTTTTTTTGTAGTTGTCGGATAGGCTCAAGCTTCGAGTCTCGACAAGGCTTTCATTGAAGAGCTGTTTGAACCAGACCAAGGATCAACGTTTCAACGTCTCCATTAAACATCTGGTGGCAGCTGAACGCAGACTTGTGATGAGTATCGGAGGTCTTGGCATGGGTTTTTGGGGTCATGCCATACTCGGACAAATGCAAATGTTCTAGACTGTTGGAGCCAGCAGGTGTTCCGAATGCATAGATAATAACCCATATCCGATCCATACAATAACATGTAAAAAACCACACATGAACTACAACGTTGTAAGCAAATAAGAGCAGAAGATGGGTAACGCGATAAAACGTCAAGCTAAGACCTTCGTACATGCCATGTGGCTCATAAGATAAACCAACCAATAACAGGCAAGCATGGGTTGAAGTAGGCTAAGCCGCTAAGGTGATAGATGAGGCGAAACATCGTGCATGCTTTCTGAAGACAAAGTATTCCAGTTAGCACTCGTTTTGTATCTGACGGTATGACACGAACCGCCTTTGAACCAGCATTTGCCCTTACTCAGGTGGAAACACTTCGGACCGTTGGGACATACGTGACCCCAGCAGCACCGTTCGCCGTATGGGCACTGGAGACCTATAATGACCAAACGCTCAATGAGGCATCGAGGTCAAGTGTTGGATAAACGTGCCATTTTTCAGAAAATTACAAGGAGCTTTTTTGGCGTTAGCAGCAAGAGTAGCCAACTGATCTGGCGTCAGGATATAGTCATGCGAATATTTACATGCCCCCTGATACCGAAACGTTCATCAGTAAAGTGAAGAAGACTCGCACGTCACACATACGCCTTTAGTGCAGGACATAAGATAGAATTCATTACAAGGTGGGGGAGAATCTGTGTAAGCGGTAAAATGTCGAGTGTCTAGGCACTGACCACAGCTAATTAACACAATCTTAACTCACGCTTATGAAGAGGCTGAAAGATATCAGCATCGAAAATATACTACGAGAGGGTGGACTCACCAAGGTTGGGTCCACTAGCCTTCCTATCGCAGAAGCACTCATACTAGGCGGCGAGTGCGGTGTTGGTAATCCACCAGATGTCAGTGTGGGACTGAGACCATTCATATTCAATGGTGGAGGAGTCCTCAATGGTGGCGAAAGCCTCTGGTTGATAAACAATGTGTCCACATTCAGAATTGGCAAACGGTGCTTCTGCGCGTAGTTAGGGCTCGCGCGGCAGGCCTCCAAGAAGGCGACTTTTCCCAAAAGTCCGTCATTTTGCAGCGCAGCAATAGTTGGAGCGTAAGTGTTTTCCTGACCACCTGCGTTATGTCAACTTGTGTAAACGGCAACAAGCGTTGACGAGACTTGCCGGCAAAAAAAATTCTCTGAGTTTGAGGGAAGCGAAGGTATGTTTGTAGATATTCTAAATGGGGGTAAGTGAGGGACATCATCGATCAACACATGCTGACCTGTAATTTTCGTGAAGGTGGCGTCTTTGCCGTATCCGACATCAACCAAGACAAACCTAGGCGAAGACTGGCTAAAGCCCATAATGAAGGCATCAAGTTGCTCCGGGCTACATAATTTATGTCGCTCAAGAACACTCGCCAGTATGGCCTTGTTAAAGTAAATTGTTACCCAAAATGACAGTCGACCGAGAACATGAACATCCTCGTTGGTTAAATAATCTGCGACTGCCCTCGTCAATTGTTGTGCGGCCTGGCGGCCACCTTCGTGACCTTGCCTAAGGAGCAAGTCATTAAATATACAAGCATCCCCATCAATGACGCAGAGGACGAGTAGACTCTGGCTCTGTTTGAAATTGCGGATAAAATTAGATAGCCAGTCGCTCGAGCAGGAAATAGACTGACCATGAAAGTTTCCATTGACGCCACCTGAGAATTAAGAGAAGCCAACCGCCCTTTGAGAGCCTTAGCCTCCCTGTCTGCACCTTCGATAGCAGTCGCATGGGCTTGCTTCCAGACCGCAAGTTCGACCTCGAGTTCAGCTAAGCGATTCTCGAGGTCAGCATTCCGTTGAATCGTCGCCGATGACAGGTCTGCAAAAACAGCATTAGGTTATAAGCTGATTCCTCAGATGAGAGGTACTTACTCAGAAGTCTACCCAGCGTCTCATCCCTTAAGAAAATTTTCGAAACCAAATTTTTAGCCATGCAATAAATGACCTACCAGAGCTGCTGGCTGACCTCTGCTACCGGAGAGGTTGCCATATGGGTGAGCGAACGGGGTTACAGAGTGGATATTAGATATTAGGGAAACACAGGAATGCTAACAAAAATCGGCAGCCTTTTAAACCAACGAAGCCACGATGTTTACCTGTAAAGGGGCTGGGCCGTTAATCAGGCTAGATCGCGGGATTCGTGCAATTGGAGAAGTCCGCAGATAAGGCAATCATATCGTGAGCGACTTGAAGGTCATATTGTCATTCGAAGAAGTTGAGACTGATTTGGCTAAGTCACGCGAACCAAGTGAATGTGCGCGCTCTTCGTTGAGAATCACTTGTACGTGCTCAAGTACGTCAATGGAAAAATTCCATCAGCATTACGTTGTTAATTTTTCTCCGCGATGATCTGGAGGTTAGCAAAAACTGAACCTTGATGTCAAGACGTGACTGCATGCATATATGTACAAATAGACATTCCCGAGGCCGAGCCCATCTCCGGCAGGACAGCCTCGAATGGTTATAACAAGAAACTTTATCATAGTAAAATGGAAGGCGCGCGTTAATTCAGTTGTTCGGTTGCCGATGCATACCAGCTGAAGCGAAGATGAGAGTGGTTTTGCGTGGAGAGCGACGGTATGTCTCACCAGCGACGAATTTACATTTTCCTAACTTCAGGTAATAACAAGTTGTTCCATTCGGGCACATATGTCCATAAACACATTCATCTCCAAATGGACAATCTCCGCCTGATGAACAGTTAACATCATGCTCAACAAATTGCCAGTGAGGAAAGCACACCTTCGTTTGTAACTTTACAAGGCGTCTTCTTTGCATTCTCTCCAAGTTCTTGATAGTGTTCCGCCTCCAAGATATACTCATGCGAATATTTACAACTCGGACCGTGCCTGCATTGTGCCAAATAGAATAAAGTGCACGGAGGTGGAACATCTGTGTGGAAAAGATCAATATCAGATCGCTACAATGGACGCCTAGTGAACATACGCTTAGACAATGCCTAACAGTAATTTGGTGAGGACAGTATCAAGAAACGTAGAGGGGAAATACAACTCACCAGTTGGTTATTGATACGTCGCTGCTTCGGTGGAGAAGGAGAGGTCAATCGCGGCAAGCGAAACGGAATCTCGCTTGCTTCGCTGGACTCGCTACTACCCTCACTTGACTCCATCGATGGGCAGTTAAACCGCGTCGACATTGTTAGCGGTGTTTGCAGCGCTGATTTATAACTCGGGAGACTTCCACGTCGAGCCATCGCTACCTGGCCTTCTCCAGAAAAAGAGTTGATACCAGGTGGAGTCGCAGGAGGACAGACAGGTTGCGCTGCGGTCAATTTTGGAGTAGTAGGCGCCAGTCCTGGCGGGGGACCAGTCGCGATGACATTATAAGATGGTGCCACGAGTTTAGTTGTGATAAACAACTCGGGTATTCTGAGCTCGGGTAGCTGAAGCGCTCTGATATCAATCGCTACATCAGAATAACCAGGCATGAGAACAAGCTTATGACCGAGGCTCGAGGTGACGACAGAACGAAGATTGTGCACATAGCCATTATCATGGCATCCTGGTTGGCGAAAATCAGTAAACCGCTTGGGGTGGTGAAGTGGAACCTACCACCAAAGAATATTTTGTAAGTGTGTGGAAGACGGATGTTATCTTCAAGATGGACTGGAAATCCAGAAATAACTTCAATGACCCCGTGCATATAATCACACGAGTCAACTTACCTTTAAGCTTTGCATCAGCAGCTTCTTTGCTACCTCCTACGTCGACCATGATAAATCGCTCAGCAGCTTGATTGAAGCCCATCATGAAGTCATCAAACTTGGCTCTAACCGTCGTCAGACCCACTCGGCCAAACGTCTCTAGAAGGCCGCGTTTGTTGTAGAAGAGATACACCCAAAGTTGATATTGTTCAAATCCTTCACTGGTAGATATGAATTGGCGAACGCGTTCGGTCAGCTTTCTCGCAGCAGCTAGGCCACCTTCCTGGCCTTGGCTCATCAATTCCTGCGTGAAGATCATCCCGTCGCCATCAAGCAAACATATAACTCGTTTTTCCAGTCCCTATAACACGAGTTCTGGTCATAAAGATAGTTGTCTGAGTAAAAAGTAAACGCACTTTTAAGGCGTTCAATTCGTGCAACAAATCATTTTTCTCTTCCGCTTGTCTTCGAAGGCGGTCCTCCATAGCAGAGTATGCTGTTTGGAAAACACCTAAATTTGTTGAAAGTTCTCGAATACGATTCTCGTAGAGGCTTTCGTTTTTCAGCAATATCTGTATTTCACCTGTCGAACGTGTTGTGGTCCTGGATGAATACTATTTCACGTCAGAGGTGCATGCATACCAGAAAGGTGCTCGAGAGTGTTTCGTCTGCATGGCTGTCATTCAGTACTCCACGTAGCAAGGTAACCGAGTACAAACATCGCATGCTGCTGGATGACTCCATGATTTTCGTTTCCGTTCATCGTGCTGGTGAAGCAGGAGAGAAGTCGTGCCGCGCCACAGTTTATAAACTCAACCCCTTTGACGTGATCCTCGCCTTTGTGGTATGTTGGTCAAGGCGATGCATGTGCTGTGTGCCATCAAGATTCACTTCTAAAGTTGAGGAGCAGAAAGCTTGAGCGGTTCACTCGTGGCATTTTGCACCCTTGCATGCAGGCATTCATGAACTCGCTTCTTGTTCACACGTACGTCTAGGCCCATGTATTCGAAGATGTGACCACAACAAAACAAGATTTCTGGCCATGGGCATCGACAAAAATGGGTCATACTTAACACCCAGAGATGCAATACTCTCATCTGTAATGATATGCCGCATCATCTAGTACTGTGCAAGATTGGCACGAGTTCACTAGTGATCAAACGAAGGCCTAGTAGGCAGTGACCCAGCTTGTTTTGTCTGCGAGGTAACTGTAAACAGGGGTATACAGAACCTGAGTTCATTTGCAGGGTCAGGTGAGCCTGTTAGACACAGCCACATAAGAGTCCGTGACAGACATCTTCGAAATCAACACATCCATAGATGATATGTATCGCATTCATCCATAGCTTTTCTGATAGTGTCTGGGGCATGGGGAGCAGTCAGTTACTTCGGCCATCGACCCTTCATTCCCGTGGATCTATAATCGCTGGCTTTGCTCGAATGTTCATGTGGCCATTGTCGTGACATGGCACGAAAACCGTGACGATGATGAATTTGTCAATCGGGGAGATCACATGTCTGCAACAAGTCCTCAAGATTAAATCATCAGCCTTGCAACAACACGACCATACCTGCTGTTTGATAATTACCGATATTGAACTCTGTATCAAACTCCTTCATGCATCAAATATCGACCATTCTGAATCATTCGGCCACCTGACTCAACCCCATCAAAGATCGTCAAATGCAGTTCCTCATTACAATGAGATCCGGTTTTTCGAATGTGGAGAGCGAACTGCGCCTACCGCAAAAAGAAATTCCTAGAAATGGCACTGCGCTGTACCATGATTGAATGCAGAAATTCTCCGCGGAGTTTCTAGTTGTTGCTAGCTCAAGATGGCTACCTTCGCCGCCTTGTTTCATCAGATCATGAGAGAAGTCGAGGAGGCGCATGATTCGCTGATATCAGCTCCATTTGCAATATTAGATCTGATTAGGTCGTGAGGCTGCAACCTTCTGAAGTTCTTGTTCGAAAGTCTTGTTCTATTCCTCCATTTTGGCGTGTGCTGACATGGAGATTATATGTCGAAGCCCTAGAGCTGTTTCTCTTGAGACCTGTCATTTGGAACCTTTTGTCATGAATAATAGATACGTAACTAACCAATGCGATCTCGAGGCATTGGTTCAGTCAAACCCAGCACCAGGCACGGAATCCAAAATTGTACGCAAGCAATGGGAAGATGATCGAGCAAGCTTGTTGGAAAATGAGCTATGGTTGACCATGAAGAAAATTGCTTACCGTTGGACTTATTGATCAGCGTGTGGAATAATAAAAGTGGCCTTGAGTAGTGCACGGCCTAGATGCGCTAGGGTGCTGAGGATTCAAATGAGCAAATGAACAAATGAGAACCCAAGTACCAAATACCATGTAGTCTGCCACTGGAGTCTGCCTCACCGTGACGGACCACGGCAAAGACGCGCTCGTGGGAACTGCTTACGTAGACGCGTCGTCGATCATTTGGTTCGCGTCAAGTAACTTACTCGATCTTGTTCATCTCTGCGACACCCTTCATTGCTCCGGCAGCTGATACACTCTCTACTTATTGTACAAACATTATGACCGACCTATACACATCCCTCGGAGTCTCGCCCAGAAAGAAACGCCAACTCATCAGTTCAGACGATGAGACCACTTTCACCCCGAAAAAACTTCGAACTGCGTGAGCATGTTTAATCTATTGTACACTGTGCTATTATGCTTATAGACGACGTGCTTCAAGGCCACCCACACCACCCTGCTCTGCTCACAAGGGCAGCAAATCAAATCATGCGCCCTTGCCACATCACCTTTCACGACTCAACACGATTCAAACAGCCTTGCAGCATGCATTATCACATGCACTAGCAACATGTGCTGTTTCTCCTTCCTCTGACACGGGCATAGTGCGAAACGTGCTCAATCATATGTCCATCATGACTTACTCTGGGCTCACAACCAAATTCGATACCGATGATCTTAAGCGGCTTTGCTGGATATGGGAGTGGGATGCAAAATCACTTCCTGATATTACAAGAAAATACAAGACAGTTGATGATGAGAACCCCTTCTTAGATGCTCCTGCACAGCCTCCTGCCAAGGATTGGACGCGAGGCGCAATGGGATTGGTCATCAGCCCAACTACCCATTATTCCAAGGGCGCTGGCAAACGCGTACCTGTATATGGTATTGGTATCGAGGTCGAAATCGATATTGACAAAGATATGGGAGGTGGCATGGCCGCAGTAGCTAGATGGACCGCCGATGCAGAGAAGCGACGAACTGAGTTTCGAAATAAACTTGAGCGCTGGGTCAAGGTTTGTCCCCCAAATCACTGCTATTATCATATACATTAACCCCGATTATAGCTTCACCCGGATATTCCGGATGTGCCAAATGTTCCTATGGCAGATCTCCCAGAGTTTGTGACTACGGTCAAGGCGTCCTCGCTGACTCGAGTGCTTGCTTCTGCCTCGCCTAAGGGTACCTCAATTCTCAGGAATATGGTTCCGTCCAGTCCAACCTCGCCCGTGAAGTCGCCCGTGAAGCGTTCTATCGCCACACATGAGTTTACAGTCCCATTTCCTGCGATTAGTCCTTCAAAGTCAGCCCTTGCATCATCATTAAAATCTTCCATTGCGTTTCCTCAGACACCATCATCGCGTCAGAGGCGCGCAGATCTTTTGGTCGGTCTTCTAACCCCCAAGACACCTGCGCGTCATAGATGCGAGAGCGATGCATCAGACTCTCTGCCTATGACGCCTGTCCACCAACGCGGTGCCAACGCGGAGACTGCACCTTCAACTCCGAGTACATCTCGTCGTCAAGCTTTATATGATCGAATTCGTCAGAAGTCTGTGACCACCAGCCCAACCAAAGCAAAGAGCGCGGAAGTTGTCGGAGGAAAACTCTCTAGGGAACAGATCCAGAAAATGGGTCAGGAAGAGATCCGACGGCGCTGTCTGCTCGGCCGCTTAGGTGGTGTCGCCGAGAGTGCCTGGATGTTAGTACCATACACCCGACTTCTTCTTTTGTTGATTTCTTATCTGACAGGCTTTTCTCGGCTCCTGTCGGATCGACTTCTACGCCGACTACTCGCAAACGCAAAGCTCTTCCGACCTCTGAGGTCGCGGCCGCGATCATCAAGTCTTCCCCCGTGCCGATGTCAACTCTTGAAGCAAACGAGTCGCTCAGACTACTGACGACGCTTTGTCCATTCTTCCTGCGACCTGTGGATATCGCAGGCAAAGAGTGGCTTGAGATGCCATCCACGTCGTCGGTGCAGGACACTAGCACCGTTGACAAGTCGATGCCCCCTAGTCCAGCCAAGAAGCCTGTTGGCAGCAAACTTGTTCCACCGCCCAGTCCAGGTGTTCGATCTACTTCTACTATAGGTCCACCGCCTAGCCCCGGTTCTCGTGCGAAACTCGACAGCGCCGAAATGCTCACGCGAAGTCCCAGGCGAGTTAAACGCGAAATAGGCGGCCTCAGAGAAGTGAGGGAAATCATTCGGAGAGAGCTGGAGCTACAGGATTAGCTCCAGATCAGTGCTCATCTTATTTTATTCTAACTCTATCAGTGCGATACCTTCCCTCCAACATCTATCATTGCTTGTCTACCGTTTCTTTAACTTTTAGCTATGTATATAGATAACTTCTCGATGTATTGCTTGCTTCATCCCCTCTGGAAGGATGTTTCATGGACAATGTTATTGCGATTGACTATTGCTCGTCAGCCAGAAACTCTGTCCATACTTCGTCCATGTAGTATAAAGTACTCATATGACCCCCATCAACGTGTTTGATCCGTGCATTCTTGTAATTGGCAGCAAGATAGTATGCATAAGCCACGGGAGTCATGTGGTCGTCCTTGCTCGCTGTGAGCAGGATAGGAGGACGAGAGTGATCCTCGTCCAATGCGTCAGGCCGGAAACCCCAATCTGAGTGCAGAAGAGGTGGCGTAAGCATAAAACCTTCCCAAGACTTGGAGGTGCTCTTCATGACATTTTTCGCCATTGTCCGCACTGTATCATCTGGTACCATCCCGCGTTCCTCGCTCCACTTCGCGAACTCCTCCCGCTCCGCCTGGTCCATCAGGTCAAAAACAGTTTCACGCAACGATGCCTCTGCTCCTTCTATAGTCTTCAACTTTCTCACCAGCACGAATTTAATTAGATGAGCGAGAAGGTTGAATGGCATGTAGTACCCGATGGGGCCAGGTAGGATATATTGCGTCCACGTCATGTGTTTGGCGTAATCTTTTTGGTATCGAAACGGGCTGAACGCGCCTAATAGCAGCATGCCTGATATGCACCGGCCGAATGGAAACTTGTCATACGGTGCACCGTACAATATCTGTGCAGGCACTGTACCGAGCGAGCCCCCTGCAATGTACAGTTTAATGTTACGGCCATCGAAATCTGGGTATAGGTGGGATAAAAGCGTGGTCATGTCGCTCGTGAGGCATGTCGCGGTATAGTGTCGATGAGGGAGGAGGCGACGTGTTGCCCCATCCAGGCAGGGTGGGCGTGATGAAATGAACATTCTTGTTCAGAAGGACATGAGATGTCTGCGACGCGTCCCCAACAGTGAAAAAGCCATGCATGTAAAGAACGACAGTCTTGCTAGATGGGTTTCCTGCTTCTTCGTATGCCAAGGTACGCCCATCGGGCAAAGGAAGAAATTTCTCCTCAGAGCTGATGTCTGTAGACATGAATCAAGGATGGTATGTATGATATTGTGCGGATGAACTTCACAGCCTGACGACCAGTATATATGCCCTGTCAGCAGACCGGTTGTATAAATCGGAAAAGGAAACACCCCGCAGCAGTACTGGGAGGACAAGCGCTGGGTATTTCGATACGTAGAATCAATACGCAGCAAACGTGAGCTGCGTATGTAACAGGCACCGCAGGTGCACAGGTTGTCCATTCGGGATTCGCTTGTGTCCTCGATTTATACTGCGTAGTATTCCCGAGTCAAGCACGTCCTTTTGTGGGCTGCGGTCGCGGTCACCGGTTAAGAAAACGACAGCTGCAAGTCACAAATCAATCAACGAAGTAACATTGTTCTGAAGCCTCACGAAGAAACAAGGACAAGGCGAGCAAAGGCCGCCAACGGTAGTTACAGGTCATACGATGAAAGTTGGCTCCACCGTGACAAACTCGAATCGTTACTCGATGGGTCGCAAAGCTGAGCATACCGTTTTGTTGCACCCATCTTTGTGACACGACTCTTGCGAGACAGTCTTTCAATTAAAGCGTCACTGGTAGAGTGGTTTACGCGAGGTCAGCTACCAGGATAAATACAATTACATCATACAAACGTAATTTGCTTGCTCGCCCATTCTGCTGCTGCACGCTCGGACTTGATCTCATACTCGAGACTCAAAAATCAAGGCGACATCAGTCTTCTCTTTGATGTATCCATGGATGATACTTGTATATTCAGCAAGTTATATCCATGCATATGGACTTATCCGCGAAATGAATGTCAGCTGCAGCCTGGAAAACGGACTGACAGCAGTACAGTGCTTCTCGGTGTGAAATGCCCTGCTTCCTCATTTCGACTAATAACGCCCATGCCCTAGTCGTACAGATATGATAGGCCCACTCTACAGCGGGTAGTTTGATATTCCGCAGGTAGTTCCCCTAGAACGCCCCCAGGACCCAGGACAGACAAACCTCTGAAATGCTAGAAGTCGCCGACTCGCCATCAATAATATGTGTCATCTATCTTCATTCAGCACGTACCGATGCATTTTCAAAAGCGATTCTGATCACATCTTATCTCGTCATTACTCTGCTATTTCGCTTCGCGATAGACTCCCACTCGATGTTACACTTAAAGCCTTGGGTGAGGAGCCAAGCCACCCGGGAAAACCCCAGGACCCAGGAGAGACATACATCATTCGAGTGCAAAAGGTCGCCATTACTTGTATTTGGTATCGATCTCCGTTCAGCACGTATCAACGATTTCTCCCAAGCCATTCGTGCAACTGATCTCACTTTTGGCCTCCGACGGATCCCCGATGACTTCCGTGAGGTAGTAAAGGCTGACAGTGCTGAATCCCATACAAGGAACAAACCCGTAGACATAGATCAGATTGTCGTCAAATAGAATGAGCCCATACTTCTGTGAGTTGTCCTCGATTTCATATTTCCTGCAGGTATTGAGAAAGACCCTAGACCTTGCGAGCCCTCTCCTGAATTCCGGGCTAGCGTTTGTGCCTCATTTTAATTGGGTCTCATGGAGAAGCCCTTCGCAGTTCGAGATCTCCGTCGGAGAATTACAGGATCGCAGCGCAAAATCCCATCGTCATTATTGTCTATTGTAAATAACGCCTGACTCCATCTTGCCATCGCTCTGCTGTCTCGCTTCATGAAACAGGGATTTTAGACGGATGGTAGTGCGGCTGAAGAGTTGCTGAGCGAAATCCTCGATGTCTGCCATGTTGACAACCATATTCACAGACAAGTTTTGCTTGCAATATAAACATCCGCTCTGCATTCGGCTGGAAGCATCGATGCGAATGATATTGGGTAGGAGCGGCCTGCTGCATTCATGCTTTAGCTATCGCCGAATCAACTTGTTGGTCAAGCAGAGCGGTGTTTGCGCACAGATGACTCCCATGCCTTAGATGAAATGATATCCCAGCTTGTTGATTGAACTTTGACATGTTCATCTGACGACTTCACATGTAGCATCACCCGTAGCTACTACGCGCAGCCTGTTACCAACAATATAAATTTCCATATTTCAAGTATACCTCCCCGTCATGTGCACCCGATGTAAACCTCTATTTGTATTTTTCAGTCTGCTGCCTCGGAGCCTGGACGACGGAAAGTTGGATTATTTGCTACCAGAGGGCATTGGTATTTAACCAGGCAGCACACCTACTTTGCCAGCTAATGTTATGTGATGGTTAATGTATATGTAGTAATAAAAAAACTTATTTCATTTCCAACTCTGCTCTGATAGCTTTCTCGAATTTCGCACAATCAATCACTGTGCCTTTTCTCCTGCTTGTCTCGGCGGCAAATATGGTGAGATGACTCTTGAGCACCTCAGAGACATCAGTCCCCAGTAGCTCTTGATTGTTCGTGCGCACAGCCTCGACAAAAGTACGAATAAGACCCAAGTCTCCGCCTCCGTGGCCACCACCTTCATTCTTCGGGTGGTGCATTGTCTTATGACCCGTGCGGAAGTCGGTGACAGTAAAATTATTCATATCGCCAACTATCTCCCCGTGCGTGAAGTGCAATCGTGTCTGACGTTCGCAAATCAAGGAGGTGTATGCTACCATCGTAAATGAGACGGTGGCTCCTGATGAATATTCGATATTCACAACCTAAAAATACAGCATCAAGATGCTGCTTTGCAAGGCAAAATCGGGTTGTACCTGATGATCACAGACATCATTTTCGCTTTCGTACACACATTGTCCGTAAGGACCATTGCGCAGAGCATCGACGATATTTTCTATGTCTGGTATTCCATCCACAATAGTGCTGACTGGCCAGTGGGTGTCTCCGCGGGAAACAGGTTCCAGGTATACTGCGTGGTTACACTCAGTTTACATGAAATGAGATTGGAGGTGATCTACTTTTCTTTGCACTGTATGGGCAATCTTGTTCTATTGAACATTCTAAGCAGCGAGTTGCAGCACCTGCTGCAGGAGGCTTCTTTTCCTTGCGAAAGTGTTGTAAAGAGCCGAACGAGGAGACTCGTGTCGGAATCGCAGGGGAAAGCCAGTGACAGAGGATGTCTACATCACTTGGGTACCCAATCAATTAAGATGTCATGCGCGGTGAATTAGGGCTTACATACTGGCAGCTCTTGGTCATGAGAGAAAAAGAACTCTCAGATTCTTTCTTCCAATGGCCGCGAACATAAGAGTGGGCAAAGTGAAAGTAACCAATGGGCTCGATATGAACTACATTTATCAGCTCGCCCAACTGTCCTGAACGGACCACTTCGGTGATGGCCTTGCTGTAAGGGGAGTAGCGTAAGACTGCCGCACGTGAGGTCCGAAGCTTGTAGCATGACAAGGGATATAGCTCACCGTGACCACATCCATAAATAATACCAGCGTTCTTAACTGCCTTCTCCATTTCAAGGCAATCTTGTAGATTTGTAGCCATGGGCTTCTCGCAAAGTATGTGGTAACCCTGGGCTGCGAATGCCGACACCACTTCACAATGCATGTAGTCTTGCACCGCAACTATTACTGCGTCTGCAAGACGCTTCCCGATAGTTTGAATGGTATCGGCGGAAGCCTTCAAGAGCTCCTGCCAATCATTGAACACAAGGGTCCGATCGAGCTTGTGATTATGTGCAAATATATCGCGAGTATTTGGCCTTGGTTCTGCAATAGCGACTACCTTGCAGTTCTTCGGGTGATCAAGGGCATATTTAGCATAGTTCTGCGTACAAGCGTCAGTGCACCGTAAGGAAAAGGCACACAATTAAGTTCATACAGTCCCTCTCTGACCACAGCCGATGACAGCCAACGTAACAGGCTCAGTTGGTAGGGATGTCATAATCGCAGAAGGGGATTCGTTGGACCTGAAGATCGAGCGAGACCATGGGGACTTTATACGCGACATCATGTGGGTTTGATGGTCCGATATCGAATGCTATATCTGAACACAATCATTAAGCGCAGTATCTTATCACCATACCATGAATGATATCAGCATTCTGCTGTGCATCGCAGCAGTGGTCGTGGCAGTCGTGTATTACAAGGATTTTCACAGTGATTTCGGCGAGTGTAGTCAGGGTTGTCATGGTCGGGCTTTACTGCATGCCTCGCTTACTTCCACGTCTGCTCAAAATCTTGCAAGATGCCTCGGAGCCCAACACGTTCAACAATGGATATACGCGCTACAAAAAGCGTGTTTCTATGAAAAATACTATTCCAGAGACGCCTACTTTCACTTCAGAAGGCAGGACTCACTCGATTTTGTTGGACAACGCGAACCCAATTACCGACGGCCATCTTTATAACAGACACAAGTCACTACCACCCAGAGTTCATCTTGTGAAGCCATTACAACATACCGGGGAGCATGACCATCCGCGGGAAATGACAAACGAGGAACGCGAATGGTGGTCCAGCCCTTACCGTGCGTTGGGTGCATCGTTTCTACTGTCTGTCTACTTATCATTATGATGCAGTCAGAATGCTCGCCTCGCCGTTGCGAGAATGTCAGACAACGCATAAAAAACTACCCTGTGGTGCGTGAATAGCAAAAGCTCATGTTGCACCTTCTTCATCCTGCTCCTAGACTTTCTTATCCGTCTGGCACCTGTGCGCCTCCCGGCCTCTCAAGGAGCACGCGAACAACACATACTAGTTCCAGATGGTATAGAGCACCCTAAATTCAAACCTCGTCGATCCACGCCTGCATGTTATATTGTATGCTGGAAAGATGTCGTTCCATATGCAACTTCTAGAAGTGCGTGACGAGTTGCCACTTTATTACACCTACAACTGAGCTCTTCTCAGATTCACTGCGCAGAATCTCACAGAACTTGATCGTGCAACCTTTGCTATCGGCGCGCATCGGTTACCAGCTCCGTTTACGAGTCCTGCAGGAGCTGGAGATTCTTACTAAAAGGCTTGCTGCAGGCCCGTTGGATGATCCTGCGGCGACGGTGCTCCGAAGACTCACCCGTTCTGAATGGAACGTAGTTCGGCAAACTAACTCGATACCTTACAAAGATGCAGTGGCCCTGATGGTAGTACCCCCAGTCAACCAGAATCCAGAAACAAAGGAGAAGTCACAGCCATCCGTACAGTTGGACATCGCTGATGTTGTGCGAATCGATACTAACAACTCAGAAAACTCATCGCGGCGCCCTCCCCCCCTCTCCATTATCCGTCCAGTCGCGGATGATGATCTAAATTCTCCCCTTCTTCCAAATGCGCAAGTTCCCCTCTACCACGGCCTGTCTTTATTTCCTGTCCGACCACAGCGAGCTGCACTGCATAAAGCACTTTGCGAGCTACTTGGGGCGGAGCGTAGAGCACGGTTGCGTGCATTTCCGGTCTCTGGTTTTTCCGAACATGAGAAGTCTCCGCGAGCACGTGGTGATGCCAAGGGAAGCCATGCATTCCTGTTGTGTTCGAATCAGCATACTGCTAAACGAGCGGACGTTGTGCCTTTGGCAATTGCTCTCTGGAGATTGCGGATGTGGGAGGGGCAAGCTTACGGTTCCGCCGTTGAGACGAGCCATTGGGAGGTCGATGCAGGATGGAGGTTATCATGGGCAGAGCAGATGTACTAAACAGTCATACCGATAATACTAAACATGTCATTTAATCACAAGAAATATTAATCAGGATGTCCACTTGCAAGACAAATATGTTGTGATTTTGCAAAGTCTACACATCTACTCGATAGCCATTGCGACTGGTTCCACACTCTTCTTCACCGGCCCTGACAGCACCTCACGACCTTCCCAGAACTTAGGGAGTCTGTCACCGGGAACAAAAAGCCGCTCGACACCATCCTCCGTGATCACGCACATGCGGATGACACCTCCTGATGAGCCGTCTCTTGCCATTGCAAGCGAGAGTGCTATGTAAAAAAAATAGATTAACAGCAGAAAATTGGTGTTGGGTGGCCAAGCACGCACTGTTTTTCACAAATTCAATGGTCTCATCCCGTCCCCACCCATCTTGGTATGTGGCGTCACAGTAACCATATACATATGTTGAGCCAGAGCCTGAAAACATGATATAACTGACTCAGTGTCGAACATGAAACAGGTAAGACGCACCTCCAATGGCCCACGGCTGGCGGAAAAGCCCTCCGCCTAGAGGAATGTTATATACACTTGGACCAACCTCTTTGTCCCACCCGGCAACGATGATGCCCGCGCTGAGAGCATCCTTGTTATCATAGCAGATATCCTGGAACATGCCTGCAGCCGACGAAACTGGAGGGTGGGCGCCATGGATTTGTCTAAGAGTGCTCAGTGCAAGCAGATTCGTGACTGTTAAGAGATAAAGACGTACGTATATAGCTGCAGGTAGTTATGTACTATATCTGCGACTGCTTGCGTGTCAGCTGCAGATCCTGAGCGACAGCAGTATATCCGATCGTGGACATGCGTAAGCTTGTCTGTTACACGGTTGGCCTTGGGTTTTTAGAGATGAGGAGATGAACAGTGATTGGATAAGTGTGCATACAATGTAGCTTCCGGTTGTCGTACGACTGTCGGCGCCGATGACGACGCCCTTGTCGAACTGAACTGCCATGATAGAGGTCTGCCAATGGCGTACATTAACGAAAACAGGATAATGATTTAAACGTTCATACCCCGAGATTGACCTCTCCACTCTTGAGCCTGTTCATGTCAATGCGATCCATGCTGATGTCGACGTCGTGTGTTATGAAGAAATGCAATGACAATCTTGAGTTGTGGCTGAGTAGCTAAGTAGCGCTGACGCGTCTGGACGCGTGTTCTCTACTTGTTTCTGATTTCCATTCATCGAACTTGTAACTTTTGTTATAGTCACAATGGCTTCTCAGAACTTGGCTACATTATACAACGAGCTACAGCGTGCATTTGATGCGCGACCGTCAGATCTGAAGAAATGCGGGACGCTGCTAGCTCAGCTAAAGGTGCGGTCAAGTTAATTCATAGCTTTGTACATGCATGTCTGACTTCATGCTAGGTTGGCTTGATAGAAGCAGGTCTATTGATCCCCCAAGGAGAAACAAATCTCCATGACTTAGTCGTTGCTCGTACGTCAGAACGGTCTGTGATTTGCTATGTGATGACAGTGGGATAGGTGACATTCTCGAAATTGGGGTCTTCTGGAGTATAAGAGTGAAAGACGTCCCTTCATTCGATAGATATTTTTCCCAGCTGCACACCTTCTACACGGACTACAGGTATGCATGGATATTCTACTCGGATTAGCTCTTCCTCACAGGCATCAGATCAAGCCTCCCTCCGTCGAAGCGTGAATTCGCAGTCCGGGGCTTGAACCTCATTCGTTTGCTCACACAAAACCGCATCGCTGATTTCCACACTACCCTTGAATCACTTCCACTTCCTGCTGATGAGATCAACGCAAATCCATACATCAGACATCCAGTAAATCTCGAGCGCTGGCTCATGGAGGGTAGCTACAGCAAAGTGTGGAATGCTCGTGAGGAAGCACCGGCAGAAGAGTACAAATTTTTTGTTGACAGTCTTATGGGCACTATACGGTGAGCTGTTTTCCGCTGGTCTGATCAACGTCACTGAAGGTTATTGTCAGGAATGAGATTGCCAGTTGTGAGGAGTCGGCATATGACAGCCTTCCTTTGAAGGATGCTACAACTCTGCTATTCTTTCCCTCACAGTCTGGGTTGTTGGTGTTCGCCCAACAGGTAGGCACTTCAAGGTCCCCGGAACCCTCCCTCACTGATCTTGTTTACAGCGCGGTTGGCAGGTAGATCTGACGGCTGGCACGATAACGTTTGCAAAGAAAAATGATGAACAAGTAGAAATTCCAACGCAGAAGCTCATTGCGGCAAACCTGGCGTACGCTCGTGAGCTAGAGCAAATTGTATAGACACCACTTCATGTTTGGCTCCTTCACTTTCTGTGCGAACTGAGGAACGATGATATCAAACGTGCTATTATCCGAATTATTCAAAGGTCTCTAATGCCTCCTGAGCTTTCCTCTTTGCTTCTTCGAGGAGGTCGGTTGGTACAGGCAAATGAAGGTTGTTTGACTCGACACCAACCCAAGTCATCTCCAGCTCGAATTCCTTTTCTTTGTTGTCGTCATGGACGAGGTATATTCTGCAGTGAAGTATTCAGGTGAGAAACGCGAACATAGGTGTCAGACAACGCACATTCTTGCAGCCTCCATAACGGCTTCACGCATCGACAGTTCCGACAGTTTAAGCTTCTCCAGCTCGGTTTTGGCCAGTTGACGGCCTTTGCCGACTGCTGCACCATGATATCCCTGGTATATTATCAACATCAAGATGGTTTGACTTGTACTGCGCTCACTAGGCAGACGCCACTAGGCTCGACGATATACAGTGAAGGACCACTCTTGTCGACGCCACCAAAGATCGTGCTGACACCGAACGGGCGGACAGACGAGTACAACGTATAGGTTTGGGCATTCCAGCTTACAGAATCCGACAGGGCCTGGTGATAGTGGATGAGTGTGATATACTAGCATTCCAGCGTAATCTGGTCACCTTCACAGTTAAAGGCTCTCTCCACTGTTTTCGAGTCTGAGCCCCCGAGTCACGAGCCAGCTGTGATATTTTCCTGCTATCGGCGAGAAGGCCGGCAGATGCCTTGAGCGGATATTGTGCATAAGCCGATTTAAAAACTTGATAGGGCACTCACCATGCCTATGTGTTTGTCCACTGTTTGAATGCGTCGGTTAGCTCCTGGGACAAGGAGCTTGGAGTGTATGAGCTTCTCCACCGCAAGAACAACACCGTCCTTGACGCGCAGCCCGATCGCAGTGCTTATTTAACGAAGCAGACCATTAGCAACAATTATAGTACTGGAAGAAAGCTCGTATACCCTGAGTTCTCTACTGCCTTGTTGGCGTATTCGACCTGGGATGATAAGATTGAGAATATCGCACTGTTGGATGAGCTTCAGAGATTTCACCTGAAATATACGGCCATCTGGTGAATATGTGCTAGCTGAAAGATCGTAACCTGTCCCGATGGAAGTCATGATAGTGAGTATGCAAGTGAGCTGTCCTCGTACGCGCAAGCTCAAGCGCGTCAGCCCGTGGGAAATAATTTAAATAACCGAACCGGGTCAGACGCGTTTCTGAGCCAGTTCGACTTCACTCCCTCTTCACCGCGACGTGATTAGTATTAACCATGACCCGAGATGATTGGAGCACAATGCTTGAAGGGCATCCAATATTTATGCTTCCAAAGGGCTATGAAGGGTCAACAGGCCAGCTAGAGGAGTCACTGGAACTTTCTACGAATACACTGAAGAAATCTATGCTTGAGGGGCCTTTGAAGGATGGGTTCCCCCTTTCAGGACGTCGTCAGGTCATGGTCCTCAAGGACTCTGATCTAATCGTAGCTGCTGGGTGTGAACTGAGAATAACTTCTCTTTCGGATTCTAAGCTTGGGAGGAGTACGAACAAGTCGTTCAAAGTACGTGCCACTTCTGACAATCCTCGTCGTGGCTCACCGCCAGAGAAGGTCTTGAATACACCAGATATTCAATTTGGAATTAACCAACTCGCACTGAATCCGAGTGGGAAGCTTATAGCTGTGGCAGGAGCATATCATGTTGCAGTTGTAGTCCTCCCTCGCGCTGGGTATTCCAAACTTGTGCCTTCTTCTGTGGACTGCAAGTAAGGGAGCGATCTTTGTAAAAATATATAAATCTAATCCATTTGCAAAGGTCAATTCAAGTAGGATCCTTCTACCATCATTCGCATGCGTCTGCCCCCATAGCCAAGATTGAATGGCACCCATGGGGCGAAGCGGGATCCACTCTTATGGTCATGACCGTCGATGGGAAATTAAGGTTGGGTTTACAACAATGAGTTTAGTATGTTCACTAACCTTTTTCCAGAGAGTATGATATTTCAGTTGATACTGAAGAGCCCCAACAAGTTCTGTCCTTTGTTCCCGAGAAGAAGACTTCGAAGTCGTATCTTGCTGAAGATCCAGCCGAGCGCGAGGTCGCATCATTCACTCTGGGAAAAGGAAAAGCAGATTGGGGCCCGCTCACTGTCTATGCCGTTATGAGGTCAGGAGACATCTATGCTATATGCCCCTACATGCCCCAAAACGCGTAAGTTTGATCATCTCTTGTGTGACACTACTTCTTACTCGATTTTAAGATCTGTACCGTCGTCTTACGTTCATGCACTTGAGTGTTTCATCTCCGCAAAACAGGAGTTCCTATCTCAGGGAACATCTAGTACGATATCAGCCCTTTCGACACTCTATGACTATCAGCGGAAATATGTCACAGCTCTGCTGAAGCAACTTCCACCGGGGACTGTGTACCCTGCAATCTCTCGCTCGTTCTCTATGCACCCTCCCATGACCATCAAAAGTCAACCGATGCGTCAGGGGCCTTTCCTCCTCCAACCTTCACCTCGTTCACTAGAAGACAGTGAAGATGGTGATGCAACGGACATCGCGTATCTTGCTTTCATTCGTGATGACGATGAAGACGCAGGCGAGACTGAGCGTCTTGGAATTGTTGTTGTCACTCATCAAGATGGCAAAGTTGATGTGTGTTTAGACGTAGAGAAAGTCGAAGCACGGTGGGAGAGCAAACAGGTTTGTTGTCAAATTTGCTGTATCATTGCTGCTTATGCACGCTACTCCAGGATAAATCTCAGGACTTGCCTATGCTAGCGGTCTACGAGTGCATCGACTTGGGCTTGATTTCGATGCTGAAACAAACCTCTCCTTTGTCATCAAGTACACCCATTCTCAGCCTCCTTCAAGCAAATCACCCTGTCTTACTGATGGACCCGATACATGACGATACTGTTTACGTATACCATGCTTTTGGTGTCCATGTCCTTGAGTTCGGAGACCTGCTGCAATGTCTCACCAACGGACTCCGTGCAGATGACGATGATGGTGTTGCATTGAATCAAGAATTGCAAAAGTCGGCAGGTACGCATGTTGTGCCCTTGCTGAATACCTATTCAGTGGACCGAAGGTATGTGGATGAATAAGCTTCTACGACCTCAATGATTCACCGGTCAATAGATGTTCGAATCCGATTATTGCTATATCTGTACCAAACGACGTCTATCTCTCATACAGTATTCTAATCCTTACCTCTGTTTTCCATTTTACATCCTTCCCCCTCAATCTTCGCACCGATCTTTCTCTCTCTCGGACAGCCGTTGATCTTCCTGAGAAAAATACAACTTCTGGAATAGAAGATTTTCTTGCGCCCATTGAAGGTCCATTGCCATACATCTCGCTTTTAGGCACGGAACCCTTTGTGCCACCTCCAGTGCTTTCTCGTCCCTCTGGACTGCCCAGCAATCCTCGCATCGCAGTCGGGACTCCAAACACCAAAGCAGAATTCGTGCTTACCCCTGAAATATTGCGATATCTGGGCTCAACAATTGAAGGCTTGAC
Source organism: Suillus bovinus (assembly GCF_016758785.1). Classification (NCBI taxonomy): domain Eukaryota; kingdom Fungi; phylum Basidiomycota; class Agaricomycetes; order Boletales; family Suillaceae; genus Suillus; species Suillus bovinus. The sequence goes on along the minus strand of NW_024542059.1, from coordinate 24,096 downwards.
GTCACAAATACACGAAATTATCCTCGCATACAAGGCTACAGAAGTACGAGCCGAACTGCAGGCAAAGGAATTTGAGCGACAGCAACAGAAGTGTGGCGCGATGCTTGATCTCATTGAACAGCTGGGCGGCTTGCGGAATAACGAAGTCAAAGAGCGGCTCGAGAGAACACGGGAAGCATATAAGGCGCTGGCATCGAGGATGGATCATAGACTGCAGATGCTCATGCAGCAAGCATCGCCGAAGCTGAGCGAGCATGAGACGAAGTGGTTCGAGGAATTACGGAGGATGAAGGCAGAGATCTCTGGGGCGGGCAGGTACGATGAGCAATCGCTCACTGCGCGGACATCACTGGTAATTACTCTTACTGCGAGTCTAGATATCAACTGACTATTTGTGTAGCTCAAACGCGAGTACGACAGAATGTTGCCCAGCTTGAATGACATGGCTGCAAAGGAGGCAGAGCGTAAGAAGCATTTGAGTGAGAGTGGACTTGGATTATCCCAGGCTTTCCAGTTTGGAGAGCGATCGAACCAAGAGTATGCTCTTTGATTTGAACTGCTAAGCGGCTTGTAAGCTAACTTGACTATTATATAGGCACACCAAGATAGCTGAGCTGGAGGAAGAGATCGTGAAAATGGCGTCGAAATTGGAACTTTCGCTGGCTCGCCCGCCATCGCTGCGGGAAAGCCCCAAGAACGACTAGTCACTGAATCTTACATAATCAAATATACTAAGAAAGCCAGAACCGATCGATCGATCAGATGTAGATCCCGACAATGTCAGAGTTATGTAAGGGTTACAAGTAAATCTTAAGGTATCACCGACAGCAGCACGTTAGCCATGAACATAGTGCTACTTGACAGGCATTTATGGGCTGCACAACACCAAATATCAAAGCAGCGACTAAATTAACACCCAGGACTCTACACAACACTGTATCTCCCCGCGACTGCAGTGGGATTCCGCATTTCTGCTTGCAGTGCTGCGGCAGACGCTTCGATGAGCAAGCGTTTGATCTCTCGCACAGCTTGCTCCACCTAAAGGGAGTCGATTTAATTGACTGCACCAACACGCAATGAAACGTCCTCACCCTGTATTCCTCGTTGGACTCGATCAGCAGATGGAGTTTGGGTGGTCCTTCCAGAGGAGGCTCCTTCCCAGATTCGTAATATATACCTGTTACAATCAGGTCAAATTCAGATGCTGAGACGATGATGCTTCTGGACAAACCTTTGTTGGTCACTGATGCGCCTGTCATATCGATAAGCTGTCGCAGGGAAAAATATAAGTATATGACCGAAAACCAAACACGAGACTGAAATCAACACACCTGAACCATAGTTTCCTTGTTGGTAACCCTCCATCTGGCCTTCTGTGGATAGTCATTGATGGGTATGATCGCGTGGAAGTCTGTAGAGTCGAGGTTTGCTTTCCTGAGACCACTTTCGTCTGCTTGGATCTGGGACTGCAAGACCAGCCTCGTCGCCTTCATCTGTGCATTCAGCTTTGCCATGACACTGAGGGCTTGCTTGTGTGCGGCTGTGTCTTTCCCTGCACGCGCAGCAGCATCCTGAGCAGCTTTGAGTGATGCCTGAAGCTTCTCCTCTTCCTTTGCATGTGCGAGTCGCCTGGCAGCTGCAGCTGCTCCGGCCACCCCAAGTAAGCCCTTCGAAGAATCGGGAGCGGGACCACGCTTGATTTCGACTTTGAAGTTGCCGAATGTCATATCATCGCCAGCAGCAGTAGGGGTCTTGACGGCAGCTTCATCCACTTTCTCTTCTTCGGGTTCACCGTAGGCTTTCCGCTCAGCCCGATCCTTAGCCTCACGCTCCTTATCGAGCCTATCAAGGCCTTTTCCACCAAATCCTGAGCCTGCGACTTGCGCCTTCCCAGATTTGACCTTTTCCAAGAAGCCTGATGACGTAATAAGCATAAATCACGAATACAATAAAGCGAAACATACCGTTGGCCAATTCCTCAAGTTCGCTCGGAACAGCTGCATTACTTGCCTTGAGCGCACGGTAGATATCAACAGAATACCTTTCTTGTTCAGGAGTTATGAATGTAACACATGTGCCTTTATTGCCTGCTCTCCCCGTACGACCAGCACGGTGAACATAGTCTTCCATATGATTAGGTGCGTCGAAATTGATAACAAGCTTAAGCTGTTTGACATCCAAACCACGAGCAGCGACGGAAGTAGCGATGACGATGGGAACAACTCCGGATTTAAAATCGGCAATGGTAGAGTCACGATCAACCTGATCTTTGCCTCCATGCAGGGACATGCATAAGTACCCTTTGCGCATAAGGTCGCGGAGCAAGTTATCAGCAGCCTCCTGTCTGTCGACAAAAATAAGAGTGCGGCACTCAGGGTCTTCGTTGTACATCTGCCCCAAAATATCCAAGAGGCGATTGAATTTGGACTCCTCGGGACGCACTTCGACAATCTGCTCGATCTCCGCGGCAACCACAGAACGCCCACCAACAGTGATTTCAAGAGGTTTCTGTAGGATTTTCCTTGCGAGAGAGTCCATTTGCTTTGGGAACGTCGCAGAGAAGAGCACTGTTTGGCGGTCAGGTCGAACGTTATTGATAATCTTCATGACTTGGGGTTCGAAACCCATGTCAAACATCCGATCAGCCTCATCAAGAACCACATAAGTGACACGCTTAAGGTTTGTCACCCGACCAGAATTGGCAGTGAGGAGGTCGATCATGCGACCAGGTGTGCATACGATGATCTCGGCACCCTTCTTCAGCTCAGCAATCTGGTCCTTGATTGGGGAACCGCCATACGCGCACACAGCCTAATGATGCGAACTAAGATATTATAGATAGATCAAAGACATGAAGAACATACGCGAAGGTTCATCACTCGCAAGAATGGCTTGCATTCTCGATGGATTTGCACTGCCAGCTCGCGGGTAGGAGTCATGACAATAGCAAGAGGGCCTTCCATTTGTTCCAGGGGCCGCTGATCCTTGATGTGACGGAACAAAGGGAGGAGAAATGCTATGGTCTTCCCCGAACCTGTCTTTGCCACACCAATGACGTCGCGACCAGACATAATTGCGGGAATAGCTTGAGCTTGAATGGCGGTTGGTGCAACATAATTCAGGCGTTTGATGACATCCAAACTTTGAAATGCGTCAGCCAAGGACTAAACATGGAAAAGTAGTTGATACCCACCAGCTAGCTGGAAGACCAAAATGACTCCACTTGGTCACTGGCCGCGGGCAGTCAATGCCACGGATTTTGATACCGTCAAGTTCTAGTCGCAATAAGTCAGCTTCCTCGTCTGTCATAGCAGCAATATCTGGAGGAGGAACATAAAATTCCTTCCGGAAGGGTTCATATTTGACACGAGAATGGTCGACGGCGGCGATATCCTTCTTCTTTGCCTTCTTTGCTGCAAGGGCAAGGATGTCTTCAGGATTAAGATCGGTAGTATCAAGCTCGTCTTCCACAACAACGGCTTCCATGACTTCATCCTCCCCATCATCACCCATACGTTCGGCGAGAGGTTTAGAGGATGCGCCTTTGCTGCCGTTCATCTTCTTCAAGTCTTCCTCGTCGACTTTCTTCACTTCAACTGATACATTCGACATGAAGGCATCGAGGGGGTCGACCGCGTCCTCGTCGTCTTCCATGGCGTCTGCAGCCTTGCTCTTGATCGCCTGGTCCATCCTGTTCGCCTCTTCGTCGTCGTCGTCAACTTCCAGGTCGCCAACACTAGCTTCTCCGTCCGCCATGGTCATGTCGACAGCAGGCATTTCGCCAAGGGTCTCTAGCTTCCGCTGCTTGGTCTCGTCTGAATCATCCATGGCCGCAGCGCCCTTTGATACCTTTAAAACTTCAGGTTTGAGGGGAAGACCTTTGAGCCCAAGACCTGTTAGGGCTGCACGGTTCAGAGAAGTCCCAGGTTTGGCTGGCGTTGCGGTCGGAGCAGGAACTAATAAGGCGTGGATCAAGTGGTGTGAAATCATGAAGGGCCCCTTAAATTAAAAACGTGCTCACCTGGTGCAGATTTGCCTGCAAGAGCCATGGCTTTGACTTTAGCCTCGTCGAGAGCCTTCTTAGCTTCGCGGTCCTTCTTCCAAGCCTCCAGCTTTGCCCTTTTCGCCTTGAGTTTTTCATCCTCAGGTGGGGGAGTTTGCGTAGCACCTACGGATGCTTGAGGTTTTGGAGGAGGGGAAAGCGGACGTCTGTCCCGGTCTTTGCGGTCTGTCGAACGGGAGCGCCGACGGTCATCTCTTCTGTCATCTCTGTAACTGTCACGGCGCCTGTCTTCCCTGTGTCTATCATCGCGATACCTGTCATCACGATAGCGGTCTTTATCACGTTCCCTATCCCGGTCTCTCGGGCGATCACGTTCTCTATTATCACGCTCGTCGTCGTATCTCCTGCTAGGTCTTTGGGTATTTCGCCTGGTCGGCGAAGGAGACCGAGGTGAACGATGAGATGGTCTTACCCTTTTGTTTGACGTGTCCGGGGAATATGATCTATCCCTGCGCACCATGCTTGTATACAACGGGTGGTGGTGGTCTTGAAGTATGTGTTGTTTGGTCTTGTTAGACCTGGAAGGTCTTGACTAATAAGTAGGTCACGATCATTCAAAACCTCCGAACGATTATCTTGCTTACCACGACGCTACTACGTGCGAGACTCAGTTCATGGCCAACAACGTATTGGACCCTTCAGCACTTGTTGGACTTCTTCTTGATGTGCTACCACTGACAAACAAGACCTTGACGTCTCCTCATGACGGTTTGGCAGCGCTTGTCCACACAGCCTTCTCTGCACTTTCATTTCGTTTAATTGCAACGGACGACACATCTTCCGCAAAGGAACACCCCAACAACGTCCTTCCTGATGACTGGAACACAAAAGGACTCGTAGATCGTACCTTTCGTTACAGGCATGATCAAAGCGGCCTTGAGTTTGTCGTGAAAGTCATCAAGCTTGGTCAGCGTACATTGATCAGCGCAATTGCAGTCGAAGTGCGTCAGCTTTATGGATTCGAATAATAATATTTAATTGAGAATTTTAGAGTGACAAGTCTGCGTCTCTGGATGTTGCAACGAACGACTTTGTCTCACCGTCATTCTACCCCTATGACGCAGCCAAGTCGGACGCCCCGCCGCTGGTCCATGGCTTCATTTCGTCCAATCGTATCACAGATTTCATATCTCAGCTCAAACTCAAAATAATACAAAAACTTATTCCGGGACTGCGCAAAGAAGGCTATATTGAAGAAACTGAGGATTCATCCAGCAATGCTGGACCCGCTCCCCGTTCGGCGAATCCCCCTCCTGCCCCTCGACGACCAGACTCGCCATCTTATCCAGATGACCCATACTACTTACCGCCCGGTTTGCGACCTCGCAATCCGCTGGAGATCGGTCGTCGAGACCTTGATCCCTTCGGTGGTGTTAACCCTTTCCAGCCCCCTTCACTATTTCCCGGTAATGGAGGAGACGGGATGTTTGTTGGTCCAGATCACCCAATATTTGGTATGAGAGGTAATCGGGGACAGGAGATGCGAGGACCATGGGGTGGAGACGGCTATCTCCCTCCGATGGGAGCCCCACCGGGTGCTCGTTTTGATCCGATAGGACCAAATCCTGGCCCCTTTAACCCAAGTTTCAATGGGAGACCGCGGCGTGGCCCTCCAGGAAGCGGGAACTCAAGAGATCCTGATAATGACGAGTTTATGCCCCCTGGAGCCGTGAGTATGGACTGCAGTAAAACCATTGTAAATGCTTACCTTGAGACAGGGATATATGTTTATGTGAGAACGATGTGAAAAGCTGTAAATTTTGAATGACTGGTGCATTGTAATAACCATTGAGAGCAATAACTACGACCGCGAAAATATAAGCTGTATTTTGTATTGTCTTACTTAGCTAACGGCCGGTACAACGTTGTAGCCTGTGTATCACTGCGCGCTGGTAAACCCAAAACGGCAACGTGCTGGATTAAGCGGGCTATAAAGCCGGTCGCTCATAATAGCAGCAATAAGTATCACCCTCACTAGCACACCATGCCCCCCCTTCGCGCACACAGCCCTCAATCCCCCACATCTCCAATGCGTCCCAAGAAGACCGTCGTACTCCCAGGCTTTCGCGCACCTCCAAAGCCCAAGCCCAAATCCATCTCCCAAATGACTGTGCGAGAACTACATGACCAGCACGATCAGAATGCAAAACTGTTAAGCTCGTCGTACGTGGATTTTTTGCCCCCAGGTACTTCGCGATGATGGTAGCCTCCGTGGCTCCACTATTAACCTTGCGCACATTTCCTCTTAGATCAGCCTGTACGTCTGCCCTCGGACAACGCCTTTCGGCCGAGCAAGCATCCATCGAATCTCGCCTGCTCGAACTCGAGGGCATCGAAGAAATTCGCAGAGGTCTTAAGAAGACTAACATCAATGCTGACGAGATCATGATTGTCGACCAACCGCGCATGCCTCGTGTAATCGATGCTAAACATAGGGCTTTGTCCCGCTACGTAAGTATGATATTTGTATTATTTTCGATCGCTGATAAATCCTTGCGACACTCAAGGCACCCATCGCGCCAAATGGAGCTCAACAGGTCGGCTCGCTAAGTTTACAGGAAGCAGTAGAGCTGGAACAACGTGCCCATGCCCAAGACGCAGCAAGACAACAACGATTAGACGAACGTAAGAGGCGCATAGGGCTCCCGATCAGAGGTGAAGTTCTTTCCAGAGCAGAAATGGATGCACGGATGCGGGCCTTCATGTGAGCGTTTTATTGCTCACCAATCTTTACGCTAGTTTTAACTAAAGTGAACAGAAACTACAAGCCAACGGATTCTGACCTCGAAGATGATATGGATGAGGACGATGATGATGACGAAGACCCGTCAACATGGTTTGAAGACGACCAGGATGATGGTGTCAAAGGTCAAGACATTATCGAACCGGACTTCGAAGAGCTCTCTAGCATTATCCGAGTTGATGAGAGCAGAGCGCGGTACAGCACCTTCTTCGAACCTAGGGATGGTGATTGACATGCATAACATAATACCTATAATATGTGAGATATGCACTATTTTACTTGTAGTCGTATTATGTGACGTTAGTTGGAGAAAGTGTGCATGAGCATGCATATGATTCGAGAGTGTTGGAAAACCAAATAGCAAAACTGAAGATACCCTGTGCGTCTTTCGTCTACCGCGCGTGAATGGGGCAGCTTCTACCTCTCTTCAACCAAGAGGACAGACAAGCTAGATCAAGCATTGATTAGCATGGCTGTGCTTACTGAAGGCAAGTGCTCACGGACCATTGTGGAAACTACAGAAGCAGCTGAGCCTCGCTACAACTGCGCCTGCAATTACGACGTCAGATAGTTGACCCTCATGAGATATAAAAGGTCCATACCCTCTGTAAATTCCTCTAGGCAAATAACACCTGTGGAACCACAACTACTCGCATCATAGTCATACGAGCAATAAAACAAAACTTACATTCGACACCCAGAAGTGCGCTTTCGCCAGGTAACTTATAAACCAGATATTTAGCACTTTGAGGTGTCGTCTCAGCGTCTCCTTCTAGACAAATCCTCACGTGGGCTTCTTGTTCTGCCGGTTGTCCAAGATCTGCAAGGCTAGTGCTGCACACAGGGCACCTGGGATCGTCGCCATCATCACCAACAAGTTATAGTGTCACCAAGGACTCTGACTTACTCTGCAAGGTCGCTTAGTTGTGAACTAGACCCCTGCCTGTGGAGCTGTCCAGGAGTCATGAGTCTTCTTTGATCGACCACGATTCTTTCCATGGTGGACGAGGTGGAACCTGAGAATCTGGTGGGGAGACTGGCATTGATCTCATCATGACACCCTTGACAGACACGCTGAGTTGAAGAGGATGCCGCGGATTCCGGGAACACAGGGTCACGAACAATAACGGACGGATCGAGGAGTGCTCGATGAGAAGAGCAACGGTCACAAAAAATCCGACCACACTTGCGACAATGCTAACGAAAGATCAGACAATGAGAAGAATAGGTGGCGGTAGCGGTTAATCTTACATGCTGGGAAAGATCACAAATCAATCATTGGAACAAACCCGACGTAGTAGGACTTACTCTTCTTAAAAGAAATCCGAACCGCCGACGACAATCATTACAATTGGAAACCATATCATCTCTTTCCCATTGTGCATGGACTTGGTAAGGTGTCGGGGCAGTCCACCTGGGACTTAAAACTTTCTGAGGTGCTTCATGAGTGGGCACGCGGAAGTCAGGTGCTTGAGAGAGGTGAGGAGTCAAATCCGTAGGTGGACGAGAAACGGAAGTTGGGTGGACAGCCGCGCCTGGAGGCGTATAACCAGGATAACGGAACTCTTCATCATCGTCGTCGTCTTCCATATAATCGTCATCTGAGCCCGAGATAAGCCATCTTTGATTACCAGCTGCGAGTCGGCGACGCTCGAGCTCTCTGCTATAGGCATTGAGCAGGACTTCAGCCTGAGTTTTTCGTTCTGTATCACTATCGCCTTGGATAACATCTAATTAAATGATGCGTCAAGGGACTGCATTAAAAGGCTTACTAAGAATCCCCTGTCGCAATTCAGTAGTTGCACGCTCAAGTTTGGCAATAGCACGCCTTGCTTCGACGGCAGATAAAGTTTCCTCGGCGACGACAGCATCTCGTTGAGTTCCAACTAGATACCAAGCACGAGAGACATAATCCTGGGCCGATGACGGTCTTGTGGATGTCATCGCTCCGAGTTCTTGTCCTTCCCCTTCTCCAAAATCGCCCTGGTCGTCCTCAGTGAATGGGATGAGAGAGCCGTCAGATGCAAGATTATACATGACACCATCCGGCTCCTGGAATGGTAGAGGTGGGATGTCAAGCCTACGACGCATCACGCGGACCCAGCGTCTGCGTCTCACCCACGTCGGGGCGCGTGCGGCCGCGTGTACAGAAGTCACTGAGCTGCTGCTGCTTGTACGGCTGTGGCTTCTAGAAGGAGTGCCCAAGCTAGCTGTCATGAGTCCACTCCCGCTCAGTAAAGACTGGAGCTGAGGGGGCGGTTCGGCGGTCCAGGCTCCATCGGGCGAGGAAAAGTCCTGTGCATATTCCCAGGCTGCCTCCACATCAACACCAGGGTAGTCCAATGTCCAGTCAGATCTAAAAGACAGATTAGCAAGCAAGCTCGGTAAAAATAACTAGCTGGTCCTCACAGCCAGAAGTGACTTCTTTCAGAGTCCTCAGTGGCGTTCCTGGAGCTTGTTTCTGGTAATGTCCAAGGATCTTCGATGAGTGGAAGCAGGACGCCACTACGCCAGGCAGCAACTAGCGTGGCACCCGCGTCATTTGGGAAAGGCAGTTTCAACTCGAATAGTGCACGTCGACCCGGCCTCCCAAGGCCATAGTGCGACCATTTTGGCTTCCCACCAGACACTGCCAACGTTTTCAGTCGTACGTCCAGGCGCTGGTTCTCGTAAAGGATCAATGGGATGGTCGTGTGCACTGCGAGAGGGTTGTATGGGACAGTTGTTCCGCGCCATCGCTCTGCTTCTGACTTTTGCAGGATCTGGGGGATTTAAGGAAACGTTTGCCATAATTAAGAAAGTGGACACACCTCACAGATCCATATCTCGAACACTGCAGCAGCAGCGTCATATGCAGTCTCACCCCAAATATTCCGGACAAGAGGATTTGCTTCTTGCTTTGTAAGTAGATATATTACGATAGGCGAGTGTCCTTTTGATGCCGCATTCACTGGAAAAGCATTTGAGAGAATAGGGAACAAGAAAATTGAATGCGTACTCAGAGGAGTCCATCCACCTTTACTCCGAACGTCCACACTAGAAATACCTCCATGCTCGCATAACCACCTCACAATATCAAGATAGCCCTAAGATATAATAAGCGTAAGATGCTTGGCAGGAAACTCGACAGTGATGGTATCCGTAAGACATACTTTTGAACAGGCGTTGTGGAGAGCTGTCCAGCCATCAGCATCGCGAGCATTTACGTCTGCTCTATCCGGTAGTAAATATGTGATGATTGGTAGATGGCCATGAAGAGCGGCTTTGTGTAAAACAGTCTTGTGACCATATCAGGGTCAGTCTGTGTGAACTAAAGGTCTTCACCTACTTCTCCTTCGCGATCCTCTAGGTCTGGAATTGCACCACATTCTTCTACCACTGAGACGACAATTACTTAAGCGCATGTCCAGAGCAATGAAGTTATCGCTTACGCCACTTGACAATGTCTAAGTAACCTCGACTAGCTGCAGCATGCAAAACAGTGAAGCCTGTTCGAGGGGACGCGTCATTTGAGAGTGCAAAGGCCTCAACTTTACCGGTTTGCGAAGCTGTCTGAAAGAGCTTCTTCAAAAGAGGCAGGTCCCCAGAAGAAGCAGCTGCAGACAAAGCTTCCAACTGAGCAGGAGATGGATGAGGTTGGGTCACCGGTATAGCTGGCGAAGATACTGGAGATGCGATTATATCTACTTGCACCATGGGAAGTGAGACGGGTATATGTTCTTGCTCTGCTTCTGAAACTGGATCGGTAATAGAAGTCGCCACTGCTTCTGAGGAAAGCAGCTCTCCTCCACCAGCGACAGCGGCAGTCTCCTCTGTGGTACCAGGGTAAACAAATTCCTCCTCTTCCGAGTCTGATTCAGGGTATGTGAAACCTTCTTCGTCACTCTGGTCGGAAACATTGCTAGCAGTTCGGGACAACTGCGTATCAGACAAGCCAGACCTGATAATTGTTAATATTTAAGGACGCGTTCAAAGAGCCAAAAAGAAAATACGCACTCCTCGATAGTCCCTAAAAGAGGTTTTCCCAGCTCTGGAGTGGCCATGATGGATTGAACAAACGCGTTTATGCTCTCACACCCAACTAATGCCCAATGATCAAGTTTCCGACGGCACTGCGATGGGAATAAAGCACCATATTTGGGTGCAACTCAACAGGGAATTTTACGTGTCATTTACCAGATTTGAAACGCTTCTGGGTATATGTAATTCGGAACAAAAAAATTTCGTTGGTTCGCCAGTCCCCAACAACGTAATCATATGCAGTACATCGTGTGCACATACACCATGCAGCCATTCAAATGACTTCTTTTGAAACATAGTTGATCTGTACGAATATCTCTCATCTCTGCCAGCATGCGTTCCAGATGGGCCAATATGTCCTTGACAGAGCACGAGACAGATCAGCACGCCAATTGAAATTGTGGGCGAGGACAACCCTATCCGAGCTCAAGAACGGACAAACGCTCGCTATAGGTAGTGCGCGTTTGTCGGATGTGATTAGCACATCACCAAAACTGCCCAAATGTCACAACAGGTAACATTAGGTAACACTACCTTATCTGGAATTTTTCCCATGTTATGGCCCCATATATGCGTGTGTCATATGAGCCAGGCACATTATACAGCCTCCCCACAATGGCATCACAGTAAATGCAGCTCAACCATGGTGGCAGCAAGATTATATTGTAGATGTAAGGTGATAGCGACATTATATGGTAGTGATAATTATTACATGTAGCTCATTATAGTTTTGTACCAGCACTGACTAACATGATGAAATTTGTCACAGGGTTGTAATGGGCAGAACCTGAATGAACTTTCTGTTTCAATCAGGACTAGAGATTCTCAGAGGGCTCGTTCCGCTCTACCCATGGGCTACTACACCAAGGTATAAACACCAAACAAGTACAAATGCACGACTTAGGCATTTTTGACACATTCCTGTGAGTCCTCTGCTTTATCTCAACATCGTTTCAACAATGGTTCCAGGCCCCATCTTACACCAAATGTTTCTCCTTCTTGTATATACTTGTGTCTTGTATCTTTTTCTCTTCATTCACAATTCCCTGTTGAACTCACACCTAGCCTTACAGCACACATGCGCATATATGCATGGAAAACTCATCTGTAAGCTGTCCTTGACATCGTCTGTCCTGCAGGTATTGAGAATGACTCTAGGCTGTGTGATCCATCTTCTAAAGTACGGGTCAGTGTGTATGCCTCATTTGAGTTAGGTCTCATGGTCTGTCATGGAGAACTCCTCCACACATTCAAGATCTCCATCAGAGAACTACTGGATCACAGTGAAAACTTAAAGACGGACAACGGACATCACTCAAGCCTCACTGACCGAACACGTCGCTGATCCTTTTGACAGGATGTGAGTTTGTTGATCCTCTGTTGAGCTCAAGCCTTGCCGACCGAAGACGTCGCTGATCTGTGAACTCAGAATCACAAAGACAAACATGGCTCAGTCGTATCATTCCTTCACAAGAAGACCCAGAAAAGCTAGAACAAAAACAACCAGCTCATCCAATCATGTTGTATGCTCCCCTATACAATGGTCTTTGTGCCGCACTCACTTTCAGTCAGTCACAATACTCTTTTTTGTTTTCTTTGCCTCACTTTCTCTAGTCTTTATCGGCAATGGTGTCTGCACTCTCCTTTCAGAATTTCGCCTAGATGACAACTACACTTATTTTGCTCTCAGTGCTCCCTTGCCTCTTCTTTTCTGTGTATCCTTGGTAACTATGTCCTTTTATATCTTATATATCTTATACACCAGCTTACTCTTTCCAGTTCTTCACTCTTACAATATTCCAAACTATCACATTCACAGTCGGGCCCATTGCTCATTACCACCAAAACAGTCGTTACTACTCTGCGATCCCACCACTTCCAAACCCTGTCATCGACAATGCACTCCCTCACACATCACAATCCAAATGCCCGTCTACAAAGAAAGCCTTGCTATAGTCCTGTAAGTCTCCTCCTTGCTCCCTAATCCTCACTAAACCATCCTAGCACACCCTCCCTCACATCCATCAAAGCAGCAATGCAAACATACGCACGTCAGGGCAGCACATCCAGCCTTTTCATCAATGATGATGGCCTCCGTCTCCTCCCACCATACCAGGCAAAAGAGCATATCGAGTACTATGCAAATCATGGGATCGGTTGGATCACAAGACCACAACACAGACACCAAGGTTACTCCTCCCTCTAGCCATTTAATACTAACACAACACACACAGGCTTCATACATGCAGGCCGCTTCAAAAAGGCCCTCAACATGAACTATGCAATCAACGTCTCCCTCTGTCTCGAATGCATCCTCGAGGAACTCCAATCATCCCGCAGCTCCCGCCGTTTCACCATGCCAGCGTGTTAGTTCACCCTGTTCGTGTTGCTCTTGAGCAGTACATGGTGTCTCATACCTGCACGCTCCCCTACCCCTGCTTCACTGGCACCTCGTACAAGCACAAAGACATCACCATGCACGTTGATGATTTGTTTAATGATGATGATCCTTTGACGGAAGAAGAGCAAGAAGTCCCTCAGCCAGTCAAATGCACATGAAAGGGCGGTGCTACGAAACCCAAGAAGGCTTCGACTAAGCGCAAGTCCAGGAAATGATTATTCAAGGTAAGTCACAACAGTTTTGTAGTTGGCATGATTCTAATGACTTTTGCTTGTTTGTATCTAGTATCACACTACTGCTTCATTTTATTTCATCTCCATTCACATGCTCATTACAATAATCATCTGCCACTGTACACTTTCACAGACTTACAATACTCGCATGGACCCACAGCTGCTCGTATATTTCTTTTTTTCATTCTGCCGCACTCAATGATGTCACCTGTATGCTCTGTTTTTGTTTCCAACTTTGCACTCATGTCCAGTCGATTGGTACACTGTTGCCACGTTAATACTACATTATAATGTTAATATACTACATGTATTTGAATAGCGCAATGATATGTTGTTATAATCAGATATCAGCATGATTGTGTGATATAATGCAATGTCATATGGTAGCGATCTGGAACATGTATTCACACATATCACAACTCTGGAACATTCCTCTGACTATATCATAAAAATTGTTTCCTTGTATTCTCATATATCTGACACCCAATTGTAGACAGTCGTCACAGTCCATACAGTGTGTCACAGCCGTTACAGGTGTATATATAGTTAGGTATAGGATGAGCAATTTTGGTGATGTGGATAACGTGACGTACAGGGCAACTTCGCCATGTGAAGGGGTGGACCATTTTTGGTCTCATGTGACACCAAAATGGTCGTGCACGTGAAGGACCATTTGGCAACCAATTCGAAAATCACGTGATATTTGTTGAAAAAATGGAGGAAGGAGGACACAACACTAGCTATCATGCGGAACAGGGAGAGAACAGTGCGAAGTGGAGGACGGGGACAGATGGAGGCGAGAAGAAGTCAATGTATGTACAAAATGTGGACATTAGGGTAGTGAAAAACGCTAAGAAAAATGAGGATGAGACAAGTGTCAATAGCATGAATTGGAATGAAGGTTCTTAAAAAAATACTACGAGGTGGCCCAGTGCTCCTGGGGATACTCGACGCGAAGGTGCTTGACACCATTGTGCACAGTGAGCAGTGCATCCAGTGTCGTTCCATCAATCTCGAGCTCCTCATACAACTTAAACAACACAGTCCTTGATTCGAGTGTCGTTGATCGGTCCAGCAGCATGGTCGCAAATGCCTCCTGTTCGAGGGCAGGGCTTTCACCAGAAGGCCGTAGGAACACTTGCTCATAGATTTGCTTGACAGTTTTGAGGAAGGCGCATGGATGGAAGTGCTTGCCTTCAGAGAATATGCCTGGTGGCTGTGGCCAGGGTGGAGGCGGCTCGTTTTTGGACACCTGCTTGGTGCCATCAGCACAGAAACCCCGTCAATGGTTGTACCCCGAGTTCTCAGGACCGGGGTACATGATGGTCTTGCAGTGGGAGCATGTGTGTGCCTTGCGAATCTGGGAAGCAAGGGTAGATACTAGAGAGTGAGCAAACACAAAATTTTTCAAGAAAGCAATGCGCACCTTCTTCCCAGGCTCAGCCTTGACGAGCTCAATAGCTTGACAGTCCCTTCTCCAGAAGGTTTCTGAACCAGAACATGCTGTATTGTACAAGTAGTTAGCACATAAAAAATGCCCACTGTGTGAAGCAGTTGAACTCACATTTGAAGTCACTCTTTGCCACACAGTTCATCACAGCCACCTCTATCTCACCAAGCTTTCAGAGAAGGGCCTGAGGGTTCTTCTTCACTGTTTCGAGCCCATTAGCACGATTCTTCTCCTCGAGACGGTTATTGTAGGTCTCAGTAGCTACAGCCCTCTGTTTGGGCATCATCTTGAAGGAGATCTATGCAAACTCAGCTCACATGTCCATGAACAAGTGGAACTCGGTATTGCCAGAGATTTGCATGGCGCGGGCATCAATTCTTGTTGCAATGGTGAAGAAGTGTTGAGAACGGGTCATCCCTGGGGGCCTCAGAATGGGTGCGAGAGCGGTAGTACCAGCAGGACTGATCACTGCAACTGGGTTTGGGGGAGTGGAGCTGGGTATGACTGCAGGAAGTTGACACTGAGTGCTGGCGCTGGCATCTGATGGTTGTCGTGAGAGAACTTTGCAGTATGGCAGCTGGCTTCTTGGTTTGAGGTAGTGGTCCAGTGTGACTGGAGAAATCCCCTGCAATGTGGATCAGAGGTAGGTATAATGGAAGGGAGAATGGGAGGAAAATGAAGTTTTTCATACAAGGCCATGAATTTTTCATAAGATGAGTTGTTGGTAGAAGAGGAAGAGGGAGGTAGGTATCAATAGGAGGGAGAATGGGAGTAAAATGAAGTTTTTCATACGAAGCTGTGTATTTTTCGTAAGACAAGTTGTTGGTAGAAGAGGAAGAGGGAGGTAGAGGCCATGTATTTTTGTAAGATGAGTCGTTGGTAGAAGAGGGAAGTAGGTATCAGTAGAAGGGAGAATGCAAGGAAAATGAAGTTTTTCATATGAAGCCGTGTATTTTTTGTAAGACGAGTCATTGGTAGAAGGAGGATTGTTGAAGAGGAAGAGTGGGCTTACCTGAGTTGACAGTGATGTAGTGACTTCTGGAGTATCACCACCAGTAGTGGTGGTCATATGCCACATGATTTTGCGGGGTGGCTTGCATGCTGCTGCCCTGGGTTGGCCAGCATCTTCAGACTCATTTTCTGAGATGACGATGATGTCATCTGCCTTGCACTTCATTGTCGGTTGTAGCTGAGCGTTTGCTGTGATGACGGCCAAATGAGACTGGGCCTTGCTAGTGTCAGCAACTTCTGCCACTGTGGCTGTGGGGATTGCGGTAGTTGCAGGAGGGCAGGACAGTGACAGCGGCTGTGCATCAAAGGGCACCTGAGGTTGGGAAAAAAGCTGTGGGTCAATGTCAAGTTCCTCAAGTATATTGAACCTCGCAGACTGCAGGGCAAGGTCAAGTGCATTGCCTTCACCACTGAGTGCCTCAAGCAACTTTGGGCTGGTCATATCGAGCTCCACTGGTGACTCTTCAGCCTTGACATCCAGTAGCCCACCAAATGTAGACACAAAACTTGATTCAACAAGCCCAAAATGTTCCTTGGACAGGGTTTCAATGAGCTCTGGCAGGCAACATGTGCTGGTGGCCTTTTCTTCAAGCCGGAGGTAGTTGAATTGCTTCACGATCCTGTTGACGAGGTGAACATGATGAGAGCCATGAGTTGACGCAATGAAGTCCGATTTTCTCACCCTTGAAAAGGCAACACAAATGTTTCGTTGAAGAACAAAGTCGTGGCAAAGGCCTGTGAAGGTTACAATACTGCTCATGTGTGCACACTGGAGTGAGTTCTAGCCTTTGTGAGACCCCTCCACACGGCTTCCATCTGTTTGTATGTCCTGCTGCTGATGTTCAAGGCAGCCTTTCCATACATGTTTGAGCTGTTCCTCATGAACCTGACATTGATGTTAGCGTGAAACAGTATTTCATGGGACAAGTACTCACTCTATGTGCCCCTGCTGACCAAACTGTGCCTTCGCATGCCCATCTCTCGAACGTTGAGGTGAGTCTTGTCTCCTGCTCTGTTCTGTCCCAGTACTTCGCAGGATTCCCACCTTCAGCATGTGTCTGCAGGATACAGGCTGAGATTTCTGTGACTACCTCTTTCCGGTGGGGATTCTTGGAGGGATTAAGGATTACAGTTGCATACCTTGCTTAGAATTAGCTTGTAGATTGTTAGAGGCAAAGGAAAATGTACTTGCCTCATAATGAAATGCCAGACATCAAGCTTCATGGTAGCATCCGGGAAGACAACATTCACAGCACTGCAGACATGGCAGCAGTTGTCGGTGACAAATACTCCAGGTGGAGGGACATCAAGAGCCTCACATCATATCTTGAGGCCTTCAAGGAGCTCACTTATTTCGGCATTTGACTGGCCATGACAGAAGCACTAATGTAGTAATCCGAGTCAGCTGTATTAGTTTAGGTTTGCGAAAGATGACTTACCCAGCCCACAATCTCATTATTCTCGTTCATCAGACTTATAATCCCTTCCTTCAGGACCTTCGACTTCTGTTTTTCTCAGTTAGTTATGGTTGCCTTCATAGCAGCACAGAATGTGTTGTTGAACGAAATGCTTATGCCTGCTCAGCACACAAGGTGAGTGTCAAGTGCTGATAGCGGAGAAATTTCTCACCAGAGAGAGAGCAAAGATATTCCTCTGACTCCCTTTCCCGCATTGCTGACACAAACTTCTGGAAGATCTCGCTGACCATGTCATGCGAGATTGGCCTTGCATTGTACTCCTTTATGTCATAAGGATCTGAGAATGCCCGAAGTGGATTCGGGCTAAAGAAATCCATCCCATGTCGTGTTGTTTGACGTGCTTTCCAAGCTTTAAGGTATTCCAGCTTCCGCCTGTTGTACTCAAGTAAATGAAGTTCTTTGAAGGTGTGTTAGACTAGTGTTTGAGAAGTAGATAGTGCCACTCACATCGGATGTTTTCAGCAAGAGTTCCCGTCGTAGATGATGGGCGCAACTCGATGACTAGGTCGAACAGCTCACAAGTAACAGCGCATCTGTAGAAAAATATTGGTACATCTGCTGCCAGTGAATGTAACTCAGCCACTGAACATCAATCACCAGCCAAAATTCATCAACTTACCCAGAATGGACCAGTGGGACCAATTGCACCAGAAGTCTGGGTTTGTCGTTATGAAGCAGTGTCCCTTGAGGTTCGTCTTTCAGTTGTTCAAGTTGTTATGCTCACACTTGCTTTCTAGACCCTTCTTACTTGTTGGATCATTCCTGCAACTCTCGCAGTGGAGCTGTGCATAGGGATCTGCACGGGTAAACCCTGGGGTGTCGGAGACGTCACCCGCACCCGCACCCCAAGGTATACCCATACCCCAACAAGGGGTGTGGGTTTTGCAGTGGGTACAAGTAAAAGGTACCTGGACCCGGACCCTTCAAGGGTGCACCCGCAGGTCCAGAGTAAAATGCATTATACCTTACTTTACAAAACATGTGTAGTAGCTACTGAAACATGATGTCAATCCGGTCCCAACCATCCTCGAGCTCTTCCTCCTCCCCTTTGACATCAGACATATTGCTAACCTTTATAACATCCTTGGTCTTCACAAGATTGAGGCTGCTCCAGGAGCCGAGGCATAGCAGTGCACAAGTTGATTGGGCTGATAGACATGAACGGACATGCAAGAGTAAGAGATGTCCATGGCTAAATAGCCATTCGATGTCAACAGACGTGGCTGTTGGTAATTAGTTAGCTATTTGTTAGTAATTACGATGCAGAATAAAGCTTACCAGGGATGGTCAAATAATCGAGTGCCATTTGAGACAATTGTGGGTAAGATGAACGGTGTGCGTGCCACCAAGCTACTGCATCAGTGACATTCTCAATGTCTGTGCCAAGGTATTGGTCTAACTCGTTGCGTAGGTCTGTTGCCTTGGGAGGTGCGAGTGCCGGCAAAGAGTCGAAAATGTTTGTGCTCTTATATATTGTTGAGTGACTGAAACAACGAATAAAAAAACATACTGAGATGTGTGGACCATCCTCTGCAGACACCATCTCAACATTGTCTCCTTCGACATCTGAATCACAGTAGGCATGCGCGAATTCAGTCACGTACAAGCGTCTTGGCAGTGTTGATCCAGTCGTCCTCCCATCGAGCTGTCTTGAAGTAAGCTAGTTTATGGCGAGGGTGTAGTACTGTAGTTCAAGTTATATCAAACATTAGTTAGCAATGATGATGAGGCCAAACAAAACAAAAAAAACATACCCATTGTGATGTGATACACTTCAGAGCGATCAGTAAGTTCATAGTACCTGTTTAATGTTTCCTTGGCCAAGTGAACTGCAGCACAAATAGCTGGCGAGTATTTTTTGTTGTGGGAGTATGAACATCAATTTCTCGTCTATGAGATCCATGGCAGGAATGACAGTGGCAAGGTTGGGTGTAGCGCAGGAGAAGAACAATGTTGTATCCTTCAGAATCTTAGGTAATACATTAGCGCAGTAGTTGTGGTTTGCTTGGACATACCTTGAGAATATCCTGAAGCTGTGCGATAATGTCCCACTCATGATCACCCAACTCAAACTTCCGGAGACCCAACACACGCCTCTGTGTTACTGTATCAACGGCTATCTGATGCTTGAGTGCATACTCGAGCATATCCAAGGTGGAGTTCCAGCGAGTCAACACGTCACGTGGCATCAGCGTGACTTGGAACTTCATGTCTTCGAGGATCTCACACCAGGCCGGAAGAATAACAGTTGTCGAATGGATGATCTTGTGTGTGAGTTTGCGCACCTAGGAGACCATGTTAGCTTGAAGGTATGTGTTTTTTTTTTACTTACCTTTACAAGTGCCAACTTAACTGGAAGAATGCTTGCTTCCAGCGCGAATCGCTCATCATCGGCCAGCTCCTCCATTTCATTCACCCAACCATCATCATTGTCTTTAAGCTCATCATCCTCTGCAATCATCTCTGCATCCTCCCTATCGATTTCTTCACTCAGCTCATCAAGTTCCACCTGTATGCTGTCGTCGTTGTCATTGGTGGCTGTTGCCGAGTCCAAGGCTATGTCAGCATGCTTCTTCGTCACATCGAACTCGCGAATCAACGATTTCGCAATGAGGTTTACGGTGTGCAGGAAACAGCAAGTGTGACTTGCTGTCCCTCCGAATGCAGGTACACTAGCCGCAAGTTTATCCACCATAACATTGTTATTCAATGCGTTATCGCATGTCACGCTCAAGATCTGGACCAATCATGTAAGTTACTGCATGTTTGTCTTTAAAATTTACCTTTTCTGAAATACAAAATTCTTTTAGCATCTCCACAAACACATTGGCCAACTCCTTGCCAGTGTGTGACTATCACAACATTAGCAGCCGCGCATTTATTAAGGTAAGAGATTTACCTTTGCAACTTCAATTATGTCTAACAGTAGGCTTAGCGGAACACCATTATGCTCGAGGTGTACCGAGAATGCAACAAATGCTCAGTGGTTTGGTGAGCTCCATCCATCTGTTGTGAAGTTAATTTTGCTGTTATATTCCTAGTAAGTTTTTTCAATCTGAATTTCCAGCATATGTTTTGAACTGACTTGTAACATTTTAGTGACTCGTTGGCAAGTCTTTGCAAAGATGAGCCAAACATCACACGAGACTGTAGATGGCGAAGGTAAGTAGTATTCGGGCCTTCCCATTTTCATTAACGATTGGAATCCTCGGTCCTTAACAACTTCGAATGGACTGCAGGCTTTCCGATACCCACCACACAATTCCTGCCCTGGAACAAGATGGCTTCAGCCCCAACATCAATGATAATGCGAAGATCTCACTTCATTTCTGCCTGTGTGTGCTGGCGGTGCGAGTAAGTCACTTTACCTTTACCTTTTCGTTCAAATGATGCAGTAATTGTTCCGTTCTTCAGAAAACTTCCGACAATCCTTGTACGGACTTCGTTGGCGTCCTTGGCCTCATCAGCCGCACTCAATATCTCTTCGCCCCAACAAGACTTTATATGTTTGCGCATATTGCCAGTGGAGTGCGCGTCTTTTTTGTCCAGGAAGCGGTGGATGCTTGCCTTGCATGCTTTCGCGCAACATTTGAACTCATGTGCTCGTCGTCCATCAATCTCAATGATGCGGGGAGTGGGTTCAAAAAATGCATAGACCGGTGAGACCCATTCATCCATGAGCTGTTCTGTTGTAATTCTAATTAGTTGCATTTTTTCGTGTATTAGGAACATACTTCGTTCATCCTCAGCACTCTTTGGACCCGAACTTTGGTTATCATTTTTATTTTCGCTTTTTTCATGCTTGTTGTCAACAATAATTGGGTCGTTGTGTAGCAATGCCTCCTCTTCCTCAGTCCGAACCACAGCACGACAATTCTTGCAAGGTGCAGGACCTGTTCCCACGTCAGGTGGAGATGACGAGGCCTCGGCAGAGACTGGTCTATCTTTGGGTGTACCAGTTGGAGGGGTTGGTTTTGCCTTCTTAGGGTTGCTTGAGACTGCGCTTGCACCCTTGGCGGCATCAATTTTCTGCTTCTTTGATGGGGCAGCTGCTTCGAGTTTGTCTTCGATTGCTGCTTTGGCCTTGTCCGTCAGCTTGGTGACCCGTTTTGCAGCTGCAGTAAATATATTTGGCTGCATGGTTGGTTGTAGAGTTGGGCAGGTGTTATTGTGATGATTAGTTAGTTCAGAGTTTGACACTTGTGGCTTTCTTAAGGTTTTTTTGTGTACTATTCATGTTGCGGAGTTCTCAATTAAGTAGTCTCATATTATCATTTTGACGGTTCAACCCGAGAAAGGGTGTGGGTGAGGGTACGGGTACCCCAAAGGCAGACCCCTACCCATACCTGACCTTGAACTTTGACACGCACTACTAGTGTCTGTCTCGTACCCACATAATCATAACTATATTGTTTGTGCCAAATTGCCAGTTGCAAGAAATTTGTTATCAATCCTGATTGGTGGGAACAAACAAATTGAATTCAAACTAGTTACAAAACTAATTGTACTGCCGTATAGCTAATACTCAATGTCACCTGTACATCCTCAAAATGTCTCTTCTTCCTCCAAGGCTCCTGGGGGACAAGCTATCAAAGGAGGAAATACTGAGTCAGATGCCGAGACTGTCGATGTCCATGCAGACCATCAAATCCATGCTCAAGATATCGCACGCTTTGCGCAGTTTGGGTATGACGAGCATGTCAAGCAACTTGCCACACGCTCGGGCTTTTCAGGCAACTATAATTCAGAATGTGTACAAACATGTCAGCAGCTTTAAACAAACGGAGAAAGTAATAAAGGCCATGCACACCGCTGCTTTGGAGTGTGCCAAAGAAGAGATTGAAGAAGACTTGGATGTGGAGGACCTGTATGCGGGGGAATGAGTTTGGTTTGGAGGGAAAGGAAGAAGTGAATTGACGTACCTAATTCACCATATGTATTTAATGTCACAGTAGTGCAACCGAAAATTCCGAGAGATGGAGCGGACAACCTGAGTTGCGTAAGGACAAACCGTAAGGACAAATGGCAATCGTACATCACCGGTGATAATAACTACAAGCTTCCTGCCATTAATTCAAACGGTAGAAAGTAGGATTGCGTGCGTGGACAGGCACTGCCATTATTCGAACGTAGAAAGTAGGATTGTGTGGATGGGCGCTGCCATTATTCGAACGTAGAAAGTAGGATTGCGTGGATGGGATGTGCCAATTATATGTATAGGTGTTCCTGATGTCAGCCATTCGGAAGAGAGTAGAATTGCATGGACGTACGGGTGCTCCTTTGGGATGATGAAGCATCTTGTAAAGCTTAAGGACCTGCAGGAAGTGAGCCGTCAGTGAAATTCACCGAGAAACCCTACAATATTCCACTGAAGCTTAAATTAGTACAGAATCACGGCAACATAACTCACCTATTACTGCACCCAAGTGCATCTTCTCGCGATACACAAGACTCCTGAGATGTTTATTTGAGTCAATACTGATAGGCGAGGAAAGAATCCGAAAGATAGTCGCAGACTCACCGTCAACCCCTTCGCACCCCTTCGCGAGACCTCCGATTTCCGAGAGAGTGACCCCTTCGCAGCTTTCCCACGCGCCTGCGGCGCATGGACCCGTTCACATGACCATATTTTCACGTACGGGGATCAGAGAACACGTGAACTTTTGCTAAGGCCTTGCAAAGTCCGGTTAAGTCTCAACGTTCGACTCGTTGCGCTAGCTGCCCAACAGCCCCGTCGTTCGTCACCGTTGTCTCATGTAACAAATGTTACTTGCTCTTCGTGCTATATATGATGAGCCCTTCAATTCTAAACTGTAACTTTAACCGTTCTGTGGACTCCGGGTTGTGGATATCACAGCTGGCGCTGATCCTCAAGCACCTCTTTCACGGACCTATGATTACACCTTCCTCACGCCTCTCTCAACAGAGTGCATCAAATCTGCCATCAAAATCATCCGAGATGTGTGCATCCAGTCATAAATAATCTCCTGACGAAATCGCACCAGGCGAACATCGATGATAAACTACTTTGATTAAACGTGGCCACTACCTTCCTCCTCTTGATGCTTATGACTTGAGCGAATAACTTGTGCATTGTGGAAAATTGTAAGCCGAGAACTGAATGGTTTATGATTGCGAGAAAGTTTTCTAATTCATTATTCTGAGTGTTCGAGGTAAAGAATTCGTGTTGCAAGAGCTACCAATTAACTGCATATCGTGTCGTCAATTGACTGCTGGGACAACATGAAAGCAGAAAAACGACCCACTGTTATGAACACGCTCAGTTTTCCGAGCCAATCAATCCACACATTTATGTATGTTGCTGGCAACCTGTTGATACAAGGTGCAAGGGTAAGTCATGGGGTCGAATCCTAGGTGCAAAGCCGATGGATACTCGCATCCAATTTGCATTTAATATCGTTCGGGTCTGCGCAGCATGGGAATCTGTTTGGGATTTCTTGGTCCGCGCCGCAAGGATAGTGTGGTGGTATGCACTCGTCGACATATTTGCCACTGATGGACATAGATGTTGTCAAAGCAGCAACAGCAGCAAGGAGGAATGAAAAATGCATGTCTCTTGCTAGGTAATATAAGATGCGTCGAGGGGATCCCTAATGATAGTTCTAAGAATCGACAGCCTGTTTTTATATCCCATAAAGAAGTCCAGTCTCAGTAAGTAGGTCCGTCAGCCTGAATG